>NW_004444024.1:3454239-3467283 GCF_000243295.1 Trichechus manatus latirostris | reverse complement strand
GGGGTTGTTAACCAATGTCATAAAACAGCATGTGTGTTACTGTTACATGAGAAACTATCTGTTCTGTAAGCCTTCACCTGAAGTACAATAAAACATTAAAAAAAAAAAGAGTGATATGACCATGTACAGCCGTTGTGGAAAACAGTGGGGTGCTTCCCCAATAAACTAAAAATAGAACTATCATATGACTCAGCAACTCTACTTCTAGGTCTATGCCCAAAAGACTTGAAAGCAGAGACTCAAACAGATACTTGTACACCAATGTTCACTGCAGCACTATCCACAATAGCCAAAGAGTGGAAACAATCTAAACACCCATCAATGGATGAACGGATAAACAAAATGTGGTACGTACATACAAGGGAATACTACTCAGCCAGTAAGAAAAATGACGTCTCCATGCATGCTACAATATGCATAGAGCTTGAAGACTTTATGCTGAGTGAAATAAGTCACTTAGAAAAGGACAAATATTGTATAACCTCACTTATATAAAAAGACAAAAACAGGCAAATGTATAGAGACCAAAGTTTATTAGTGGTTACCAGGGGCGGGAGGGAAGGGGAAAGGGAGGGTTACTGCTTATGGAATACTGAGGTTCAGTATACAGTGATGGAAAAATCACATTGATTAAGGGTAGGGCTGCACAGCTGATTAATGCAATTGCTGTCAATAAGTTGTACACCTGTAAAAAGTTGAACTGGCAAAAGTTGGATAATAAATACATTTACAACAAAGACAAAAAAAAGAGTAGCTGCTGAGACTACTTATGTACAATCAAACACTTCATGGGATATGGTTCCTTGGTTTGGAAGTTCAGGGTCATGGTTTCATGGCACATCCCAGTTAAGTGGCCTAATAACGTGTTTAGTGGTTTTGCTCTACCTCCTAGTTCACTGCGGAGTACATGATGTCTTAAAAGTTTGCAAGTGGCCATCCAAGGCACAACAACTGGTCTCTATTCACTTGGAGCAACAGAGGAAGGAGAGTCAGGAACAGGAAGAGGATATGGAATGAGTGGCTAATTGCCTCCATGAACAACTGCCTCCTTTGCCATGAGATCAGAAGAACTGGATGGTGTCAGGCTACCATTACTGAATATTTTGATCAAAGATTCTATAGAAGAATTCTGATCAAAAGGGGGAAAATGCAGAACGGAATTTCAAATTCTCATGGACTCCAGACTTTCTGGAGCCATGGAGGGTGCATGAATCCCTAAAACTACTTCCCTGAAATAATCTTTAAACTTTAAAACAAAAATATCCCCTGCAGTCTTCTTATTAAAACCAAACAATAGTTTAGCTTAACTAGTAAAGAATGTCTGCCTTAAGCATATGCTCTTTTAAGATCTATCTACATGGGATTGAATTGACAACAGCAACTTGAAAGATTAGATAGTAACCTTAGAGGGCAGTGAGTTTATGGTAATGGGGGAGGAACAACTCAGAAAAGGAGGATGAGAAAGGCTGCACAACTCAAAGAATGTAACCAATGTCACTGAACTGTACATGTAGAAACTGTTGAATTTGTGTGTATTTTCCTGTGTATATTCTCAACAACAACAAAAAAAATTAATTTTAAAAAAAAAGATAAATATCTCAACAGTTTAAAAAAAAAAAAAAAAAAAAGAGTGATATGACCACATTTAAGTTTTGGTAAGACAACCCTGGCGTCAGGTAAGCAATGAATGGGAAGAGGTGAGACTGAGGCAACAGAACCAGTGAGTGGTTCCTGCAATAGCCCACAAAAAAGGGGATAAACCTTGCATTATTAAAACAGGCAGGGAGGATGGAGAGGAAGGGACAGCTATGAGAGGTATTCTTGGTGCCAGACTGCATATGGAGCCAAAGGATATGGAGGAGAGTAATATGGCTCTGGGTCTCCAGTGTAGCTAACTAGGTAATCAGAATATTTTAATTCAGTATCCTTAAAAGCTTTGAAACTGGAGGGTAATGGGTTTCTCTTTATATATGGTTTTTCTGGCCATGGTCTTTTAACTCCCACAAAATGAATGGCTGGGAATATGCAAATAAGGCATGTAAAACTCTTGCAGGGATGGAGACTATGTAAATAAGGTGCCTATGGCCCACCAAGGGGATTGGTCAGTTTTGCCATCCCACTAGGCTTAATCCAATCCTACGGGTTGAGGGGGGACCTCACTATCATCAAGAAGAAAAGCCAGGAGTGGAGCAGGTCCTTTGGACCCAGCATCCCTGCACTGAGAACATCCTAGATCCAGGAGACAGAGAACTATAGCACTCGACAGCTGTAACACTGGAGACGGCAGCAGCACAGGACAGAAGTGGCATAGAACCAACAGACAGCTACTGTGAGCTCGCTGAGCCAAGGAGAGAAGAGATGGAGTGCCTTCTGGCAGAAGGCTTCCTGGTGGAGCGGGATGCCTCTGGCCATGTGTTCACGAAGCTACAGAGCTGTAACACTTGCCTGAGCGGGGCAGAGGCCAAGAGCAAGGGCTGGCAGTAGGCATGACAGAGAAGGAGCTGAGAAGCTGGAAGCTGTCCTGATTAATAAACTGTATTCTGTCTCCTGAGTTGTTCCTGTTACTTCCAAGTTGATCCTGATCCTGAACTGTAACCTGTTATTTCCCTAATAAACCCAGTAATTGTGAGTATGGTCTATGAGTTCTGTGTGGCCACTGCAACATATTATCAAACCCAGCAGAGAAGCAGAGAGTGCTGTGGGAGCTGTTGTCAGAACTGGTAAAAAGGTTAGAGAGTGGAGATAAGTCTGACTTCCACTTCATAGGAATTAGCTTTGGGCTGATCTTGATTCTCAACTCTCCCCCTGAAGTTAGGCAAGATCGGAAGCCAATACATTTCAGAAACTAAACTGTGCAACAAGATAAGAGACAAGCAAACCTGTGACCGAACACTGACTCCACTATTTCCAAACTGTGACCTTAGGCAAGTTGCTTCATCTCTGTAACTCAGTTATCATGTCTTTAAAATGCAGATAATAGTACCTACCTCTTGGGACTGAAAATCTATCTTAAACCTTCTGAGCTGGTTTCCTCTTTTGTAAAATGAAGACATTTATATTTTTACTGTAGTGTCTTTGTGAAGATTAGAGACAACATATGTAAAATGCCTAGCACATTGTCTTAGTAGGTGCTCAACAAATATTAGTTGGCTGATTAATGACGGAAAAAACTAGATTAAGATGGAAAGGGAATAAGAGGAGAAAGGCTTTAATAAATTTAAGGAATTCAAGAAATCATCCAGGCTTGTAAGTGCCACATGGTCCAGGAATATACACAATTCATTGTTTTATATCCTGTGGTTGCCACACCCAGGGAGTAACTGCTGCATAGAGAAATAAATAAAGTACCAAATGCCTCTTGTCAGAACCTAGAGAAAAACAATAGGGATGAACCCCTGAAACCATTTCTGATGGTTAAGGTTATGTGTCAACTTGGCTAGGCCATGATTCTCAGTGGTATGGCAGATATTATATAATCATTCTCCATTTTGTGATCTGATATGAGCAGCCAATCAGTTGAAAACCAATCAGTTTCCCTGGGGGTGTGGCCTGCATCCCATATATATGGATGTTCTGACAAAGCTCTCTCTGGATCCTGCATCGGACTCATCATCCTCTGATCTCTGGTTCTTGGGATATGAGCCAGCAGCCTGCTGTCTGACCTGCAGATCTTGGGATTTGCCTGCTCCTGAAACCCCTTGTCCCAGCAGGCTTCCGCCTAACCTGCCAATTTTGGGTCTGTCAGGTCAGGAGAAGTCTCCAGCCTGACGCCTGACCCACGGATTTGGGACTTGCCAGCCTCCACAACTGTGTGAGCCATTTCCTTGAGATAAATTTCTCTATATATATATACTTCACTGGTTTTTGCTCCTTTAGAGAACCCAGCCTAAGACACTATTGCCCCGAGATAATCTTTAAACTTTAAAACAAAAATACCCCCTGAAATATTCTTATTAAAACCAAACTGTAGTTTAGCTTAACTAGTAAAGAATGTCGGCCTTGAACATTATGCTCTGAAGAACTATCTATATGGGATCAAACTGATAACAGCAACTCAAAAGATTAGAAAGGAACCTTAGAGGGGCAGTGAATTTACATTAATGAGAGAGGAGCAACTCAAAAAAGGGGTTAGAATAGTTGTACAACTTGAAGAACGTACTCAGTGTTACTGAATTGTACATGTAGAAACTGTTGAATTGTGTATGTTTTGCTGTGTATATTCTCAACAACAACAACAAAATAAATGAAAAAAAAAAAAAGAATTGCACGCAGAGAGAAAGAGCAGTGGCAAGAATAACACCAAGGATTCTGGCCTGAACAACTAGATGAATGGAGATGCCATTTACTGAGAATGAGAAAGAAGTAAGATGTTAAAGGAGTTAAGATTTGAGATGTTTAGCAGACGTGCAAATAAAGATGATGAAAGAAAAATGCTGTGTGAGCTATGAAAAAGAATGTGAGTATTAGCTATAACTAATTATCATTATCCTTACCTTAAGAGGAAAAAGGCTTGTTTGAAAATGGTATCATTCCTCAGGCACAGCACCTACAGCAAAACAGCCATGTTAGGACAATCTTAAGCATTCACAGACCTCCAAGCACCGCTTCTCAAAGAAGGCTAGAAACTCAGAGTACACAAACCAAAAGGATTCAAAGGCTCTTGTCTAGCAAAGAAGCTGTTCTACCGTTAATACTAAACATGCATGTCCTCATCTTTCTTATTCTACCCCAAAAGAAAATTCTCAAAAACAGAAGCACCCCTCCTCACCCTGCTTTTTATTACTTTTATTCTCATCTTGATCTATTTTTTCTAATATCCATCAACAACTATTATATATCTGCCATGTACAGGCACAATGCAAGAGGCTTTCTTAAATCTTCTCTAATTCTTAAAACAACACTCTGAGGCAATTTTACAAATGAAGCAACTGAGCCCCATAGAGGTTATATTCCAAGAAATCATAGCTAATAAGTGGCTAAGCTATGCCTGTTACAGCACACTGTCTCTCTCAATGATAATATGATACCAACATCAACAAAACAATAATGAGAAGAGGCAGTAACAGTGGCAGCTCTCCTCCCTAAGCTTCCCCCTTCCACAGTTATTTCAGTGTCACCCTGCCTTGACTCTGGGGCACCTACCCAAAAGATCAGAGATATAGACTTACTAAGGGAGCATTTAACATAGAGGGATCTTTTTATGAAGTAATTAGATAATAAATATTAAATGTCCTTAAGGTCCTATGAGGAGCCTTGGTGCTGCAGTGGTTAAGGCGCTCGGCTGCTAACCAAAAGGTCGGTGGTTGGAATACACCAGCCACTCTGCAGGAGAAAGATGTGGCAGTCAGCTTCCATAAAGATTTATGGCCTTGGAAACCCTATGGAGCAGTTCTACTCATTCTGTGCCATGAGGTCTCTACAAGTCAAAATCGACTTGACAGCAGTGTGCTAAGACCCTATAATATAAAGAGAAAATCCTGCTCATGCTCACTACAGGAAACAATTTCAATTCCTTCAGCATGTATCTGTTAAAAGCCTATTATGCAAAAACAAGGAAAGTCTGAGAAACTGTCACAGTCAAGAAGAACCTAAAGAGATAAGACAACTAAATATAATGTGGTATCCTGGATGGAATCCTGGAACAGAAGAAGAACACTTGGTAAAAACTAAAGAAACTGGAATAAAATATGGATGTTAGGTAATAATAATGTATCAATCTTGGTTCATTAATTGTGACAAATGTAGCATACTAATGTAAGATGTTAATAACAGGAGAAACTGAATGTAAGGTATATGGGAACTCTCTGTATGATCTTTGTAACTTTTCTATAAATCTAAAACTATTCTAAAATAAAAACTTTATTTTTAAAAAGCCTATTATGCACCAACTACTGTGCAGGGAGATAGTTAATAATTAAACGTAATATAAAAGCAAAACATAACACAGATGAACCTTGAAAACATTATGCTATATGAAAGAAACCAGTCAGAAAGGACCAAACATTATATAATACCATTTACAGAAAATATCCAGAATAGGCAAATCTACAGAAACAGAAAGTAGATTAGTGGTTGCCCATGGCTGAAGGGGTTGGGGTGCTGGGGGTGACGGCCAAGAGGTATAGGGTTTCTTTTTGAATGATGAAAATATTCTAAAATTGATTGTGGTATGATTGCACAATTCTATGACTATATTAAAAGCCACTGAATTGTACAGTTTATATGGGTGAATCGTATGGTATGTTAGTTACATTTCAATAAAGCTGTTAATACATATGCACAATCCCTTCCCTACAGGAGTTCAGATGGCTGGAGATACAGACATACATTCATATTTAACAGCCAGGCAACACTGCAGGCATTACTTGATTAAGTCAAATAGCTGGTATGAACAACAAGCACCCCTGGCAGAATATCCAAGTGGAGATGGTCAGGAGAAGTTTCTCAGCTTTTGCTGAGGATCTTCTCAAAGACATGAATACTCTCCCCAGCCAAATGGATGCTGGCATGAATATACACTTCAAGAGATTCCACTGAAACCCTTAAGATCACCCATGGTCCCCTACGCGAAACCAAGAGATTCTCAGGGGCAAGGGTCATGTCTTATTCCTCATGCACATTGTAGACACTCAATAAAGGTTTGTTTTGATGAATAAATAAGTGATTGGAAAGAAGAGAACGAGTGATAATCATCGCTACCATTTATTAAGCACCCACATTTATCTTGCTGAGTACCTACCATGTGTCTAAATCATAATAACCTTACAAGGTAAGTATATTATCCCCATTTTATAGTTGAGGGAACTGAGATTAAGTAATTTTCCCGAAGTCATACAGCTACTATCAGAACTAGCATAGGATCTTAGGTTTTTCTGACTCTAAAGCCCTTAATATTTCCACGATTCTATACCTTTTCTCATAAGAATTAATAGGTTAATGCTCAGGAAATCAGGGAAGAAAAAGATCAAATTCAGGGAAGGTCTCCTGGAGAACGTGAGGTGATGAAGACGGGGACAGAAGTGAATAGACAGATAAAAGGGCAAAATGTCTACATGATCCTAAAAATCACAATTGAATAAGATACTAAAGGATTTTGTAAAGTATGTGTGTAATATGCTTAACCTAATACTGGCCAGCATAAAAGGCAGGGTAGGGAACTGGGAACCCCGGGAGACTCTGGGAACTCTAGCTAGCTCCCCCACCACTGGCTGTCATACCTTGGCTAGTATTTCCCCTCTCTGGAGTTAAAGCTGATGCCTCTAAGGTCCCTCACAGGTCTAAGATCTGTCAACCATGACAAACAGAACAGAAATCAGAGTGAACAGAATATATTTTTAAATGGGTGACTTCATACAGAAGAGGTGTTGGATGGGAAGATCTAGATGAGACGGCTTTTTCCTCATTTTAGTCATTCAGAATTCAATACAATACAACAGCCAAGGATTTAATTATCTAAAAGCCAAGCTTAAGAGTCGACAACTTTCTGGAAGACACTCATATTATGGCCTGAACTCTTTCAGCTCTGGGAAATGTGCTTCCTCTCCCCTGCAATGCTCGGCATTATTTATCAGGACAAAAGTAATCTATTTTGGGACTGTATCCACAAATGCCAACCTCCCTCTCCTCAGTCAGCAAATGAAGAGCAGTTCCGGCTGTGGAGCAAGTAGAAAAGTGGAACAGGAGGGCTGTGACACAGTGAATGAATGAATGAGGACACAGCTGCTGCAGTGTATTACAAAAATACTTGTCCCATGAGCCAGGAACCAGAGAAGGATTGCATGACTACCAAAGAACCTGTCACGGGGCAAAATCTAGTGTGTGAGTAGCTTCAGATACCAGAGACCCAGGGTGGGTGGTGAGAGCAGTGAGTCTGGGGCCTGTGATGCAAGCAACTGAGAGCTGTTTTACAAATATTATTGACAGGATGGATCGTTTCAATTAAAACACATTTATATATTAATAAATATTACTTAAAATAGCATTTGTTGAGTGCATCCTTTGTGCTAAGTAATTTATATATATACCATTTCACTTACCTTTACAGGTAACTGCCTCCATTTTATAGAGGAAAAAATACAGGCTTAAGTAAATTGCTCGAAGTTGCACGTTTGGTAAGGGGTGCCAGGAATTCAAACCCAGGTCTGCCTGAATCCAAAGATCATGTTTTCTGTTCTGCCACACTATCTCTCAAAATAGTGATTCCAATTTATACTACCGAAATTCACACGCTAATAATAATAGCCTCAATAATCCCACCATTTGTTGAGGACCTTCGATGTGCCAAACATCATCCCTTAATCCTCAGAACCACTCTGTGAGGTAGATATTTCTACTCCCATTTTATAGTGAAGAAAGCAAAGCTCGGAAGTTGAATTAATATGCCCAATGCACATAGCTAATAAGTGGTGTTCTAGGTGACTCCATAACCGGGGTTCTTTCCACAATCACACACTCCTGATGGAAAGAAAGCAAGTTCTGCAATTACATGACACGCTCACTTTCCTCCCTGGGCTGAACAACACCTTGATCTGTATTCCAATACTTGCAACAGAGCAGTGGTTCCTTTCATCTTGGGCATCTTTCATAGCCCGCTTCCTGCCAGGGTCCATCTGTCAGTAGTTTCAAGTCCTTCTCACTGGTCTCCTACCCTTAGTCAGTGTCCACCACTACTTTTCTCACATACAGAGCTAATGCCAGTCCTCAGCCCATAATGATCCACCTACTACATAAGCAACTCCCTGATCAGAAATTGAAACATGTTCAGACACTTCTAATTATCTGAAAGTTCTTCCACGTAGAAAATCCAAACCAGTTTCCCTGTAACTTCCATGGTTTGAGATTAGTTCCCCCACTCCGGGACCACAGAGAATAAGTTCAGCTCTTATTTCTCCTACCAGCGCCTCGAGTATTTGAAGGCAATGATCATTTCCCCACCCCTGCCCTCAGGTTTCTTTTTCCCAAATTCTTTCAAAAATTGCTTTCCTTTGTAGCTTTTCTTTTGGTCATTCTCCTTTGAACATTTGCTATGTTGACCATCAAGTCTGTCACTGCACTGGGTCCTCATGACAGTTAGGAGCACAAGTTTTAGATTTGCACAGACCTGGGTTTGCGTATCAGCACTTCTATTGTACTAGCTGTATGATACTGGGCAAGTCACTTAAGAAAAACCTGGCCTCATATATTATGATTCCATTTATACGTAATGTCCAGAAAAGATAAATTCATACACAGAAAGTGTAGTGGTTGCCAGAGACTGGGGGCAGGAGGGAATGGGGAGTGACTGCTAATGAGTATGGGGTTTCTTTTTGGGGTGATGAAAATGTTCTGGAATTAGGTGATAGTCACACAATTTCGTGAACATAATAAAAACCACTGAATTATTCACTTTAAAACGATGAATACTAAGGCGTGTGAATTATATCTCGATTTTTAAAAAAATAAATACCTGACCTCACACAACTGCTGGAGGCCACAGCTGAGCTCTGTTAAGCCCAATTCCCTAACTTCCTCTAGGACTAATTCAGTTTCACAGTACTTTCCTGAAATGTGTTAAATCCAATCCTCTATCATCTCCCCAACTCTCATCCCCGTAATTCTCTGCACACTCTCCCTTGATCCAAGACCCACTACTGCTCTCCCTCCCAGCTTCCTCTGGGCCTTCTGGAACTCCATGTGTGTTCCCATTTCAGGGTCTTTGCACATGCTCTCCTCTTTGTCTGGAATATTTTTCCTAAATCCTACTCATTCTTTAAGTCTTAATCATGTAACTTCCTCAAGAAAACTTCCCTGGCTGCTCAGATTTGCTTAAATCTTGTTGTTATACACTCATATAGCACCTTGATCATTCCTTTGTGGCATTTATCACAGTTTAGTTACATGTTTAACGTCTGCTTCTTTTGCTAGGAACATAAACTCCATGAAAACAGGAGCTACATCTCAGCAACTAGCATACTCTCTAGCACATAACCCACCCCACTGCCACTGAGCTGATTCCGACTCATAGGGACCCCATAGCATTTCCAAGGCTGTAAATCTGTACAGAAGCAGACTGCCACATCTTTCTCCCACGAAGCTGCTGGTGGTTTTGAACCACCGACTTTTTGGTTAGCAGTCGATCACCTTAACCACTGTGCCACTGGGCTCCATCTAGCACATTAACAGGTGCTCAATTAATATTTGCTGATCAATTAATGAATCCTTCTGAATCTCATTTCCTATCTCTAAAGAGGTTATAAAAATATCTACCTCATAGAATTGTTGACATGATTAAATTAGATAATATGTGAAAAGGGATTAGCAAGTACAGGGCTCAGGGGTAATGGTCAAATTGGTAGCAGTGGTGATAATGGTGGCAGTGATTGTTCAGCTCCTCATTTATTAAACAATATGTATTGAGTACCTTAAGTGTGTGACAGGTGCTGAAGAGAAAACCATGAAAAAAATGGAAAAATGTCCCTGTGCTCCTGAGCTTACAGCCTAATAGTAATCAGGAAATAGCTGACTTCTTAACTATCTTCCTGGGCTTTTTGGCATTCTGAAATTTGTGTCCTCCTAGTCTGTGTCTTTTTATGTCTTCCCAATTCATGTCTGTTGGTTTGTCACTTGCTTCAATCCTCATTGCTATCTGTTCATAGAAACTCTGATCCATTTTAGCCTTCAACATTTTCACCTGAAAACATCTTATTATCTTTTACATCAGTCCCTGAGGCTGCTCCCTCTGGGCTGTACATTAGATATACCCTGGCATATCTTTTGTGGTGACCACCACTCCCCTAATCATACCCTATGGTTCAGGGATATGGCAGTGCCTGAGAAAAGAGAGGTAATCGCAGGGTCAGTGAAATCAGATCTGAGCTTGACACTCCAGGGTCATCGATTTTCTCTGCAAACTGACTCAGAAGGTGAGTCATTACTCATTCCCTGGTGCATTCCGATTCCCCCAGAAACCATTCTGCCATCTCTATCAATCAATGTCTTTTCTGGGGTCTGATGAGTATCAGCATTAGGTGTCTTAACAAGATCCACCCTGCTGCACTACTTCTGTTGACCCAAAGATGTATATTATTCCATTCAACTTTATGCCAGCCAAGCTGGACTTCTCACCCATCTAAAATTTGAGATGATCGAAAGCCAAAAACTTCCTAGGGTCCCAAGGAAAGAGCAATGGACTAGAAGTCAGAAGTTCTACTCCCAAGTCTCCTGTGTACTTACTGTGTAGTATCAACATTTGTTCATTCACTTATTCATTCAACATTTGTCAGGTAGCTACTTTAGGCCAAGTACACTGTGTGCTAAGTGCATGAAGGAAATACGGTTCCCTAGCCTCAAATCTTTCTAGTGAAGAAAGCAGATGTGCAAATTATTTATTACATTACAATGTGAGATCAGTATAATGGACTGTATGAATCACAAAGAAGGGAATGACTGACAACTGGGAAGGTCAGAGAAGGTTTTCAGTCCTCATTCACAGATGAGGAAAATCAGGATTATCATCATATTAGGGAGCGGTGAAATATTTAGAAAAGCAACTGGGGTCTTAGGAGGGGTAGAAAACCCAGGCTCCAGCCTCAGTAACCCCACTTAAATGCTATGTGACCTATAAGCAAGGCATTCATTCATTCAGTAGAATATTTGAGATCCTATTATGTACTAGACACTGTGCCAGGAGCTTCCGTTTCCTCATCTGTGGTGTCGCCCAGGATTATCTCATAATATTGTAAAGATTTAAAAAAATAATGCAAATGAAAGCAGTTTATTAACTACAGAATAATATCAATATTCTTACTTGTATAGTATTTCTTTACAGCTTACAAAATCCTCTTACTTGTATTACCTTCTATAATATTTACAAATCCATGAGGCAGGCATCATCTGCATTTTTACAGATATGAAACTGAAGCTCAGACAGGTTAAGTGACCTGCCCAAGGTCATACAGCTAGTAAGGGATAGAACCCAGATCTGATGCAAATCCCATGGGCTTTCCTTGTAAATGTAAAGTATTAACTAATAATTCAAAATAGGTTGTGACAATGATGGTCACAAGACTGCACATGATTAGGTACTAAAAGATGACCCCTGCTAGGAGTTCAGAAAATAAACAAGTGTTTTAGATGGAATGGTCAGAACAGTTTTATGGAAAAGATGAGACTAGAAGGATGAAACATTTGGATGAGAAGGCACAAGAAGATTAAGAATCAAGAAAGTAATCCATCATTTGGGAAACAGTGAGACTAGATGGCCAAAGCAGTAGGGCAGAATGGGAGAGCACAGTCAGTAATAGAGGAATCTGGAAGTGGCATCAGACTTGGAGGGGCTCTGTATGCCCATGTATCTTTAAATGATGGTCTAATGACAGATTCCCACGGACTCTCCTGGAGTATGGAATGGTTGGAAACAGGATTCCTTGATAAATCATCCCTCCTTTCCAGCCTTCCTCAAACCAAGTCTATTAGAGCAGAAGACTGGAGTCACCAATCTGACCATCTTTAGCAATGGAATTTTGAAACTTCCTGATTTTTTTCCCCCTATTACCTTTGCACTAGATCTGGTCAAAATCTCACAAATTGGCTACGGTAAACAACAGCAACTTGTTTCATAAATGATGAAGTAAGGCTTAGTAGGCCCTTAGGGAAACTCAAACCTAGAGATATTCAGGAGTTGATCCAAAGTAACTACCTGGCAGATCCATGAGCAGCAATGATTATGCTGATCTATGCTTTGGATAAAACCAAAAACCGGTTGCCGTGGAGTCCGACTCACAATGACCCTATGGGACAGAGTAGAACTGCCCCATAGGGTTTCCAAGGCTGTAAATCTTCAGGAAAATAGACTGCCTTATCTTTCTCTCAAAGACGGCTGGGTTCATAGCTGCATCGGTGGGATCCCTGGGAACTTTGCAGTTCTTTAACTTTTCTGATTTTTATTTGTTCATTCTTTTCTTTTCTTTCTCTTCCCCCTTCTGTTTTTCTCCGTTCCATAGTCTCTCATCTGTCCATTCCAACGGAAAGCTCCCCTAGCATTCTTTTATGTTTGTATGTTGTTTT
>NW_004444024.1:3405406-3451410 GCF_000243295.1 Trichechus manatus latirostris | reverse complement strand
GTTGTTAACCAATGTCATAAAACAGCATGTGTGTTACTGTTACATGAGAAACTATCTGTTCTGTAAGCCTTCACCTGAAGTACAATAAAATATTTAAAAAAAAAAAGACGGCTGGGTTCCCGGCTACCACCAATGATCGCCCTGATAGGGAACACAACAGAGAGTCCCTGTTGGAGCAGGAAAAAAGTGGGGTGCAGAACTCAAATTCTAGTAAAAAGACCAGACTTAATGGTTTGACTGAGACTGGAAGAACCCCAGAAAGCATGGCCTCCGCACTGTCAACTCAGAAGTAAAATAATTCCCGACGCCAACTCTTCAGACAAATATTGGCCTGGACAATGGGACATAAAATGATACTCGTGAAGAGGGTGCTTCTTGGCTCAAGTAGATACATGAGAGTAAACGGGCAGCTTCCGTCCGGAGGTGAGATGAGAAGGCAGAGAGGGTTAAAAGCTGGTTGAATGGGCACGGGAAATCAGGGGTGGAAAGGAGGAGTGTGCCGTTACAGTATAGGGAGAGCAATTAGGGTCACATAACAATGCATGTATAAATTTTTGTATGAGAGACTAACTTGAATTGTAAACTTTCACTTAAACTACAATAAAATAAAAATAAAGAGACGGCTGGACGGCTGGGTTCCAACCACCCACCGTTCAGTTAACAGCGAAGCGCTTAACCACTATGCACCAGGCTCTAAGTCTCTACCATTAAAGCACAAATTAAAATGTTAATATAAATTGGTGAAGCGAGCAATTAATGCAAGCAGCATAATATGACTGAAAGAGCACAACTGACATCTGTTAAAAAGGGGCGGGGGCAAGAGAAGCCAAGGACTGCATTTATGGTGGTTCATATGGTTTTACGACAGTCACTTAAATAAGGCTTTAGAAGTAAAAGTGTAGTTTATTACTACTCTTCCTCTATCACCAAGATGCCTCACACCCCAGTCAGTTCAGCTAGCCAAAACGGTATTCTTGGAAAAAATTCTGTTATTTGATGACAATGCAAAAATTAAATGACCTGCCAAAGGTCAGACGATTTATCCGGACCAAATCCTGATATCATGATTTCCCGTGCAGGGCTCGCCTCTTTCCAGGCCACTGGGTAGCAAGGCTGGCGAGTAGAAGTGGCGACCCGCGGGTCAGCGTAGCGGAGGACGCACGGGGCAGGGAAAAGAGAGCGCAGTCCCTCTGCTTGCGAGCGGCCGCAAGGACTGCCGGGAAGAGTCTTGTTCTCGCCAATGTTTCAGACCCGGATGTCTACAGAGGCAGTGATACCAGCGCCGCCACTCCCAGCTCTCCTCTCTGCACCCCACCCTCGCACCCCTCGTGCATGGAACCTACGTTACCTTGCCCAGGGCTCCGCTCATCCTTTGCTGCTGCGGCGTATAGTTATGCAAGTCGAAGATCCGCTCTAGCAGCCGCGATCCCTGGGCGGGCGGCTGAAAACACTGACGGAATGGCTTTGATCGGTCCAGTAACAATATCCGACCGAGTCTCACTTAATTCCCGCAGTACTTTGGTTCCGGAAGCTCCGTAGATTTAGTGCCTAGAAATAGAAATCCCCCAAACTCTTCTCCCACTGCAGCTCAAGTGTAACCTTCACTGCTGTTTCTCCAGGTAGAATTAATTGCCGTCTCTGTGTTGCCCCACTACTTTGCACACAACTGTGCTGTCACCTACCATGTTGCTGTTAATTGCCGTCTAGTCGGTTCAGACTTATAGCGATCCTACCTACAACAGAACGAAACACTGCCCCATCCAGCGCGCCATCCTCACATCGTTGCTGTGTTTGAGCCTATTGTTGCAGCCACTGTGTCAATCCTTCTCGTTGAGGGTCTTCCTCTTTTTTGCTGACCCTCTACTGTACTAAGCATGATGTGCTTCTCCAAGCACTAGTACCGCCTGATAACATGTCCAAAGTACGTGAGACGAAGTCTTGCTGTCCTCTCTCCTAAGGAGCTTTCTGGCTGTCCTTCTTTCAAGACAGATTTGTTTGTTCTTCTGGCAGTCCAGGTATGGTCAATATTCTTTGCCAACACCATAATTCAAAGGCATCAATTCTTCTATGGTCTTCCTTATTCACTGTCCAGCTTTGGCATGCATATGAGGCGATTGAAAATACCATAGTTTGGCTCAGGCACACCTTAGTCCTCAAAGTGACATCTTTGCATTTTAACACTTTAAAGAGCTCTTTTGCAGCAGATTTGCCCAATGCAATGCTATATATTAATTATGTGTTACCATCTCTTCCCAATATTTATTGTGAGCTCCTCAAGGACTGAGGTCCTGCCTGATTAATTCATTCCAGGATCTAACACGGAGCTAAAGATCTGACTTCTAACCTCGATTTAAGAGCTGAATGACCCTAAGTGAACCTGACATTCAATTGCTACATAATAATTGATAATAACTATCTTTTATTAAGTGACTGCTATGTGCAATGATTATGCCCAATGCATCACTTAATTTATTCCTCACAACAACCCTATTAGTGAAATCACTCAATTTTACAGATAAGGACACTGTGGAATCAAGAGGTTAAGTGACTTGTCTGATGTCAATCAGGTGAGGCAAAGCTGTGTTTCAGACTCAGTCTCCGTTACTGCAAAGTGTTTACCCTCTGACACATGCCTTCTTACATGAGATAATAATGTCACTGCCTACATTAATTACTTACTTTACACACATCAACTGTTTACTTAGTACTACTTAGTGCCAGTCCTTCGGCTGAACCCTGGGAACACAGAGATGAACATGACATAGTGCCTGACATTATGTAGCTCATAGAGATGAGTGGGGAGGCAAAGTCATAAACGGGCAATTATAAAACAGTGTGAAATTCCAGTTACAGAGGTATACACACAAACTTTGTGAACAAAGGGAACACATGCAATTATTGTTATTGTTGCTGCTGATACTATTCCTGTTATTATTACTGTTGTTCTTGGCAAGAAGAAGGTGTAGAAATTGGTCAGTATGAATGGGGCTTCGATGATAGTTTGCTTTGTTGTCACAAACCCTGAAAGGATCCCTTATCCTAATATTTTGTCAATTTTTCCTATAATTAAATTCCAAGGGGCTGCAAACAGAGATAAATAAGGTAAACCAGTTTCCTCCAAAGGTAGCCCTTCTCCCTTTTGGGGCAGAGTTGCTAGGAGACCATGTGAAGACATAAGTTGTCATACCTCCTCCACCACAGTAACTGATCATTGCTGTCATGGGTATCTAAAAGCTATGAGGATTTTAGATGTGAATTTTTAAATAGGAAAAAAATAAGCAAACATCTATCAAGTGCTTAGTATGTGTCATCAGGTCTTCTCAGCTATTTGAGCTCATTCAATCTTCCCAATAAGCCTGTGAGGCTAAAGATCATTACACCTATTTCACAAATGAGGAACAGAGGCACTAAAAAGTTACCTAGTTAACTTAAGGTCACATTGTAAGTGGTGAGCTGTCTGATTGCAATGCCTGTGCTCCTTCTACTCCATAGGACTGCAACTATAGATTTCCAAAAGGGTGAGTTGGCTAGGCCAGAAAGTGTTTTTTTCCTTGCCTAGTCCAGGTAAATGCAATCTGGTAAGATACAAATCCATTTTTGTATACTCCAGTGGTGAAGCTGTGGGGGGAGAGAGAAGAAGATGTGGACATTAGGTTTTTGTATGAATGTACAAGGATTCCCAAGACTCCTAGAGTACTTCAAAAGTTTAGAAATCTAGGACCCAGAAGGGAGACGAAATCAGTAAAGATACCTGAACAATATCCATGAATGTATAGGGATGGAGAATATTGTTGCCAGACTCTGCTGATGGTGTCATGTGTTATAATGGAATGTGAGCCTACTGAACTTCCCAGAAGGACACTTCCATACAGATGTGATCAGAAATCCTTGCATATCCATCATTCTGTGGCTTTTCTGACTTATTTTAAGTATCTCCAGCCTCAAAAACTAAGACCTTCTTGGGGAGAACAAGAGAGTTCCACAGGCCACTCTCCAGGTACCAATGTTCCTGCCTTCTTGCTTCATCCTTCTATAGATGGATGATAAGCTCCCCAAGGTCAAGGATATACCTTATTCATCTTTGCATCCTCAGCATCTAGCCCAGGGCCTGGCCCATGGTAATACACATCTGCTGAACTGAACTAAACCTTCCTCCTCTTCTTTCTCCTTTTTCTCCCACCTAAAACCCATTTACACTACGACATTTCTTGTCAGCATACAGGAGTGGGAGAATGTGCATGGAAGTTGGACTTCAGAGCCAGATCTTAGATCCAATCCTGCCTTGGTGTGGTTTTGAAAAGAGAGAAAGAGGGCTGACTGTTCTAGGGACTTCAGGTTTGGCTAAAATGTAGATATAGAAAAGAAACTGGTGGTAAACGAGGCTGGAGAAGCAGTTTAGATAACTCTTTTGCCATGCTAAAGAGTTAGGGAGGCTTTGACAAGTCAGGATCCAATGAGGAATGGGATGGTGGAGGAGAAAAAAGAGCCAGGGAGAGCAGCCAGAAGATGAAGGTAGTAATTGAAGTGAGAAGAAGGAGGGTCTAAGGCAGTGATAGAGATGGAGAGGAGTCAATATGAGAGATGTTAAGGAGATAGAATGGGCAGGATTTGGTGACTGATTAGATGAAGGACATTCTGAGTTATAATCTGAGATGGGTATTTAACCATAGGTCTACAACTAGGTAGCAGATAAGCCAGTTTCCCATTCTCCCAGGCCTTTGGCTTGCTGCTGCCCCTCTCTTTACTTTCTGGAAGCACCTATGGCAATCAGCCTAGAGTGGGAAATAGACTGAGGCTTACCAAATCCCATCTGACCTCCCTAGTGATAGACACAGAAGGAAAGGGGTGGAACATTTGAATGCTACTTTTAAAAGACTGTCTGAAGTAAATTATTTAGGCCTAAATTCTGGATAGTTTTGTCTTTCATGATGAGTTGATGTTGGAAAAAAGGCAGCTATGACAGTAGGGCTAAGGAAGAGAGAACCAAATACTAATTTGTGATCACTTCACTTTTAAAATGATTTAACAAATCCCTTTCTCCCTCTCCATTCTTCATGCTGCCATCAGAGTGATCTTTCTAAACATAAATCTGACTATGTCACTTCCCTGCCCAAGGTCATTTAATGGCTCCCACAAACTGTCTATAGCAGTGTTATCCAATAGAACTTTCTCCAATTATGTAAATTCCTATATCTGTACTGTCCAATATGATAACTACCAGCCACATGTGACTGTTGAGTAATTTAAGTGCAACTAATGCAATTTAGGAACTCACTTTTAATTTAATCTAATTTAAATGTCACTGGCCACACGTGGGAAACCCTGGCGGTGTAGTGGTTAAGAGCTATAGCTGCTAACCAAAAGGTTGGCAGTTCAAATCCACAAGGTGCTCCTTGGAAACTCTATGGGGCAGTTCTACTCTGTCCTATAGGGTCGCTATGAATTGGAATCGACTCAATGGCAACGGAGGGCCACATGTGCATAGTGGCTCCCTATAGTGGCCTATAAGATAAAGTCCAAACTCTGGAATGTGACATACCAAGTCCTTTATTCTCTAGTGCCTGCCTACCTACCTAGTCTTATTTTCTACCCTTTTCAACACAAATATTACTCCTCAGCCAAAATAAAATTCTTGTAGTTCGCCAATCATGATACACTTTGTCACATCTCCCTGCCTTTGCACCTGCAGTTCCCTCTGCTGAAACGACCTTTCTTTACTCATTCACCTGGAAAACTCCTACTCTTTCAAGACACAACTCAAATGCTACCTTTCCTATGAAGCCTCTTCCAACCCCTTCACAGGAATGACGTGGTCCCTTCTCTGTACTTCCACAGCCCATTTTTCAAGCCCTCAACACAGTGTATTATAATTATTTGTTCATTTGTATATCTTCCCTCACTAGACTGTCAGAATTTTAAAAGGAATATTCTTTCTTTTTCTTTGTATCTCCAGAATTTACGAGGCTTCAATAAATGTTAGATGAAATAATTAATGAATATTAAAAAGTTCCTTGCTATCATGGATTTTAGATTTTTCCAAGATCTTGCACCCCAAAAAAAGCATAGAGATACTTTGCCTTTCTGGTTTTATTTTTATAAGTCAGCCTTCTTTAAAAGCTTTAAAAAAAAACCTGCTCCAGCCCTCAGCACAACCACATCAGAGAAAGCCTTAGGGAACATGAGAGAATAAAAGGAGACCCTTTAGAAGATTATGTTTGATCTCAAGTTGAACTTCCTTAAAACTAACAATTTTATGGTCACCTTTTTATAGAAAGTTTCCCAACAGCTCCAAATAGCTTTAATTTATGGCTTAAGCTACCTCAAATTGAAAACTACTTTAGCTTCAATGGTAACTTTTTTTTTTTGATATGGTTTTGTTACAAAGAAAATCATACTTAAAAGAAGAAAGAGATAAAAGGCAAGAGCTAGAAGAGAGCTAGCTAACTGGGAAAACCCAGCTTGTGCTTTATCAAGAATCTTTCTGCTTGTTTAGGGCTGCTCTGAATAAGCAGAGATTACCTAACCCTAGAGAGAGGGTGAAATGATGATGAAAGAGGCTGCAAGAGGGAAGCTCAAGTGATTAGTGAGATCATAGGAGCCAGTTAAGAGGGGAGGGAGACAACCACCCACTAGGCAGTTAGGTGGGCAATTCAGATGGTATTCTTTCTGGAAGCCCAAGACCTGTTGTTCAGGACGGCCCAGCCCGCCTTGCCCTAAACAGAACTCCTCCAACGTAGGCAGAATGGGAGCCACCTGAGAGGCTATCCTGTTTCCCCACCACTCTCAGATGGGCCAGCACTGAGCCACTTTTTGTAGTTTACACTATTACTCAACATAAGGAAAAATTGTCTTATGGACTAGGAAGAATCCTTTGTGTTGCTGCTGCTCAAGGCCCAGATGGCACATGTGTACTAGAAAACAGAAACAGAAAAATCTAAAATTCCACTGTAGCAAACCGCTTATGGCCACTAGTGTGATTCCCCTGCCTCGCAGCCTGAACTTGGGAGACACAGGTGCAGGTTTTACAAAATCAGCATGTTGAAGCAGATTTTGAAAGAAATTCCTCAGAAGATAGCATACCTCCTCGATCTAACGAGATAGGAGCTTCTGACTTTCATCTCCAGCTATCTAGTTTATCTCTTCGTTTGAATGCTCCCTCCTCTTTACCTCTGCATCTACTGCCCAAGGTCCACTTTCATCACCTCTCAGCTGAACTATGTGCTGGGCTTCTAATTGATTACCAGCCTCCATTCTCATTCTCATTCCAGTTTCTCCCCAAAAACAGCCTTCTTGAAGCACATATGGAGATCATGATTTAAAAACACATGCACATAAATAAATAAATAAAAATTTAAAAAAGCTTTAATAGCTACTTAATTCGTTGCTATTGGGCTGATTCTAACACATGGTAACCCTATGTGTGACAGAGTAGAACTGCTTAATAGGGTTTTTTGGGCTGTAATCTTTATGGAAGCAGATTGCCAGGCCTTTCTTCCATGGTTCTGCTGGGTGGGTGGGCTTGAACTACCAACCTTTAGGTTAGTAGGTGAGTGCAAACTATTTGCACCACTCAAGGACCTTCAATAGTTACTTACAGCCCTCCAATTTAATACACTTCTTAGCTTGGCATTTAAAACTCTCATGATCTATCTCCAACTTACCATTGTAACTATTCCCATTCACATACCCATTGCTCCTAACACACTGATAACTCTGTTCAACACATTTTCCTATGCCTCCCTTATATACTTTATTATTTATATTACAGTTATTTTCACATGTGTTTTGTCTGACCAGACCATGCTCTTTGATTTTAAGATCCTTGTCTGATTCATCTCTAAGTTTCTCCCAGCATCTTTAATAGCATCTACATATCATAGGCACCGGAAAATATTTGTGGATGATCATTGGGCTTGCTGAATAATACTAAGACCTTTGGCCTCAAGGTTTATGATCAAAATAGAGATGGTTGACATGATAAGCTACTCCATTTGCCCTTTTTCTTAAAAAAAAAAAAAAAAGGGCACACTTACTGTAAAATGCTTGGAGAATACAGAAAAGTAAAAACAAAGCAACAAAATTTTACATCACCCAAAGATAGCTGGTATGTTAACATTATATTTCTCTTTTCTCCATGTCTTTTCAAAATAGTTTTAATATCATCTGCATACAATTTTAGAGGCAGTTTTGTTCCCAGTATGTTATGACATAAGCTTTTCCCTAGTTTATAAAATACTCATTGCAATTATCATTCTTAGCTACCTAATAATCTGTTATGAAGATGGTATCCTAAGTTGTTCGCTTTTGATATTATACATTATATTAAATTACCATATTAAAGATTACTTTCTAATGACAGCTATCATAAGAAGTAGAATTATTTCTGGGTATACTCATTTTGAGGCTTTTGATATCTATTTGCCAAATTACTGTTTATTTCTCTGTATTTCTTGTTTCACCATACTTTCATAAATATTGAATATTAACATTTTCTGAAACTTTCCAAATATGGTAAGTAAAAATTGTATAACAGAACCTTTGCAAATTTGAGCAGTCATCCAAAGCACAACAATTTGTCTCTATTCACCTGGAGCAACAGAGGAAGAAGGAAAGTAAGGAATAGGAGGAAGAAATGGAATGTGTGGCTAATTGCCTCCATGAACAACTGCCTCCTTTGCCATGAGACCAGAAGAACTGGATGGTGCCTGGGTACCATTACTGAACATTCTGATCAAAGATTCTATAGCAGAATCCTGATCAAAAGGGGGAAAATGTAGAGCAGAATTTAAAATTCTCATGGACTCCAGATTTTCCGGAGCCATGGAAGCTGGATGAACCCCTGAAACTATTGCCCTGAGATAACCTTTAAACTTTAAACCAAGAATACCCTCTTCAGTCTTCTTAAAACCAAATAATAGTTTAGCTTAACTAGTAAAAAATGGCTGCCTTGAGCATTATGCTCTTTTAAGAACTATCTATATAGTAGCAAATTGACAACAGCATCTGGAAAGATTAGATAGGAAGCTTAGGGGGCAGTGAGTTCATGTTAATGAGAGAGGAATAACTCAGAAAAGGATGGTGAGAATGGTTGCATATTGAAGGTAATCAATGTTATTGAATTTAATGTAGAAACTTGTATTGGTGTATGTTTTGCTGTGTATATTCTCAATAACAAGAACAAAATTAATTAAAAAAAAAAGAATCTTTGCAAATTTGGTAGTTTAAAAATTGTATCTTGTTTTCATTTTCGTTGCTACTGTGGTTGATCTTTTCCCCTATGCTTTCTTATCCAGTTATACAGTAACACCTGTGAGGGCCAGAAACTGTATAAGACAGAAACCTTTCAGAGAAGGAAAACTCAAATATTTTCCACTAAAACGAGTGATAAAAAAGTAGTAAGACTGCACCCTGTCAAAGGCAGAAAACTTGCAAGACCCAGAAAAACAAGGCAGTCCCATTGAATTCTGGCCCTCACAGGTTTCCCTGTATTTCCTTTGCGAATTGCCTATTAGTGTCCTTCACCCACTTATCCTTTGGGGTATTAATACTTTTTTTCCTGACAATTTCAGCCTTTTATATAAACTCTTATTGTGTTTTAGGAGGTGGATTATATTCAGGGAAAGAACACCATACTGGGATTCAGGAAATCTGGGTTCTGGCCCCAACTCTGCCAGCATGTGACCTGGAGCAAATCATTTCTCCTCTCTAGGCCTCAGTATCCAAGTCTACAAAATGAGCATGATGGACTCTAAGATCCAGGGATAATCTGAGTAGATGGGGCTACCCTCCAAAACTCCTGCCCTCCACTTTGAATAGAGCAGCTCCCATTTTATCCATTGTTACAATTTTTTCTTAAGGCCCTTCTATCTCTAGTAGCCTTGGATTCCATTATTCTGACATACATAGGAAGTGAAACACTTAGAGAACGATTCTATTGTTATTGCCATTTTACAGAAAAAGAAACTGAAACTCAGTTGAAGTGAACAGAAGCTAAGAGGAAATCAGAACTTCTAACTCTATTGTGATCCCTGAGCCTTCTTGAATCCAGACCCACCCTCTCCTCCTGAATCCCAACTCTTCTTAAGACTGGGCTGTTCAGCATTTCAGGGAACTCCAGCATGCACATTCTTACAATGGAATGCTCAATAAACCCCACCACCCCTACGCTAAACAACTTGAGGTAACTCTGTTTGTTACACGAAAAGAACCAAATTCTTCAGAGTAAAACAGAAGTCACCCTGAGGTGATAACACTACCCAAAGCACAGAACATAGTCACTGGCCTCGTGAATGACTCCCTTACGTGCTCAGCCACGTAGACATATGGGAGTTGCTATGCCATCTGACTTTTGCCATAACTCTTCCTTCAATTTTCTGAATTATAATGACTCTTCAAAAGTTTGAAAGCTTTCTTTTTAAAAATTTTATGTCATCTAGTAATAATAAGAACTCATGGAGTTGCCATGAGTCAGAATCAACTTGACGGCAACTGCCAACAGCAACAATGATAATAACAGCAACATAGTGCCTTCCTTTTTCGAAAGCGCCTTCACATATATTTTCTCAATTGCTCATCACAACAGTTGTATGAAGCAAGTAAGGAAGACTCTTATCTCATCAAAAGATGAGGAAATTAAGGCTCAGAGAATTGAAATGACTTACTTAACATCACATGGTTGGAAACTGGACCCAGGTTCTTAGTCTCCTAGCCCGGTGTCTTTTCATTCAATCACTACTACTCAGCATTATCTCCTTTGATAATTTTTAGCTGGAAACTCATGTTCAAGCCAGTTTATCATTGAGTATTATACAGCCTCTGAGTCTGAGCAGTCAATTCTCCCACCCCCAGGGTCACATGGAAGGGATTAAAAGGGATTGTTACAGATTGAATTGTGTCTCCAAAAAATGGTATGTTGAAGTCCTAATCTCCTGTACCTGTGACTGTGTGACCTTATTTGGAAGTAGGGTCTTTGCAGATGTAATTCATTAACATAAGGTCATACTAAAGTGGGTCCTACGCCAATATACCCACTGCTATTGAGTCAGTTCCAACCCATAGTGACCATGTAGGACAGAGTAGAACTGCCCCCTAGGGTTTCCAAAGCTGTAAATCTTTACAGAAGCAGACTGCCACATCTTTCTCCCACGGAGCAGCTGGTGGGTTCAAGACACAGACATTTCAGTTAGCAGCCGAGCACTTTAACCACTGCACCATCAGAGCTCTTCTACTCCAATATAACTGGACTCCATATAATAAGAAGTGAAGAGACATAGAGCCAGAGAGAGACACAGAGGAAAGACAGCTATCTGAAGATGGAGGCAGAGATTTGGAGTTATGCTACCACAAGCCAAGGAATGTCTGGGATCACCAGAAGCTAAAAGCGACAAGGAAGGGTTTCTCCCCGATAGCCTTTAGAGAGAGCATTGCCCGCTAAAAGCCTGAATTTGTACTTCTAGCATCCAGACTTAAGGGAGAATACATTTCTGTTGTTTTAAGCCACCCAGTTTGTGGTGCTTTGTTATTGCAGCTCTAGGAGTCTAATACGAAGTCCAAAAAGTGATATCTCTCCTACCAAATAAATAAATCCATGGAAAACTCCCCTTCCCTATCCTGCTTATCTGCCAATTAGAAACTATAGTGCAAGAGAAGCAGCATTAGAGACTTAGGAAAGCTCCTAGCTAGGCAGGATGGGGCTGGAAGGCCGAACTTATTTCTTGACAGTCTATGAAGACTTGCTAGGGCCATCTTGACACAGGACAGAGACTGAAGACAGCTAGAACGAGGTGACATTATAAATGTAAAGGACCAAGCCTTTGAGAAGCCTCTGATTGTTAGATATTCCTACTTTTGGTGAAAATTTGGACTTGTTTCTTCAAAGGTCCCTATCACCCCAAAATGTTATGATTCTGAGTTTCTGAAGATTGTAATACTCTAGAATTCTAAAATTGTAAAGCTCCAAGGTTCTAAAATCTTGTCATTCTTGTGAAACAACTTTACATAGTTGTGGAATAGCCAGTTCTTAGTTGCCTCTCCTTCCCTACCCGCCCCACCTCCAATAGTCTATCCAGCTAAAGTTCGAAGTGTTTAAATGTCTAGTGGTGAAACAGTATGAAAATTACAGCATATTCATCCATGGAATATTTTATATTATGCATGCAATTAAAAGGAACCCTGGTGGCGCAGTGGTTAAGAGCTCGGCTACTGACCAAAAGGTCGGCAGTTCAAATCCACCAGCCGCTCCTTGGAAACCCTATGGGGCAGTTCTACTCTGTCCTGTAGGGTCGCTTTGAGTTGGAATCCACTCAACGGCAACGAGTTTATGCAATTAAAATGACAAAGAAAAATGCTTAGTATGTAAGAAACAATACATAACTTTATACAGCATTGTTCCAATTATGTTAAAATCTATACATACATAGAAAACAGTGGAAGAATTACAAAAGTTAATAATTGTTGCTGGCTGGTGGGATAATCACTTTCATTATCCATTTTTTAATTTTCCCAATTTCCTAAAATATGCATGTATTTTTATAATCAGAAAAAAAATGTTTTGAGTGCAAACGTGTCATGCCACACCTGGCGCCGCCAGTTTATCTCGGAATTGGGACGTAGAGATGAGTCATCTCAAAGGAGAGGAGGGACCAGCTGGGCTTTGACTAGGGCTGGCTTCGAAGGGTAGGAACAAGCACTGAACAGGGTGGAAACTGATCAGCTCAGCTGGAGTTCAACCCGGAAGTGCTGACGGTGGCATTCCACCTGGCAAACTCCAGCCTCAAAGGCTGGGAATAACGTGGCAGGCGCAACAAGCGAGCAAGACCCGCGGCGCCGCAACCACCTCCACCGCCCCTCGGACCGACGCCCCCCGGTTAGTCCCCTCCCCTTGCCTCTTCCCATTGGTCCGCTGAAGCTTGTCTGGTTCTCAGGGCCTGCCCTCTCTAGGGCCAGCGAGAGGTGGGGCGTTCCCGTCTCCTACTTCGGCTGGAGTGGCCATGCTGAGTGTGGCTGGGAAGAGGAGGGTGAGGCCCCTCCCTCTTGCTGCTGCCATTGATTCAATCCCACATGCCTTCCCTATGTTTCTTCTCAGTCACCGGCTCTCAGAGGCCAAAGGAAAGAGGTGGTTTACCACTGAAATGATTCTCCCTGGGAAGCTGGACGTTTGTGTGGAAGTGCTGACGTCTCCTGCACTGCCACCTATTCTCTGGAGTCCAGTGGATTTTTAGTTTTCTAGAAGTGATGTCGCCACAAAACATTTCCAAGGTCCTAATGCCCGAAGTTAGGATATCAGAGTCACTGAACATTAGAGATCCTCAGGGATAGGGTAACCATATAATTTATTGTCCAAACGGGGACAACTTTGAGAGTCTAAGGGGGCACTATTAGATAATTACGCTCAGCACAAGAGATGTAAATGTGGCCTATTCCAGAACACACAGCTATCTTATAGATCACTGGTCCATCTAGGTCCATCTCATTTTACAAATGAAGAAATTAATGCTTACAGGGAGTTAGGCCCGAGGACTCAAAGTCACAGGAAGTTAATGACAGCTGGGACCAAGACCCAGAGTTTTCTTTAAAACCTGTGTTAATAAACAGTTTTTAAAAAAATCATTGGTGGAGTTTTACTTGCAATTATAAAACAATGTAAGAGAGTAGAACATTCAGAAAAATTTTGCTCCCAGAACAAAGACAGAAGGTTGTATGTATAGTTCAAATTATTAAGACAGTAGACAATTCTGATTTTGGGGATTGTTGTCCGTCAGTATTAAACAAACAAAAGTTCCTGTCTTTGATAAAGAAAATAAAAGCTTACCTCAGGACATAAAGCTTATAGACTGGCCTTTTAATGTATGGCCTGGGATGATAGGATTTTTAGAAATCTAAATCTTTCCTGGCCTACTTACTAGAGAGACTTTCTGTCAGAGCCAAGAGTCAAAATGTCAATTCCACTTTAAAAAAATTTCAGCAATGTATGTTAATAAACGAGGGCATTGGTGATTCAATAGTAGAATTCTCCCTTCCCATGTGATAGACCAGCTCAATTCCCTGGCCAATGTACCTCATGTACAGTCATCACCCATTTGTTAGTGCAGGCTTGTGTGTTGCTATGATGCTGTACAGGTTTCGGCAGAGCTTCCAGACTAAGACAGATTCAGAAGTAAAGACTGGGAATCTAATTTAGAAAATCAGCCAATGAAAACCTTGTGGATCACAAGGTTGAATCTGCAACTAGTTACAGAGATGGCACAGGACCGGGCAGCGTTTTGTTTTGTTCTGTTAAATATGAGGTCACCTTGAGTGGGAGGGGGGCAACTCCATGTAGGCTAACAATAACATGTTAATAGCAATGGCCTTGCAAAATCTGGCTTTTTAAGAAAAATTGGGGACACGTCTGAAGATTAAAATCATTTTGTTCAACAAATATCTACAGAGAACGTGCTAAATGCAAGGGGTCTATTTGGGTCTTTATTCTTATTTTATCCATTAATTCATAAACAAAATCTTGGAAATTTCTTTTTCTGAAATTTACACGGTACACTGTATTAGAGCTTGAACAAGGCTAGTCCATCTACCATGTATCCAAATCAAGATGAATGTGATGTACACGCAATGCCAGTGCTACCCCATCACATTTGTTTCTGGACATTTTAAAATAACAGCATTTTTTTCCTTCAAGACTATAAGGTTTAGGAAAGAGGGCAATTAATTAGATGCCACAGGGATAGGAGGGCAGAATTCTTAGACCCTGTCTGAAAAGAGGAGCCCTGGTGGCACAGTGATTAAAGCACTTGCCTGCTACTGAAAGGCCACCGGTTTGAACCCACCAGCCGATCCCCACGCCTTGGAAACCCTATGGGGCAGTTCTACTCTGTTGTATAGGGTCGCTCTGAGTCAAAATGGGCTCGATGACAATAGGTTTTGTTTTGGTTTTTTTGGTCCTAGAAGAGGAGTCTCTGAATGGTGCAAATGGTTAACAAGCCTGGCTGCTAACTGTAAGGTTGGAGGTTTGAGTCCACTTAGAGGCACCTCAGAAGAAAGTCCTGGTCATTTACCTCCAAAAAATCAGCCACTGAAAACCCTATGGAGCACAGTTCTACTCTTACACACATGGGATTGCCACGAGTAGGAATCAACTACACAGCAACAGGTAAAGGAACCATGTAACCCCTTTGCAACTGATTTTTGTAATGTGAATAATTTCATTCTCTAAGAGTCTATAAGTAAAATAGGTTATTAGTTCAGATACTAATGTTAAATTTTCTATTAAATTATATAAAAGGGATGCTATCTCAAGGAGGGAGAGGGTGACATCTCTACAGAACATTTTTTTCATAACTTCTCTCCCTCCAAATGATAGTAACTATTTATTGAGTTGTATGTGCAGGTGTGGAAACCCTGGTGGTGTAGTGGTTAAGAGCAACGGCTGCTAACCAAAAGGTCAGCAGTTTGAATTCACCAGGCGTTTCTTGGAAACCCTATGGGGTAGTTCTACTCTGTCCTCTAGGGTCACTATGAGCCGGAATCAACTCGATGGCAACGGGTTTGGTTTTTTTGGTATGTGCAGGCATGCTAAGTGCTTTACAGACATTTAATTTAAACCTTATGGGAAAACCAACACTAGAGTTGTTACAGATGTGGTCCAGTATTTTTGGAGGATATTTGGTAACTTAGTAAACAATAGAAATGGGAAAACACAACAGCACACAACATTTTTTCTTCAACGAGTTTTTAAAGGGCTCAGTTATGAAGGGAGAGATTTGGGTTACACATTAGGAAAAACTTCCTGATAATGAAGCAAATGGGAGCGTGGAGAGACATTCTTCATTATATATATTAAAGAATCAGTTGATGTTTATATGCCTAGAAGTGAACAGAGATGAAGAAACCCTATGAATATTCTCTGGGCTCAGGAATTCTGAGAAATGGAGTTTGCCTAGAGACCAAAGAGCAGACTTTTCCATTGCTCTCTTTCTAGCTTCTCCCCAGGTCCGCCTATTGTGGAACCTTGGACTAATCTGCAGCAATTCCTACTTCTAAAACAAAAAGTAATAATGATCTACCCTTAACTATTTGGATTCTGGTTTCAAATGGAATATGTCTAAAACTAAACTGTCTTAGTTTAGTGCTGCTATAGCAGAAAAACCACAAGTGGGTGGCTTTAACAAACAGAAATTTATTTTCTCACTGTTATGGAGGCTGGAAGTCCAAATTCAGGGCATCAGCTCTAGGGGAAGTCTCTCTCGCTTCTTTCTTGGTTCCTTGGAGATCTCATGCAGCATGGCATCTACCTTCCCCCAACTGTGCTTGCTTGCTTAGTCACTTGCTTAATCAGCTTTTTGTATCTCAAAAGAGATCGACTTAAGACACACCCTAGATGAATACTGCCTCATTAACATAACAAAGAAAATCCATTCCCAAATGGGATCATAACCACAGGCATATAATATATAACCATAAGTTATATATTATATCCACAGGACTTGCCATCAAGTCCATTTCGACTCATAGTGACCCTACAGGACAGAGTAGAACTGTCCTATAGGATTTCCAAGGAGCAGCTGGTGGATTTGAACTGCCAACCTTTTGGTTAGCAGGCGAGCTCTTAACCACTGCACCACCAGGGCTCCAATCACAGGTAGAAGAGTTAGGATTTACAACACATATTTTTTGGGGACACAATTCAATCCATAACACTCACCATCTCTGTCCCTTCTTTTAACTTGAAATGCCTCTTCAGGTACTATTTTTTTTCTCTTTTTCCCTTCAGAGTCAAATTCCTTAAATGGAGGAGTCTTCACTTGCCTCCATTTCTTCATCTCCCGTTTGCTCCTAAATCCAAATCTGGCTTCCGTCTCCATCATTCCACTGAAATTTCTCTAGACCAGGTCACCAACCCATTGCCATTGAGTCCATTCTGACACATAAACCCATTGCCATCAAGTTGATTCAGACTCATAGCAACACTATAGGGCAGAACTGCCCCAAAGCCTTTGCAAGGAGCGGCTGGTGGATTCATACTGCTGACTTTTTGGGTAGCGGCCTAACTCTTAACCACTACGCCATCAGGGGTCCATTCTGACTCATAGCAAGCCTATATCATATCTTTGACATTTCTATATTCCCAAAAAGATCCCTTGTGCCCATTTGCTTAATGTCCTGTTCTCTTCCCCTGGCTTTCTTGTCACCACTCTTTCTCCTCCTATTTTTCTGATATTTCTTCACAGGTTACTTTATCTGCCTGACTTTAAATATTGCTGTTCCATAGGGTTGTTTCCTGGCCTTCTCAGTCTACACTCTACTTAGGTGATCACATCCATCCTCATGACTACAAATGCCACCTGTAAGCTGATGACTCCCATGTCCTTATCTATAGCTCAGACCTGTGTCCTGAGCTCCAGATTGATATGATATGGTAGTAAAAAATCTTATTATCAACAGTGGTTCTTCTTTGGGGCTTTGGATATAACAAAATACAAATAGAAAAACTCATCAAATTAGGAGATAAATCCTGTTCTTCTTGGAGGAGACATTTAAAATTCACCCATATCTTAATGTTTTCAAGGCAGTGGATGAAATATAATATATATACATGATCTCTTCAGTCTATAGACCATAATATACTCTTCAAATAGAGTTTTAATGTGCCAGCCTCTCTCCTACTGTATTTTGACTTAGTTTTTATACATCTGTCTCACCAATAGATTGATGTAAACTCAAACTCAATGACCAATTTTTTTTTTCTCTTTTATATTTCCGTATGAAAACATAGTGCCTGGCACACAGTAGGCAAAAGTAGAATGAATAAATGAACAAATGAATGTGTCAGGGTAGATCACACTCAGTCATGAGCTGGTGTGTTAGTGTAGTGAGTATTGGTGGTGGGGTGTCAAACATCATTTCCATCTTTTTCTCCTTATAACAAAATTACAATTTTATTGCAATAATCCATCTTTCTCCATGTAGCCATATACTTCCATATTCCAGTCATAGTAATCCATTCTTCTTGTCAGTGACAGATTTAGGAGGCACAACTCCGGCCAAGGAGATGTAAGGAGTAGTCTGCTGGAAGGATACTACAAAAATTTTTTTCATTTATAAATAGAGACACATAAAAGCATCTTCTCTGGACTGAATAGTGTCTACATGTGTCAACTCGAACTATGGCAGCCATCTTGTGATTATTAGAGAAGCCAGAATTTAAGGGCAAAGTCAATATACTGAGAAAGCTACAGCAGAAAGACAAAAAGCTGGACCTTGATGGCACTGTTGTTAGTTGCTGTCAAGTCGATACCGACTCATCGGGACCCCATGTGTGTACAGTAGTACTGTGCTCCATAAGGTTTTCAAGGCTGTGAACTTTCAGAAGCAGATTACCAGGCCTGTCTTCCAAGGCACCTCTGGGTGGATTCGAATGACTAACCTTTCGGCTAGTAGTCAAGCACCTAACCATTTGCACCACCTAGGGACTCCTGATGACATTGTTGGATGGGAATTAACCCTGTAGTTGGCCTAGCTTGGGACTTGTATGTGGTTTGCCCTATTGTTTAAACTCTTTAGAGTTGGGTTTTCTGTTTCTTCCAGCTGAAAGATTCCTAACTGATAATGTAGTAAATGGATAACATAGCAAACAAGCTGTGTCTTCATTTTTTTTTCCTAATCAGGCACTAGTGGGTTGCAGACAAAGGGCATATGTCAATCCTGTTGTCATCTCTGTTATCTGTATTAGACTACAGCTGCAATATAGATGTCCTTGCAAGCCTCCTCTGTAAATACAGTTTGCATGCTGACCTTGAATAGTCTCAGATCGAGCAATAGAAAGAACAGTTAGCATGTCAGGTGAAGCCAGGAAAACATGTTAGGATTAGTGATATGGAAATGTCTTGTTGATGAAAATAATGAGAATTTTCACCACTCAATGCTGGCACTTTCAGTCCAAAGACAGAGTCCCAACAGAAGTAATTTTCAGAAGGGTTGAAGGTATAGATTGACACTGGTAGTTTGTAGTTATTACAATGTTTTTGTAGCAGTCTCAGTACCTTTAGCTTTTTCTCCTCTCCTTTCATCTGTTGAAATCTGTCTGCCAAGATGCAACTGAGATTTTACCCTTGTCATAAAAATAATGCATCATGAGGTAACCTCTCTCTCCTCTAATCTTTTACAGAGGTAATTGTCTTTGTACTTATTTGGCAACTGGTTTTGCAATGCCTTGTAAAATCTCTGTGTATTGTTTTGAAGTGTTGTTCATAGCTTTATTATTTAACTTTTTACATGTCTTTCCTCTTCAACTAGATTGCAAGCTTCCCAAGGACAGAATAAATGTCAAGGTATTCCCACACAAGCATCTCTCTTATTGGACAGCAAATTGTCAATAATTGTTTGTTTATTGTACATTTTGAATATACAATATTAAGAATATGTATCAAGAACAGATTTTGCATAGGAGTTAGATATCTAATTAGAAACTGTCTATACATTTTGTTGCTGAGGGCTGAACAAATTTTGGGGATTGCAAACATATCCTTTAATTCCTAAAGTTTGCAGTAATTGAGTGGTTAATAGGGACAGGGACTCAAACAAGACAGGATTTGTTTAAGTGTTTACATGAAATTGACTCCCATGCTTTATCTTCTCTACCCTTACCTCAACATAGAGCACATTGCCTTGTGTATCATTTGTTCTTAATAAATGTTTAAACACATTAAAAAACGTATAGAGACTTGATGACAGGCTCACGGGTATTTGTTGTACTGTTATTTTTTATATCTTACAAATGGGGTGGTGCAAATGATTAACGTGCTCTGCTACTAACCAAAAGGTTGGTAGTTGGAGTCTACCCAGAGGTGCTTATAAATATACTCTGAATCTACTTAGTATTTATTAAAAGCAATTTTAAAGTAAAGAAAGGGCTTAGAATAATGCTATGCAAATTGAGTGTCTGATAAGTGTTTCTAGTTTTGTTTTTAATAACCTGTGGATAACTACTCATTAATTTATTTGGACTCTATATTCTATAGAATTAGTTTGCACTTTTCACACTCATCTGTGTTTTATTTATCTATTACTCCAGTTGGCCTCTGGTCTTTTGTTGCTGTTGAATCCTTAGCCTAACCTGCCCTTCAAGTAACTGCCAGTTTCTATCATCTTGAGTTTTTATAATTCTGCCTCCAAAGAGCTTTTCTTAAAAGGAATCTCTCTCCATTAACAGTTAACATCTTCAACCAGGATAAAAAGCAAAAATAAACAACAACAACAAAAAATACCTGTGACAATGCTTGCAGATAATGTGAAGTATTGGTAATTATTTATTTTTTGAGACATGATTCACATACCATAAAATTCACCCTTTTAAAGTGTACAATTCAGTAATTTCTAGTATATTTATAACACTGTGCAACCATCACCACTATCTAATTCCAGAATATTTCATCATACCCAAAAGAAAAGCCAAAACGTGCCTTTTATGTCTGGCTTTGTTTACTTAACATAGTCTTTTCAAGGTTCAACTATGTCGTAGTATGTACGAGCACTTTATTCCTTTTTATGGCTGAATAATATTCCATTGCATGGATATACCACATTTTGTTTATTCGTTTTTCAGTTGGTAGATACTTGGGTTGCTTCTAATTTTTCGGTATTAGGAATAATGCTGCTATGAACATTCATATACAAGTTTCTGTGTGGACATATGTTTTCAATTCTCTTGGATATATACATAGGAGTGGAATTGCTGGGTCATATGGAAACTCTATGTTTAACATTTTGAGGAAGTCTTAAACTGTTTTCCAAACTACTGTACATATTACATTCCCAACAGCAATGTAGAAGAGTTCTAATTTCTCCACATTTTTTATCAACACTTGTTATTTTCCATCTTTTTTATTACAGCCATCATAGTGGGTCTAAAGTGGCACCTCATTGTGGTTTTGATTTGCATTTCCCTGATGATAAACGATGTTATTTTTTTTTTTCTTGTACTTATTGGCCACTTACATATCTTTGGGAAAATGTCTACTTAAATCCTTTGTCCATTTTTTAAATTGGGTTGTTTGTCTTTTTGTTATTGAGTTGTAAGTGTTCTTTATACATTCTGGACTCTAGACACTTACCAGATATGTCATTTGCCAATATTTTCTTCCATTTTACAGGCTGTCTTTTCAATTACAGTTATAAATGAAAGTGACATAGCTATATAGTTTTTTTTTCAAGTGTAATAGTACTAAAATGCTATTTTCATTTGCCTAGGTACTACTGCACTTGTTGATAAGTTTTTCTTCACCCTACAGTAGTCTCTCAATTCCATTTTCTATATGGTCAGATTTAATTTTCATCTGGCTGCTGCATTCTGGACTGGTTACTCTTTAAGCCTGCTGTACAGCTGCTACTCTGTAACTTTTCTTTGCTTTTCGTGGAATCACTTTTACTCCTTTCCTATACAGGATCTACTTACTCGATTCCAGAGTCTGTAACTTCCTTGTCTTTGATTTAGCTTAGCTCCTTGTTATCTCCTCCAATAGCTTTCTGAAAAAGAGCACATGGGAGATGAATTTTTGAGACCTTGCATATCTGGAAATATTTTTACTTTACTTACACATCTAAATAATAGTTTGCCAGGGAATAATAGGATTCTAGGTGGAAAATCCTTTTTAGTTAGAAGATGTTGCTTCACTGTTGTTATTCAGAAAGTTGATGCCATTCTGGTTTTCAATCTTTTCAATGTTCTGTTTTTAATTTTTAGGAACTTTTAAGATTTCCTTTTGTCTCTGATATTGTGGGATTTCATGATGATACAATTTGATGTATTTATTTATTAATTCTTTTATTCATTTTTGCTGGGGACCTGGTATACTTTTTCAATCTGGACACTTGTGTCACTCAGGTGTGGGAAATTTATTCATATTATTATAATTTTCTCTTTTCTAATTTTTTCTTTCTCTCTGTAATTCCTATTATTTTTATGCTGTATCTCCTGGAATAATCCTCAAATAATTTTTTCTCTTCTAGTGTACAACTCTTAGCTTTTTGCTATATTTTCTGGAACATTTCCTTAATGTTGTCCTCTAATTCTTCCATTTTATTTTTTGTACTTTAAGGAAAGTTTACAACTCAAGTTAGCTTCCCATACAAAAATTTATACACATTGTTACGTGACCCTAGTTGCTGTCCCTATAACGTGACAGCACACTCCTCCTTTCCACCCCAGATTTCCCGTGTCCATTCAACCAGCTCCTGTCCCTTTCTGCCTTTTCATCTTGCCTCCAGACAGGAGCTGCCCATCTAATCTCATGTATCTACTTAAACTAAGAAGCACACTCTTCACAAGTATCATTTTATGTCTTATGGTCCAATCTAATCTTTGTCTGAAGAGTTGGCCTTGGGAATGGTTTTAGATCTGAGTTAACAGAGAGTCTTGGGGTCATGTCTTCTGAGGTTCCTCCAGTCTCATTCAGGCCATTAAATCTGGTCTTGTTACCAGAATTTGAGTTCTGCACCCCACTTTTCTCCTGCTCCATCAGGGACTCTCTGCTGTGTGTCAGCTTGGAAACTGGTGGTAGCCGGGCACCATCCAGTTCTTCGGGTCTCAGGCTGATAGAGTCTCTGGTTTATGTGGCCCTTTTTGTCTCTTGGGCTAATGTTTTCCTTGCGTCTTTGGTGTTCTTCATTCTCCTTCACTCCAGGTGGGTTGAGACCAATTGATGCATCTTAGATGGCTGCTCGCTAGCTTTTAAGACCCCAGAAGCCACTCACCAAAATGGGACACAGAATACTTTCTTCATAAACTTTGTTATACCAATTGACCTAGATGTCCCCTGAAACCATGGTCCCCAGAACCCTGCCCCTGATACTCTGTCCCTCGAAGTGTTTGATTGTATTCAGTAAACTTCTTAGTTTTGGTTTAGTTCAGTTGTGCTGACTTCCCCTGTATCGTGTGTCATCCTTCCCTTCACCTAATTCTTGTCTACTATCTAGTTAATGAATACCCGTCTCCCTCCCTCTCCACACTCGTAACCATCAAAGAATGTTTTCTTCTGTGTTTAAACCTTTTCTTGAGTTCTTATAATAGTGGTCTCATACAATATTTGTCCTTTTGCGACTGACTAATTTCACTCAGCCTAATGCCTTCCAGATTCATCCATGCTATGAGAGGTTTCACGGATTCATCGTTGTCTTTTATCATTGCATAGCATTCCATTGTGTGAATATACCATAATTCATCCATTTGTCCGTTGGTGGGAACCTAGGTTTTCCCCATCTTTTTGCTATTGTGAACAGTGCTGCAATGAACATGGGTGTGCATATATCTATTTGTGTGACAACTCTTATTTCTCTAGGATATAGTCCAAGGAGTGGGATTGCTAGATCATATGGTACTTCTATTTCTATCTTTCTAAGGAAGTGCCAAATCAATTTCCAAAGTGGTTGTACCATTTTACATTCCCACCAACAGTGTATGTGTTCCAGTCTCTCCACAACCTCTCCAGCATTTATTATTTTGTGTTTTTTGGATTAATGCTAGCCTTGATGGGGTGAGATGGTATCTCATTGTAGTTTTGATTTGCATTTCTCTAATGGCTAATGATCATGAGCATTTCCTCATGTATCTGGTAGCCGCCTGAATGTCTTCTTTGGTGAAGTACCTGTTCTTATCCTTTGCCCATTTTTTAGTTGGGTTATTTGTCCTTTTGTTGTTGAAATTTTGCAGTATCTTATAGATTTTAAAGATTAGACGCTGATCAGATTTGTCGTACCCAAGAATTTTTTCCCAGTCTGTAGGTTATCTTTTTACTCTTTTGGTGAAGTCTTTTGATGAATGTAAGTGTCTGATTTTTAGGAGCTCCCAGTTATCTAGTTTCTGTTCTGGTGTTTTTGCATTGTTTCTTACGGTTTGTATTCTGTTTATGCCATGAATTAGGGCTCCAAGTGTTGTCTCTATCTTTTCTTCCATGATCTTTATTGTTTTAGACTTTATATTGAGGTCTTTGATCCATTTTGAGTTAGTTTTTGTGCATGGTATGAGGTATGGGTCTTGTTTCTTTTTTTTGCAAATGGATATCCACTTATGCCAGCATCATTTGTTAAAGAAACTGTCTTTTCCCCATTTAACAGACTTGGGCCTTTGTCAAATATTAGCTGCTCACAGTGGATGAATTTACATCTGGATTCTCAATTGTGTTCCATTGGTTTATGTATCTGTTGTTGTATCAGTACTAGGCTGTTTTGACTACCATGGCCGTATAATAGGTTCTAAAATCAGGTAGTGTGATGCTTTCCACTTTGTTCTTCTTCAGTAATGCTTTACTTATCTGGGGCGTCTTCCCTTTCCATATGAAGCTGGTGATTTGCTTCTCTATCTCATTAAAAAAAATGCCAGTGGAATTTGGATCGGGATCACATTGTACCTGTAGATCACTTCGGGTAGAAGTGACATCTTTAAAATGTTGAGTCTTCCTATCCATGAACAAGGTATGTTTTTCCATTTATGCGGGTCTCTTTTGGTTTCTTGAAGTAGTGTCTTGTAGTTTTCTTTGTACAGGTCTTTTATGTCTCTGCTTAGATTTACTCCCAAGTATTTTATCTTCTTGGGGGCTATTATAAATGGTATTGATTTGGTGATTTCCACTTCAAAGCTCTCTTTGTTGGTGTTGAGGAATCCAACTGACTTTTCTATGTTTACTTTGTATCCTGATACTTTGCTGAAATCTTCTATTAGTTCCAGTAGTTTCCTTGTGGATTCTTTGGGGTTTTCTGTGTATAAGATCATATCATCTGCAAATAGAGATACTTTTACTTCTTCTTTACCAATTTGGATGCCCTTATTTCTTTTTCTAGCCTAATTGCTCTGGCTAGGACCTTCAGCACTATGTCGAATAAGAGTAGTGATAAAGAGCATCCTTGTCGGGTTCCTGTTCTCAAGCGGAATGCTTTCAGACTCTCTCCATTTAGAATGATGTTGGCTGTTGGCTTTGTGTAAATGCCTTTTATCATGTTGAGGAATTTCCCTTTATTCCTATTTTGCTAAGAGTTTTTCTTATAAGTCGGTGTTGGACTTTGTCAAATGCCTTTTCTGCATCAATTGATAAGATCATGTGGTTCTTGTCTTTTGTTTTATTTATGTGATGTATTACATTGATTGTTTTTCTAATGTTGAACCATCCCGGCATACCTGGTACGAATCCCACTTGGTCATGGTGAATTATTTTTTTGATATGTTGTTGAATTCTATTGGCTAGAATTTTGTTGAGGATTTTTGTGTCTATGTTCATGAGGAATATTGATCTGTAATTTTCTTTTTTTGTGGGTGTCTTTACCTGGTTTTGGTATCAAGGTTATGAGTTTGGGAGTATTCCTTCCTTTTCTATGCTCTGAAATCCTTTTAGTAGTACTTGTGTTAATTCTTCTCTGAAAGTTTAATAGAATTTTCCAGTAAAGCTGTCAGGGCCGGAGCTTTTTTTTGTGGGGAGTTTTTAATTGCATTTTCAATCTCTTCTTTTGTTATAGGTTTACTTAGTTGTTCTACCTCTGTTTGCGTTAGTTTAGGTAGGTAGTGTGTTTCTAGAAATTTGTCCATTTCCTTTAGGTTTTCAAATGTGTTGGAATAAAATTTTTCATAGTATTCTGTTATGATTCTTTTAATTTCAGCATCTGTTGTGATATTGCCCATCTCATTTCTTATTCAGGTTATTTGCTTCCTCTCCTGTTTTTCTTTTGTCAGACTGGCCAGTGGTTTATTGATTTTGTTGATCTTTTCAAAGACGCGGCTTTTCATCTTGTTAACTCTTTCAATTGTTTTTCTATTCTCTATTTCATTTAATTCTGCTCTGATTTTTATTATTTGCATTCTTCTAGTTTCCGTGGGCTTCTTTTGCTGCTCTCTTTCTATTTGTTTGAGTTGTAGGGTTAACGTTTTGATTCTGGCCCTTACTTCTTTTGGATGTGTGTATTTATTGCTATAAATTGACCTCTAAGCACTGCTTTTGCTGTGTCCTAAAGGTTCTGGTAGGATGTGTTTTCATTCTCATTTGATTCTGTAATTTCTTTATTCCATCTGTAATTTCTTCTATAACCCAGTAGTTTTTAAGCAAGGTGTTGTTTAGTTTCCATGTATTTGATTTTTTTTCCTTGCTTTTCCTGTTATTGATTTCTACTTTTATGTCTTTATGATCAGAAAAGATGCTTTGTAATATTTCAATGCTTTGGATTCTGTTAAGGCTTGCTTTGTGGCCTAATACGTGGTCTATTCTGGAGAATGTTCCATATGTGTTGGAAAAGAAAGTATACTTGGCTGCTGTTGGGCGGAGTGTTCAGTATATGTCTATGAGACAAAGTTGGTTTTTTGTGGCATTTAGATCTTCTGTGTCTTTACTGAGCTTCTTTCTGCATGTTCTGTCCTTCACTGAAAGTGGTGTGTTGAAGTCTCCTATTATTATTGTCGAGCTGTCTATCTCTCTTTTCAGTGCTGTTAGAGTTTATGTATTTTGGAGCCTTGTCGTTGGGTGTATAAATATTTATTATGGTTATGTCCTCCTGCTGTACTGACCCTGTAATCATTATATAGTGTCCTTCCTTATCCTTTGTGGTGGATTTTGCTTTAAAGTCTGTTTTGTCAGAGATTAATATTGCCCCTCTTGTTCTTTGTTGTTTGCTTGGTATATATTTTTTTCCATCCTTTGAGTTTTTGTGTCTCTGAGTCTAAGGTGTGTCTCTTGTAGGCAGCATATAGACGGATTGTTTTTTTTAATCCATTCTGCCACTTTCCATCTCTTTATTGGTGCATTTAACCCATTTGCATTCAGTGTAATTATTGATAGGTATGAGTTTACTGTTGTCATTTTGATGTCTTTTTGTGTGTGTTGTTGACAGTTTCTTTGTTCCACTTAGTTTTCTGTGCTGAGTCATTTTTCTTTATGCATTTTCTTTTCATCCTTTTCAATATTGTTGATTTTGTATTTGCTGAGTCTTTATGTTTTTCTTGTTTTTTATTTTTATGTGTAGGATTGTTAGTTTCCTTTGTGGTTACCTCAACATTTATCTCTATTTTTCTAAGTTTAAACCAGTCTTTCATTTCTTGATATCACCTTGACTTCCTTTCTATATGAAAGATCTATGACTACATTATTTAGTCCCTTTTTTTTTTGTTTTAATGTTGTCATCTTTTACATATTGACATTTCTATTTCTCTATTTTCAGAACTTTAGCTTTGATTTATTTTTGTGACTTCCCTATCTGGGTTGATATCTTGTTGTTCTGTTCCTGTGTTCTAGTCTTAGGTTGTTATCTGATGTTATTGCTTTTCTAACCAGAGGACTCCCTGTAGTGTTTCTTGTAATTTTGGTTTGGTTTTTACAAATTCCCTAAACTTCTGTTTATCTGGAAATTCTCTAATTTTGCCACCATATTTGAGAGACAGTTTTGCTGGATATATAATTCTTGGCTGGCAATTTTTTTCCTCCAAGGCTTTACATATGTCATCACACTGACTTCTTGCCTCATGGTTTTTGCTGAGTAGTCAGAGCTTAGTGCTACTGACTCTTCTTTGTAGATGACTTTTCATTTATCCCTAGCTGCTCTTAAAATTCTCTCTTTATCTTTGGTTTTTGCAAGTTTGATTATAATATGTCTTGGTGACTTTCTTTTGGGATCTACCTTGTGTGGGGTTCGAAGAGCTTCTTGGATAGGTATCTTCTCATCCTTTATGACATCAGGAAAGTTTTATGCCAACAAATCTACACAATTCTCTTTGTATTTTCTGTTATCCCCCCTGTTGTGGCACTGCAGTTACTTGTAGGTTATTCCTCTTGATAGATTCCCATGTAATTCTTAGAGTTTTTTCATTTTTTTTAAATCCTTTTATCTGATTTTTCCTCAAATAAGTTGATGTCAAGTGCTTTATCTTCAATCTCAGTAAGTCTGACTTCCATTGCCTCAATTTTGCTCCGATGACTTTCTATTGAGTTGTCTAATTCCGAAATTTTATTGTCAAGCTTTTGGATTTCTATTTGCTTTCTCTCTATGGATTCTTGCAGCCTATTAAATTTGTCATTATGCTCTTGTACAACCTTCTTAAGTTCCTCTATTGCTTTGTCTGTGTGTTTCTTGGCTTGTTCTGCAGTTTTCCTGATCTCCCTCCTGATCTCTTAAAGAGCTCTGTATATTAATCTTTTGAATTCTACCTCTGGTAAGTTCAAGAAGTTATCCTCTTCTGAAAGGTTTCCTGATTCTTTGTTTTGGTTGCTTGTTGAAGCCAACATAGTCTGCCCCTTTATGTGATCTGATATTGACTCTTGTCTTCGAGCCGTCAATAAGTTATTATATTTATTTACGTTATGTTTGCATACTGTGTCCTAGCTTCTTGTTTTTTTGTTTGATATGACCAAATAGGCTCATCATGTGAGCTAGTTTGATTACTGGCATCTTTGAAGCTCTCATGTCCTGTCACCAGGTGGTTAGAGCTGTTACTAGGTTTGTGAGCCCAGGAGTCCATTTACTTTTCTTGTCTGGATTCAGCTCAGGTGTCCAGGTAGTCGGTCACCAAGTGTGTGTTGCAGGCTCCCACCTACAGTCCTAGATGGGCAGGGGTGATTGGAGTAGGCACAGGTATCTGGCTGCAGTAGGGGGTCATGTGCTGAGCAAGGCAGGGGGCTGATGGCTGCCCCTGAGTGTCTGGGAGGAAAGTGTGTCCCTGTTCCCTAAAGTGCGTAGGTGGGTGGGTTTTGCAGGCTGACTATGGGCACCCAATGCTGTTGGATGTAAGGACCACTTATTCTTGGACTCCTGTTTTAGGTGGCTAGGTGGCGTGGGTGGAGCCACCAGTCCTCAGGCCCCTGATGTGGGCAGGTGAGGACCCTGCGTAATGGGCAGGGTGGAGTCAAATGTTACAAATCTGCCACTCCCCGTATAGCTGATACAGTTGAAAACAGGCTTCAGATATATATCCTGTTGTACTGTGCTAACGAGGCTATGCTGTTGAAATGGGCCCACACCAATCTATGCAGGGGTGAAAGACATTCAAAGTCTGTGGACCCCTTATGCCTGTGTCTATGCAAAGGGGCTGTGTCTGCCCTGAGTTCCTGGCTTAGGGGAGCTGGCAGATTATTTTTTCCTCTTTGTTAATATGTTCCTTCTCCAATGCTGGGAGAATGGCTCAGGGCTCGCAATGGGTCCTACTTCTGGCCCAGGAGGCACGGCAATTCCTGAAGCCGGACCAGGACCTGGTGCAGAGCAGGGAGGAGGCAGGTAAATGGGAGAGAGGTTCTTCCTAAAGGGGGTGTTTTTTTCATTCATGTGGTAGGTTACACACATGTACTTAATATTTTGCTGATTGAGCACCACTTCTCACTAGTTCTGGAGGCTTGAGCAGACTCTCTGCCACTTGGTCTCTCCCAATGTAGAAAACATGTCCCAAGTGCCGCTGCTTTCCTCACCACGCACGCCAGCCGATCCAGCCGCAGGGTGCCGGTGCCAGCCAGGTCAGGTCTGGTAACAGCTTGCTGCTTCCGAACTGTCTCTCCCTCCCCCTGTTGCTCAGTCCAACTTCCCAACTTTGCCTTTGATGTTCAGGGCTCCTAGATTGTCATAGATAATCGATTCACTTTTTTTTCACGTCCCTGTTGTAAGAGGGACCACTGGAAGCATCTGACTACTCCACCATCTTTGCCTTGCCTCCTCTATTTTACTTTTAAACTTTGGCTATCATAATTTTATTTTCTATGAAAGCTTGTTTTTGTTCCACATTCCTTTTTTTCCCCCTTTAAGAATAACTTCTTCTTGTTTCATAAATGCAGTATTTTTTCTCTTATCATAGGCCTTCCAATTTTTTTTCTGCTCATTTATTTTTTCTTTATTTCATAATGGAGGACTTTCTCAAATATATCACAAACCTTGAGAGTTTGTTCATATTTAAGAGTAGTCATAAATTCTAGCCAACAGAATCCAACAGCATATCAAAAAAATAATACATGACAACCAAGTGGGATTCATACCATATATGCAAGGATGGTTCAACACTAGAAAATCAATCATTGTAATCTACCACATAAATAAAACAAAGGAAAAGAATCACATGATCATCTCAATCGATGTACAAAATGCATTTGATAAAGTCCAACATCCATTCCTGATTAAAAACTCTCAGCAAAACAGGAATAGAAGGGAAATTCCCTAATATAATTAAGGGCATATAACAAAACCAACAGCCAACATTACTCTCAATAGAGAGACTGAAAGCATTCCCCTGAGAACGAGAACCAAACAAGGATGTTCTTTATCACCACTCTTATTCAACATTGTACTGGAAATCCTAGCTAGAACAATAAGACAAGAAAGGGAAATAAAGGGCATTCAAGTTGTTAAGGAAGAAGTAAAACTATCCCTACTCACAGATGATGTGATCCTATACATAGAAAATCCCAGAGAATCCACAAAAAAGCTACCAGAACTAACAGAAGGATTCAGCAAAGTGGCAGGGTACAAGATCAACATACAAAAATCAGTCTGATTCCTCTACACTAACAAAGAGAATTCTGAAAAGGAAATCAGGAAAACAATACCAGTTATGATAGCCCCCAAAAGATAAAATACTTAGTAATAAACCTAACTAGGGATGTAAAAGTCTTACACAAAGAAAAGTACAAAACACTACTGCAAGAAACCAAAAGAGACCTTCATAAATGGAAAAACATACCATGCTCACGGACAGGAAGACTTAACATGAAAATGTGAATATCACCTAAAGGAATCTATAGATACAATGCAATCCTGATCCAAATTCCAACAACATTCTTTAACAAGATGGAAATACTAATCACAGACTTTATGGAATGGAAAGAGTTCCCAGACAAGTAGAATATTACTAAAAAAGAAGAAGAAAGTTAAGAGGTCTCACACTACCCTATGTCAGAGCCTACTATACAGCTACAGTAGTCAAAACAGTGTGGCACTAGTAAAACGACAGACACATAAACCAATGGATCAGAATTGAGGACCCAGAAATAAATCCATCCATCTATGGACACCTGATCTTCAACAGACGGTCGAAGTCCATTAAATGGGGAAGAGATTGTCTCTTCAATAAATGGTGACAGCAAAACTGGATATCCATTTGCAGAAAAATGAAGCAGGACTCATACCTCACCTCGTACACAAAAACTAAATGAAAATGGATTAAAGACCTAAATGTAAAACCTAAAACCATAGATTTTATGGAAGAAAACATAGGGACAACGCTAGGAGCCCTAATTTATGTTATAAGTAGAATATCAAGCATAATTAAAAATGCACAAACTCCGGAAGATAGACTAGATAACCATGACCTCCTAAATATTAAATACTTATGCTCATCAAAAGACTTTTCCAAGAGTAAAAAGAGAACCTACAGACTGGGAAAAAATCTTTGGCAACGACATAGCTGATAAAGCTTTAATCTCTAAAATATACAGAAAACTTCAAGAACTCAACAATAAAAAGACAAGCAACCCAATCACAAAATGGGCAAAGGACATGAACAGACACTTCACCAAAAAGGACATTCAGACAACCAACAAATAACATGAAAAGACGCTCGCAATCATTAGCCATTAAACCCATTGCCATCGAGTCAATTCCAACTCATAGCGACCCTGTAGGACAAAGTAGAACTGCCCCATAGGGTTTCCAAGGAGCAGCTGGTATATTCGAACTGTCGACCAGAGAAATGCAAATCAAAGTAACAATGAGATACCATCTCACCCCTGCAAAAATGGCACTGATCAAAAATTCAGAAAACAATAAATGCCAGCCAGGTTGTGGGGAGATTGGAACTCTCATACACTGCGGTTGGGAATGTAAAATGGTACAATCACCATGGAAAATGATATGGTGCCTCCTTAAAAAGCTAGAAATAGAAATACCATATGATCCAGCAATCCCACTCCTAGGAATATATCGAGAGAAATAAGAACTGCCACATGAATAGACATATGCACACCCATGTTCATGCAGCATTATTCACAATAGCGAAAAGATGGAACAACCTAAGTGCCCATCAACAGATGAATGAATAAACAAATTATGGTACATACACCCAATGGAATACTACTCAACAATAAAGAACAATGATGAATCTGTGAAACATATCACAACATGGATGAATCTGGAGGCATTATGTTGAGTGAAATAAGTCAATCATAAAAGGATAAATATTGTGTGAAACCACTATCATAAAAACTCAGGAAAAGGTTTACACGCAATTTTTATGGTTACAAGACAGGGGATGGGTGGGGAGGGGAAATCCACTAACTAGATAGTAGACAAATGATAATTTTGGTGAAGGAAAAGACAACACATAATACAGGTTAAGTCAGCATAACTTGATCAAGGCAAAGGAAGGCACTTAGAAGAATACAAGAAGGAAAAAAAGGCAACCACAGGAAATACTATAGCATATGTAACCCGACAACAATAGTAAAAACAAATAATAACTTACAGGCAGATACACAGGCATATATGTATGCTGAATACGTGAAGGAGGCTGTATAGGAGTATACTCATGTATGTATATAGATTAGGCTGTGGATGTTTTCACATACATATTGTTATGCACAGCATGTACACTCATATATATCATAGAGCACAAAAGGGGTACAGTCATAGAAGCTTCCTAGACACATCCAAACAACTTGAGAGACTGAGCTATTGGGGCTGAGGGCTGGGAACATCTAAGTCAATTAGTATAACATAGTTCATAAAATGGTCTACATCCTATTTTGGTGAGTAGCACCTCCGGTCTTAAAAGCTTGTGAGCGGCCAATACATCTATTTGTCCCATCCTGTCTGCAGCAAAGGAGAATGAAAACAAACAAAGACACAAGGAAAATATTAGTCCAAAGGACTAATGGACCATACGAACCACAGACTTCACCAATCTAAGCCCAAAAGAACTAGATGGTGCCTGGCTACCACCAGCAACCACTCTGACAGAGATCACAATAGAGGGTCCCGGACAGAGTGGGAGAAAATTGTAGAACAAAATGCAAATTCACAAAGAAGACCAGACTTACTGGTCTGACAGAGACTGTAAGAACCCCCGAGACTATGGCCCCTGGACACCCTTTTGATTCAGAACTGAAGTCACTCCCAAAGTCCACCTTTCCGTCAAAGATTAGACAAGCCTGTAAAACAAACAATAATACATGTGAGGAACTTGCTTCTCAGATCAATCAAGTATGACAGACCAAATGGGAAACACCTGCCCAAAAGCAAAGATAAGAAGGTAGGAAGGGACAGGGCAACTAGACAAATGGAAACAGGGAATCCAGGCAGAAAGGAGGAGAGTGCTGACACATTGCAGGGATTACAACCAATGTCACAAAACAACTTGTGTATAAATTTTTGAATGAGAGAGGAAAAAAAATAGTCACCAAACTAAACGGAAGCTCAGTGTGAGTGAGTGGGTGGGGTTTGTTGATTAGAGGAGTTCATTACAGATGATTTGTTGGTGAACTGGCTTTTTCACTGAAGGACTTTGATTTCAAGATCTGTCTTTTCTCTGTGATGTTTCTGTTTGGAGAAGGATCTTTTAGTCTCTTTTTCAGGCATATAAAACTGGTTGTCAGTGTTACAGAAGGTGGTTGGGGAGACAACTGGTTTATCAATCCCCTTATCACATGGGGTCAATATGAGTCAGAACCTACTCAATGGCACCCAGCTACAACAACATCTTCTTGCAGCACCTCATTCCAAGCACTGTACTATGCTTGGCTATATAGCCTAGAGCCTCTTGTATTCAATTCCTCAATTTCTGTATAGAGAAATAGGTTTGTTTATATAGACTTTGACACAATTCTCTTGTTTTTGGCCCCTTTTCCTAATACCTAGCGCTGTTGTAACAGAAATACTACAAGTAGGTGGTTTTAAAGAACAGAACTTTATTTTCTCACAGTTTAGGAGGCTTGAAGTCTGCATTCAGGGCACTGGCTCTAGGGGAAGGCTGTCTCTGTGGTCTCTGGGGAAAAGATCTCTTTCAGTTTTTGCAGACCCAGTATTCCTTGATTCCTTGGCGATCTCCATGTGGCATGTATTTTCCCCTCCATCTGTGCTTGTTTCTCTGTGCCCAATCTGCATATTTTATATCTGAAAAGTGAGTAGGTTTGACACACTCTACACTGACATGGCCTCATTAACATAACAAAGAAAACCCTATTCCAAAGTAGGATTACATCCACTGGTATAGGTGGGGACACAATTAAACCCATAACATCCACCCTCTGTTGTACCTGATGCTTCACATTCATGAGCCGTTTTGGGGTTCTGCTTGGTTTATTGGCTTGCTTCTTGTTATTTTCCCTCCAGTAGAGCTATGGCTGCTAACCAAAGGTAAGCAGTTCGAATCCACCAGCCACTCCTTGGAAACCCTATGGGGCATTCTACTCTCTCCGATAGGATAGCTATAAATCGGAATTGACTTGATGGCAAGGGGTCTGGTTTTAGTTTTTTTTGGTTACGACTTTTCTAAGCTCTTTTTAGTAAGTTACCACCGCTCTATCTTTGTCTCCCAACTTATTATAGCTCTGGATTACTCATGTCAAAGCCAGAGTTTGCATTTCTTCTTTTTGTTTTTAGTTGTGGTAAATATATACGTAATATTTGCGATCTTAACTTTTTTTTTTTACAAGTTCTGTGTACACAATTCAGTGACATTATTACGCTCATCATTCTGTTTAACCATCACCATTATGTTTCCACACATTTCTATTTTTTATTCTTGTTTTGGGTTGATTTCAGAAAAGGAAGGAGGCAGATTTTATCAATTTCTTCCCCACGATATTATGGTCTAAAACTCTTGATCCTGGGACTTACTATCTCACTGGATAGTTTGAAGATATAACTACCGTAATGATTTTTATATCTTTAAGTTTATACATAAATGAAGTCCTAGTCACTGTGTTATTCAAAAATCTGAAGAAATGTTCACAAAAAGATAGTTTCTCTTGGCATCTTTGGCACATTACAATTTGGCTGTACAGTCTGTTGGTACTTCAGTGCAAACTGTTGGTCTCACTTTTCTGTCCTAAGATGCTCTGTTCTTTATATAAACAGCAGTAGAAGGAGTTGTTCTACTCTGAGAGTGATTATCTCTTAGTAGCAGGTGGAGTGATTCATTCTTCTGTACTTCTTAGAGGAGACTTTATTATTTGTGGGGGATAGAGTGTGGGGAGAGGAAAGTTTCATCAATGTGTCAAGTATTACACATTCTGGACTAGCAAAAAAAGAAGCAACTTCTTCCCCCATGCAATTTCAAAGCCTGGAAGTTTAACACCCCACCTATAACACTGAGAAACCACATTATTCATAACAGGGACCATGATTCACATGAACAGAACAAAATGGAATTATCAAAAATAGATGCTCTAGATCAATCTGTAGCAAAAATATCTTCTGATTTAGCTTATGAATTGGTTATAATTACAGACAATATCATTCTATTGGAGTTCTACCATCTTCTCTTCCATTTTGGCCAAATAACCTTCATTCTTTTCCCATGCCATATACTTATAGGTCAAGGTATTTAGAAAACAGGTTTTGACATGAGACACCCCACCACCATTTTTTTTTTTTTTTTTGGTCGTACTTTTTTAAAATGAGACTTCCTTAAATATACTTTGTGTTAATTGTGCCCATTTAATTGGTCACCTTGAATTTTGAGCATTTGTCATGTTTATGCTTTGTATATTGACCCACCATTATTTTTAGCAGCAATGATTATAATAAACTGCAAAGCAGGTTAGAAGGACTTTGTATTTGATGGACTTTGAATTCCCGCCAGAGCTATTATTTGTTTCAAATATGAGCACTATGATTTCAGTCCTTTTACCTGGACAGTTTTTCTCCTTTATTGATTTTCTGCCTCTCCAAGAGTAATAAATCTTTTTTAGGGGGTAGTAAACAGAAAAAGGCGGTTCAAGTTTGGTACCTATTACTACACACACATACACACATACTATTGTCTAATGTTCAAGGAACTGTGCAAGGTTTTGTAAGGGATCTAAAGATGAGCATGTCAGATGCTTTCAGCTGCAAGTTAACAATGACAAACAAATAAAATGACATTTATATTATTAAAAACATCATTAAATATAAAGATATCATTTTATCAAAAAGAAATCCAGAGGAAGGCCAGTTCCAGGGTTAGTGAAAAGCTCAATGATGCTTATTAGCTTTAGGCTTAGCCATCATCAATGTGTTGGCTTTTTTCCTCAAGATTAACTAGTAATGTTCACAAGATGGTTTATTTAGCTGTAGGTGTCATGTTCTCACACAACCACACCCTGTGACAGAGAAATGGCAGTTTTCCTCACGTATCTCATTTCATTAGGGAAGCAAATTTATCTCAGAATCCTCTAGCATGTTTCCTTTGTCTCCTAGTGGCTCAGATTGAGTCATGTGCCTATACCATGGCAGAAGGGAAGCTGGAAAAGTAGCTGTCATCTCTGTGGAAGTGTGTTGTTTTGTGTATGTGTACTATTGGCTAGGCAACTAAGTGTCTGCCACTAGGAATAAGAATGAAATCTCAGTCCTTCCTCAAGAAGCCTGGTTTCTTTCAAGGTGCAAAGAATGCTATAATTATGTTATAATACTTATTATATAGCAAGCACTCTTCAAGTGTTAGGGATACAAGACTTGAGTTCTGACTTCATGGAGGTCACAGTCAGGTGCGGAAAACAGATAATTAGCAATAACAATTAAGTGGTGGGGAAGAACAGGGTACAATGGGAGGACAGGCAACAACACTTAAACTGTTGATGTGGGTGGGGGCAGACTAGAAATGTTCTTGAAGGCTTCTTGTAATGATACCTGAAGGAAGAGTAAGAACTGGGGAAATGAAAGGAGAGGGAAAGGGTTCAAGTGAAAGAGAAGTAACTGTGTGTAGGAAATCAAGGAGGTGAAAGTGGCCTTGAAAAGGGCCTTTCTAATTCCTTCTTCTTCCAAGTAATTTCTCCATTTGCTGAACTCCACAGCACTTATTATGCAACTTTTAGATCATAAAATCTCTGAAGACAAAACACGTGACTTACATACAGAAGGTACTTGATAAATATGAACGCAGCTTCAGAGAATGAAGTTGTATATGTGTCAATGGAAAATATCACATTAAAACATCTGTGGTAAAGGGTAGATTATACCACATTTTTCTTCAAAATGATAGGGGATAGCATTACCTGTTTAGGTGACTACAGAGACCAAAGCAGCAGGGACAAATTGATTCATAAACTCCTGGCAGAAGTAAAAAGTAATTATAGTTCCAATTCTCAGATGTTACTTTGAAGGCTATTTCAGGAAACATATTGAAAACTTGGTACCCATCAGAAAGAAAAAGTTTCCACTCACTTTTGTTTGCAAGAGTTTTTTAAAAATCTCTTCATATTGGCGGTTTTTTGAGCATGCCAGGGTTCTGGGTTACTGGTAGAAGGGCCCTACCAGACCTGACAAACTACTTTTAAAATCAAATAGTTAAATAAATAATCAAATGTCCAAGTCATGACTCAGGTTTTTAACATTTCATTTTAGATTCATGTGCCAAAATCCTGTCACTTGGCTAAGTGGAAACAAAAGCGAGTAAATTTTGATAGAAAGGGGGATTTGTGGATATAGTTATTGTCTTGATAGGCCAGAAGAGATGGTATTTTAAGAACTTCAGTTCCTCTCCTTAATTTATGCTACATCAGCAATTCATTCCTGGGCTTGAAAAGGTGCTTATTTGACCCTGCCATTTCTATAAGCTAAGTAAATAATAACACCTGAACAATGAAAAAATGTATATAAATGTGTTTCGTGAATAGTAAGACACTACGTACAAATGTAAGGACACATTTTTTATTAACTTGGAAAGTATTTTTTATGCCAGCTTCTAAAAATGCCCTCTTCAAAGGCAGGAATTACTTTTTGGACCTGTTTTGCTGCATGGTGTAGGTGTGGCTTAAGTTGTGTGGTTGTCAAATTTTCTAATTTGGTGGTTCTTAACATTTTATTAGGAGACTTTATTTTCAGAACACTTCTAGATTTACAGAAAAATTGAGCAGATAGTACAGCCTTCCCATATGCCCCTCCCCATAGTTTCCTCTATTATTAGCATTACATTAGGATGGTACATTTGTTACCATTAATGAACCTATATGATACATTGTTATTAACTAAAATCCACACTTTATTCAGATTTCTTTAGTTTTTGCCCAGTGTCCTTTTTCTGTTCCAGGATTCCATCCAGGATACCACATTAACTTTAGTTGTCATGTCTCCTTGGGCTCCTCTTGACTGTGGCATTAATCTTTTACCTTCTGGATCACCAACCTGGTTGAAAATCTGATAAAAGCTATGGACTCTCTCCACAGAAAAATGCACATGCTTTAGATGGCTAATTTAAAGGAAGTCCACTCAGCCAATTCAGAAGGCCTGCTTTAGGAGGAAAGGGAGCGCTTTTAAAACATCCCCTTGACCAGATTTGGGCTCCAGTTCAGGCTATGCCTCTAATGTTGTGTGGCTTTCTGCAAAGCTGTTGTCCTGTGTGTCAGTTTCACCATCTCTGAAATGAGGGGTTTGGTTTATATGATGTCGAAACCCTTTTCTAGCATGGCGGAAGGTAGGCGTTACCCCTAGAGTTGTCAACATCTGAGAAGCAAGGGTTGGTAACAGAAGACCAAGCCAGGTCAGGCCAGGGAAGTGAGTGGGCTAATCAATAAGCAGGCTGCAGAGCTTCAATGGGGGAAAATAAGAAACCTGGGTTTCAAACCTGTCTTTGTAGGTTTTTAAAATTCATTTCCTCCTTCCGGGCTTCGGTTTCCTCATTGCAAATTGTGGAAGTTCCGCTTCTGGCAGTTATGAAACTCCTGGGAGCAACAAGGGAGAATGTACCTAGTAAGATGCTGTGTGCAGAATTATGACGAGAAATAAGATGGAGAAGGGTGCAGGGCTAAAGGGCAGATTTGAGGAACGTGATGGAGAGCTGATGGCTCAGGAAAGAGGCACCTCGTCCACACCCCCAGGGCTCTCCGACCCCACCCGCACATTGCTGGGGTCATTCCTACCTCTGTTCTGCCCCCGCCTCCGCCTCGCCTCCTCTCCACTTAGGCTGCAACGCGCCACACTTCATATGGCCGCCACGACGCGATCCTTTCCACTGCACGAGGTCGCCAGCTCACTCTCGTTCTTGCCTGCCCTTGGCCTCTTCCAATTGGCTTATTATGTAAGAGACGTAAGTGCTCCATATCCCATCCCTTATTTTCCTCTGGCTCCGCCCCGTCTCCTCCTGCCTTTTCCCGACGCGAGAGGAAATCTAACCGGCCCTCGTCTCGGCTGCTCCGGAGGAAGCCGGGAGAGCTTGCTAACCAGGAAGGCGCTGGCTGTGGCGCGCACGCGCACGCACGCACGCACGCAGGCGGCCAGAGGGGCGGCAGGCTCGCGCCCCGGCTCGCCCCGCGCCGCGCTAGACGCTCGCGCACTCAGCAGGTTGGGCTGCGGTGGCGGCGGCAACTGGGGAGCTGAGGCGCTGCGTTTGCGAGGTCCCGGACGCGTCTGCGGTTCCGGCTCCGTCACCCTTCGCCTTTTTCACCCCAGTCTCCGTGCGGGTGCTGCGGCAGGCAAGGGCACTAACTAACCTTGGGAACCTCGAGCACACCCGTGGCTGTTTCCGACACCGCCCTCCTTCCCTTCCCAGCCGTGGGCCTCTCTAGGTGCTAGGCGACTCTGCCGGGAGGCGGCGGCGACGGCTGCCTGTGTGTCTGTGAAGGTGTCCTGCGGTCCAGGCTTGCTCCTCCGTCGGGCCCTGCAGGGGCCGATAGAGCTCGGCTCCTGCCCTCCTCTCGCCGTTTTCGTCTGCCGGCTGGAACAGGGTCGGTCCGGGAGGTCTCTGGACTGAGGCGGCGGCAGCTCCTCCGGCTTCATCATGTCCGCGGGCGGAGACTTCGGGAATCCGCTGAGGAAATTCAAGCTGGTGTTCCTGGGGGAGCAGAGCGGTGAGTGCGCCGCTCCCCCACTCCTGGCAGCTGGCCGCAGCTTCGCCGCACCGCCCCCAGTGCGGCCCTTCCGTCCGCAGAGGCTCCCTGCTGGCCTCGCGTTCCTGCTCCCTTCCACCCCACCCCTTCCCAGTGTTCGCCGACCTTTCCTCGTCTTGATCCGTCGCTCGATTTTTTATTCTTTATCCCCTGGCCCTTCCCTCCCTGACTCGGCAGGCAGTCTCCGTTCCCGAGAGCCGTTCCCTGTTCTCCGGATCTGCCCTCCTCAGTCTTCACCCCGCCCAGCCCCTGCCTCCTGTCCATCCCTTTCTTCCTCTGGTCGCCGTCGTCCCCCCAACCCCAGCCCCCTTTCTTGAGCCGCACCCTTATTCCATGCTCTTTGCCCACTTCGTCTGCTCTGTGAGGCCCACCCCGGGAAGTCCCACTACGGGAAACAGGCCCTCGTCAACCTTGGGCTAGGAGGGTGGGATCTGGGCGTTGTTTTCTCCAGAGGCTTGGCTCTGGGAAGTGCGGATCCTATAGAAGGTGGGAAATGGTGGTCGTAGAAAATTCTTGGAGGTTCATCACTTTCATGGGGAATTAGTCTGGGTTATGGTAGAAATATACCTGAATTGGAGGGGACTTGAAAATGGGATGGTGGGGGTGAACGAGGTGGCGGTGGTGGTGCGATTTTTGCCCTTTGGGTTGGGCTGTGGCTTGTCGGAAACCCTCGTTTTCTTCTCTGACTTTGATCACTGACAATTCTTTTCGCAGTGTTGATGGTTTTCAGATCTCTGCCAGACGCTATGTCATGATCATTTTACTTGGAATTTTTTACATCTTACCTCCCCTTTTTCTCGTTTCAACATGAAGCGGTAGCTGATTCTCCTCATCGTGGTGCAAACAGGGAAATGTTAATTTTTCATTTCTTTTTGAGTATTTTCCAATTATATATTTAGGAGTTCTGTGAGAAGAGGCTTGAGAATAAGGAACATCTTTGTTTTGTAGGATTTCCTTTGTAGTTAGGGAGGAAAGGAGTATGGTGTAATAGGTTTAACATCTAGTTATATAAATTAGATTTACATATGTAATACCGTTTTGGCTAAATGATATTTTATGCTTAACATTCCATACTATCTGATGAGTGAAATTGTAATGTCTTTTACCTGGTCAGGTTTCTGTTGTTACTATACTTTGTATTAGATACAAGATCCTAATTTAGTGATGGTTGTCTCTAAACTTATTTTTTGTAGTAATTCCAGTTTTATGCTGTATTATGCAAACTTGATACTCTACAGTTAAGAGATTATCACCCTCCTTTGTTTTCCTCACACTTTTCATGACCATCTTTAAAATTCAGACGTTGAGAGATTAGTTTCTCCCAAATCATAAATCATTGGGTACCTACTAGATGTCTTAGGTGAGGTTATAGAAAACGTGAGTTACTTGTTTTGATTGGAAGTCAGGTACTGATGTAAATTCAGAGGTTTTTATTAATATTTGAACTATTTATACTAATTTGAATCGCATTAAAGTATGTTGATACTAGTTGCAGAATTGCCTCCAGTTGGACCTGAGCAATCAGTTTTCTCCTTTCATATATAGATGATCTTTTTCCCCCTTACCGAGGAAAAAATAATAGCCTCTTTGCTTGTGGGTTTTCCTGAAGCAAACTGAAGCTTGTTTCTTTAGGTGAGTAACTTGATACAACCTGTGGGGTTGATCCTGGTCTAGCTGTTTTATGTCAGTTTCAGGACAGACCGTACCTAAAAGATAGCCTATAGGTCATTATTGATAAATAGGATCTAAAGTGCTTATTGTGCACTCTGGGGATGTTATTGTCTGCCGTATGTTGTGATGCAGAGCTATTTAATTTGCATGAAAAACCCATTAATCTCTCGTCCTAGAAAGATTTTAGCATGAGTAGAGATCTTAACTTATGTATCAGCAGGTTTCCTTTGAGTTTCTGGAGAATTTATGTTCCAATTAGTAGTGCAGAGTTTTATGGCTTCTAATTGCTTACTTTCTTTAAACCTTTAATAACTTTTTATCCCAAGACATCTTAGGTTCTTTGTTTTTTTTTTTTTTTTTTTAATAGACTGTTTTTAAGAACAGTTTTAGATTTACAGAAAAACTGAGAAGATAGTACAGAGTATTCCATATGCCCTGCACCCAGTTTCTGCTGTTGGTAACATCTTGCATTAGTATGGCACATTTGTTACAATTAATGAACCAATATTGACATTATTATTAACTAAAATCCATAGTTTATTTAGATCTCCTTAGTTTTTATCTAATGTCCTTTTTTCTATTCCAGGATTCCATCCAGCATACTACATAAAGTTTAGCTGTTTTAGGATTGTGTTTACATGCTGTTTGCACTGTGAAATTGTGAAGTTAATTATCTTTTGAGGCTATTATATAGTTAAGTAATACGACTCTGTAGCTTTGACAGTGAAAGATTGATTTCTGTTTTCATGGGTGGTGTCTGTAGTTTTTTTATGCATTAGCAAAGATCTGTAGAATCCATGCCATCTTGATGTAACTCTTCATGAATTATTTATTTTTAGGTCTGTTAGAATTCCACAGTTCAGCTTTCAAAGGCTGTAATCTATGGCAAAGCCTTGTTTGTTTCCTTAATAGCATTTACCACATTTGTAATTATTTATTTATTATTTATTTTCCACAGCAGAATGCAAGTCCCACGAGGATAAAAACTATTATCATTCTTGTTCATTGTATCCCCCAGTTTGTAGCGTAGTGCCAGGCTGACAGTAGGTGCTCAGAAATATTTATTGAATGAATGATGATTGAATTTTATAGTAATCAAGGCTAATATACTAGTAGCCTTTATTACTCTTTGCTATGGTGAAGGTGTTGTTTTATGTCATTTGATTGTGTACAAGGATACTCCAGATGCTGCAGGGGAGGGGGGTGGAGAGTGTGATGAGACCTGATCCAATAATGTATAGGCGTAACCACTTGGCTTAAAAAAAAAAAGAAAAGAAAACAAACAAACAAAGATTGACTTGGTTTTTTTTTTTTTTTTTTGAGTTAAGTAAGATTTTGTTTTGTTTAAGCTATTGCTAAAATAAATTATTTGCTATTAGTATAGCACATAAAAGTTTGTTAAATGATATTAAAGACATGTTTGTGGAACTGATTTGAAGTTAGACTATTCATTTAGCTTATCAAAAATTTGAGGTACTGTCCTCTGTAATGAAGATGAATTGAGTTAATGACGTATCGGCCTTGGTAATCTTCATACAGACTCTTACGGTTTCTTTATAAGTGGTTTAATAAAGGAGTGTTGAAATATACAATTTGAATCTGAAGTTTACTTGAGGAGCCTCTTTTGTTACTACCTCTGGCTATTGTCTTGAAATGCAAGGCACTTTTGGGAATTCCATTCATAGTTTACAGCAGAAGGTTTTCCTACACACAAACATCATGGGTGCCAAATTAGGAAATGTAATATGTAATAGCGAGGAGAAACATATAAAACTTCTGGCTTTTTTCACTCTGTATTGCTTTTCCAGCCAATTTATGTCAGTTTTTTTTTAAATTGCAACTTGCTAGGTAGGGAAAAGGTGTCTTACTATCAGAGACACAGAAGTACTGAATAGTTTGTTTTGACTGGATCAGCCATTCTTAGCGTTTTTCTTCTCAGGACCCCTTTATTATTCTGTCACAAATTATTGAAGACCCTAAAGAGCTCTGTTTATGTGGTTTATATCGGTCAATATTTGTCATACGAAAAATTAACTGAGAAAATTAAAAAATATTTAGTTCATTTAAATATAATAGTAATAAACCCAGTACATGTTAACATAATACTTTTTTTATGAAAAAGAACTATTTTTCCAAACAAAAATTTAGTGAGACATTGTTTTCCATATTTGCAAATCTTTTTAATGTTTTACTTAATAAAAGATGGCTGAATTCTGATAGCTGCTTCTGCATTCAATCTGTTGTGTTATGTCTGCTATACATTCATGAGAGAGTGAGAGTGAAAAAGCCAAATAACATTTTAATATTATTATAAAAATGATTTTGACTTTGTATACCCCTGAATAGTCTTGGGATTCTCCAAGGATCTGTAGACCACACTTTGAGAATTGCTGCATTAGGTATCAAGCCACTTGTAGCCTCTTTTAGCCTTATATTGCAGGTTACAGCACTCAGGGGAAATGTTTGCCATATCTTGTTTTTGAAGCCTTAAAACTAAACTAGAGCTAGTGATTAAGAATGCGGAGTCTAGATTTCATATTTTAGCACTGGCCAGTGACCTTGGGCAAATTACTTAACCTGTTTTTAGACTTCAGTTTTCCTATTTATAAAATTAAGATAATACTATTACCTATCGTATAGAGTTATTGGGAAGATCAAATTAGTTAATAAGTGTAAAGCATTTAGAAGAGTACATAGCATATGGGAAGTGCTTAGTACATATTTTAACTTAGCAAATATTTATTGAAAACTTCTACTGTGCTAAGTGGTTTGGTAGAGCCTACTCTGAAGGAACTTACATTTAATCACAGAAGAAATATATAATACTTAATATAGTAGGATGATTTTGAGTATACCATGGACTGCCAGAAGAATGAACAAATCTGTCTTGGAAGAAGGACAACCAGAATGCTCCTTAGAAGCAAGGATAGTGACACTTTGTCTCATGTACTTTGGACATGTTATCAGGAGGGACCAGTCCCTGGAGAAGGACGTCATGCTTGATAAAGTAGAGGGTCAACGAAAAAGACCCTCAATGAGATGGCTTGACACAGTGACTGCAACAGTGGGCTCAAGCAAAACAACAATAGTGAGGATGGCACAGGACTGGGCAGTGCTTCATTCTGTTGTACATAGGGTTGCTATGAGTCGAAGCCGACTCAATATCACCTGACAACAGCAGGATAGTACAGCTGCTTTTAAAAGTAGAGTTAAAAGGTAAGAGGAGTGACAGGACAGTGTGTAGTTTCAAGGAAGGCACATTATAAATATATCTAGTAGTTTGAGTGTCTTTCAGTTGAAATTCTTGAATTAGAGCATTCCAAAGTTGGGGAAGACCTTGAGAGGTCATCTAATCCAGGTCTCTTAGAGCTTTAAACTGGACCACTGTGGTTACCATATCCTATTCTTAAAAATAGCAAATTTTGTAATTTTTAATATCAAATTTCTCTGTTCTGGATTCCGTAAATATATTCTCATACTACATAGTTAAGCTTTTCTCGGGGAGGCAATATATTGTGAAAAAGATAACTCTAGAGACAGTCAGCCTCTGGTTCTCATCCTGACTCCAATATTTACACTGTGATCTTGGGAAATTTATTTAACCTCTCTGAGCCTTAGCTCTTCATTTTTAACATGGAGATACTGGCAGTGTTGTTTGCCCTATCCTTTCAATGTAGGTATCATACATTTTAGTTAGATCAGTATTCAGTATTTATTGGTGAATGGTATTCACAGCTGTGCCATGTAGTATACTGATTACTTGTACTCTCTTGTACAGTTTTTTATTTTCCTTTGAGTCACCAGTTGACTTGCTTTTTTCGTTTGTTTAATTTATGTGTATATCACTAAATTATCCCCAGACTCTTTCCCAACAGCATGAATCACCTCTCAGTATGTAAGAAAGAGCAAGGTTTTTGCTCAGTTTGGATCTCCTTGGGACATCTCTCCTGAGGCCTTATTCTAATTTAGACTAGTTAACCCTCCGTTGTCAACCTGGGATCTTCCTTTACCATCATTTTGAAGACTTCCTTTACTTTTCTCTTATGTTGGTTGGATCACCTGGTCTTAATTATCTTAGTGCTGCTATAACAGAAATACCACAAATGGGTGGCTTTAACAAAGATAAATGTATTTTCTCACAGTTCAGGAGGCTCAAAGTCTGAATTCACGGTGCTGGCTCTAGGGGAAGGTTTTCTCTCTCTGTAGTCTCTGGCGGAAGGTCCTTGTCTCTTGAGCTTCTGCTCCTGGGCGATCTTCGTGAGGCTTGGCATCTCTGCTTTCTTGTTTAACCTCTTTTATTTATTTATTTATTATTAT
>NW_004444024.1:3383688-3405306 GCF_000243295.1 Trichechus manatus latirostris | reverse complement strand
TGTTATGTGACCCTCGCTGCTCTCCTTGTACTGTGACAGCACACTCCTTCTTTCCCCCCCCCCGGATTTCCTGTGTCCATTCAACAGCTCCTGACCCTCTCTGGCTTCTCATCTCGCCTGTGGATAAGAGCCGCCCATTTAGTCTCATGTATCTACTTGAGCTAAGAAGCACACTCTTCATGAGTATCATTTCGTGTCCTGTAGTCGGGTCTAATCTTTGTCTGGAGAGTTGGCCTCGGGAATGATTTTAGTTTTAGGCTAACAGAGAGTCCAGGGGCCATGTCTTCCAGGGTCCTTCCACTCTCAATCAAACCATTAAGTCTGGTCTTTTTACTAGAATTTGAGTTCTGTGCCCTACTTTTCTCCTGCTCTGTCAGGGACTCTTAGTTGTATTCCCTATCAGGGCAGTCATTGGTGGTAGCCGGGTACCATCTAGTTCTTCTGGTTTCAGGCTGATGAAGTCTCTGATTTATGTGGCCTTTTCTGTCTCTTGGGGTAATACTTTCCTTGTGTCTTTGGTATTATTCATTCTCCCTTGATCCAGGTGGGTTGGGACCAATTGATGCATCTTAGATGACTGCTCACTAGCTTTTAAGACCTCAGATGCCTCTCACCAAAGTGGGGGTGCAGAACATTTTCTTAATAAACTTTGTTATACCAGTTGGCCCGGATGTCTCCTGAAGCCATGGTCCCCAGACCCTTGACCCTGCTACTCTGTCCCTCAAAGTGTTTGGTTGTATTCAGGAAACTTCTTAGTTTTAGTTTAGTCTGGTTGTGCTGACTTCCCCAGTAGTGTGTATTGTCCTTCCCTTCACCTAAGATAATTCTTCTGTACTATCTAGTTAGTGAATACCCCTCTCCCTCCCTCCCCACCCTCGTAACCATCTGATTTTTTTTTATTGTACTTAATAGATGAAGGTTTACCGAGCAAACTAGTTTCTCATTAAACGGTTAATACACATTGTTTTGTGATATTGATTGCCAACCCCATGACATGTCAACGCTCTCCCCTTCTCGACCTTGTGTTCCCCATTACCAGCTTTCCTGCCCCCTCTTGCCTTCTTGTCCTTGCCCTTGGGCTGGTGTGCCCAGTTAGTCTTGTTTTGTGTTATGGACCTGTCTAATCTTTGGCTGAAGGGTGAACCTCAGGAGTGAGTTCATATACTATAAGGGTTTCTAGGGCCATATTCTTGGGGTTTCTCTAGTCTGTTGGACTGATGAGTCTGGCCTTTTTTTTGGGGGGGGAGTTAGGATTTTGTTCTACATTTTCCTTCAGCTCTGTCCGGGACCCTATATTGTGATCCCTGTCAGAGCAGTTGGTGGTGGTAGCCTGGCAGCATCTAGTTGTGCTGGTCTCAGTCTGGTGGAGGCTGTGGTACTTGTGGTCCATTAGTCCTCTGGACAGATCTTTCCCTTGTGTCTTTGGTTTTCTTCATTCTCCCTTGCTCCAGAGTGAGACCAGTGGAGTATCTTAGATGGCCGCTCAGAGCTTTTAAGACCCCAGACACTACTCACCAAGTAGAACGTAGAACATTTTGTTTATAAACTATGTTATGCCAGTTGAGCTAGATGTTCCCCGAGACCATGTTGTTTAACCTTTTTTATGTCTCAAAAGAGATTGGCTCAATGCACACCCTACACTAATCCTTCTCATTAACCTAACAAAAACAGCCCATTCACAAATGGGATTATAACTACGAAGTAGGCATACCAAAAACGGTTGCACTGAGTGGATTCTGACTCATAGCGACCCTATAGGACAGTGTAGAACTGCCCCATAGGGTCTTCAGGGAGTGGCTGATGGATTGGAACTGCCAACCATTTGGTTAGCAGCTGAGCTCTTAACCACAGTGCCAGTAGATCTCCATAAAGTAAGCATGGAGATTAGAATTTAGAACATATATTTTTACTTTTTGGGGACACAATCCATAACATTCCACCTTTTGACCCCCCCAAAATTTATGTCCTTTACCACATGCAAAACACATTCACTGCATTGCATCATCCCAAGTGTCTTAAAAATCTCATGTTCTGAAGCATTTAAATCAAATATGGGTGAGACTTTAGGTATATTCCATCCTGGGGCAAAATTCCTTTTCATCTGTAAATCTATGAAATCTAGAATACAAATTATCTGTTTCTAAAGTACAGTGGTGGAACAAGCACAAGGTAGACATTTCCATTACAAATGGGATTAATTGGAGGAAAAGAAGGGATAAAGGGCACCAAGCAAGTCCAGAACCTAGCAGAACAATTTACATTAGCTCTCAAGCTTGAAAATAATCCACTCTTCTTTGGAACCATCTGGGCAATGGCCCCATCCTCCAGACTCTGAGTGTTAGCCGTGCCCTCTGGATTCTGAGTGGAGGCCCTTGGGCCCTGGGCTTCAGCTCTGCCTTCCAGGCCCACTAGGATGGCAACTTCGCTCCCTCAGCTTTGGGAGACCCCATTGTCTTAGTCCATCTGAGTGGTGACCCAACCCTGTTGGCCCTGGCAGCCCCTGTTTTTCTGCCCCTTTGCCATGGCAGCCCTGCCCGCTGAGTTTTGGGTGGCGGCCCTACGCCTCTGGTACTCATGAATGGCAGCCCCACAGTCTGGAACTGAGTGGGTGAAGATCCGACTCTTTGAAACCTAGGAGGCTGTGGTCCCACTCTTTGAGAGCCACAAGTCTGTGGCCCCACCTTTGAAACTGGGAAGGCCCTGCTTCCTGTGCTGCTTTCAGCAGTTCTGCTTATCTCTGAACTGCTCCAGAGATGGTCGTTTTCTTTTCTTGGAGGACAACAAGTGTAGCTACTTTGGCCTGTTTCCTGTCTGTAGAATCCCAAGAGGCAGACAGCGTTCTTTCCTTTCATTCTTTCTCTGTCCTCTTCAGTGTAAACTGATGGGTTTTCTGCTTTCATAGTTGGTTAGATCCATCAGTCATAGGCTTAATCTCTTTAATAAAAGATTGTGTAGCCACATCCTTGGTGAACATTCTAGGACATGTGTCCTTAGTTTGTACAACAATATTTTCCCAAATCTTTAAGTTCTTTTTTTTTCTTTCACATTTTGTTATAAGTGGCAAAGAGACCACACAGCCCCTTTAAGATCTTGCTTAGACGTCTCCTCAGCCACATATCCAAGTTCTTCCACCAAAGATTTGAATATAATTCAGACAGGTTATTTGCCACTACGTCTAAAGCATCGCCCTTCCTCCCTTGTCGGATCACATGTTCATCATTTTCTTTTAAAAGCCTCACCAGAAGCACCTTTATTGTCCACATTTCTAGCAACATTCTGTTGTTGGTGCTGTATGTATTCTCTAAGACAGTAGAGACTTTCTCTATAGCTTTCCTCACTTCCTCCTGAGCCCTCACCAGAATTGCTTTTGACATCCATAATTCCACCAACAGTCTCTGCAAGGCAGTCTGGGCCTTTACTATTAGGCACCTTAAAACTCTTCCAGCCTCCACCTGCTACCCAATTCCAAAACCACTTCCACATTTTAGATATGTGTTAGAGCAGCACTCCCACTTCTCGGTACCAAATTCTTAGTTATCTAGCGCCGCTATAACAGATACCACAAATGGGTGGCTTTAACAAACAAATTTATTTTCTCACAGTTTAGGAGGCTAGAAGCCCAAATTCAGGGCACCGGCTCTTGGGGAAGGCTTTCTCTGTCGGCTCTGGAGAAAGGTCCTTGTCTCTTTTGAAGTTCTGCTCTTGGATGATCTTCATGTGGCTTGACATCTCTCTTCTTCCATCTCTGCTTCTTTTGCTTGCTTGTTTAATATCTTTTATATCTTAAAAGAGATTGGCTTAAGACACACCCAATACTAGTCCTGTCTCATTAACATAATAAAGACACCCATTCGCAAATGGCATTGTAAATTTTTGGTGGACACAATTTGATGCATAACACCCTGTTTCCTAGGTTCCATTTTTTCTTATTTCTTGGTTTACTCCTTATGTTCTCCATAGATAGCTTTCTGATAAACGGAACATGGGAGGAAATTTTCTTGAGCTATTTTGTGTCTGAAACTTTCTTCATAAATCCTTTACACTGAATTCTAGGTTGAGTTCTAGGTTGGACATATTCTTCCTTCAGAAGTTTGAAGACATTAATTTATTGCCTCATAGATTCCAGTGTTGCAATTCTGACTCCTGGTCTTTTAACCTGCATAATGATGTCTGTTTTCATTTTATGTGTTGGGTACTAGGTATAAGTCCTTTCAAACTGGAAACGCATGTTTTTTAGGTTTAAGATGTTTTGTTGACTTGCTACTGTGATAGCCCTCTGCTCAGTTCTCTTTTTCTGGAATTTTTATTAGTCCTGGATTGATCCTTTAATTTTCTTATCTCTTTTGCATTTATTTATGTGTCTTGTAATTCTCACAAGATTTTCTCAACTTTTCTTCCAGTTCTTCTATTAAGTTTTATTTCTGCTATCATATTTTAATTTCAAAGAGGTTATTTTTTCCTTTCTTTTTTTTATTGTACTTTAGGTGAAGGTTTACAGAACAAATAGTTTCTCATTAAACAGTCAGTACACATGTTGTTTTCCAACATTGGTTAACAGCCCCATGACATGTCAACACTCTCCCTTCTCGACCTTTTTTTTTTTTTGTGAAAATATACATAGCCAAAGATAGACGATTTCAAAAATTTCTACGTGCGCAGTTCAGTGACATCGACTACGCTCTTCCAGTTGTGCTGCTATTCTCACTTTAGTTGAAGGCTTATAGAACAAAATAGTTCCTCATTTAACAGTTAGTACACATGTTGCCCTATGACAATGGTTAACAACCCTACTACAGGTCAACACTATCCTTACTCAGCCTTGGGTTCCCTATCACTAGCTTTCCTGTCCCCTTCTGCCTTCTAGCCCTTTTCCCTGGACTGCTGTGCCTCATTAGTCCCGTTCTCTTTTATGGGGCTGTCCAATCCCCGGCTGAACGGTGAACCTCAAAGAGTTTTTTGTTTTAATAATGTTTCTTGTTCTGTAGCATCCTTTAGGTTCCAATATCTTTTTTTGTCATTTTGAGGATATTAATGAGATACATGGCTTTCTTCCTGCATGGTCTGTTTTTGTGAACTTTTCCCTCCCTGTTTTAGTTTCTCTATGTCCTATTTTCTGTGGTCCTCTCAGAAAACTAGTGATTCTTGACTGTTTGCTTCTGTTTAATTGTTGAGCACTAACATTTTGCTTTTTTAGATCTTGTTTGACTTTATGGGGCTTCACTGTAGGGAGATCTAACAGTTCTTTTTTGGAAAGTTCCTGGTATTAGATCTTTAAGCCTTTTTGCTCGTCAGATTTCCTGAAAGAAGAATTATCCAGTCTCTTGCTGGAGAGGATAAACCTGATTGCTAGCATTGTTGGAGCTGAATGGAGAGAGGCTTGAAGTTATACATACAGTAAATGGATTTAATCTCCTTGTTTTTAATACTGTATAGGCTCTAACCCTCAATTGTACCTTGTATCCTTCAGTCTAGAAACTCTGTTTTCCTTTCTGTACAGCATAATCCTCTAGTTTTATGATGTGGAGGAGGGACCTGGCTATATGGAATATAGGTGGTGATGTGGTCAGTCTACCTTTTAAACAGGGTAGCATCCATTCCTCCTGTTTATTATTTCTAGATGTACTCTGTGGCACAAATCAAGTTGTTTCCTTGCTTTCCCTGTTGTTATTTTAGAATTTATCTTTTGGGAGTCTGTTAGGTCAATTACCACTTTTCCATTTGTTTTCTAGCTTATAACTTGGATGAGTTGGATTTTCTGACAACCAACATTTTTAGGCATTTAAAATTACTTAGGGTTTTCAGAGTTTCCACTCCCCCACCATTATTTTTTAAAAATACATTTTATGAAATTAAAACCAATTCATTATAGAAAAGTTGGACAATAAAGGGATCTATGAAGGGAAAGAAAAAGAATCACCCGTAATCTCATCAAGAACCCGTTAAACTCACAACCATTATTAGCATTTTGGTGAATATCATTTCAGTATATTTTTGTGTGTATATTTCTTAAAACATTTGTGTTGTAAAACATACAGAAAATGCATAAAATCGACATACATGTTTTAACAAATCATTGTAAAGTGAACACCCATACAGTCACCTCCCAGGAAAAGAAATAGAACATAACTTTTACTCCAGAAGTCCTGTACATATCTTTACCAGTTAGAATCCCTTACATCCCAGAGGTAAACAGCAGCCTGATTTTTATGATAATTATTTACTTCTGTTTTTTGTTTTACCACCTGTATGTACATTCCTAAATGATACAGTTTTACCTGTTTTTGAGTCAGTGTCTTATGAATTGTGTGGAGTTCTTTGTGATTTTGATTTTTTTCCTCAACATTGTTTCTAAGATTCATCTATGTTTTGTAAAAATATATGTGTTTTTTAATACGCATTAGTGTATAACAGTTGATACAATGAATACACACAGTGTATTTATCCATTTTACTGTTGATGGTCTTAGAGGTTGTTTTCAGATATTGTCAGTTAAGAACAATGCTGCTATAAACATTTTTGCATACGTATCCTGATACACATAAGCATGCATATTTCTTGGGTATATACCTAAGAATGTTGTTGTGTGCCGTCAAATCGATTCCGACTCAGAGTGAACCTATATGACAGGTAGAACTGCTCTGTAAGGTTTCCTACACTGTAATCTTTACGGGAGCAGATCACCAGGTCTTCTCTCCTGTGGGGCTCTGGTGGGTTTGAACTGCTGACCTTTTGGTTAGCACCCAAGTGCTTAACCATTAAGCCGCCAGGGCTCCTTATACTTAAGATTAGAACTAGTGAGTCACAGAATATGGATATATTCAACTTTATTAGATAATGTCACATTGTTTTCTATCTTTGTCCTTTTTTTTTTTTACATATAGTATGGTTCCATTTATACAAAATTCAAAAAGAGGCAAAATTAACCAATTATGTAGAGATGGATACTTTAGTGGTAACACTGATAAGTAAAGCAAGACAAGAAAGTAAATACCAAAAAAAAAATTAGAATAATAGTAACTTTTAGGGTAGAGGACCCCCACAAACCCACTGTTGTCAAGTTGATTCTGACTCATAGCAACCTTGTAAGACAGAGTAGAACTGCCCCATAGGGTTTCTAAGACTGTAATCTCTATGGAAGCCGACTGCCACATCTTCTGCAGAGCACCAGGTGGGTTCAGACTGCTGACCTTTTGGTTAGCAGCTGAGTGCTTAATCACTGTGCCACCAGGGCTACGCCTTTCATGTAGTCAACCATAAAATAACTGAATCTGTTCAGTCATAGAAAGCTGGAAAATAGGTCTGTGTTTCTTCTTAAAGAAGACAGAGTGTTATACTGATGTTAAGTAAAAGGAAAGACTGGTTGATATTGTGATAATAATAGGATGTTATTACTCATTTTGTAAACCTTTTAAGTTCTATTGATCAAGTTGTTTAATATGAAGCATTTCTTTCCTTTTGCCTGCAAAACAATTATAGTTAATGTGATATGGGATGGGGGAGTAGGCATAGGAGAAAACTGAACTCTGATCTTGTTTATAAATTTGTGCTCTTAAAAAGGTCACTGTAACTTCATGTGTCAGTTTCATCATACGTAAAATGAGAAGACTCTTGTTTCCCAAATAGGTGATCCCTCTGTAGGCTCCACCCAGGAGCTTTTAGTCAGCACTGTCTGATATGTTCTTACCTGCTTAATGCTCACAAAGCTTCCAGAAATTGAAATTAGTTCCTCTTCAGATAAAGACTGGGTATGCCTGGTTTTAAGTATAGCATTCCTTTTATACTTCAAAGTTCTTTAGCTGAACTTACTTTCCTGTCCAAAATGTTGTGCATTTGTTTTCAAAATCTCTGCTATTGCAGTATCTGTACTATTTAATATATTGTTGTTAATTACTATTGAGTCAGTTTCAACTTATGCTGATCTTGTGTGTGCAGAGTAGAAGTGCTCTACAGGGTTTTGAAAGCTGTGGCCTTTCAGAAGCAGATCATCAGGCTTGTCTTCCAAGGACTGGGTTCAAACTGCCAACCTTTTGGCTAGTAGTCAAGTGCTTAACTCTTTGCACCAGGGCTTTGAACTAGTTCTTCCCAGTTTACTCGTGGCTGACGAAGCATAACTAGAATGGACCTGAATTTGTAAAATGTGGGTGAACTGGAACATAACTGGAAGGGGAAAAATTACGAGTTGATGCCCTGTTAGAAACTTAATCTCCCTCTTAGAAAACAAGGGCAGCATGAGCGTTACATAGCAACCAAATCTCTTGACCAGCGGAGATAGAAACAGTGGTGCTCTGCTCAAAGATGGCAGCTAACCGCACCACTTTGAATGCGTGTCACTCTTCTTAGTCCTGACAGTGGTCCAGTCTTCTGCATCAGGTTCCTGATGGGGCTCACTATGCCTCTTCTGAGTCTCCCATTCCAGGGCTTCCACTGTGGTTTTTCCCGTTCAGTTTATTGTTCTGCTTCAAATTTGGGTCTGTTCTGATTTCATTTCGTAGGCTATGACTGAACTGGTTAGAACCAGTTTGAAGCCCTGGTTTGCACTTCCCAGTCTAAGTAGCCATTTCAACCTCAATCTGATTGATAGCATTTTGAATACTGTGACCATTTATTTTTGTTTTTCAGAATTTCTACATTTGTACTTAACCCTTTGCAAAGAAACATAAAACTCCATATAGCACCTCCTGACAATAGTAGTGGGTAATATTTAAGTATAATTTCTGCCAAACTACTAAATTTTTTTTGAATAGTCAGACTACCATAATTTTGTGAATAGATCCAGTTTTGTGGCTGTTTCCTTATGTTAGTATAGTTGTTTACATATATTATCTTAATATCAACTAACATTTAATTGCTTACTGTATATCAGGCCCTGTTGTGTTTTATATTTCTAACTCATTTAACCTGTAAAACCTGTAAGCTCCTTGGAGAAGTGGTTTATTTCAGGGTTGGGGCAGGGAATATAAAAGATGAGCTTGGAGCATCTTGTGGTGCCAGAAAGTAAGGAAGTACTTAAAAAAGAATGGGGGCATGTTGAAAGGACACAGGAGCCAACCTGAAAGAGCTCCCAGTAGGGAAAGCTGGAACAATTTGAGCAACAAATAAATAATGATGATATTAGATTATAACCCACAGAGTAAAAATTTCCATGAATACCTACTAATATATATATAAATAAGGGAGAAGGGACACCTCTTCTATATAAGAATTCCAATTAATAAATGTAGAAGGAATAAGGGAAATAGAAAATCACCATTAGAACACCACAGTAATAATTGCTGCAGGCAGATCCATTTGATGAATGCTAAAATTAGTGGGTGAAGGTTTGAACACACACAGGATATTTGCATAGTCTCAAAGTATCTCCCCCAAGATATTTATTACTTACAAGGTAAAAAAACAGTAACTTTATGGTAGAGAAACCCTTCATATATAAACTTAACCAAGTAATAAAGGAACATCATCTGGAACAAGACATAATGACATCATGTACCCTTGATATGATGCACTGAGAAGGGCGCATCACTTCTATGGTAGTCTTGCCAAAAATGCATGACCTCAGTCTAATCACAAGGAAACATCAGGCAAGTCTAAATTGAGGGACATTGTACAAAATAATTGGCCAGTACTCTTCAAAAGTGTCAAGATCATGAAAACAAGGAAAGACAGAGGAAATGTTAGAGGTCAGAGGAGAGTAAGGAGACATGATAACTAAATGCAATGTGGGATCCTGGATTGGCTCTTGGAACAGAAAAAGGGCTTTGTTAGAAAAACTGGTGAAATCGGAATAAATCCTGTAGTTTACTTAATTGCACTGTATCCTTCTTAATTTCTTAGTTTTGATAATTGTACGGTGGTTATATAAGATGTTAATATTAGGGGAAGCTGTGTGAAAAGTATACTGGAATTATCTGTTCTATTTTGCAGCTTTTCTGTAAGCCTAAAATTATTTCCAAATAAAAAGTTAAAATATCCCTATAAGGTAGGTACTATTATTTCTATTTTATAATGAAGAAACTGAGGCATAGAGAGATTAAGTAACTAGTCCATGGTTGCATGGTTAGCAAGTGGCCAAGCTGTGATCTGATCCCAACTCAACAGTCTGGTTCTAGATTTAAAGTTCTTAAACACTAAACTGTTATTAACTTGCCTTGATAAAAATTGCATATGTTTGTTGTGTGCTGTCAAGTCAATTCTGACTCATGCAGAAAATATCTACAGGGTAGTTATGTGTTCCCCAGAACATAAGAGTGAAAAAAGTATAACCATCTCTGGAAAATCTAGCTATATAAGGTTAAGTGTTCCTTAGATATTTTGAATTACTGAACTTCTGTCATTTACGTGACAAGATTCTTAATTTCATATAACTTACAGTTAAGAGGAGCCCTGGTGGCACAGTGGTTAAGAGCTCGGCTGCTAACCAAAAGGTCCGCAGTTTGAAACCACCAGCCACTCCTTGGAAACCCTTTGAGGCAGTTCTTCGCTGTGCTGTAGGGTTGCTGTGAGTTGGAATCTACTGAACGGCAATGGTATAGTTAAGAAGAGATTGTTCAATGGCTTTGATAAAATTTATTATGTTAATGACTGTTTTACTGATACTGAATTACCAGAATATTTCAAAATAGTATCTATACATTAGGAAAATCAGTTTTATTTAATTATATAATTAAAATGTGATACTGAAATGAGAAAATACGTATTAAAGTGCTATATAAATGTGAATTGTTTAATCTCACAGAGAAAGCAAAAGTACAACTGAAAAAAAAAAATTTAGATTTGTAATGATGTCTTCCAGAAAAGATAATAGCTAGTTAGTTTGCAATTCTTAACAAGAAGAGAAGAACTTAAGCTGAAAGATAGTGAATTTAAGTCAGATATGGAAGAATTTCCTGACTAAAAGGATTGTAGAAATATTAGAGTAGGTTATGAAATCACCTAGAGTATATTTTGTTTTTTAAAATACAGAAATGATATCTTGGAAGAGCTGGAAGTGCCCAGACAGAACCAGAACTATACCTTGAAAACAGACTCTATTTTGAGATATATAGAATCATATTTGTTGATAATTAAATATTCTTGTTTGCTAGTTTTAGCTGGTCTTACTTGCTTTCATATAAGCTTCCTTTTTATCAGAACTTCTTGATGACCATTTTACTGAGAACCTAACTAATCGTATCCTGAATACTGTAACTGTTCATTTGTTGTTCAATATGTTTACATTTGTACCTAATACCCTCGTGTAACCAAACATAAAACTTTATACATTATGTTGTAATGCTTTTCTTTCTATCCCGCTTCCCACCCATGCTACACAATAAACTGATTAATGTAAATCAAATGAAATCAGTCACTTAAAGTTACTGTTTCAGCTTAAGCCTTTCTCTTGTTTAAATCTCAGTAGAATTGCAAAGTTCGTAGCTATTCCATTTTGCCTGAAAGAATGTGTATTTTGCAATTGTTAGGTGCAGATTCTATATTATAGTCACTAGGCAGTTTTAGAATGCCTGGTGGCATAGTTGTTAAGTACTCGGCTGCTAACCATAAGGTTGGCAGTTTGAACCCACCAGCTGCTCCACGGGAGAAAGATGTGGCTGTCTGCTCCTTAAAGATTTATGGGTTTGGAAACCCTTTGGGGCAGTTCTAGTCTGTCCTGTAGGGTCACTGTGAGTCGGAATCGACGTGATGGCAATGGGTTTAGGTCAGTTTTGTTAATCATGTAGTTCATATCTTCTGTGTCCTTACTGAATTTTTGCCTGTTCTGTTACGGAGAGAGGTACGTTAAAACCTCTCATTGTGATTGTGGCTCTCTCTGTTTATCCTTGTGGTTCTGTACATTTTTAGTTTGTTATTAGGTGTATACAAATGATATGTTCTTGGTGAGTTGAACCTTTTGTCATTATCAAGTGTTCTTCCTTATTTCTAGTAATGCTTTTTGTCCTAAAGTTTATTTTCAGGTTAATATAGGTATACTCTTTTTTTTTACTAGTGTTTTTATATTTTTCCTATAAACCTTTTTGTATTCTTTGGTTGAAAGTAATGTTAGCAGATGTTTGCTAACTAGATGTTAGCAAACAATATCTAGTTAGGTTTTGTGTTTGTCCAGTCTGACAACTTTTTTAGAAGAATTATAGCATTAGTATATTTACATTTAGTATAATTACTTATATATTTGGGTTTAGAATAAATCTACCATCTTATTTTATGCTTTCTTTTTGTCGTGGATTTTTTTCTCCTTGTGTTATTTTGAATTTACAGTTTTCAAAAGAATGTTGTATATTCTTGACTTTATTAGTTTGAAAGTTATACATTTTCCCTCATTTTATTTAGTGATTACCCTAGAAGTTGTGGTATGCATCCTTGACTTAACAGAGTTTACAATTAATTGATACCTTTACCCTTCTGGACAATGCAAAGACCTTACAACTCTTTCATTCTACTTACTACCACTCCTCTCCACTTACTGCTAGTATATATTTGTAAAACCCCATAAGACATTATTATTATTCCAAACAGTGATTATTTAGATTTTTTGTAAGGGAAACAGAAATGTGTACAAATCATAAGTGTACAGCTTAAATGAGAGAATTTACTAGTCATATTAACTTTGAATATTCCCATCCTTAAGAAAGTTATTCTTATTGTAAATTAGTAAATTTGGCTTTTTGGTTTTATAGCTGGTTCTTGAGCTTGATTATAACTATGTCCCTACGAGCTATACCCAACCAAACCAAACCCACTGCCACCAAGTAGATTCTGACTCATAGCAACCCTATCACTTTCATTTTCCCAAGAATGTAGGCTGTTGTGGGCCAGACTCTGGACCATATTACCTGCCTAAAGTAGGGAATGCTGTCTGCTTAGTGAAATTTCTTTCACTGTTTAGTTCACTGAGTTCCAGGCAGGGACTGGTTCTAGACAGTATAGCAGTGAACAAGATAGATAAGGTTCCTATTCTGCATCTTAGATTTCAAGTTGGGAGAGGTAAATTAGTAAACATACATGAACAAGATAATTTGAGGTAGTAATAAGTGTTTTTTATCATATTACCAATTTTTCTTACTTTTCCCCATAAGAAAATGTGGATCATTCATTTCCTTACCTTAAATTTCTACATTTAAGTTTTTAAATAAAGCTAATGCTGGTAAAATTAGTCTTATGCTAGTACTTACTTTGAACTTTTCACTGGACTGTTTTTGAGGGTGTGGATTATTTTCGACATCTTTTTATTCTTACCATAGTCACCAATGTATGTTGACTTTGTTATAGGAATAAATTAAGAGCCCTGCTGCTGTCTAAAATACTCAGAAACACTCGTAGGCTGAAAGTAATTTTGTTTCTCTTTTCTTCATCCAGAGCCTTATCTGATAGCAAAGTTATAGGCTCATAATGTAACCAGGAAAGAAAGCTTGCCCAAAATGAAGTTACATGAGCAAAGGCTCAGAGGCTTGGAGAATAACTAATAGCCTTCATGATTGGCATATGAAGTTTATGTTTGGCAAGGGCAGGAGATGAGGCTAGGCCGAAGTTCGATTTTAAAGGTCCTTTAATGCCTGCCAGAGATTTTTAACGCTATAGGAGATTCCTGTCATAAGTTGAGGAAAGATACCTCTGACATTATGGAGGCTGGACACTTTGCTCAGTGCTTCCTTCTTGTTCACTTTCTTGTATGTGTGCATGTTTGTCTTTTTCAGTGGATTGTAAACTCCTTTGAGGTCTGCCTTAATTATTTGTTTTCGCATTCCAATCCCCCAACCTCCTTTTTTCCTAGCATTTAGTAGCTTTGGAATGAGGTGAGAAATAAATAGATATCCAAGGATTAAAATATTTGTTTACTCCTTGTCTTTGGTGAGAAAAGCCAATGGAGAGTGCCTTTCCTGTCTTAATCTCTTCTGTAGGTAAATATTTTTTGTTTTTACTTTGGATGTGCCATTTCATTATTCTGGAAGCTCATACTATAGTTAAATGCCTTTACCATAAATATTATTGTAAATAAATAAAACACCTTTAAAAACAACTTTTGAGCCATAGATGCAAAATTACTTATTTCAGCAAGTATTTTATACAACCAGACTCATTCTACCATTTTTAGATATTATGCAAGTGTAGTTGTAGTTGTCTTTTTTTTCTTTTTTTAACTAACCAAAAAACCAGACCCGTTGCCGTTGAGTTGATTCTGACTCATAGCGACCGTACAGGAGAAACAAAATTTTCAATTTAGGTCTATAGAGAAAGGCTACTAGGTCTGTTAAACTTTTATGTTATTGACTAGGTTAAGCAACAGTGAAGTAACATTAACTTGTTTTAATTGATTTTTCTGGTTTGCTATAGAATTACATCACTTAGATTATACGTACTTGGATACGATATTGCAATGAGTTTTGCTTGCAGCTGAGCTTTTCTTCTGTGGTCCCTGGGTAGCTTTCTCAGCTATCTTTGTTACTGTGATGGAGCAGTGACTACAGGCAGTGTTCTTGGCTTAGCTCATTTGTTAAAATCATAGCATTTGATTTGAATGACTATTATTATTATAGTATATTAATCTTTTATAGTGGCTAATTTCTGTGGGAAAAAGTTGCAGAATATAAATACAGTCAGTCCCCAGCTTAATGATCTTTTTGAACTTTTTTTTTTTTTTTTTGAGTTATTACCTTAGTGGTTGCTCTAGGGCTTACTGTATGCACTAAAACCTGCAAAAGCCGGAACCTGTGTCAGGTGGAAACCTGCCAGAGAAGGAAAATGCAGATATTTTCCACTAAAACAAATGATAGAAAAGTGATAAGAAGGCACCCTGTCAAAGGCAGAAAACTTACGAGACCCAGAAAAACATGGCAGTCCCATTGAATTCTGGCTCTCACAGGTCTCACTATATATCTTATCAGCTTCAAATTTATACTGACTTAATTCTAGTGAAGTAATAGAAACATTACTCCTATGTAGCTCTATTTCCTTTACCCCCTTTTTGTGGTATTATTGTTAAATATTACTTCTATAAATGCTATAAACACAATGATATGTTGTTATAATTGTTACTTTATATAATTTTATACCTTTTAAAGAAGCAGAGAGATGAAGGGAGAGCAAGTGTATGTTTATAGCTTTTTTTATATTAACCTTCTTATTTATCTGTTCTGTTACTCTTAGTTTATTCCTTTGGATTTGTGTTACCATCTGGTGTCATTTCCTTAGCCCAATACTGCTTTGCCCCCACCCCTTCTTCGTGCTGCTGTTGACAAATAATGTTGCATTTCTATATATCATAGGCCCAACAATACGTTATATACAAACTGATTTATACAGTTGCCTTTTATATCAGTTAAGAGAAGAAAGGTGAAGAAATATGCATTTATGCTGTCTTTCATAATTATATCATTTACTGGTGCTTTTTGGTTTTTAATGTGAATTTTAATTACTATCTGAGATCACTTGTTTTCTGCCTGAAGAACTTCATTTGGTATTTCTTTTTTTAAATTTTATTTATTTTGTTGTTGCAAATATACACAGCAAAACATACACCATTTCAACAGTTTCCACATGTACAGTTCAGTGACAATGATCACATTCTTGGAGTTGTGCAACCATTCTTACCTTCCTTTTCTGAGTTGTTCTTCCCTTATTAACATAAACTCACTGCCCCCTAAACTTCTGTCTGATCTTTCGAGTTGCCATTGTCAGTTTGATCTCATATAAATAGATCTTGAAAGAGTACAGTGCTCAAGGCAGACGTTCTTTACTAGTTAAGCTAAACTATTGTTTGGTTTGAAGAAGATTTCAGGGGATATTTCTGGTTTTATAGGATTCTGGGTTTTCAGTTTTGTTTTGTTTTTTTCCTTTAAACACTTTGAATATGTTATTGGTGCCTTCTGGTCTCCCATTATTTCTGATGAACGATTAAGCTGTTTATGCTAGGTAAGTGATAAGTCATTTTTATCTTAACTGCTTTCAAGATTTTCTCCTTGTGTTTGGCTTTCAGCATTTTTATTATGATGTGTCTGTGGATCTCTTTGCGTTTTTTCCTACTAAGAGTTCGTTGAACTACCTGTATGTGTAGGTTAATGTCTTTAAATTATTCAAATATTTTTTCTGGTGCTTTGTCTCTCTCCTCTCCTTCTGCTATACGTATGTTAGTGTGCTTAATGGTCTCCTTATTTCTCTGAGGGTGTGTTCATTTTTCTTCTTTTTTCTCTCAGCTCTTTGGATTGCATCATTTCAGTTTATCTTCAAGATTGCTAATTCTTCTGTCAGTTCAAATCTGTTGTACTCTATTCAGTTACTATACTTTTCTACTCCCAAATGTCTGGTTCTTTTTTCAAATAATTTCTCTCTCTCTGTGGATACAGCATTATCATCTTACCTTCCTTTACTCCTTTAAACATGGTTTCCTTTAGTTCTTTGAACATGTGTATAATGACTACTTTGAAATCTTTGCCTGTAAGTCTGACACCTGGTTGCTCTCCCAGGCAGTTTCTATTGCCTGTCTTTTTTTCCTAGTGCATAGTTCATACTTTCTTGTTTCTTGAATCTTTCATAGTTTTTTATTGGAAACTGGACATTTTAGATAATATGTTGTAGCCACTGTGGGTACTAGACTTCCACTCTAGGACTTGTTATTTGCTTATTACTTGTTTAGTGACTGGCGTGATTATTTTAATGATGTTTACTCCCTCTCCGCTGTCTATCTCCTCCTTCCCTCTAACCAGTGTGAAGCCTCTGATGTTCTTCAGGGACTGCAGCCTTGAGTATGCCTGTAGTTGTTCTGGTATGACAGTGGCTTTGGTAGGACTCTCTTTAACTCTTTCCCTGATCACATGTACCTTTTGTTGTGTGCATTTATACTGCCGCATAGGGTTTCCTAGGCTGAAATCTTTATGGTAGAAGGTTGCCAGGTCTTTTCCACAGAGCCGCTGATGGCGTTCTCACCACAGACCTTTGGGTTAGCGACTGAGTGCTTTTTGGGCCAGGAGGGCTTCTTACCTAGCTGTTAGGCTCCACTAATTGTCACCTGATTGCCACCTGATTGCCATGTTGTTTTCAACAATCCCCTGGAGCACAAATTGCTCCACAAATAATGCAGTCAAACCAATCCAGTCAAATTCAGGCTCTTTTGAAAGAATAGTTCTAGAGGTCAGTGTTTGAGATTTTTCCTGAGCCCCAGAGGGCTCCTTCTAGCTATCTCTTTTGTCAAAATAGCTAGCCTGCAATTCAACCTTTATCTAACTGAGTTTATTGATTTCCTCCCAATTGCCGTTAGTAACAACCTTCACTGTTTTTGAGAGCCTCCCTTAGGCTTATGATTGGGAGGCAACTCAAGGCAAGGAGACTTCTCCTGATGATGTAGCCTCAAGGGCTGGTGAACCCAAGATGGGCAGGTCGGAGAGCAGGGCTCTTGCTCACAGGCTGTGAAGATTGATGAATTCCAAGAGTGACAGGCAAGACTGCAGGTAAGCTGCTAGCTCAAGTCCCAAGAACTGGAGGTCACATGAACAGGAGCCAGTTGCAGGATTCAGAGTAGACAAAAGCCAGAATGTCCAGTTATATTTGGATGCAGGCCACATGACCAAGAAAACTCGCTTTCAGCTGATTGGCTACTCACAGCAGATCCTATCATGGGAGTGATCACATATCAGATCGCAACAGGGAAGTGATCACAACATTATATAACTGCCGAACACAGAATCATGGCCCAGCCAAGTTGACACAGTCTTAACCATCACAGTATTTAAGCATATAATAATAAGTTAATGAATATTGTCCCCTCTACAGTGATAGTATCTTGAATCTCCTTCTACAACTTGTTTTGAACAAAACATAAAAAAGCTTGGCTACCTACAAATGTGAATGCTAATGTGTGTATAACACTTTTTACCTAAGGGATCTCAGTCTGTTTGAACTGTCTTTAGTGAAGTAAAGGAGCCCTGGTGGCTGCTAACTGAAAGGGCAACAATTCGAACCCACCAGCTGCTCCACAGGAGAAAGACGTGGCAGTATACTTCAGTAAAGATTTATGGCCTTAGAAACCCTATGGTGCAGTTCTGCTCTGTCCTGCAGGGTGGCTATGAGTTGAAATTGGGCAGTGGGTTTGGTTTTTGGGTTTTAGTGAAATAAAGATAGAGCCACCTTACTATTTTTTGCTGTCTAAAATCTTCCACACTGCATTAATCCTATCCCAAAGCTACTTTTCCCTGTTGCTAGCAAAATCAATGCTTTTCCTAAACAGGAATTGACAGAAAAGAGATCTCTACCTTACTGATTTTGGAAAGGTTGAGGGTTAGGATGAAAGCATGTATTACCTATAACTTCTAGTAATCAGAACAGTATCATCATTGTGGAGGTATATGCTTTAAATAAAATGTCATAATTTCATGTTGGGAAAGCTGTTTAGCTACAAATGTATTTTAAAAATCTCTATTTCTTATAATATCATTGAGTGTGCTAATGTGGAAGAAAAGAGAATTGTCTGTTCTGGCCCTTTTTGGGGGGATTAGTAGAGGAATAGGGTTTTGGTCTCATGGACATAGAGATGTTATTCAACTACCTAGAGATTTTCGTCTATTTCTAGACTCTCTTCTGTTCCCTGGCTCTCTGTTTTCTGTCTTTAAACCAATGCAACACTGTTTGGATTACTGTAGCTTTATGGTAAATTTTGAGGCTGGATACTGTAGTTCCTTCAAATTTATTAATCTTTTTCAAGATTTTAAAAGAACTATTCTAGATTCTTTCCATTTGCATTTAAACTTTAGAGTCAGCTTGTCAATTTCTGTTTTAAAAAAGGCTATTGGGATTATGATTTAGATTGTGTTGAATGTATTGTTTGGAGAAAATTGACATTTTAATAATATTGATTCTTCCTAACCATGTCTGTAATATATCACCCCATTTATTTAGGTTTTCTTCAATTTCTCTCAGCAGAATTATTTGTAGTTTTCAATGTAGAGGTGTTACACATCTTGTTAAATTTATTTTTTTTTAACTATAGATAAGGATTTTGTTTATCCACAATAGTGAGTTTGCTGCTTGCTTTTAACCATTCTTTGCTAAGTTCCTAACATAACGTCTTTAACTTTGTCTCATCAGGAAATATCTTAATTCATTTGACTCTAGGATTCCTTTTTCTGCCGTTGAGTGAAATTTAGAAATGTGCTTCTCCCTTATTTTGGGATGTCTTTTAGGAGAGGGAAGCTTCTTTTCCTTGGGGAATCAAAGAATGATATTCATAGAGTATACATTTTATAAAGGAACCAGTTTCGATTCTTTGGAGAATGTTCATTTTCATGCTACAGTGCATTAGTCGTAATAGTTAGGAAGAATAAAAATGTTGCATTTTATTTGCATGGCCTTTTATAGTGTCCTGTATACATGGAATTTTGAAAACTTTTATTTTCCTGTTGTTTGCTGCTTATATATAGAAATTCAGTTGATTTTTGTATGCTGAGTCCTTGCTGAACTTACTAGTTACAGTGAATGTTTTTAAATTTGCTGTTTAGTATATTTCTGTAGCTAAACAATCATGTTTATGGGAATTGTCTGTGAATGGGAACAGTTTGCCTTTTATTTATTTTTCTTATCAGTATTGCACTGGCTGAGACCTTATACCAGTACCATGCTGAATAGAAAGTGGTAGGATTGGAAATCCTTGCCTTTTTCCTAGTCTTAGAAGGAAATCATTTTAGAGTTTCGCCATTATGTATGATGCTACCTGTAACTTAGGTATATGTGTTTTTTATCACATTGAGGAAGTTTCCTTCTATTCCTGGCTTACTAGTTTCCTTAGACTTTTCATCATGAATTCATGTCAAATTGTGTCACTTTATCTATTGAGATGATCACGTGGATTTTCTTCTTTGTGAATATTGTGGATTTCATTGATTACTTTATTTTTTATAGTTAAACCTTTTATTCCTGGGATAAACCCCACCTGGTTATGAGGATTTTTTTTTTTTAAATATATAGGTGAATTTGATTTGCTAATATTTTATTCAGAAATTTTGAGTGTATCATTATGAGAGCTATTGGTCTGTAATTTTTTTTTCTTGTAATATCTTTGTCAAGTTTTGATATTATGTATACTGGTTCCATGTCATAAATTGGAAAGTTTTTTTTTTTTTCTAAAAACGTTTGTGTAAAATTGTTCTTATTACTTAAATCTTTGATTAGAATTCAGTAGTGAAACCATGTGGGCCTGGAGTTTTCTTTGTTGGGAAGTTTTTTTTTTTAACATCCTTTTACTTTTAAACTTATTTGTTTCTTTGTTCTTAAAATGTGTCTCATAGATAACAAATAGTTGTGTTTGTTTTCTTATCTAGTCTAACAATCTCTGTCTTTCAATTGGAGTTTTTACATATACTGTATATATACTGTACATATTGATATGGCTGGATTTGGATCTGCTGTTTGCTATTTATTTTTTATTTGTCTCATCTGGTTTTTGTTCTTGTTTTAGTATTCAGTTTTGATTCCTCTGTTGACTCTTTAGCTCCTTTTTCATTAGTGGTTGTGCCAAGGCTTACCTCTCACAGGTATGTATCATTAATTTCTCACAGTCTGTATTGTATTATTCATGTAAAATATATGAACATTGCAGTAGTATGGTTGCATTTACCTCCCCTGTCCTTTGTGTTATAATTGTCTTGTATATTACATCTGTACATGTTATAAACCTTATTATATGTCATTATAATTTTTACTTTAAAATGTTGTCTTTTAAAGAAATTAAAAGAAAAAATATGTAATCTTTTATCCTCATATTTACCACCTAGGGTTATTATATGTTGTCATTTTACTTCATCCTGAAGAAATTCTTCAAGCATTTTTGAGTACAGGTCTTCTGACAAAGAATTCTCTTTTGTTTATCTGCAAGTATCTTTATTTCATTGTCTTCTTTTTTTCTAATTTTTCCCCATACAAAAATTTATACATACATTGTTATGTGACTCTAATTGCTCTTCCCATACTGTGACAGCACACTCCTCCTATCCACACCTGATTCCACATGTCCATTCAACCAGCTCCTAACCTTCTCTGCCTTCCCATCTCACCTCTGGACAGAAGCCGCCCGTTTAGTCTCTTATATCTACTTGAGCTAAGAGGCACACTCCTCCTGAGTATCCCTTTATGTCCCACAGTCTAGTCCAATCCCTGTCTGAAGAGTTGGCCTTGGAAATTGTTTTAGTTCTGGGCTGATCATCATTGTGGAGAATCCAGGGGCCATGTTTTCTGGGGTTCCTCCAGTCTCAGTCAGGCCGTTAAGTCTGGTTTTCTTACTAGAATTTCAGTTCTGCATGCCACCTTTCTCCTGCTCCATCCGGGACTCTCTGTTGTGTTCCCTGTAAGGGCGGTCATTGGTGGTAGCCGGGCACCATCTAGTTCTTCTGGCCTCAGGCTGATAAAGTCTCTGGTTTATGTGGCCCTTTCTGTCTCTTGGGCTAATACTTTCCTTGTGTCTTTGGTGTTCTGCATTCTCCTTTGTTCCAGGTGGGTTGGGACCAATTGATGCATCTTAGATGGCCACTTGTAAGCTTTTAAGACCCCAGAGCCACTCACCAAAGTTGGATGCGGAACATTTTCTTAATAAGCTTTGTTATGTCAGTTGACCTAGATGTCCCCTGAAAGCATGGTCCCCAGACCCCT
>NW_004444024.1:3356044-3382480 GCF_000243295.1 Trichechus manatus latirostris | reverse complement strand
GTATGGGTCTTGTTTCAGTTTTTTGCAGGTGGATATCCAGTTATGCCAGCATCATTTGTTAAAGAGACTGTCTTTTCCCCAATTAATGGACTTTGTGCCTTTGTCAAATATCAGCTGCTCATAGGTGGATGAATTTACGTCTAGATTCTCAATTCTGTTCCATTGGTCTATGTATCTGTTGTTGTACCAGTACCATGCTGTTTTGACTACCTTGGCAGTATAATAGGTTCTAAAATCAGGTAGTGTGAGGCCTCCCACTTTGTTGTTCTCCTTGAGTAATGCTTTACTTATTCGGGGGCCTCTTCTCTTTCCATATGAAATTGGTGATTTGTTTCTCCATCTCATTGAAAATTGCTGGTGGAATTTGGATCGTGATTTCATTGTATTTCTAGAACGCTTTGGGTAGAATTGACATTTTTATAATGTTGAGTCTTCCTATCCATGAGCAAGGTATGTTTTTCCACTTATGCAGGTCTCTTGGTTTCTGGCAATAGTGTCTTGTAATTTTCATTGTATAGGTCTTTTACATCTCTGGTTAGATTTATTCGTAAGTATTTTATCTTCTTGGGGGCTATTGTAAATGGTATTGATTTGGTGATTTCCTCTTCGAGGTTCTCTTTCTTGATATAAAGGAATCCGACTGATTTTTGTATGTTTATCTGGTATCCTCAAACTTTGCTGATATCCTCTATTAGTTCCAGTAGTTTTCTTGTGGATTCTTTGGGGTTTTCTCTGTATAAGATCATATCGTCTGGAAATAGTGATACTTTGACTTCTTCCCTACCAATTTGGATGGTCTTTATTTCTTTTTCTAGCCTAATTGCTCTGGCTAGGACCTCCAGTACAGTGTTGAATAAGAGTGGTGATAAAGAGTATCCTTGTCTGGTTCCCATTCTCAAGGGGCCAGCCAAGAATTGTATATCCAGCAAAACTGTCTCAAATATGATGGTGAAATTAGGGCATTTCCAGAAGGGCTCAGGTCTCTCTGGCCCAGGTCTGGCAGCTCTTTGGTGCTTCTGAACTGTCTGTCCCCCCTGCCACTCAGTCTGTTTTCTTAACTCTGTGTTTGATATTCAGGGTTCCCAGATTGCCATATATGATCAAATCAAGGGGAATGCTTTCAAAGTCTCTGCATTTAGGATGATGTTGGCTGTTGGCTTTGTGTAAATGCCCTTAATTATATTGAGGAATTTCCCTTCTATTCCTATTTTGCTGAGAGTTTTTATCATGAATGGGTGTTGGACTTTGTCAGATGCCTTTTCTGCCTTGATTGATAAGATCATGTGGTTCTTGTCTTTTGTTTTATTCATGTGATGGATTACATTGTTTTTCTATTGTTGAGCCATCCCTGCATACCTGGTATAAATCCCACTTGATCATGGTGAATTATTTTTTTGATATGTTGCTGAATTCTATTGGCTAGAATTTTGTTGAGGATTTTTGTGTCAACGTTCATGAGGGATATTGGTCTGTAATTTTCTTTTTTTGTGGTATCTTTGCTTGGATTTGGTATCAGGGTTATGCTGATAGAATGAGTTTGGGAGTATTCCATCCTTTTCTATGCTCTGAAATAGCTTTAGTAGTAGTGGTGTTCACTCTTCTCTGAAAGCTTGGTAGAATTCTCCAGTGAAGCCATCCGGGCCAGGGTTTTTTTTTTGTTGTTGGGAGTTTTTTGCTTACCTTTTCAATCTCTTCTTTTGTTATTTAGTTGTTCTACCTCTGTTTGTATTAGTTTAGGTAGGTAGTGAGTTTCTAGAAATTTGTGCATTTCCTCTAGGTTTTCAAATTTGTTAGAGTACAGTTTTTCATAGTATTCCATTATGATGCTTTTAATTTCTGTTGGGTCTGTTGTGATATCACCCATCTCATTTTTTATATGGGGTTATCTGCTTCCTCTCCTGTTATTCTGTTGTCAATTTGGCCAATGGTTTATCAATTTTGTTGATCTTTTCAAAGAACCAGCTTTTGGTTTTGTTAACTTTTTCAGTTGTTTTTCTATTCTCTATTTCATTTAATTCTGCTCTAATTCTTATTATTTCCCTTCTACTGGCGCCTGAAGGCTTCTTTTGCTGCTCTCTCTGTACTTGTTCCAGTTGTAGGGTTAATGTTTTGGTTATGGCCCTTTCTTCTTTTTGAATGTGTGCATTTATTGCTATAGAATGACCTCTGAGCACTGCTTCTGCTGTGTCCCAAAGGTTCTGGTAGGATGTGTTTTCATTCTTGTTTGATTCTATGAATTTTTTTATTCCATCCTCAATTTCTTCTATAATCCAGTAGTTTTTGAGCAAGGTGTTGTTCAGTTTCCATGTATTTGATTTTTTTTCCTTGCTTTTTCTTTTGCTGATTTATGGCTTTACGGTCAGAAAAGATGGTTTGTAATTTTTTGATGCTTTGGATTTTGTTAAGGTTTGTCTCTGTGCCCTAATATGTGGTCTGTTCTGGAGAATGTTCCGTATGTGTTGGAAAAGAAAGTATACTTGGCTGCTGTTGGGTGGAATGTTCAGTATATGTCTGTGAGATCAATTTTTTTCCTTCAAGGCTTTATATATGTCATCCCATTGCCTTCTTGCCTGCATGGTTTCTGCTGAGTAGCCCGAGCTTAGTCTTATTGACTCTCCTTTGTAGATGACTTTTCATTTATCCCTAGCCACTCTTAAAATTCTCTCTTTGTCTTTGGTTTTGGCAAGTTTGATTATAATATGTCTTGGTGACTTTCTTTTGGATCTACCTTATGTGGGGTTCGATAAGCATCTTGGATAGATATCTTCTCATTTTTCACGATATCAGGGAAGTTTTCTGCCAACAAATCTTCAACAATTCTCTCTGTACTTTCTGTTATCTCCCTACCCCTGCTCTGGTACTCCAATCACTCGTAGGTTATTCCTCTTGATAGAGTCCCGTGTAATTCTTAGGGTTTCTTCATTTTTTTTCATCCTTTTATCTGATTTTTCCTCAAATAAGTTGGTGTCAAGTGCTTTAACTTCAGTCTCAGTAATTCTAACTTCCATTGCCTCAATTCTGCTCCTATGACTTTGTATTGAGTTCTCTAATTCTGACATTTTATTGTTAATCTTCTGGATTTCTGATTGCTGTCTCTCTATGGATTCTTGCAGCCTGTTTAATTTGTCATTATGCTCTTCTCTAATCTTTTTAATTTCCTTTATTGCGTGTTCTGCGTTTTGCTTAATTTCCTTCCTAATCTCTTGGAAAGTTCTGTATATTAATCTTTTGTATTCTGCCTCCAGTAATTCCAGGAAATTTTTCTCCTCTGGAAATTTTCTAGGTTCTTTATTTTGGGAGCTTGCTGAAGCCATCATGGATTGCCTCTTTATGTGATTTGATATTGACTGTTGTCTTCGAGCCATCAATGTTATTATATTTATTTATTTTATGTTTGCTTACTGTGTCCTAGCTTCTTGTTTTGTTTTGATATGGCCAAATAGGCTGCTTGTTTGAGCTAGTTTGATTATTGGTACCTTTGAAGCTCTAATGTCCTGTCACCAGGAGGTTAGAGCTGTTACTAGGTATGTGAGCTCAAGAGTCCGCCCACTCCTCCTGTATGGATTCAGCTTAGGTGCCCAGATAGATAGCCACCAAGTGTGTGGTGTAGGCTCTCACTTAACAGTCCTAGATAGGCATGGGTGATTGGTGTAGGCACTGGCATCTGGCTGTAGCAGGGGGACACACTCTTAGCAAGGCAGGCGGCTGACGGCCGCCCCTGAGTGTCCAGGAGGAAGGCATGTCCCTGTTCCCTAGATTGCATAGGTGGGTGGGTTTTGCAGCCAGAGTGTGAGCAGCTGACGCTGTTGGCTGTAAGGACTGGGGGGCACCTCTTATTCATGGGCCCCTATTGTAGGTGGTGTGGGTGGAGCCACCAGTCCTCAGGTCCCTGATGTGGGTAGGTGAAGACCCTGCTTAATGGGCAGAGCAGTGTCAAATGTTAAGAACCTGCCACTTCACAGCTGAAACAGTTGAAGTTAGAGTTCCGGTATATACCCTGTTGTACTGTGGGCCTGTGCTGTTGAGATGGGCCCACACAGGTCTATGCAGGGGAAAAAGCACTCAGAGCCCATGGATCCCTTATTCCTGTGCCTAGGCAAAGGAGCTGTGTGCCTACCCTGGGTTTCTGGCTTAGGGGGGATGGCAGTTTAGTTTTTCCCGTTTGTTAGTTTGTTTACTCTCCAAGGCAGGGAGAATGGCTCTGGGCGTGTGACAGATCCTTCTTCTGGCCCAGCAGACTAGGCAATTGCTGAAGTCGGTCTGGGACCCAATACAGAGCAGGGAGCAGGGAGCAGGGAGGTAAATGGGAGAGAAGTTTTTCTCTAAGAGGGTGTTTTTGATCTGTGCTGTAAGCCGTAAGCATTTATATTTCGTCGAGTGCTGCTTCTCACTGGTTCTGTGTGGCCGAGTAGACTCTCAGTGGCTGGGTCTCTCCCGGTGTGGAATACGCCTCTGGAGCACCGATGCTTGCCTGCCTCACCACACACCCCCGAGCTGCTCAGGCCTGAAGGGCTCAGGGTCTCTCTGGGTCAGGTCTGGCAGCTCTTTGGTGCGTCTGAACTGTCTGTCCCTCCCCCTGCCACTCAGTCTGTTTTCTTAACTCTGTGTTTGATATTCAGGGTTCCCAGATTGCCATATATGATCAAATCACTTGTTTTTTTCCGATCTTTTTTGTAAGAGTGTCCACAGGAAGCGTCTGACTACTCTGCCTTCTTGGTCCCGCCTCTCATCTTTATTTTCTAGGGTTAGTTTCATAGGATTTAAGGATTTTTTGGTAGAGCTTTTTTTTTTTCTTTCTGCAATTTAAAGATGTCATTTCATTGTCTTCTGTTCCAATTTTCTTTGGGGAGAAGTTAATAAAAATTTATATCTACCCTTTCCTATCACCTTCCCTTCTCCCTCTGTGTGTAATGTGTTTTTCCTAGCTGTTTTCAAGGTTTTCTCTATATCCTTGGATTTCAGCAGTTTGCCAAGGTGTGATTTTGTTTGTATTTAACTTGCTTGGAGTTTGTTGCATTTCCTGAATCTGTGAGTTCGTGTGTTTCACCAGATTTGGGATGTTTTTGGCTATTATTTCTACAAATATTTTTTTCTATTCTCTTTTATCTTGCAATTATACATATATTAGACTACTTGACATTTTATTACAGATGACAGAGACTGTTCATTTTTTTTAATAGTTTTTCTCTTTGTTCTTCAAATTTATAATTTCTATTGATCTGTATTCAGGTGTGCTGATTCTTCTGCTACCTCCATCTTCTGTTTAAGTCTAAGTAGTTACTTTTTCTTACCAGTTATTATACTCAGAGTTTCCATTTGGTTCTTTTTTTCTCATTTGTATTTCTCTGCTGAAATTTCCTTTCTGTTAATTTCTTACATGTATATCTTCCTTTAATTCTTAGAAGATATTTATAGTGGTTTCTTTTAATCTTTGTCTGCTAACTGTAGTCAGGGCATCATCTGAGAACCTGTTTTTATTGACTACTTTTTTTCCTTAGGTATTAATTACACTTTTCTTCTTTTTCTTCTGTCTAATAATTTTTGACTATATACTGGTTGTAATGGAGAATACATACAGAGAGAGTTTGCTGTTCCTCCAAAGGGTGATTTTTGTCCTAGAAGGCGGTTGAGTTGGCTGAATTTAAACTCTTAAATTTAAATTTAAATTTAAAGTCACTGGTTGTGGACAACAGCTAAAATCTCTGCTCAGATCTTTCAGCATACAGTGCTGCTTTTTTGCTGGAAGCAAAAAGATACCTGCTTGGCCTTTTGAGAACTGGGGATGTTTGTGTAATTGTTTGTTTTCTTCTGTCCTGTTTTTTCGTACTCCTTAACTCTTAACCAGGTCTTCAACTGGTTCATTATGATTGACCCTGTGCTGAGAATTTGCCTTTCCACCCCAAATATACTGAATCAGAATTTTTTAACAAGATCCCCCAGTGATTCTTATGTAAACCTGGGGATCTGTAAGAATCACCTGGAGATCTTGTTAAACTGTAGATTCTGATTCAGAATATATAGGGGTGGAAAAGCAAATTCTGAGCAGGTGGTTGAACAGAACTGAACCAGTTCGATGCCCTGCTCTTAACTAAACAAATATTCTTTTTTTGTTTTTTAAAATAAACATAAATTTATTTTCTCAGAGTTTAGGAGGCAGCTGTTGTTGTTAGGTACCACTGAATCAGTTCTGACTCCTAGCGACCTTATGTACAACAGAATGAAACATTGCCTGGTCCTGCGCTATTCTCACAATTGTTGTTATGCTTGAGCCCATTGTTGCAGCCATTGTGTCAGTCCATCTTGTTGAGGGTCTTCCTCACTGACCCTCTACTTCACTAAGCACTATGTCCTTCTCCAGAAACTGACCTCTCCTGATGACGTGTACAGATTGTATGTGAGATGAAGTCTCATCATCCTTCTGAGGAGCATTCTGGCTGTGCTTCTTCCAAGACAGATTTGTTTGTTGTTCTGGCAGTCCATGGTATATTCACTTTGCTAGCACCATAATTCAAGGGCATCAGTTCTACTTCGGTTTTCCTTATTCATTGTCCAGCTTTGGCATGCATGTGAGGCTATTGAAGACAGCATGGCTTGGATCAGGCATATCTTAGTCCTTAAAGTGACTTCTTTGCTTTTCAACACTTTAAAGAGGACTTTTGCGGCAGATTTGCCCAGTGCAATGCGTCTTTTGATTTATTGACTGCTGCTGCCGTGGGCATTGATTGTGGATCCAAGTAAAATGAAATCCTTGACAACTTCAATATTTTCTCTGTTTATCATGATGTTGCTCATTGGTCCAGTTGTGAGAATTTTGGATTTCTTTATGTTGAGGTGTAATCCATACTGAAGGCTGTGGTATTTGATCTTCATCAGTAAGTACTTCAAGTCCCCTTTACTTTCAGCAAGCAAGGTTGTGTCATCTGCATAACGCAGGTTATTAAAGTGTCTTTCTCCAATCCTGATGCCCTGTCCTTCTTCATATAGTCCAGCTTCTCAGATTATTTGCTCAGCATACAGACTGAATAAGTATGGTGAAAGGATACAACCCTAATGCACACCTTTCCTGACTTTAAACCACTCAGTATCGCCTTGTTCTATTTGAGCGACTGCCTCTTGATCTATGTACAGGTTCCTCATGAGCACAATTAAGTGTTCTGGAATTCCCAGTCTTCGCAATATTAGCTATAATTTGTTATGATCCAGTTGAATGCCTTTGCATAGTCAGTAAAACACAGGTAAACATCTTTCTGGTATTCTCTGCTTTCAGCCAGGATCCATCTCACATCAGCAGTGATATCCCTGGTTCCACGTCCTCTTCTAATCCGGCTTGAATTTCTGGCAGTTCCCTGTCGATACAGTGCTGCAACTGCTTTTGAATGATCTTCAGCAAAATTTTACTTGCATGTGATATTAATGATATTGTTTGATAATTTCCGCATTCGGTTGGATCACCTTTCTTGGGAATAAGCATAAATATGGATCTCTTCCAGTCAGTTGGCCAGGTAGCTGTCTTCCAGATTTCTTGGCATAGATGAGTGAGCGCTTCTAGTGCTGCATCCATTTGTTGAAACATCTCAGTTGGTATTCCGTCAATTCCTGGAGCCTTGTTTTTCGCCAGTGCTTCAGTACAGCTTGGACTTTTTCCTTTAGTACCATCGGTTCTTAATCATATGCTATCTCCTGAATGGTTGAATGTCGTCAACCAATTCTTTCTGGTATAATGACTGTGTAGTCCTTCCATCTTCTTTTGATGCTTCCTGCCTCATTTAATAAATTCCCTGTAGAATCCTTCACTATTGCAACTCAAGGCTTGAATTTTTCCTTCAGTTCTTTCAGCTCAAAAAATGACGAGCATGTTCTTCCCTTTTGGTTTTCTATCTCCAGCTCTTTGCACATGTCATTATAATACTTTGTCTTCTCAAACCACCCTTAGAAATCTTCAGTTCAGCTCTTTTACTTCATCATTTCTTCCTTTCACTTTAGCTACTCAATGTTCAAGAGCAAGTTTCAGAGTCTCTTTTGATATCCGTTTTGGTCTTGTATTTCTTTCCTGTCTTTTTAATGACCTCTTACTTTCTTCATGTTTGATGTCATTCCACAGCTCGACTGGTCTTCGGTCATTAGTGTTCAGTGCGTCAAATCTGTTCTTGAGATGGTCTCCAAATTCAGGTGGGGTATGCTCAAGGTCATATTTTGGTTCTCGTGGACTTGTTTTAATATTCTTCAGCTTCAACTTAAACTTGGATATGAACAGTTGATCGTCTGTTCTGCAGTTGGCCCTTGGCCTTGTTCTTACTGATATGTGGAGCTTTTCCATCGTCTTTTTCCAAAGATGTACTCAATTTGATTCCTGTGTTTTCCATCCGATGAGGTCCCTGTGTGTAGTCGCCGTTTATGTTGTCAAAAAAAAGGTATTTGCAATGAATAAGTCATTGGTCTATCTATCATGCGATCTCTGGCATTGTTTCTATCACCAAGGCCATATTTTCCAAGTGCCGATCCTTCTTGTTTCCAACTTTTGCATTCCACTTACCAGTAATTATCAGTGTATCTTGATTGCATGTTTAATCAATTTCAGACTGCAGAAGTTGGTAAAAATCTTCAATTTCTTCATCTTTGGCCTCAGTGATTAGTGCATAAATTTGAATAATAGTTGTATTAACTTGTCTTTCTTGTAGGCATATGGATATTATCCTATCACTGACTGTTGTATTTCAGGATAGATCTTGAAATGTTCTTTTTGGCAATGAGTGCAGTGCCATTCCTCTTCAAGTTTTCATTCCCGGCATAGTAGACTGTTATGATTGTCTGATTCAAAATGTCCAATACCAGTCCATTTTAGCTCACTAATGCCTAGGATATCGATGTTTATGCACTCCATTTCGTTTTTGACGACTTCTGATTTTCCTAGATTCGTACTTTGTACATTCCACATTCCGATTATTAATGGATGTTTTCAGCTGTTTCTTTCCATTTCAATTCGTGCCAGATCAGCAAACGAAAGTCCTGAAAGCTTGACTCCATCTACGTCTTTAAGGTCGACTCTACTTTTAGGAGGCAGGTCTTCCCGGTCGTCTTTTGAGTGCCTTCCAACCTGAGGGGCTCATCTTCCAGCACTATATCAGACCATATTCCGCTGCTTTTTACAGAGTTTTCATTGGTTGATTCTTCTCAGAAGTGGACCACCGGATCCTTCTTCCTAGTCTGTCTTAGTATGATAGCTCAGCTGAAACCTGTCCACCATGGTGACCCTGCTATTATTTGAATACCGATTATATAGCTTCCAGCATCACAGCAACATGCAAGCCCCCACACTATGACAAACTGACATATGCGTAGCAGGTTAGAGGTTTGAATTCAGGGCACTGGCTCTAGGAGAAGGCCTTTTCTGTCTGTTGGCTCTGGGGCATGGCCTTGTCTCTTTTCATCTTCTGTTTCTTGGTTCCTTGGAGATCTCATGTGGCGTGGCATCTATCTTCCATCATCTATACTTGGTTCTCTATGCCTAACCTGCTTGTTTTATATCTTGAAGTTGATTGGATTAAGACATACCCTAAACAGATGACCTCATTAACACAGTAAAGAAAACTATATTCCCAAATGGGATTATGTCCACAAGTATAGTGGTTAGGATTTACAGCACATTTTTTGGGGGGAAACAATTCAACCCATAACAAACTTCGTTGCTAATTCTCAGCTATCAACAGCCCTATTGGTTCAGAGAGTGCATCTTGTTTCTTGGAGAGGCTTGGAGCCAATTCCAAAGGGATAATGCAGGTTGGCAAGCATGTGCGTTTTGAAACATCTGTATGATTTATTATGTTTTCTGTATTATACAGTGCACCTGTAAGTGCTAAATTTGATAGAAATACAGCATAATAGTTAAGAACTTGGGACAGATCTGCATTTGAATCCTGCTTTGCTTCTTATCAGTGACGTAATGTAGACATAGACGAGTTTATTTAATAATCGCTGCTTAAAATTCAGTAATTATAGTGCCTACCTCACAGTGCGATTGTTCAGTGACTTTTACCTCTGGGTCATGGCTGTGCCTGTTTAGGCCATATTGAACACGTCTAGTCCTTTCTTTATGTGATAATGTTGTTGTTGTTAGCTGCCACTGAGTTGGCCCCAGCTCATGGTGACCCCATTCATAACGGGATCAGATTGTTATGATCCACAGGGTTTTCATTGGCTGGTATTTGAAAGTAGATCGCCAGGCCTTTCTTCCTAGTAAATATTCTTTGTACTCTTGAGAGATTTTGTCTGTTATTAAAGAAAGTTGTGTGACAAACTCAGGGCCAAATGACTTTTAATTGTTATTAGTGGAACCATTGCAGATATTTCACATTTAGTTTAATTGCAGTTGTCTGTAGAAAATTGTGTGAGACCCCAAAGGATCGTGTGAGAACCCAGTTTACTGAGTAAATATCTTTTTTCATTTTCTTTTCAGTTGGAAAGACATCCTTGATCACCAGATTCATGTATGACAGTTTTGACAACACTTATCAGGTATTTTGTCTTGCTATCTTATTAGTTGTGTCTATTTTGTGTTACAAATTACAGTCAAGGAATTTTTTAAAAAATCATTATTTTCATGTAGTCATGGATATAAAAGTACTTCTTGTAATCTGTAAAATGCTACATAAAATTTAGATGTTCTCAACTTTTTCATTTGAATTCTTTGTCTCCTATCCCAAAATCTATTAAAAATAATCTCGATACCATCTGGGATGATGGTAGGAGTGATTGTAGATATTTTCTTATAATGATTTCTTTCAAGTGTAGGGTTCTGTAATATTTTTATCTGAAGTTGAACTCAAGAGTGAGTAATGAAATTAGAAATCAATAACACAAGGAAATTTGGGAAATTCACAAATATTTGGCAATTAAATGACATGCTCCTAAATAGTCATGGGTCAAATAGGAAATCATTAAATACTGTGAGACAAATGAAAACACAACATACCAAAGCTATGAGATGCAGCTGAAGCAGTGCTAGAAGGAAATTTATAGCAGTAAATTCCTGTAATAAAAAGAAGAAAGACCTCAAATCAATAACCTAACCTTCTACCTTAAGAAAGTAGAAAAAGAAGAGTAAATTAAATTGAAGCATGTAGAAGGAAGGAACTCAAAGATATAAAAAAAGAACACAAACCCGTTGTTATGGAGTTGATTCTGACTCATAGCAATCCTATAGCAACCCTATAAGGATTAGAGCGTAAATATATGACATGTTGATGTTGGTGTTTATAGGTGCTGTCATGGATTGAATTGTGTCTCCCCAAAATGTCTGTCTACTTGGCTAGGCCATGATTCCCAGTATTGTTTGACTGTCCACCATTTCGTCATCTGATGTCATTTTCCTATGTGTTGTAAATCCTGTCTCTGTGATGTTAATGAGATGGGATTAGCAGCAGTTATATTAACGAGGCAGAACTCAATCTGCAAGATTAGGTTGTATCTTTAGCCAGTCTCTTTTGAGATATAAAAGAGAGAAGTGAGCAGAGAGTGGGAAACTTCATACCACCAAGAAAGCAGCACCTGGAGCAGAGTGCGTCCTTTGGTCTCGAGGTTCCTACGCATAGAAGCTCCCAGACCAAGGGAAGATTGATGACAAGGACCTTCCTCTCTGGAGCCAATAGAGAGAGAAAAATTTCCTCTGAAGCTGGCACCCTGAATTCAGACTTCTTGCCTCCTAAACCTGTGAGAGAATAAATTTCTCTTTTTTTAAAGCTATCCATTTGTGGTATTTCTTTTATAGCAGCACTAGATAACTAAGACAGGTGCCATTGAGTAGTTTTTGACTCATAGCGACTCCATATGACAGAGTAGAACTGCCCCATAGGGTTTTCTTGGCTGTAATGTTTATGGAAGCAGATCACCAGATCTTTCTCCCATGGAGCTGCTGGGTGGGTTTGATCCGCCAACCTTTTGGTTAGTAGCCGAGTATATAACTATTTGTACCACCAGGACTCCTCAAATATGTGGCATAGGGAATAGAAAAACAATAGAGCAAATCATTAAAACCAAAACTGATTCTTTGAAAAGATTAGCAAAATTAACAAGAAAAAAAAAGAGCGAAGACTCATTCTAATCAGGAATGAAAGAGGGGACATTACTACTGACCATACAGAAATAAAGATTATAAGGGGTTACTGTGAACAATTGTCTGCCAACAAATTAAATAATGTAGATGAAATGGACAAAGAAACAATCTACCAAAACTGACTCAGGAAGAAATAGAAAATCTGAATACGCCTATAACAAGTAAAGAGATAGAATTAGTAATAAAAAAAACTTCACGGGGAAAGTCCCAGGACAAGATGGCTACACTGGTGAATTCTACCAAAGTCTAAAGAAGAATTAATGCCAGTCCTTCACAAACTCTTTCACCAAATAGAAGATGAGGGAGCACTTCCCAACTTAATTTATGAGACTGGTATTATCCCAGTAACAAAATCTGACAGACATCAAAAAGAAAAAAAAAACTGTAAACCAGTGTTCCTTATGAATATAGACATATAACTCCTCAACTAAAATACTAGCAAACTGAATTTAGCCAGCAACATGTAAAAAGGAGTATATATACCATGACCCAGTGGATTTAGCCCACAAATGTAAGATTGTTCAACATACGAAAATCAATCAATGTAATAGATCATATGAATAGGATAATTCCACATGATTATCTCACTAGATGGAGAAAAAGTATTTGACAAAATCCAATACCATCTCATAATAAAACCAATAAATTAGAAATAGAAGGGATCTTCTTCAGCATCATAAGTGGCATCTGCAGTGCAGTGAATTACTTAATATGGCCTTTCTAGCCATAGTCTTTGTAACTCCCACCAAATGACTGGGTAGGAATGTGCAAATGAGGTGCTTGTGGTCCACCAAGGGGTTGGATACCTTGCTAATTATGTAAATAATGTGCACAGCACCCTTGTGTGGGTAGGACCATGCAAATAAGGTGTATGGAACCCTAAGAAGGGGATTGGTCAGTTTTGCCATCCTGATAGGCTTAAAAGAGAGACCATTCCAGAGCAGAGAGGGGACCTCATGACCATCAAGAAAGAAGAGCCAGGAGTGAAGCGTGTCCTTTGGATCCAGGGTCCCTGTGCTGGGAGCCTCCTAGATCCAGGATACAGAGAGAGAGCTGTAACACTGGAGAGATGGTGAGAAACAGTGGCAGCAGAACCAGGAGACCAGCAGGAAACAGCTCGGGTGGAGTCAGGGCTGAAGGCCAGGGAGCAGCCTGCCTGTGGCACGACTAGAAGAGTCTGTCCTGACCGAAAAACTGTATCTGAACATTGCTGAACCTGAATTATAACCTGTTACTTCCCTAGGAAACCCCATAACTGTGAGTATGGTCTGTGAGTTCTTTGTGACCATTGCAATGAATTACTGAACCCAACAGAGAAGTAGAGAGTACCATGGGAGGGACAGTTGATGTCAGAATTGGTAAAAAGGTTGGAGGGTGGAGGCATGTCTGACCTTCCCCTCATAGCAATCAGCCTTGGGCTGTTGATGCTGATAATAATTCTCCTTCCCCCTTGTGAAGTTAGTGAGGTCAGATACTACTGTCACACCATTCTTACAGTATCTATCAAAAATCCACAGATAATGTCATACTTCATGTTGAAAGACTGATACTTTGTTATGAATTGAATTGTGTCCCCCCCAGAACAGTGTGTTATAAACCCTCATCCCTATACCTGTGAATGTAATCTCATTTGGGAATAGGGCTTTCTTTGTTATGTTAATGAGGCTATGTCAGTGCAGTGTGTATACTTCTGAGATATAAAAGAACAAATTAGGCACAGAAGAAGGCAGACACAGAGGAAGGACAGACACTGTCTGAAGATGATGGAGACAGACCGATCTACAAGCCCAGGAACTCCAAGGGTGGCAGCCTGGAGAAGCTGAGACAAGGATTTCCCCTTAGAGCCTACAGAGAGAGAGCCTTTCCCTAGCCAGTAACCTGAATGTGGACTTCTAGCCTCCTTAACTGTGAGAAAATAAATTTGTTTGTTAAAGCATCCACTTGTCGTATTTGTTATAGCAGCACTAGATAACTGAAACATTTTCCCCCTAAGATCAAGAACAATGATCTATCTGTTCAGATCATGTCTATTCAATCTTATACTAGAGGTTCCATCCAGGCCAGTTAGGCAAGAAAATGAAATACAGAAAAGGCATACAGATTGGAAAGGAAGAAGTAAAATTACTTACAGATGACATGATCTTATATATAGAAAATATTAAGGAATCCACACAAAAAAAAAACTATTAGAGATAATAATAACTGAGTTCAGGAAGATTGTAGAATATAAGATAAATGTATAAAAATAAATTGTATTCCTGTACACTAATAATGAACAGTCAGAAATGGAAATTAAAACCACCATTGCAGTGTGATGGTTTGCTTTTATATGGCCTCTTTTGCTATAGTCTTGTAACTTCCACCAAATGAGTGGGTGGGACTATGAGTGAGGTGCTTGTAGCCCACTAAGGGAATTGGACAGCTTGTTGCTAATGCAGATAAAGATGCATAGAACCTGTGTGGGGGTGGGACTATGTAAATAAGGTATATGGAACCCTAACAAGGGGATTGGTCAGTTTTGCCATCCTGTTAGGCTTAAAATGAGTCATCCTAGAGGCAGAAAGGGGGGACCACTACCACCAAGAAGAAGAGTTGGAAGCGAAGCATGTCCTTTGGACCTGGGTCCCTGTGCTGAGAACTTCCTAGACCCAGGAGCTGTAACACAGGAGACAGCAAGAGAGAGCGAGAAGCCACAGCAGAGAAATGGTGGTAGCAGAACCAGGAGATTGGCAGGAGATGGTGCGGTGGGCTTCCCGGCCCACAGAGTTAAGACAGCTGAGTGCCTTTGGGCAGCATACTTGCTGGCGGAGCGGGGCACTTGTCAGCAGAGCTAGGCTTGCCAACTCATGGAGCTAGAGAGTTGAGCGCCTTTGGGCCAAGGCTTACTGGCAGAATGCAGTGCCTCTGGGCACTTACTGGTAGAGTTAAAGAGCTTTGTAACACTTGCCTGAGCAGGGCAGAGGCTGAGCTGGCCCAAGAGGCAGAGAGGCCAAGTGGCTGAGGGAGAGGCCTGTCTGTGGGCACAACCAAGAAGATGTCCTAAGTTTCTTGAGTTGTTTCTGATCCTGAATTGTAACCTGTTACTTCCCTGATAAACCCCATGATCATGAGTATTGTTTGTGAGTTCTGTGTGGCAGTTGCAATGAATTATTGAACCCAGCAGAGAAGTAGAGAATGATTTGGGGGGACAGCTGGTGTCAGAATTGGTAAAAGGTTGAATTGTGGAGGTATGTCTAACCTCAACTCATAGAAATCAGCCTTTAGCTGTTGATCTTGATTCTCCTTCCCCCTTGTGAAGTTAGATGAAGTCAGATGCCCCCACCACGCCATTTTTACAGCCATTTATAATAGCATCAAAAAGAATAAAATACTTAGGGATAGGTTTAATAGAAGAATTGCAAAATATTTACACTGAAAATCATCTGATTTCTACACTGAAAATTACACGTCATTGAAAGAAATTTAAAGCAGACCTAAGTAAATGGAAAGACATTCCATATTTATGAATCAGAAGACGGTATTGATAAGATGGCAGTATTCCCCAAGTCGATCTGCAGATTCTCTGGAATCCCAATAAAAATTCCAGCTGACTTATTTGTAGAAATTGACCCTAATGTTAATATAGAAATACAAAGGACCTCAAATAGCCAAAACAATCACAAAGCTATATCAATCAAGATTATGTAGTACTGGTATAAGGGTCGACATAATAGGTAAATGGAATAGAACTGAGCGTCTAGAAATAAACTTATACATTTATGGTCAATTGGTTTTTGACAAGGATGTCAATATGATTCAATGGAGAAAGAATGGTCTTTTTAACAAATGGTACTGGAATAATTGGGTATCCACATAACAAAAGAATGAAGTTGGTCTCCTACTTCACACCGTATACAATAATTTATTCAAAATGGATCATAAACTTAAATATCAGAGCTAAAATTATAAAGAAAACATAGGTATACAACTTCATGACCTTTGATTAACCTTGAATTGTACACTTTGAAAGAGTAAATGTTATATGAATGGTATCTCATATATCATAAAAACCCCTTCAGTTAAAATTTATATATGTAATATAAAATTTAAGGAGCCCTAATGGCGCAGTGGTTTAGCACTCGATGGCTGACTGAAAGTCAGTGATTCAAACCCACCAGCGGCTCTGCTGGAGATAAGACCTGTCGATCTTCTCCTATAAGATTACGGCCTAGAAAACTCACTGGGATGGTTCTACTCTGTTTTATAGGGTCACTATGAGTTGGGATTGATTGACAGCACACAACAACAACATATAAAATTTATATGTGTGTGTGTGTATAACCTCCTTGAAGTAAATGGCTTAATTGCAAAACAAAAAAATCAAAAAAGTTAACAGAAAAGAACAAGTAATCTTATAACCATTAACTTTCATTGAGGTCCTGAGCACAGTGTAAGGAGTTTTTCTGTGTTAACTTTTTGAAATGTTTTTGTTACAATAAAAAAAAAAATGAAGGCACCCTTAACCAGATTTTCTATTTTACATCTGTATTGCAATGTACACCAACTCCTTGCTCATTGACATGGTTAAGTTTCAACCATTGTTAACGCAAAAATCGGTGTTATGCAAAAATGAAGCATCCATCAAATCACAAAATGGACGATGACTACGTCATTATATAACTGCCAAGTTACATCGTTACATAACTGCCAAACCACTGAGAATCATGGCCCAACCAAGTTGACACATAACCTTAACCATCACAGCCAGTGTTACTCGCTCCTCGGTGTTCGCTACTGCCAGATAAACTTTGTTAATGTGCAAAATAGTCAGATGGTAGATTTTTTACTATTGTTACAAATGTGAAATGTCGAGTGAATAGTCAGTAAGTGAGGAGAGGGTGTAAAGTACCTAGCACAAAGGATGCACTCAACAAATGATAGTAACAATGTTATTTTAAATAATATTTGTTAGTATATAATATATTTTAATTGAAGTGTTAGTAGTGTTAATAAAACAGCTCTTAGTTGCTTGCATCACAGGCCCCAGACCCACGGCTGTTGTAAAAAAGAATGTGGTGCTTACTCAAAAAACTAAAAAGGGAATTACCGTATAACTCAGCAATTCCACTCCTGGGTATATACCCAAAAAAGATTTGAAAGCAGAAACTTGTACACCAATGGTTCATTGCAGCACTATTCACAATATTCAAAAGGTAGAAACAACCTAAATGCCCATTAGTGAATGAATGGATAAACAAAATGTGGTACCTACATACAATAGACTACTACTCAGTGAGTAAGAGAAATGAAGTCTTGATACATTGCTACAGTATGGATGGAGCTTGAAGACATGCTGAGTGAAATAAGTTAATCACGAAAGGACAAATATTGGATGACCTCACTTATATAAAAAAAACAAGAACAGACAAATGTATAGAGACCGAAGTTTATTAGTGGTTACCGGGAGGGGAAAGGGAGTTTATTGCTTACGGAGCACTGGCTTTTGCTTTTCAGTGATGGAAAAACCGCATTGATTAAGGATAGGGTTGCACAGCTGATGAAAGTTGAATTTGCAAAAGTTGGGTGATAGATATATTTACAACAATGAAAAAAAAAAGCTGCTGAGGCTGCTTATGTACAACCAAACACCTCATGGGATATGGTTCCTTGGTTTGGAGATTTAGGGTCATGGTTTCATGGGACATCCCAGTTAATTCCTGGCCTAATAACATACGTTTAGTGCTTCTGTTCTACTTTCTGTAGGGTTGCTATAAGTTGGAATTGACTCAGGGCAACGGGTTTGGTTTTGGTTTTTGGTTCTATCTTCTAGTTCATTGTGTAGTGCCTGGGGTCTTAAAAGCTTGCAGGTGGCCATCCAAGGCACAACAATTGGTCTGTATACAGCTAGAGCAACAGAGGAAGAAGGAGAGTCAGGAATAGAGGGGGGAAATGGAATGTATGACTAATTGCCTTCATAAACAGCTACCTCCTTTGCCATGAGACTAGAAGAACTGAATGTTGCCCGGCCACCATTACTGGATATTTTGATCAAAGATTCTGTAGAAGAATCCTGATCAAAAGGGGGAGAATACAGAATAGAGTTTCAAATTCTTATGGACTCCAGATGTTTTGGAGCCATGGAGGCTGGATGAACTATTGCCCTGAGATAATCTTTAAAACTTAAACCAAAAATATCCCCTGAAGTCTTCTTAAAAACCAAACAATAGTTTAGTTTAACTAGTAAAGAATGGTAGCCTTGAGCATTATTCTCTTTTAAGATCTATCTGTATGGGATCAGATTGACAACAGCAACTCAAAAGATTAGATAGGAAGCTTAGGTGGCAGTGAGTTTATGTTAATAGGGGAGGAAGAACTCAGAAAAGGAAGGTGAGAATGGTTGCATGACTCAGAATATAATCAGTGTCACTGAATTATACAAGTAGAAATTGTTGAATTGATGTATGTCTGCTATGTATATTCTCAACAACAAATGTAAATTATTACAAAAAATCTTCTAATGGCTTCTAAAGTACTATATCATATGGTCCTCCACCACCTCTCTAGCTTCATCTCCTACCACTCATCTCTCACTAAACTCCACATAGGACACAACGACCTCCTTGGTGTTCCTTGAACACGTTGGCTATACATCCTTGCATTCACTAGAATGTTCTTCCATCAGATTTCTATAGCTTGCTCCTTCTCATTTTTCTGATCTCTCATCTGAAATGTCACCTTAGAAACACTTTTGCTGAACATCTTCTCTAAAGTAGAACCCTTGCTTTTTAGATAGTCTCTTTTTCTTTACCCTTTTTGTTCTTCATAACACTTTTGACTAATTGAAATTAAATTATTGTCCATCTTCTCCCCACTAGAGGTTCCATAACAGCAGGACTGGATTTTTTTATTCACTGCTGTATATCCAGGAAGTAGAATAGTAACAGGCATATAGTAAACACTCCAGGAAATAAATAAAAGAACAATTAACGATTTCAGAATGATGAATGCAGAGAAGATGGACCTTTAATAGAAAGAGGACTTTTACTACATTGGGTTGAAAGAGGATGAGTATAAATGCAATCGGGTTTATAGCCAATATAGTGTAAATAAACAGATAAGGATGTTCCTATCTGGTGACTTCTGTATCTCTGAGAAACAAAGCAGATCTAGTAAGGGTGAGGGAAGAGTGGTAGTGACCTTTCTTAATAGTGGTAATGACCTTTATTAAGATTAGGTTTGAGGAGTGTAGAACAAGTATGAAATAGTTACTCCACAGAGTGAGATAAGAAATAAGGTTGCTTGGCAAAACTGACAACCTAGTAGACACTAACTCCACCGGTGTATTCAAGGAATGATGCAGAGAAAGGAAATGACTGGGTTCAATCATCATACAGATTTTGCAGTTAAATGGAATTGACGAACAAGGGGTTAGAAAGTTAAGGGTATTTCCTATGGAGTCTAACTAGAAAAGGAGTAAAGACGAAAAGGTGTAGGACCTGATATTTACAGATAATGTAGAGGAATTAATGGATTTGAGGTTTCTGTATGTACTGCTGAAATAGGAACTACTGTATTAAGAAGACCTGATCAAGAGAAATAGAAGGATAGAAAACTGTCAAAGAAGAGAATATCTGAACAAACGATTTGTAGAAAAGATCTAGCTGCTTCTGATGGTGACTGTGGGAGTTGGTAAGGCCATGATGAGGTCATGCAAATAAAGGATAGGAGGCTAGTAGATCTTCTCTATGAACATTATAATTGCCTAGAATGCTCACAAGTGAGAATAGAGAGGCATATTTTAAGCCAGGTACTGTGGTCTTCCAAGAAAGAAGTAATCAAAACCATGTTTTATTTCTAAATGGTAAATGACAATAATTGTAAAACAGTAGAGCTTTTTTCCCCAAAAAGGAGAAAAAAATCACCTTGCAGAAGGATTACTATTCTCACTCTACAGATGTCAAAATAGAGACTCTGAAAAATTAAATAATTTGTTCAAAATCACCCAACAACTAAATGGTGGATCTAAGATGTAAATAAACAGCCTTCCAACTCTAAAGCTCATTGTATGGCTTTCTAGAAAGGAAATGCCCAAATATTTCAAATGTGGGAAGATACATAATGAAGAAGGGTAGTATTCAGATTTTAAATTTACTCTAGGCCCCCCCCTAAAAAGAAAAAAGATTTGATAAATAATTAAGATAGTGGTAGTTACCCCCATGGGAATTGACTATCCCTTTACTTAGATAAACGTCTTCTGTATTACTAAAATAAAGCAATTAAAATCAAGTGTTTTATCAACTATACCTACTCCTCACTTACCGACTATTAATGTCACTTAATTATACATGTAGAAATTGTTGAATTGGTGTATGTTCTGCTGTGTATATTCTCAACAACAACAAAAAATATTAAAAAAAACACTTGTTAAAAAAAAGTTGGTGTATATTAGAAAGGGCTGAACTTTATAGTCAGACTATATCAACAGTACAACAGAAGCAGTGTGATATTAGGCAAGTTATTTAGCATGTCTGAACCTCAATATTCTTATCATCCCTGTTTTTGTCATCTTTATGTGAAAAATAGGGATGATAATGGCTACCTTGCAGAGATGTATAAGGATTAGAGACGATTATGTAAATAAAGGGCCTAAGACAGTCCCTGACACACAGTATGTGTTCAATAGGTGAAGGCATTATCACTGAAAACTTGGTTCTTTCTTCCTTGGCTATGATGTGTTTATGTGTTCCTTCATCCTTAATTCCCATTTGAACCCTAAACTGCTGACCACCATTAAACTATTATATCTGTTAACTTCTTTGTTTTTTGTTTTGCAGGCAACAATTGGCATTGACTTTTTGTCAAAAACAATGTACTTGGAAGATCGAACAGTGAGTAATGTTTTTAGTGTGCAATTTTCTGCAGCACTCGGTAGAAAACTGATCAAAGCTGTAATCATTGGTTGTCACCACAAGAAGTATTTAGGAAAGTTACAAAGTTAGTTTATAGGCCTCTAGGAAAACTGTTATTACAGTGTTAATATTACTTAGTACTCTGACTTCTTATCTCCAAATGAAATCCAAAGGAGAGAGAAAACCAAGTTATTTGCAAAAACCCAGATGGCCCTAAGCCTGTTAAATAAATTTTGTCTTCTTGGTTTGGAAAAATGATAATCCATAAGGTTAAGAGATAATTAAAAGAGAATTTTCCTGAAGAAATTGGAGTGCTAAAGACCTTTTCAATGCTGCTCTTCAGGAAGATTTCATTTGAATATTACACAGTTAGTGAAGTGTAAGGTTTTCTTTGCCAGAATACGATGTGTGCCAAAATAGACTGTGAATAGAAAGAAGTAACATGTCTTTATTTGTTGGATTTTTGTCTTCCATCCTTTAGAATGTTATCCTTAAATACAGTGTAATTTCCATACTGTCCTTTGAGAAAAGCTAGCTTATGCATTAAAGATTAAACACAATACCTTGGGACCTGTACCCAAGAAACATTGTTTTGTCTCATATATGTGTGAGTTTTGTTCTTTTGGATGTTCTCTTTTATGTTTTAATACATAGTATGCCATTTTTTTTAAATTTGAGAGCTTGGAAACTGCTTTATGATGGTAAGAGAACTTGATACTTGCTTTCAAGCTTTTGTTCACCTAATGTAGGTATGAGAAAGTAAGAAAGTAATTACTCACGTAGAGTTGCAAAAAGATATTTTTCTTTTTTGTTGTTATTCTCATACATATAGGGTCGCTATGAATTGGAATAGACTTGATGGCAGTGGGTGTAGAAAGTTCTGGGAGAACTGTATAAGGGGGCTGGGGGGACCATAAGCAAAATAGCCAGAGACTGAGTTTCAAAGTGTTCTTGACCCGGTAGGAAAGGGACATATTTTTGCTTTAGAAAGGCCTTCAGAAAAGCATTAATTCGTTTACTCTGATAGCCCAGGCTATACATTGACATTTACCTTCATTTTTTTCTCATTCTCACTGTTTGAACATCAACAGAGTCTACTTTTTACCATCTGGAAGGCATAGAGATTCAAAGAGAGGTTATAGGAAGTAAAAAAGGGAAACGTTTTTGATGCGTGATTATCTTTCCCAATGCCATTTTACAGTCATGTACCTACCAGGCAAGGAAAATTTTTTAATACTCCTTTTCAAAAAGGGAAAATTTTATGTTATTTTCATTTCTAACACCTCCTCGGCCTCTTGCATGAATCTCCTTTCTACTTCCCTCCCTCCCTTTTTCCTCTCTTTTTAAAAGCATTATTTGTTTTTCCTTTTTAGTATTAGTTTGTTTTTTTTTTTATTTATTTTTTCCCATCCCACAGATCAGGCTGCAGCTATGGGATACTGCGGGTCAGGAACGTTTCCGTAGCCTCATTCCCAGTTACATCCGTGATTCTGCTGCAGCCGTAGTAGTTTACGATATCACAAGTAGGTATTTTGCAACGGGTTGACCTTTCTTATTTTTTTTGCTTGTTTGACTGATTTTGTTGTTAGGTTCGATTGCAATTATGGGACACAGCAGGTCAAGAGCGGTTCAGGAGCTTGATTCCTAGCTACATTCGTGACTCCACTGTGGCAGTTGTTGTTTATGATATCACAAGTGAGTGGGGGGGGAATTACGCATTTCTAATCTTCTTTTAACCTTTAGCTTAGCTGCATGCATGCTCTTGTCTTGTGCTTGTTTTCTGTACTGGCATGTAAAAATGAGTTTTATCATAGCAAACCTTATCACAGACCAGCCAGGTCAGAAATATTTACTTTTGTATTTGTGCCATTATGCTTTATTTCTACTGTATTAGATTCTTTTCTCCCAGAAATTTTCCTTCAAATCCAACCATGACTCCTCCCCAAGGCTTTTTAGTTTCGTGATATCACTAAGCCATACCATGATTATAATAGGAGGAACGTCTCCTTTTTTATTTAACTTGATCTCATATTTTTCTAAAATAAAACAATCTGCATTTAAGTCTCTTGCCAAGTTTCCCAAATCCTCCAAGGCCTCCGATGAGGCTATTAAAATCTTCTGCCAGCCAGCTTTTCTCTGCTTTCCCTTCTGCTGTCCTCTGTCTATAGAAGAAGACAGAGAAAACACAATGTGCAGATTTCTATTAATCATTTTCATTTGAATCGTATCTGGGTTCTGTGACTAAGACTGCTTTACTTCTTTGATAAGAAATTACGCTTTCATTTCTCACCACAAAAAAATTAAAAAATGAGAGACCGCTTAAGTAATGGTTTCTCTTTTTCTTTTTCCCAAAGACTGAGTAATGCCTTTGGCATTTTAAGTGACTGTAAATTTTCCATGGAGCATTGGTGACTGACAGGAAATTGCTCTCTGATTGAAATTGTAAATTGGCTTATGACATATAATAAGTAATATTAAGCATTATTCCATATAGTAGTCCAGAATTTATAGGAAAATAGAAACTAATTTGCTCAGTAAACGTTCATCTAAAGCACAATTTAAAAAAAAAGAATTTATAGGGAAACCAGGATAGTTCAGCTTCCAGGACTTTAAAAATGAAGACACTGTTGATTTGAGCTAGTGATACTATACATTTTTGCATATCTGCCCAGTAAGAAGTCATACCTACTTAACAGTAATTGCCATGACAGAATTAGAAGTTTGTCATAGAGACTTTTATATATATAGATAGATAGATAGATAGATAGTGCTATATGCAGTCTTTTCGTGCAGCTTCACTTTGGGGTGCTACTTGTTTTAAAGTATGTTCATTGTGCATTGACATGTTTTGCAGCTTTAAAATGTTTGTGCTTACTTTAACCAAAGGAAGTGAAACCTGGGGTATTTTTCTTTAAAAATTACACACGTGGTTAAAATAATATTAGTAAATTGTTTTCTTTAGCACCTGTAAAAAGTGTTAAAGTACTCAGAATCTAACACTGGAAAAGATGGGTTTTGTTACAGGTGATTATGGTGTAGTAAACTGATGAACTTCAAGTTAAAGTGATCACAAACTAAGTAAGCAGTGCAAACGAGTGGTGTTGAAAAGCTATGTAAAGTCTTTATAGATTTTCTGGATGTGTTGGGACTTACTGGCTGACATACTTTTGGAAATGCTTTGTCACGTTTAGTATGTGTAAGTGATCAAAAGGCATCGTGGCAATGTGACACCATATTATCTGCCATAGCTGTCCTTAGTTTTAAAAGGTTTTTTTTTTTTTTAAAGTGTATTTTATATTGTACTTATTTGGTCATGTCAAAAACTTTTGAAACTACTATAAAAGGAACCTTGAGAAGTTTTTTTCTTGTGATTTCTTTAGATCACTGACAGTTGTAATCAGATAAAATGGAGTTATGTTGCAGGCACATTAAATGTAGGGTTTTAATGTGCCAGCCCCCTTCCAACTTCCAGGGCGTTTTTTTGACGGGGGAATCCATCACTTCGGGAGACATTTGCAATAGCACTAATCTCTCTGTCCACCCTCCTACACCAGATGTTAACTCATTCCAGCAAACTACAAAATGGATTGATGATGTCAGAACAGAAAGAGGAAGTGATGTTATCATCATGCTAGTAGGAAATAAAACAGATCTTGCTGACAAGAGGTATGGAGTGATTTTGTGTGTATGGAATGTTTGATTTCTGTATTAAGCAGCCTGTTTATTTTTGTCACTGAAGGATTATTTTGAAAGGAAACATGTTTAATCCTTAAGTTTACCACCGCCTTTTCTTCAGTGAGGGAACCTGAAATATAAATATTAAACTCAGTCCTTAAAGGAAAACTAGTTTTGTTTTGTGTAAGCCCGTGTGTAAGTAAGCAACACTAGTGTAAGATTGTTTACACATGAAGCTGATAAATATTTTGCATTTTTTAGGATTCATAAGCATGAGCAGTTTTTTTTTAAAGAGTAAAACATCTTACAAAACAAATCCTATCTTTAAAAATTGTTCCTAATGATTAAATACACACTCTTTTCTTGGTAGTCTTATAAGCATTCCTTATAATTCAGTGGTGTAGGTTTTTTTTTTTTTTTTAATTGTATGGTTGAGCCAGACTGTAGTTGAACTGAATAGCTTGATTGTGATACCTTAGTCAAATGAGCAAAGCCATATTCAAGTCACAGGGTGTAAAATGTATTAACATTCACTGTAGAACCCATGGCTTGAATATCTGCTTTCAGTGTTCTTAAGTGACCTATTAGATATTTGCAGTTATTTTTTCTGCTTTAAATAGTCTTCCCCATTCTACTTACTAGCAGGCAGTTTTACTATGTATTATTTGTTTATTCATGAGTTGGATATTGAAATTCAGGTAGTGAACTTATGCTGTTAAATTAAAATGTTGCCAAGAAATCCAGTGTGTTTAAAGGCTTGTAAAGCTGTTGAGCCCATTTTTTTTCTGTGGTACCTCAGTTGGAATTGGTAGTACAGTTGCAAAAAAGTCTTTATGAATTTAAGAGTAAGTTCAAAGTATGACTTCATCTTTTCTTTATGAAAAGCTTTTTGGACATGAATTGTCATGATATAAATTTTCCCTACTTATCACCAATATGATAATTTAAGGATTATATTGATATATTCATTCTAATAGAGATTCCCTAGGTACCTTCATTTTTAAAGGAAAAATTGTATATCTATATTGTTTCCCTTTGTAGGGAGAGTCATCTAAGAGGGTGCTAATAGGTGTCTGTTCCTTTATTGCTTAATATTTCAGTTAAGTGTACAAATGCTAGAAACTTACATAAATTATATTTACAATAATTTTTCTTTAGGGTAGTATTTGTCCATTGCTTTGGAATTACCATCTTTCATGGTAATTTTTGTCAGGCTATCACCTTTAAAAAGATTATATTTAAAAAGATTACAGCCTTCAGCCTGGTACTGGTACAATGACAGATACATTGACCAAGGGAACAGAATTGAGAACCCAGATGTAAATCCATCCACCTGCAGTCACCTGATCTTCAACAAGGGCCGAAAGTCCATCAAATGGGGAAAAGACAGTCTTTTTAACAAATGGTGCTGGCAAAACTGGATATCCATCTGCAAAAATATGAAACAGAACCCATACCTCACACCATATACAAAAACTAATTCAAAGTGGCTCAAAGACCTAAATATAAAGCCAAAAACTATAGAGTTCATAGAAGAAAAAATAGGACCAACGCTACAGGCCCTAATACACGGCATTAACAGAATACAAACCATAACCATCAACACACAAACCTCAGAAGATAAGCTAGGTAACTGGGATCTCCTAAAAATCAAACAACTATGCTCTTCCAAAGACTTCACCAAAAGAGTAAAAAGAGAACCTACAGACTGGGAAAAAATTTTTGGACAGTACAAGTCAGACAAAGGTGTAATCTCCATAATCT
>NW_004444024.1:3300364-3354415 GCF_000243295.1 Trichechus manatus latirostris | reverse complement strand
GAGGGTTGACATGTCATGGGGTTGTTAACCAGTGTCATAAAACAATATGTGTACTACTGTTTAATGAGAAACTATTTGTTCTGTAAACCTTCACCTGAAGTACAATTAAAAAAAAAAGTAAAAAAGAAGATTACAGCCTTACCAAAATATATATAAAACTTCGACAGCTTAACAACAGAAAGACAAATAACCCAATTATAAAATGGACAAAGGACTTGAATAGACATTTCACCAAAGAGGACATTCAAATGGCCACCAAACATGAAAAGATACTCGGCATCATTAGCCATCAGAGAGATGCAGATCAAAACGACAATGAGATACGATTTCACTCCCACTAGGACGGCTAAGATTAAAAATACAGAAAATAACAAATGTTGGCGAGGATGTGGGGAAATTGAACCCTTATCCATTGCTGGTGGGAATGCAAAATGGTACGGTTGCTGTGTAAAACTGTGGCTGTTCCTCAAAAAACTAAAAATAGATCTACCATATCACCCAGCAATTCCACTTCTAGGTATATACGCAAAAGGCTTGAAAGCAGAGACTCAAAAAGAGACATGTACACCAATGTTCATTGCAGCACTATTCACAATAGCAAAAAGGTAGAAACAACCTAAATCACCATGAACAGATGAATGGATAAACAAAATGTGGTACATACATACAGTGAAATACTATCAGCCTGTAGGAGAAATGATGTCTCGATACATGCTGCAGTATGGATGGAGCTTGAAGACATTATGCTGAACAAAGTGTGCCAATCGTAAAAGGACAAATGTTATATGACCTCACTTATATGAAAAGGCCAGATGTATGGAGACCAAAGTTTATTATTGATTACCAGGGGAGGGAGGATGTAAGTAGGGAGGGGTTAACAGTGATGAGAAAATCGCATTGATTCAGGGTAGGGTTGCACAGCCGATTATTGTAATTGCTGTCAATAAGTTGTACACCTGTAAAAAGCTGAATTGGCAGAAATTGTGTGATAGATGTATTTACAACAATGACAAAAAGAAAAAAAGCTGTTGAGGCTGCTTATGTACAATCAACAGCTCATGAGATTTGGTGCCTTGGTTTAGAGGTTTAGGGTCATGGTTTCACGGGACATCTCAGTTAATTGGCCTAATAACATGTTTATTGATTCTGTTTTACCTCCTAGTCCGTTGCATAGTGCCTGGGTCTTAACAGCTTACAAGTGACCATACAAAGCCAACAATTGGTCTCTATTCACTTGCAGCAGAGGAAGAAGGAGAGTCAGGAATAGAAGGAGAATATGGGATGTATGGCTAATTGCCTCCATGAACAACTAACTGCGTCCTTTGCTGTGAGGCCAGAAGAACTGGATGGTGCCTAGCTACCATTACTGAACATTTTGATCAAAGATTCTGTAGAAGAATCCTGATCAAAAGGGGGAAAATGCAGAACTGAGTTTCAATTTCTCATAGACTCTAGACTTTGTGGAGTCCTGGAGGGTGAATGAACCCCTGAAACTATTACCCTGAGATAATCTTCAAACCTTAAACCAAAAATATCCCCTGAAGTCATCTTAAAACTGAAAAATAGTTTAATTTCACTAGTAAAAAATGTCTGCCTTGAACATTATGCTCTTTTTAAGAACTATCTATATGGGATCAAAGTTACAACAGCAACTCAAAAGATTAGATAGGAACCTTAGGAAGTAGTGAATTTATGTTAATGAGGAAGGAACAACTCAGAAAAGGTGAGAATGGTTGCACGACTCGAAGAATGTAATCAGTGTCACTAATTGGTGCATGTAGAAACTGTTGAATTGGTGTATGTTTTGCTGTGTACATTCTCAACAACAAAATAAAATTTAGAAAAGGAACTGGGGAAGAAAAAGATTAGAGCCTTCTTCATTCCATTGAAATAATTTTCAGATCAATGAAATATTTAAATGTTAATAAATGAACCATAAAAGCATTAAAATAACCTTTTGATGGTGGGTGGCTTTTTATAAGCATGGCATGAAACCTTGAAGCTATAAAGGGAAAGGCTGATATGTTTAAATGCATAAATATAGAAATCTAGCTATTAGATTGACCAAGATTTAGAAGATTGATAATACATCGTATCACCAAGAGTCTGAATAAACAAAAACTCTCATACACTAAAAATGTAACTAACACAACTTTATTGGAATTTGACAATATTAGAATTTTAAGTATTCTTTAATTTTAAGTATAAATTACCTGCAGTAATTTATCCCACAGTAACACAGAAATGTAAAAACAATTTAAATGTTAATCAGCAGATTGGATATTTAAATAGTAATTTATGAATGAAATATTTTGTTTTTTTTTTATTTGTAGGATTGTTAGATTCCTTTGTGGTTACCTTAATATTTACCCCTAATTTTCTAAGTTTATACCAGTCTTTTATTACTTTATATTGCCTTAACTTCCCCTCCATATAGAAAATCAATGTCTCAATTTTTTAAGTCCCTCTTTTTTTAATATTATTCTCTTTTTTTTTAAATACTGATAGCTGTTTCCCTATTTTCAATGTTTCAGCTTTGATGTAATTTTGATTTCCGTATCTGAGTCAATATCTGGTTGCTCCACCCTGTGTTCTAGTCTTGCGTTGTTAGCTGGTGTTATTACCTAACCGTAGGACTGCCTTTAGTATTTCTTCTAATTTTGGTTTGGTTTTTGCAAATTCCCTGAACTTCTGTTTATCTGGAAATGCCGTAATTTCACCATCATATTTGAGAGACAGTTTTGCTGGATATGTAACTCTTGGCTGACAGTTATTTTCCTTCAAGGCTTTAAATATGTCATCCCATTGCCTTCTAGCCTGCATGGTTTCTGCTGAGTAGTCTGAGCTTATTGTAATTGATTCTCCTTTGTAGATGACTTTTCTTTTATCCCTAGCCACTCTTAACGTTCTGTCTTTATCTTTGGTTTTGCTAAGTTTGATTATAATATGTCTTGGTGACTTTCTTTTGGGATCTACCTTATGTGGGGTTCGATGAGCATCTTGGATAGGTATCTTCTCATCTTTCATGATATCAGGGAAGTTTTCTGCCAACAAATCTTCAACAATTTTCTCTGTATTTTCTGTTATCCCTCCCTGTTCTGGTACTCCAGTCACTCCTAGGTTATTTCTCTTGATAGAGTCCCATATGACTCTTAGAGTTTCTTCATTCTTTTTAATTCTTTTATCTGATTTTTCCTCAAATAAGTTGGCGTCAAGAGCTTTATCTCCAGTGTCACTAATTCTAACTTCTACTGCCTCAATTCTGCTCCTGTGAGTTGTCTAATTCTGAAATTTTATTGTTAATCTTCTGGATTTCTGATTGCTGTCTCTCTATGGATTCTTGCAGCCTATTAAATTTGGCATTGTGTTCTTGAATAACTTTTTTAAGTTTGGTTACTACTGTGTCTGTATGTTGCCTGGCTGTTTCTGCGCTCTGTCGAATTTCGTTTCTTATTTCTAGAAGAGTTCTGTATATTTATCCTTTGTATTCTGTCTCTAGTAATTCCAAGAAGTTCTCTTCCTCCAGAGAATTTCTTGATTCTTTATTTTGGGAGCTTGCTGAAGCCATCATGGACTGCCTCTTTATGTGACTTGATATTGACTGTTGTCTCCGAGCCATCAATATTTTATTATAATTTTATTTTGTGTTTGCTTAGTGAGACCTAGCTTCTTATTTTGTTTTGTTATGCCCAAATAGACTGCTTGTGTGCACTAGTTTGATTTTTGACACCTTTCGATCTCTAATGTCCTGTCACCAGGTAGTTGGTTCTGTAACTAAGTATGTGCACGCCGGAGTTCGTTAAAATTTCCTATATGGGATCAGCTCGGGTGTGCAGGCAGTCGATCTCCAAGTGTGTGATGCAGGCTCTCACCCCTAGTCCTAGAGAGGCATGGGTGATTGGTGTGGACACTGGACTCTGGCTGTGGTAGGGGATCATGCACTGAGCCAGGCAGGGGGCTGACGGCTGCCCCTGAGAGTCTGAAAGAAAAGCATGTCCCTGTTCTCTAGGGTGAATAGGTAGGTGAGTTATGCAGCTGGGCTAAGAGCACCCCACTATGTTGGCTGCAAAGACTCGAGGGCACCACTTTTTCTTGAACTTCTGAAGCAGGTGACTAGGCACTTTAGGAACAATCACCAGTCCTCAAGACCCTGCTGGAGATCGATAAAAGTGCCTACTTGAGGGGCAGGGCTGTTTCGAGGATCACAAGTCTGCCCATTCACAGCTGAAGCAGTTGAAGTTAAACTTCAGATGTTTGCCCTGTTGTACTGTGGTAGTGAGGGCTTACACTGTTGAGATGGGTCCCCACAAGTCTATACAGGGGTGTATGGCACTCAGAGTCTGCGGACCCCTGATTTCTGTGGCCAGCAAAGGAGTTGTGCCGACCCTGTGTTCCTGGCCTAGGGGAGCCAGCAGCTTATTTGTTCCCTCTCCAAGGCCAGGAGAATGGGTCAGGGCTCCTTTTGGGATCTATTTCCGGCCCTGTGGACTCCCAGTGCAGAGCGGGGAGGGAAGCGATAAAAGGAAGAAAGGTTTTTACCAAATCCGGTGGAGAGCACGGAGATAGGAGGTAAAAGGGAGAGAGGTTTTTCCCAAATCCAGTGCAGAGTGCAGAGGTAAATGGGACAGAGGTTTTTCCCAAATGGGCTTTTTTTTTTTTTTTTTTTTAAACTCACCGCGAAAGGGTGCGCACTTGTACTTATCCTAGCCTTTTGGGAACTGCTCTTCACTGGTTCGGAGTGTCCAAGCAGAATCTCTGCTGCCGGGTCTCTCTTGATGTGGAAACTGCTTCTCGAGCGTGCGCACAGCACAGCTGTTTGCCTGCTTCACCGTGTCCTGGCATGGCTGTGTCTCTGCTGTGTCACCGCCGCAGCTCTAGCGCTCCTCACCTCTTCCACAGTCTTCCTCTCCGGTATGACTCAGATGGGTTTCTTAACCTTGTCTTGTTCAGGGCTGCCAGATGTTCACATAGAATCAAATCGCTTGTTTTTCCAGGTCTTTGTTGTAAGAGGGATATAGGAAGCGTCTAACTAGTCCACCATGTTGACCACGCCCCTGAATGAAATATTTTGTAGTCACTAAAAAGAATGAGAGGAATTTATTGATGTCTAATACATGAAACTTTTAAAATACTTGATCAGTGTATATAGTATGATTTCCCTTCTGTTATAAACAAAAGATAGTAGAGATATATTTATTTACTTAAAACAAATCTGGATAAGAATATATGAAATTTACTATGTCTTTGGGAAAGGGGTGGGATTATGGAGGACTTTTACTGCTTGCTTGACTGATTATAATGATCAGTCTTTTTAAACGTTTATTACTTTTGTGATCAATAAAAAGGTTTTAGTTAAAAACAAAAAATTCAAAGTTAAATGTCTTTTTTACTTTCTTTGAGAGTTAATGCTTTTTTAAAAAGACTTGGAGGAAAGATCAGAGGATATTTGTTTCACTGCCTTGAAATAATTTCCTGCATGCTCAGTTCTCTATCTCCTGCAGTCTAGTGATTCCCAGACATTTCAAGCCTGAAAATGACGTGGTAAATATAGCTTATTAGACTCTTATATGACTGTGGCTTTAATGAATCATGGCTAATTTTTTTAAATTTGGGGGTTTGGTCCTACCTGTAGATATTATGATTCAGTGGTGTAGGATGGGACCCATGAATCCATTTTAAATAGTGTCCCTGAGTGATTAAGTGATTCTGACACAATCAAACCATAGTCGAGGACCATTGCTATAACTAGCCTTCAAGCATTTTATTAGTGTGACTTGTTATCTCAGAGTTCCTGGGTGATACAAACAGTTAAAGTGTCCAGCTGTGCACTGAAAAGTTGGAGGTTTGAGTCCAACCAGAGGTGCCTCGGAAGAAAGACCTGGTGAACTACTCCTGAAAAATCAGCACTTGAAAACCCTGTGGAGCTTGACACATATGGGGTCACCATGATCTAGAGTCAACTCAATGCCAACTAGTTACAGATACTTTCGTGAATATGCTTATGATTCTAAAACCAGTTATAATTTCTGCCTAGAGTCCGTCACATGTAAGATATACAAACTAATAGTCATTCCTTCAAGAAATATTTATTGTCACTCAATGTGCCAGCTGCTGCTGCTATAGGATAGAGTAGGGAACAAAAAAGGACAAGTCTTCAAGTAGCTTTTGTTTCAAAGAATGAACCAGACAATAAAATTCATGGTGTGTTATAGTGATACATGCTAAGGGGAAATGTATAGCAGGGAAGGGGGCATATGAAATGTCTAGGGTGGGTTTGAAATTTTAGATAAAATGGCAGTGGAAGAGCTCACTGAGAAGGTGACTGTTGACCTTCTGTAAAGATGTGAAAGAAGTAAGGGAGCTAACCGTGCAGATATCTTGAGGGGGAAGGGGTTCTAGGCAGAAGGCTCAGAAAATAGAAGGGCCCCGAGGCAGGAGCATTCCTAGCTTACTCAGTGAACAGCAAGGAGATGTATATAGCTGGATAAAGATAATGAGGGGAAGAGTAGTAGGCAATGAGGTAAAAAATAAAAAGGTAATGAAGGCCAGATCATGTAGAGCAAAGTAAGGTTTTATTTTTCTGAATAAGATTAGAGGGTTTGAACAGAGGAGTAGCCTGCTCTGACATACTTTTCATGGATCACTGTTTGATTTATTGAAAACACAGGGGCAAGGGTAGAAGCAAGAATACAAGCTGCAGTTCAGGCAAGAAAAGATGACGACTTAGACCAGGATGGTGGCAGCTTGTGTGCTGATACATGATCAAATGCAGATATATTTTGGAGATAGAACTTTCAGGATATACTGATGGACACAATGTGGGATGTGAGAGAAGGATGAATCAAGGATGATACCTAGATTTTTGGCCTGAGTGCCTGTTATTAACTGAGGTGGGAGAAAACACATGAAGATCTGGTTTGGGAGTGAGTATCATGAACTCAGTTTTGGTTATGTTAAGTTTGGAATGACTTTTAGATACCTAAGTGAATATGTCAGGTAAGCAGTTGGATATATGAGTCTGGAGTTCAGATTAGAGGTCCAGGCTAGATGTACTAGTTTGGGTGCCGTCACCGTATAGATGATATTTAAAGCCATGAGACTGGATGGGATCATCAAGGGAATGATTTTATATAAAGAGGTTCAAGCAGTACATTTTCAGACATCCAACATTTAGAACATTTCTTAACCTCAGCATGATTGACATTTTTGGGTCAGATAATTCTTTGTTGTAGGGGACTATCCTGCACATTATGACTATCCTGCACATTATAGGATGTTTAGTAGCATCCCTGGCTTCTACCCACCAGATAGCAGTAGTGCTCTGCTCCCCTAGTTGTGACAACCCAGAATTTCTCCCACCATTACCAAATGTCCCAGGGTGGGAGGGGGCCAAAACTGCCCCGGTTTAAGAACTACAGTTTAGATGTTAAGGAAATAGCAAAATAAACAGAAAGGAGAAATTCGCCACAAAAGTAGAAGGAAAACTAGGCAATCGTAGTAGTCGAAGTATGAATTCATGATTTTTTTTTTCCCCTCATGATATGTTTTAGCATTAAAAATTTTAATATTTTCTATCTCAGTTCACTGAAAAGACCAAAACAAGGAGGAATGACCAGACTGCCATCTGTAAATACCATTTCTCTCTAAAGGAACCAGTGCTACTTAAGAAATAACTACTTGGAAATCGGAGGCAGAAAATGTGTCTGGATTATCTTTTCACACCATAAGTCAAGGAAGTTATTAAAAACTGTTGGGATTGTGTCAGACTCAGGAGCCAAATTAAAGAAGCTTCACTGGCTGAAGATAAACAATTTGAGAATCAATAATAATAATTACTGCAAATGTATTTAAATTCATGAGTTATAATGATATCATGTTCAAATTTATCTTTTTTTCCCCTTGTATGGGTACCAAACAGTTGAAGAAATTTTTCTTTAAAAGAAATATTTAATTTGTTATGAAGAACATCTGGATAAGTGACGAAACTTGAATAAAATTTGTAGACTTTATAATGGTATCCATGTGAATTTCTGGATTTTAATAATTGTACTGTGGTTATGTAAGAGAATGTTTTTAGAGAATTCACACTGCTGAACTATTTAGGGTAAAGGGCTACAGATTGGCAACTTTCAGACTGTTAAGAAAAATATATGTGTGTATGTATTTTATTTATATACACACACACATTATAGACAGGATGATAAAGCAAATATGAAATGTTCACAGTTGGAATATGTAAGAGAATGTCCATGTTTTTAGAGAGGGGAGAATTTCTAGAATAATCCTTCTAGAGAAGACGGGAATGGAATCTAATACACAGGCAGTTTTGGGAGTAAGGATAGTTCCTCTATACTAACAAAAGTAGAGGTGGAATATATGGGCACACATGTGAGTAGGAAGGTGGATAGATGTAGTGGGAGCTTGTGGAAATTCTCTTCCATTACTTTGATTGTAGGAAGCAGGGTTTGTCAGCTGATGTTTAGATCTGTTTAATTAGAACATTCATATATATAGAATACCTACGTGCCAGGTAGGCACTAGGAATACCAAGATAAATAAGATAGTCTTACACTTGGAAGAGCTCACAATTTGAAATACATTGTTAATTATAATACATCCCAAAATGCTCTGTAAAAGAAGTGTTAAAGTATTATGTATCAAGAGGCTTTAAAATACGTAAGTCTTTTGACTCACTTGTTCTACTTACAAAACTCCAGGAAATCCAATCTAAGGAAGTGATCCACAGTACACAAAATATTAGGCACGAAGATGTTTATAACAACATTTTTCATAGTGTAAAATTTGAAAACAGTATATGTTTCTGACAGTTTGGAAATGGTTATATAATTTATGTACATAATTTATTGCATAGTTTATAATTTTGCTACTATACAAATTATACAGACATGAAAATTATTTTACATAAAGCTTTGAATCAGAAGGGTAAATGCTTATGATCCAATATTAAAGGGAGGAAACGGGCTATTAAAATTTTTTTAATAAAAAAAAAGATGAGCTCAGCCAAGTCAAAGCTGATCAGTAAAAAATACCTTTTAAAAAAACTGTTTATTGAAGTATAACAACAGAAAAGAGCACAGTTTAATTGTGCTGCAGGTTAATGAATTTTTAAACTAGATTTGCGTCTGTAATCACCACCAATATCAAGAAAAATTATTTTCAGAACTTTGTTCATAGTTTTTATAATATGTTTCAAAAAATATAATTTATTTATATTCTTTTTCTACAGGCAAGTATCAATTGAGGAGGGAGAGAGGAAAGCCAAAGAGCTGAATGTTATGTTTATTGAAACTAGTGCAAAAGCAGGATATAATGTAAAACAGGTAAGTGTGCTTTGAGTATGGGTTGAGGTTATCAAATTTTAACACATACTGTGAAATAACAGTACATGTATTCTGTAGTCTAAGGTTTTAGCCTCATGAGCTAGCATCTATTTTCAAACAGTGAAAAAATACAAATGTAGCATAGTTTTTGGAAAAAAAGAAGAGGCTTGCCAAATTTTTGGATTATGCACAGGATAACTGTTTCATTGTGATTGCAAGGTTGTGAATTCACCATACTTTCACTCCATTCCTACTGCATTGGTTAAAAGGTAGTTTTTCCTTATTTCACACTTATATATAAGACTGTGATGAAAGAAAGCAAGTTATTTACTGTCAGGAATGGTGCTTTGTTTTGTTGTGAAAGTACATTCACCACTTTTACCGGTTCTTAATAAATTGCTGGTGGTTCAGCAGTGTTTATAGAGGAATATTTTTTTGAGGAGCAGGGATAGGAAAATACAGGAAGAATCCCACATTATTGAGCTGTTTTATACAAGATTTGGTAGCAAAAAACTCACCTGTATGATTCTTCATCTGTTGATGGGCCTTTAGGTTGTTTCCACCTTTAGGCTGTTTCCACCTTTAGGCTATTGTGAACCCAGGTATTTTTTAGTAAAGCACTAAAGTCTCATCCCCACTCTAAACCATTTGAATCAGTCTTTGGGGATGGTGCTGAAAATCTGTTTTTAAACTTCTCAGGTAATTCTGATAACACTGTGAGTATTGAGTATCACTGGTCAAGAGGGAAGGGCTTCACAACTTTTCCAGAAAGCTTTTCTGAAGTATTTCCTTCTAATTAGTTTCAAAGGTAAAAATAAGAAAAACAAAATAAAAATGTTTGTGAAGTCACAACTTGTTTACTCTTCTGTGTCTGTCTAATATCTTTAACTTTGTAGATGATGGAGGCTTGTCAGTTTCCTTGTATGCATTTTTCTCTGACTAATGGATCTACCAGTTAATCTTTGGTCTTCTAATTGTTATTGCAGTTCCAGTCTCTCACCTCTGGCCGTCTGTTCATTCTGTTCCTTCTCAATTTAATTTAGCAACATTTATGGAACATTTAAACTCAGCACTTTGCACATTTTTCAGCCACATGAAATTCTAAGACTGCTTTAAATCAACTCAACTGACACCTGCTAGAGATTTTTCCCAGCCTCCTGAGAGGGTCTTTTTGCATCTATATTCTCATATCATTTTGTACATCCTTGGTTTATAGCACTCATCACATTGTGACATAGGGGATTGTTTGAGTCTGTGTCCTTTGCCAAATCGTGAGCTCTATGAATTCAGTAACTACATCTTGTTCATTACTCGGTCCATAGAGAACCTGAGACAGTGCCTCAATTAAGCAGGTACTTAGTACAAGGGCGTTAACATCACATGTGCGTTTAACTGCTACACTGTGTGCCTAACAAAAACAGAAATAATTGAAAAAATTAGGCAACTTCACCTGCCATTCTTGTGCCTAGGATCAGACAAGATAGGAGGTATATTTTTCCTTCTGTTGATTTCCTTTCCCACATGCCTCTCATAGTGAACATCTTACCAGACTTGAGGTGATCTTCCTGTTGGAGATATTTTTCATTACATCATACCTCAAACACAAGCCAGCCACTTCCACTGGCACTCATTCCAGTGATAGAGGAAAAGCCAGCTTGTGTTGGACTTGAAAGGTGGTGTGTTAATCTCTAACATAGTGCTTTCCTAAGGAATTGTCAAGGGTAATTTTGACCAAATTGACTTTTATTATATATAGTGACTTTAGAACCTAACCACTTATGAAAGATAGGAATGTCTCTCTACAGTTTTACTAAATGAATATCTGTCCTTACTCCGAGTTCCTGTAATATTTTATTTTTATTACTCAAATAACATTTTTGCTGCTTATTTCATAGCTGTTTCTTATCTCACTAGTTGGAAAGCAGGGATAATGTCTTCATACTCTTTGTATGTAGCATACTGCTTTTCATATAATTGATTTATAGAGTGAGTAGACATTTTAATATGCTCATGATGCTAAAGTCTAAGTTACAAAAAACCTAGGAAAGCCATATCCTTTAATTCATCCAATGATCATCCACCTTTACTTGATACCACTTGCTAAATTTTCCTTCCCAATTACCATATTTCTCTCTTTGCCATAGCTCTTCCGACGTGTTGCAGCAGCGTTGCCTGGAATGGAAAGCACACAGGACAGAAGCAGAGAAGACAGTATCCTTTTTGTTTCTTCAGAAAATTCTATGGTTAATACTTGTCTTTAGAGCCCCTGTTGGCAAAGGAATATTGTGCTGTTTCCTTTTACAGCCAGAAGTTGATGCCGTTAAAAGTAATGAAGGCTTTGAAAACATAAAACAATGTGTTTTCAAAGCCTTTATTACTTTTAATGGCATATAGTGTTCTACTGAATCAAAGTCCCATGCTTTATTAGATTCTCCCTTTGTTGTTGGAATTCTCTTCAAGGCTGTTTTCAGATTTTTATTATAGATAATTCAGTAAGGAATGGTATCTCCATGTGGTTTCTTGTGCTGTATAATAATTTCCTTAGGACAGATTCTGATGAGTAGGGCTTGAACCTCATTCCAACCCTTCCTGCATGTGGTAGGTATAAGCAAGTTTATTCCATATCCTCATATCGTGAGGTAGCTATATAGAAAATAGTGACTGGGTAACTCTGAAGTCAAATAGGAATGTAAGGGGCTTACCAGAGAAGTCCGTGTTCAGCAGAATTGTAATTCCCCGTTTATGAGTCCTTAACTTTTGTTTCAGTGATTGACATAAAACTGGAAAAGCCTCAGGAGCAGCCAGTCAGTGAAGGAGGCTGTTCCTGCTAATCCCCCCAGCATCTTCAGCTCTTCACCAGAAGCTTACTGCTTTGGCCCCCTTACTCTTCCATTGACTGCAGTGTGAATATTGGCTTGAACCTTTTCCCTTCAGTAATAACGTATTGCAATTCATCATTGCTGCCTGTCTCGTGGAGATGATCTGTTAGCTTCACAAGCACAAAAAAAAGTCAGTGTCTTCATTATTTATGTTTTACAAAAAGCCAAAAGATTTCAGCATATTCCAGTAATAACTTTAAAAATTAGATACATTTTCTTAACATTTTTTTCCTTTTTTAATGTTATGATAATGTACTTCAAAATGATGAAAATGTCAATATTACAAGTGTGGCTTGGTTAAGGAGTAGTATGTTCAAAGCAGCACTTGCCTACCTGCTTGATCTTTTCCTTCTTTTCTCACCTCTCCCATTCTCTATTCTCACCCTCCCTTCCTCAAAACGAAGTGGCAAAGCAGCAGTAAGACCAAGCCCATTGGAATTACCTTTAGGCCTTTTGGGCAAAAGTGTCCAAAATAATTCTTGAGCTCTGATATAAATTACTTAGACCTTCTTTGAGGTCAGAATTCAGCTATCATGGTGGGCAGTGCTTGAATAAGAAAAGAGTTCTGATGCATCTTCAAAGTGAGTCCTAATGAACATACCGAGTACTTACAAGTAGAGGAGCATGAAATGTATTTATGACCAAAACAAATGACCCTTTCACATGTGCTTTATTAGATTCTGGGAGAGAGACGTGAACAAATGCTTTAGTATAGATTTTTAATATTTAATTCTTTATTGTAAAAATCACAAAGTTCTGGTGAATTATTTCTCCCAAGATTTTTCAATTGTCAACTTAGAGTTATTCTATTTGTTAGAAAAACCTTTTAAAGCAATAGATTTCTCTTGAGTTTTCTTTTCTTAAAAATGCTGGGCAGGCAAGGCACTGTTGAAGTCAAATTCCTTTAAAAAGAACCAGTGGAAGAATTTTAATTTGGCACCATGATCAAAACTACTATAACCAATAGAAACAATGATATCTAAAACCTATCGATGAAAGAACCTTCAGCAGCAGAATAGCAGATACTTTACTCAGGATATTTGACGTCAAACTGAAGGAGGAAACGTTTTTTTTTACAAGCCCCTACAGGCAGATTTGAAAAAGCATACACAGAAGAGGAGAAAGAGAATGGAAATAAAATATAATATTATGCAGACTTATGCCTTATTTTCTAGCTTTTTTTTTTTTTTATGTTGGGTTGCTCAGGCTGGTTTTGCCTTTTATTAGATCTGCATAGTTTGGTTAATTAACTAGCGATTTAGTTTTATATTTAAGCTACAATTAATCTTTTTTTTTTTCTTTGATGATATTTATTTCTTTGCTTTTTTTTTAACTACTCTCAATTTTTGGACGTTTTGTTCAATATTTAGAGCTTGATCACCATGGCAATATGTATTTCCCTTAAAACACTGCAAACACATATACTAGGAGTGTACCCTTTTAACCTTTACTAGTTATTGTGAGATTGCTGTGTAAGTTAATAAACACATTTGTAAATACATTGTTTGCAGGAAGAAAATTTCTGAGTTACAGCTCAGGAAAACCCTGCTAAATTTATGTTGTAAGCATTACTTAACACAGTATAAAGGTGAAAAGACAGCAAAAATATCTTCATACTTCCTCATCCCCTCATGGCAACAAAACCCTTTAAGAACCTTATTCTCCTGTCTTTCTTCTTCCTCCTCCACTTCCCACTTACTGTCACCTTGTAATATTCAGAGAGCACTTGGATTATTGATCTGAATAGAGAAATGCTTTCAGATAATCATTAGCCCACATACGAGAAACTTATGCTGAAAGACAAGATGGAGTTGTAAAGTGCTTTTATAATGCAATATTATTGTTGAAGGTAACGGTTGACTCTCTTGTTTTATTTTGACATGGCATGTCCTGAAATAAATATCAATTCAATATGGCAGATGGGTCATATTCTTTATTTGGAAGATGTTGTGATTTCTGACAAGGGGGTGATTGTCTTCCCACACTGTAGCATTTGATTGTTTTTATGTATCTTTAAGAAAGTAGCCAGTTATGCCCTTTTCGTATTGGTCTTTTTATTTGGCTTGGGGTTCTTCAACTGAAGCAGTGAAGTGCATTCATAGTCCAGATTTTTTTTTTTTAAATACAATTTTGCCACCAAAAATATATAAAGAAAACAATAGTTGACTTGGTTTCCCGTTCCTGCCAAGATGGTAAATTAGCATGTACTTCTTGCTCCCTGCCTAGAAGAACTATAAAGGGAAAATGGGATCTAGAAAAACAACAAAAGTGAGAAACCCCTGGGGAGTGAGAAGACAGTTTTCAACTGTTGTGGAGAGGGTGGCTGCAATTTGTAAGATAAGGCTGCTGGTAGAAGCAGTAATAGGGTATGTTAAGAAAAGTAATTTTAATTCTGCTTTTGCCGCCTTGCTCCCAACCCCACCCTTTGCCTTGGGACAGGGGTTGGCAAACTATGGCCCTCCAGTCACAATCAGTCTGCTACCTGTTTTTTAAATCAAGTTTTACAGGAAAACAGCCATACTTTCTCACTACCAAGGCAGAGTTGGGTGGTTGTGATGGACTGATTGGCCCACAAAGCCAAAAATATTTACTGTGTGGCCCTTTACAGAAGAATGGGCTGACCTCTGCTTTGGGACAATCATAGCTGACCCTTCTGCTGTAGAAATGGAGGCCACAGGCCAGGTGCAGGTGACCACAGGGGTAATAACAGGGCAGTGAAAAAGCCCTGATAAGTAAAAGTGGGAAGTTGATGAGAACAGTTGTGGAATAACTTGCCTTAGGCATTTCACTCTCCACCCTTTCCCTTTCAGAGTTAGTGGACTGTAATCTAGGGACACTGGGAGACTGCCTCCTGTAAGAGCTGCTGGGGTTTAAAGGGGTTTAAAGGTAAGGCCCTGACATAAGGTATGGTGGGATGGAGTCCCTGGGTGCGCAAACAGTTAAGCATTGGGCTACTACTGACTGAAAGGTTGGCGGTTCAAACCCACCCAGAGATGCCTCAGAAGAAAGGCTGGCAGTCTGCTTCTGAACGATCACAGCCGTGAAAACCCTATAAAGTCAGAATTGACTCCACAGCAACTGATTGGTTTGGTGGGATGCCCTCGAACACTTAACAGTCTGGTCTTTGACCCTTGCCCAGTATTTCTTACCAGACTATTAGCCTGTACACCCAGTGAAATTTGAACTCACAAGCTAGATTTGTTTGATACCTGAAAACTGCTTCAAAGGAAAAAGTGAATACCATCAGAAGCAGAAATATTTGAAAAGACAACCAAGAATTTAAAGATGGCATGGTAGATATTGAGATAAGGGAAAATATCAGCAATGTGGAACAAGGATAAAAAAATAATAAAATAACCAAATAAAATATTATGTGTGAAAAATGTAATTGAAATAATGAACACGTAGTTGGGCTAAATGGTACAATGAATTCCATTGATTGAATTAGAACATTAAATTAAGGAGCTCGTCCATTAGAAAGCAGAGAAAAAAGATAAGAAAGGTAATATGTGCTAACATCCAGTAGCAATTCCAGAAAGCGAAAAAGCAAGAAGAATTAAAGTGCTGTAAACAAAATTTGAACTTCATATTCCTAAGCATTTTCTGGTGTTTTTAATGCTACTTAAAGGAACTGGTGGCACAGTGGTTAAGAGCTTGACTGCTAACCAAAAGGTCAGCAGTTCGAATCCACCAGCTAGCTGTTCCTTGGAAACCCTATGGGGCAGTTCTCTGTTACAGGGTCGCTATGAGTCAGAATGGACTTGATGGCAATGGGTTTGGTTTTTGGTCTGGTGTCTTGTTTTAGTTTTGTTTTTAACTAAATTTTCCAGTTTGCTTCTGGCATGAAGACATATAACTGCCTGGTACATATTGACTTGAACTTGCTTAACTCATTTATTAGTTCTGGGAGCCCTGGTGGCATAGTGGTTAAGAGCTTCAAATCCACCAGCTGCTCCTTGGAAACCCTATGGGGCAGTTCTGTTCTGTCCTATAGGGTTGCTGTGAGTCGAAGTTGACTCGACAGCACCTAACAACAACAACAGTAGTTTTTAGTTAATTCTTTACAGTTTTTTACATAAGTAATCATGTCATCTGCCTATACAGACAGGTTTATTTCTTCCTTTCCAAATCTTAGCTTTTTATTTCTTTTGTTTGCGTTATTGTACTGGCTGAAGATCTCTAGTATGATGCTGAACAAAAGTGATGAAAGTAGACAACCTTGCCTCGTTCCTAGTCTTAGGGGAAAACATTTAGCATTTCACCAGTAATTATATGTTAGCTGTGTTGTTTTTAAAAACAGTTTTAATGAAATAAAAGTAATATAGCATACAGTTCACCCACTTAAAGCATAGGACTTAATGATTTTTAGTATATTTACAGAGTTGTAAAACCATCACCACAATTTTAGAACATTTTCATCAACCCTAAAAGAAACCCTGTACCCATTAGGAACCACTCCCCATTCTACCTCAGCCCCCACCCCAGCCCTAAGCTAATTTACTTTCTGTCACTGGATTTGCCTATTCTGGACATTTCATACAAATGTGATAATACGTGGTTTTTTGTGTCTGGCTTCTTTCACTTAGCATATTTTCAAGGTTCATCCATGTGTAGCATGTATCAGTACTTCATTCCTTTTTATTGTATGGATATATGCTACATTTTATCTACCAGTTGATGGACATTTGAGTTGTTTCCACTTTTGGCTATTTATGAACAATGCTGCTATGAACATTTGTATACATGTTTTTGTGCAGACATAGGTTTTTATTTCTGTTGGGTATCTACCTAGGAGTGGAATTGCTGGGTCATATGCTAACTCTGTTCTGTTTTTATAATAGACTTTATTTTAGAACTGATTTAAATTTACAGAAAAATTGAGAACATAGTACAGAGAGTTCTCAAATACCCCAAACCCAGTTTCCCCATTATTACCATCTTACAGTAAGATGGTATTTTTGTTAAAATTAACAAACCAACATCGATACATTATTATTAACTAAAACAAAAAAAAACTAAACCCGTTGCTGTCTAGTTGATTCCAACTCATAGCGACCTTATAGGACAGAGTAGAACTCCCCCATAGGGTTTCCAAGGAGCAGCTGGTGAATTTGACTTTTTGGTTAGCAGCTGAGCTCTTAACCACTGCGCCATTATTAACCAAAGTCCATACTTTATTCAGATGTTCTTAGTTTTTACATAATGTCTTTTTTCTGTTCCAGATACCATCCAGGATACCACATTACATTTATTCATGTCTCCTTAGGTTCTTCTTGACTGTCAGTTTCTCAGACTTCCTTGTTTTTAATGACCTTGGCCATTTTGAGGAGTAACCCTGGTGGCGTAGTGGTTAAGAGCTACGGCTGCTAACCAAAAGGTCAGCAGTTCAAATCCACCCGGCGCTCCTTGGAAACTCTATGGGACAGTTCTACTCTGTCCTACAGTGTCGCTATGAGTCAGAATCAACTCGACGGCAGCAGGGCTCGGGTCCAGTATTTTGTAGGATGCCCTTCTTTTGGACTTTATCTGATATTTTTCTCATAATTAGACTGGGGTTATAGACTTTGGGGACGAAGACTACAGTGGTTAAGTGCCACTTTCATCACATCATATCAAGGGTACATACTATCAGCATGATTTATCACTATTTATTTTGACCATGATCCCTTGGCTGAGGTAGTGTTTGTCAGATTTCTCCACTGTAAAGTCACTTTTTCTCCCCTTTTTCCATACTGTATTCTTCAGAAGGAATTCACTATGTGCAGCTCAACTAATGGAGTAGGGATTTTGGCTCCCTCGAGAGTGGAGTATATACATAAATTATTTGGAATTCTGCAAGGAAAATTTGTGTCTTCTTCCCCATTTATTTATATATTCAACCATATCAGTATGGACTCATGGATATTTATTTTATACTTTGGGTACAATACTGCCATATTTATTTTGTTCAAATCCTTCCAGCTTTGGCCATTGGGATCTCTTGCAGTTGGCTCCTTTGCCCATTTGACATACCCCGTTTGGGTATGTGGATTTTGGTTTCTTTTTGAGCACTTTTTTCTTCTTAGCACTACAACATGCTCCAGGCTCATCTTGTGTATTTCCTGACCCAGCCATTTCTCCAAGGAGCCCTGGCTCTTTCAATTGGAGAGTGATATTATAAATCGAGATCTGGATGGTAAGTATGCTTGTTGCCACTGATGTGTCGTTTCTTTTACACCTTCTCAGCTGACGTGTATACTACTAATATATGTGCATTTACTAGCATGTGTATATATTTATAAATATCTGTATATAGCCATCCGTCTCTATATTACACTAAACTTGAGTTATTATGTCTCCAACTCTAATCCATTACCACAAGGATCATTCTAGTCTCTTCCCCTTGTTTATCTGTAAATTACCACTCCAACATTGAGAAACCTGGCACCCACCATCTGCCATCCATTTACTTAATTGTTCAATTCCTGTATAACAATGTATAACAATGTCAGAATTGTTAACCCATACCCCCATGGGAAACAACTTTATCAACTAGAGTACAGTGCTTATTTGCAGGTACTTTTGACTTTTGTCTTATAGATTCCACTTACTTGCAGAGTTACAAAGTTACTTAGGTTTCATCCCTTTCAGTGAGGTGGTTTCATGTATTTGTAATACAGTTAGATTCTCTTGTCACAGTCTGGATTCTTCCCTGGAAACCCCCAACTTCCTAAATTTTTTTTTTTTTTTTTTTTTTTACATTAAGGGTCACCCTTTGGGCAGTAAAGTTCTATGGGTTTGGAAATGCATAATGTTATGTATTACAATATACAAAATAGTTTCACCACCTGTAAATTCCCTTCTTCACCTAGTCAGCTCTCACGCACTCACCTCAAACCTCTGGCAACCACTGATCTTTTTACTGTCTGTAAACCAAAAGAAACAGTTGCTGTCGAGTCTGTTCCAACTCATGACAACCACATGTATTGCAGAGTAGAACCGCACTCTGTAAGGTTTTCAAAGCTATGACCTTTTGGAAATAGATCACCAGGCCTTTCTTCTAAGAAGCCTCTGAGTGAGTTTAAACTGCAAACGTTTTGGTTAGTAGTCGAGTGCTGAATCACTCAGGGAGGGACTCCTACTGTCTCTATAGTTGGTCTTTTCCAAAATGTCATATACTTGGGATCATACAGTATTTTCAAACTTCTTTAACTTAGCAATATGCATTTAAGGTTCATTCATGTCTTTTTGTAGCTTGATAGCTCATTTCTTTTCATTGCTGAATAATGTTCTATTGTGTGGATGTACCGCAGTTTGTTTATCCATTCACCTACTGAAGGGCATCTTGGTTGCTTCTAGTTTGAGGCTAGTATGAATAAAGCTGCTATAAACTTTCATGTAAAGTTTTTTGTGTAGACGTAAGTTTTCAACTGAATTGAGTAAGTACCTACCTAGGAAGGTGATTGCTGGATCGTATAGTAAGACTATGTTTAACTTTGTAAGAAGCTGCCAAACTATCTTACAAAGTGGCTGTACCATTTTTATCCCCACCAACGAAGTCTGAGTTCATGTTCCTGTTGTTCTGCATCCTTGCCAGCATTTGGTATTGTCAGGTTTTTTTGATTTTTGATTTAATCATTCTAATAAGTGTGTAGTGGTATCTCGTTGTTTTTTTTTTCTTGTTTTAATTTGCAATTCCCTAATGGCAAATGATGTTGAGCAATGTTTTATATGCGTAATTGTCATCTCTGTATCTTCTTTGGTGACGTCTCTGTTCATATCTGCCCATGTTTCAATTGGGGTTTTTGCTTTCTTTTTATTGAGTTTTAAGAGTTCTTTATATTTTGGATACAAGTCCTTTCAGATATGTGTTTTGCAAATATTTTCTCCCAGTCTGTGGGTTGTCTTTTTATTCTTTTAACTGTGGTTTGGTTTTGTTTAATGTTTACCATTTTACTGTTGCCGTCGAGTCATTTCCGACTTACAGCAACCCCATAGGACAGAGTAGAACTGCCTCATAGAGTTTCCAGGGAGCGCCTGGTGGATTCGAACTGCCGACCTTTTGGTTAGCAGCTGTAGCTCTTAACCACTGTGTCACCAGGGCTTAATATAGATACCCTTTATCAGATTCAGGAAGCTCTCTTCTATACCTGTTTTGCTGAGATATTTAAGTGAACAGATTTTGAATTTTTTTCAAATGCTTTTTCTGTATCTATTTTGATGATCATATGGTGTTTATCTTTTATTGTGTTAATATGGTAGATTACGTTGATTTTTTTTTTTTTTTTAGTTTATTGTGGTAAAATGCGTATAACAAAATTTGCACAATTTTTAAGTGTGCGTTTCAGTGAAATTAGTTACGTTTACAATGTTGTGCAACTATCACCATTTTCAGTTTTTTTTCATCACCGTACACAGAAACACTGTACCTATTAAGCAATATGATTATTATTTTATTGAATTTTGAAAGATAAACCAACCTTTCATTCCTGAGATAAACCCACCTGGTCAGATGATTTATCTTTTCCTGTATTACTGGATTTTGTTCGCTGATCTTTTGTTACAGATTTTTATGTTCATGATGAGGGATATTGATCTATAATTTTCCTTTCTTGTAATGTCTTTTTCAGATTTTGGTATCAGGGTTATGCTCTACTCATAAGTTGGGAAATAGTCCTTCCTCTATTTTTTGAAATATTTTATGTAAAATTGTATTATCTTTACTGTAAATGTTTCATTAGAAATCCTTTGGGCCTGGAGTCTTCTTTGTGGAGAGTTTTAAATAAGTAATTCAATTTCTTTGTTAGATATAGGGTTCTTCAGATTTTCTATTTTATCATATGTAAGTGTATAAAATTATGTTTTTCAAGGGATTTGTCCATATCACCTAAGTTGTCGAATTTATTTGCATAAAATTGTTCCTAATACTCCCCTAACCTTTTGATATTTGTAAGGTCTGTAGTGATATCCTTCTCTCATCTTTGATACTGTTCAGTTGTGGTTTTGCTCCTTTTATTGATCAGTCCTCCTAGGGGTTTATCAACATTATTAATATTTTCAAAGAACCAAACTTTAATTCTAAATTTTTCCTGTTTTTTATTTTGTTGATTTCTGTTCTTTATTATTTCCGTACTTCTATTTACCTTGGGTTTAATTTGCTCTTCTTTTTCTGGCTTCTTAAGATGGAAATTTAGGTCATTGATTTTAATCCTTTCTTCCTAATACAAGCATTTAAAACTATAAATTTCCTTTTTAAGCTCTGCTTTACCTGCATCTCACAAATTTTTATATGTTTTATATTTTTATTATCATTCAAAATATTTTCTAATTTCCCTTGGGCTTTCTTTTTTGACCCCTGGGTGATTTAGAAATGTGTTTGATATCCAAACATTTGAAGGTTTTCTGGATATCTTATTTTTGTTAATTTCTAATTTTTTATGTAGTCTGAGAAAATGTTCTGGAAGATTTCAGTCTTCTGAAATTTATTGAGACTTGTTTTATGAACCATTTTTATGGTTCGTCTTGATCACATCATTCCATGTGCACCTGAAAAAAATATGTATTATGCAGTTATATTAGGTGTAGTGTTCTATGCCAATTAAGTCAAAGTAGTTTCAGTATTTAGATTTCCTATATTCTTATTAATTTATACCTATTTTTTCTATCAATTACTAAAATTACTCATAAAAGAGTAGTAAAATCTCCAACTATAATTGTGGATTTATTGATTTCTCCTTTCAGTTCTATCAGTTTTTGCATCATAAAGCTCTGTTATTAGTACATATGCAGTTATAATTTTTATGTCTTCTTGATGTATTGACCCTTTTATCTTTGTGAAATGTCCCTCTTTATTTCTGGTAGTAATTTTTGTCTTGAAGTCTGTTTTGTCTGGTAGTAAAATAGTTCCTCCAGCTTTCTCATACTTACTGTTTGCATGGTGTACCTTTTTCCATCCTTCTACTTTGCTGTCTTTACTGTCTTTGTATTTTCAAGTGCATCTTTTGTACAAAGCATATAGTTGGGTCTTGCTTATTTACTCTGATTAGCCTGTTAATTGGTTCGGTTAGTCCGTTTACATTTAATGTTATTACTATGTTTGGATTTAGGTCTACCATTTTGGTATTTGTTTTCTGTTTGGCTCATGTGTTTTTTAATTCCTCTTTTTCTTGTTTGTTTTGTTTTTCGCTTAACCTCTTTGCATTATGTTTTCAGTTGTTGCTCTAGGGATTACAGTATGCATCTTTATTACCCTACACTTAGTGTTAATATTGTACTATTTCACATAAGATACAGGAAACCTATAATAGAATAATTCCAATTTTCCACCCCCTCCCTTTCCTCTCTGCTATTGTTTGTGAGAGTCATCCATGTTTTTTGCATAGTTATGGATAGATAATTCTCACTGTTGAATATTTGTCCATTTTGTGAGTATACCAATGGATCTACTCTATTCTAGAATTTGAGTTGTTTCCGGTGTTGCACTGAACATTTTATTACCTTTTTTTTTTTGGCATTGCTATTGAGTGTACTCTAGCAGTGGAATTTATGAGTCAAAAGGCATGTGTATGTTTGGCTTTACCCATCAGTTTTCCAAAGCAATTGTACCAGTTTACACTCATACCAGCAGTGTATAAGATTTCCAGTTGCTCCACATCAGCAGACAGTCAGCGAAAAAGAGGAAGACCCTCAACAAGATAGATTAACACAGTGGCTACAAAAATGGGCTTAAGCATAACAATTGTGAGGATGGTGCAGGACCAGGCAGTGTTTCGTTCTGTTGTATGTAGGGCTACTATGAATCGGAACTGACTCGATGGCACCTAACAACAACAACAATAGTAGAAGACTGGGAACATGGAGAACAGCAAACTCTGGTGGTGGTGGTAGTTGTTAGGAGTCGGAACCAACTCGATGGCAACTAACAACCGCATCAGTACTTAATGTTGTCTTTTTTGTCTTTACATACTACACACCACCATCCACTACACACCACCATCCACTACACACCAATCTTTTCATCTTCAGGTGGGTGTGTAGTGATACCCCATTTTAATTCAAAATTTTTTTAGACACTATGCTGGCCAAACAAAACACAATGTGTGGGTCAGATGTGGCCCATACACCACCTCTAGTTTAGACTATGTTGTCTATGAGGATTAGTGTTCGTCTTAATGTGCGCATGAATAATATAAAAATTGTCTGCTAGACAGCTGGAAAAATAAAAAAATTCATGCTGCAATCCTACTAGTAGAGAAATCTTGAAGCAAACTGTATCTTGAGGATTCATTTGCATTCCTGTTGCTCTGTCCAGTGGGGCAAGTGGAAAGCACCATGGCAAAATTTTTTTGGGTGGAGGAAGAGGAAGACAAAACAAAAGACAGAGGAGCAAGATGAAGTAGAGACTTCTTATGTGTGGGTGAGGGGGTGGGGTGGGGAGGCATAGGATAAAGAGTTTAGAGTCTTGGACTATAGAAAATTCAGTTTAATTTGAATTTTCATTTTCTTCTTTTCCCTTTGGTTAGCCAACCTTTCTGTAAAGTCTGTTGTGTACACGTCTTGGTGAAAAGAATGGTGATGACATGGAAAATGAAGAGCTAGGGCAGAAAAGGGAAACCACCCCATATCCATCCCTTTCCATTTTGTCAAGATTTCCAAATGGTGACCAATGGATCTACGCAGACTAGGATGTGGGGTGAGAGGAACCACCTAGGGAGCAGCTGGCTAGTGAAGGCCTTCTCCCTCCCATATTACATAAAAGAAGAGGGTGACTTTTAGAGGAAGGAAGGCTGACATCTACATTATAGTTGGAACTCTATATTCAACGCACTTTCCCTGCCTTAGCATATCCTGGGCCTCAGCTTGTGACCTCTCTTTCCCTATCCACCAAGGCTGGTAACCAGTGTAAAAAGGGTCAAACTTCAAGGATCTGTGTTCTGGGTTTAGTGGCAAGAGTCTGGTTCAGATGTGTCTCTTGACATTGAAGCCTCCTGAGGACCAATTAGATGTCTCCAGACCTCAGGAAGTTTTAGGGCTGGAGGGCACTGTGGTCGGAGGCCTACAAGTAGAGCTGGAACTCGACTCTTGGGAGTTTACAGGAGGAAGAGCTCAGCTCCCATTGAGGAAGGATGTCCCCCAAGCTGAGCCACCCCACAAGGGAAGGAAAGGAAGAGGAAGTGAATTCCTTGTTCCTATAAATGACAGAAAGTAGTAAAACAGGTCCTATCTGGTGGGGGAGGCATCAGTTTCAAAGGGCATGTAGGGTCCTTTCCAGCTTAGCTTTCTGGACATAGGAGTCTCAAAACATAGGTACTGGAGAAGCACCCACTGTGGGATGCTCAGAGCGTGGATGCACAGACCCTCACTGTTGAGACGGACAGTCTCAGGGATGGACATGGTGTAGAGTGCCACCCCGTGGGCTGATGACTGAGTGTGGCCAGACAGAGCCAGAGCTGGAAAAGACCCCAATACCACAGGACTCTGAGAAAGCAGGCAGGGTATGGCCTGGATCATCCATCAGCTCAGATGACTGACAGAGACCCTGACACAGCCTCTCCTTTCGAGCCCTCAGGGAGAGAGAACTTCAACCTGCCACTTTATTTGTGGGGAAACCAAGGTCCAGAAAGGTTAAGTGACTTACCCCAAATTGCTCAGCTAATGTGCTGTCACAAGGTCCACCTGACCTCGGAATCCACACTCCTCTCACTATCCCATGGAGACCTAGAGGGCAGGGCCTCTTGGGAGAACAAACAAAGCTAGAGCCAGAGCTAGAGCCAAACACACCTTTATTAGTCTCTGCAGCAGAGCCAGTGGACCCCCATCTATAGGAAATCTTTAGCAGACTACTCTGGCTACTGGTCAGGTATGTTAGCACTTCTATTGGTGATGGGGACAGGATAGGGGATGGTACTGGAAGGTGACAAAATGGACTGCTGAGCCACCTGCATCGAGGCACATATGGGACCTCCTGGACTGGGGAAAGGTGGATCAAGCCCCAGAGGTGAACACTGCCATTCTCCCAAAGGGACACCTCCATGTTCCCCAGAGTGAAGGAAGAGACTAAGCCTGAGATGGTAACAGCCACAGCTATGGACAGAGGGCCAAGCTCTGGGGAACAGAGTCATTTCCTAATGGAAGCAACTTCATAGGTAGGGCTGGAGGTCCCAAACAGCTCTGAGCACTGAAGGAACAGAGGGCCCAGGAAGCTGGTGGTGAGAAGGGTAGAATAAACTGGGGGAGTGGTTTGGGTATGAGTATGTGTCAGTGCTAATAAAACAGGCAATACATAGCAGGCACAATCATGAAACTTCCTTCCATTGAAAGCTCTAGTCTCCTCCTTAACCAGCAAGCTGTTTAGCCCGTAGGCCTAATCCAGCCCAACAGAACTCCCTTTTAATTCCTAAGACATGCCATGACATTCACGGATCTGCACTGCTACCAACAACACTACTCCCAGTCTACCTGCCTTGCTCCCTGCCCCCCATGCGTCCCTGTCAAAAGGCTGACAACTGGTCAAGTGTGTTTACTCCTGTTTCCCCCACCAGGCCTGCAGCCCCCAGAGGAGAGCGCGCGTGTCCCCAGCGCCTGGAGAACTTGAAGCCAAATGAGTTGTTTGTTGTGCCCTAGTGTGCACGGGGGAAATACAGCCATATGTTTCTATAATGGATTTCCAGGCTGTCTGGCGGCAGACACGAGAATTTTTGGGGGCAGATGGTGTCTGCGAAATGACAGCTTATTCGAATGTGGGGGCATGGGGGGGGGGTTGTCCAAGCTTCTAGAAGGGAGTAGGGAAAGAGGAAGAGGCCAAAGTGGAGCAGGAATTGGAATGTGGGTCGCTGCGGGGGTGGAGAGTGGGATGTAGGAGGAAGAGGGGTCTAGCGGTCCATGCGGAGGCAGGTCAGGGTTCTGCGCTGAACCCCAGGGCTCAGAACCAGCAGGGCGACCACATGAGCGAGCCGAGCGCGGCACCCGTGGCGGCCCCTGCGAGCATGCCCATGGCCAGCGGGGCGCCCGCGCTGTAGCAAGGATCCTCCCGCACTACCACATGTGTCACGCCGGGGCCTGCGGGGAGAGCCGGGAGGGGCAGGATCATCAAAGGGGGCAAGCGGAATGACCGCCGTCCCCCTCTTCGTGCGACTCTCCCCCAACCCAGAGAAGGCGCTGGGCCCATTCTTCTCTCTAGGCAGGGAAACTGAGGCCTTGAAATGGGAAGGGCTACGCCCCGACTACTTCTATGCCTTGGATCTGCTTCAGACGTTCTGGGACCGTGGGGCCAGGAAACCCTGGGATCTCTTAAGTCCCTCCAGACCGCACTTGAAGATGGGCGTTCCTAACGGCCAGACCCTGGAGCGGGAAGGAGGCAGCTGTTCCCAGATTAGCCACCAGGTGTCGCCACCAGCGCAGGAACGGGTACTCCCGGCCAGCCGGGTCGAGTAGGGGCGGGCCTATAGAGGTGAGGTCAGCTCTAGAGAGCGGAGGGAGGCTTGTCCGAGAGCTATTGTGTGTCTCGAGATGGGGAAAAACTTGGAGGTTCCCGCCTGGGGAAAATCCACGGTCACTAAAAGAGTGGGGGCGGGGCGGGGCGGAGGGCGGGGGTGGGGTGGGGGCAGGGCCAGTTCGAGGTCTCTGGATCATGGCCCGGGGCCTGGCGCCAGAGCGAGGCAGGGAGGCGGGCGGGAGACTTACCAGCGTAAGGCGGCCCGTAGTAACTGCGGACATATGTGGCCTCGTGCGCGTTGGGTGGCACCACCTCGTAGTAGTCCTGGTAGGGGCTGTAGACGCGCACCTGGGAAGCCCTGCCGGGTTAGCTGCCCAGGAACTCCCTGGCCAGTGTTTGGTCCCCTACCTCCCACACCCGGCTCAGGCCCCTCTGGGCCCAGCAGAGCCATTTCCCCAAGTTCAGAAATGGGCTCCCAAGGACCAGCAAGCCCCTGGAAGAGTCCCTGCGTCTCCACAAGGTCCATGGTCCTTGACCTTTAAAACGTCATCCCCTGTATCCAGCTCCAGTGTTGCCCATTCTCCCGCCCTAGCCTCCTATCTAGCACTGCCCTGCTCAAAAATTCTCCATGGCTCCCGACTTCCCTTCATAGATGGTCTAATATTTGCTGGCAACTCTACAATGGTTTCACTTGGAGAAACTCAATGGATTTCTCTACTCTTCTAGTCAGGGGTAGGGGGAGCTGGTCAAGCACCACTCCTAGGAAATAAACAGGGGTTGGAGAGGCAGGAAGGGAAGGTTAGGGTTGGAGAGGGAGAAAGGGAAGGTTAGGGTAGGAACTGGAAGGAACTATTATCGAGCATCTACCATGTACCAGGTCCTGAAGGAGGTGTTCACATGTATTATCACCTCTAATCTTAAGGCAAGCATTATTATCTCCCATTTTACCACAAGGGAAGAGACCGAAGCTCAGAGGAGAACTCCCACCAATCCTTTAAAGCCTAGTTCGAAAGTTGCCCAGTCCAGGAATCCTCCTGGTCTCAGAATTCTTACTTCCTGAGTTCTGTGTAGACTTTGCTTGTACCTCTTTGTTCCTAGCCTTTCTCCTGGCCTTTCCCACCCACACCCCAAATGTGAGCTACCTATAGTCAAGGACTCATTCACTTGTGTCATCTGCAGGGCCTAAAACAGCAGGAACCAATAAATTTGTGCTGAATTAAATGGAAGCTCCCAATCCAATCCTCTCACTTTACCCATGGGGGAGCAGGCCCAGAGAGGGGGCCGGATCCCGTTCACTTCTGGCTCCTTCCTCTTAGCCACCTTCCACTCCATCTCTCTCTCTAACTGAGCTTCACACCGAAAAGGTCCAACTCCCCTTAGATGTCTGGGTGTCTCAAACTCCCCCCATCTCAAAGTGATCACATTATCTCTCCAGCTCCCAAAACTGCTCCTCTTCCTGTAAATGCTTTTCTCTGTAAATGCGACCAGTGCACACCCAAACCAAAAAATCAGGTTGTCAACTTTGTCTTCTCACACTCCCCTTCCATATCAAATCAGCCACCAGGTCTCGTGATTTTATCTTCTAAAAATGCTCTCCTGTCCATCCTCATGGCCAATGCCAAGAGAATAAGCCATTGGTTGGCAACTTGGAAACTGTGGGCAACCAGGGTAGAATCCAGACTATGGAGGGTTGAAGAATAGTTGAGAGGTGAGGAATGTAATCAACATGTAATGGCTTCTCTTTCAAGAAGTTTAGCTATAAAAGGAGTTCTCCAGGCACACCATGTGATTTCAAGTCTCCATGCCTTTGGTCATCCACTTCCCTTTGATAGGGATACCCTTCTTACCCTTTTTTATTTCAACTACCTGACTTGTCTTTTAGATGCAACTCATGTGTCACTCTCCCTGAACCTCAGGCTCTGTTGGGGTCCCATTTGGGCATCCACAGCTCTTGGGCTTCCCTCCATCACAGCACTGATCACACTGTATTGTCATTGCTTGTGTCTCTGTATGTGTCTCCCATGAGAACTGGAGACCCCCCAAAGGCAGGCGCTAGATCTAATCAGGCCAGATTGGGCAGAGCCTGGCATATGGTAGGTGTCTAATATTTAAATGTTTGTTGAATTTACCTCAAGTGAACCAAATACAGGGCCAGGACTAGAACCAAGGTCACCCAACTCCGAGTCCAATTTCAGTCCCAGGGCAGTACAAGAGGCTCAGACAAGCAATGCTGTGGGTCCTCAGTCTCACGGAACTCCTCTCACTGTACCCTTCCCCAAAGAGCGATCCAAGAAGGCTTTCTAGTGGAAATGGCCAGGATCTGGGCCCCATGCCCAAGAGGGGTCAGAAGGATCTAAGCCTTCAGATCCCCAACTTAACAGGTAGGGAAGCTGAGGTCCAAAAAGAGTATCCACCTGCCCTGTGGCTGCAGTGAGCCAGTGGCTTTGGTAGGCCCCGAGGAGGGTGGAAAACACCAGCTTATGTCCCTCTGGGGCGCCTGTCTCTACCCTCCAGGTCTGGGAGGCCCAAAGGCAAACTCATGTAGGTCACCTGGCAACAGGCAGGCAGGCAAGTGAGGCGCCAGGGACCTCAGAGACAGAACCTTAGGGCATGATCTCCAATCTTCTCCCTCTTTGACGATGTCTGGCATCTGGGAAGTCCTCACTGAGGAGGTAGCAGTCTTTGAGGTGGGTCTTAAAGGATGCGCATCAGATTGTCAAGTGAATAAGGAAACTAAGGGTCTTTTCGGCAGAGAAAACAGCATGCGCAAGGCTAGGATGAGGACAAGGGTCTGGGGCAGCTGGGAGCAGGGGGTCAGCGGAGTGGTTGGAGAACAGAGGATGAGGGGGATGAGACAGGAGAGGCTGGCCCAGGCCAGATCACAAGGGCTTCGAAAGCTGGGCTGTGGTTGGTGTCTTGTGAGTGATGGGGAGCCATGGAAGGTTTGTGAGCAGGGAAGGGGTGTGACCAGGCCTGGTTTCGGAGACTCATCCTGGTGGCCAGTACGGAGGCAGGGAGGGCTGAGCCAGCACTTACCCAGATTCGCCTCTCAACCTTACAGGGGTTCCACGAGCGGGTCACACACCTGACCTTGGGGCAAACCCGGCGGCTCCTGGGAGGGACTGTGGCTCCAGTTGGGGCCTGCTCAAGCCACAGAAACCCGAGAAGGAGGAGGGAGGGAGGTGTCAGAGGCCCTCTACACTCTATGAGAATCAGAGGTCTTAACAGACCCTACCAGAGCCATCTGCTAGCTGGGGTGGGAAAGATGGTTCTCTCTTCTTCCTCAACCCTTGGTAATGGGAGGTGGTTTAGAGAGGAATGGTGACTTTGCCAAAGTTATCCAGAGAAGGACTGATAGTCTCTCTCCGGCATTAGCCCACCTTCACCTGTTTCGGGCAGCTGAGGCTCCCAGTCTCCAGGGAGGACAGGGCAGCTCTGATGTGCCCTCTCTCTCACCTGGCCTTCTTCAGAGCAGCACCCCCAGTCTTGTCCCTTACTGCACCCCCAGGTCTTATGTTCCCTGGTACATCTGAGGTCAGGGGCTCCTGGAGCCTCCAACCAGAGCGGGATATGAACCTTCAGGGTGTAGACGGACAAAGTACAGGTCACTCCAATGCAGGCACCAAGGCAGAAAGAAGCCCACAGACACAGACATGAACACACACAGAGACAGGCAGAGACATAGCTACAAAGACACAGAGGCACAAACACACACCTGTTCTAATAAGCCCTGTGACCAGAGGGGTGTATGTGTGTAGAGCAGCAGGAGATAGAACAGGGGGTCAGGGGACAGAGAGGAAGAGATGTGGTATGCCAAGCAGCAGGAGGGTGGACAGAGAAGGGACAAGGTAGCTTCACAGAGTCATAGAGTGCAGAACGGTCAACCCTCACCTCCTTCCTCTGCCCCCTTAGGGGGGACTGATTTGCCCAACCCTGGGTCACTATGAGTTGGAATCGACTTGACAGCAACCAGTTTGGTTGGTTTTTGGTTTGGGTCCCTCTACCCTGCTGACCACTATTCCAGCCTCCTCACTCCCAGCGTCCTTCAATCCAGCCTCCACCTGGAAGCCTGAGTCTGCCCACAAATCTGCCTAGTCTCCCCTGCTTAATGCCCTTTACTGTTCCCCACACCCTAGGATGAAGTCCACTTCCTTCAACTGGACTTCCAGACCCTTCGTGACCTAGTCGCTGATGACATCAGAGGTCTTCTCTCCCATTGCATTCCCTCCGTGTGCTGCCCTTCAGCCAGGCCAGCCTCCTGGCCCTTAGACACATGCATGCGTACACACACATACACACATCACTTTCCTGCTTGTTACGCAGTCCTTTCTGCAGATAATGTCCTCTCAAAATATCACTGACCTAGGTTCCAATAGAGGCTTTTCCATTGACAAGACTATGAGACTTTGGACAAGTCACTTCCCCTCTCTAAGCCTCAGCTTCCATGTCTATAAAATGGGACTAATCATACCAGTCCCCCACCGCCCTCCTGCTAGGGTTGTTGGAAGATTAAACTATGTAACCAAAGCTAGGTATTCAGCACAATCCCTGGCCCTCAGCAGGTGGATGCCCAAGGGGGTTTCTAAATGCATCCCAGTCTCCCTTGCTACTTCCCTGTGGACTTTACCTCTAAATGAAAGGAGGCTCTACTGTGCCCCAGAGAGAAGGGGCAAGCACAGAATCTGGAGTTAGGCAGATAGGGATCGAGACCAGGCTACCATCCCTGAGCTAGGGGCCTTGGGCAGCTCCCCAAAACCAACCTCACACCTCTATCAGTCTCTAAGCTCTGCTGAGTCCACCTCCTAAATACATTCTGTCCTTATCTGTCTGTCTCTGCCAGCAAGGTCTTAGTGCAGACCTCCAGCCTGTCACTTGTCCCATTCTTCTACCTGGTCTCCAATGGCCTCTCTTGCCCCCTATAATCCATTCCCTACTTAACAGCCAGGCTGTCTTTTTAAAAATACAAATCTGATCTAATCTTATCATTCTGTCCCCCAGTGGCTTCCCAGTGCTCTCAGCAGAAACCAACATCCCTAACACGGCCCACAAGGCCTGTCCCTGCCAACCTTCCTACCCCATCTCCCTCTCACTCCTTAAGCTCCAGCTACCCCAGCCTGCCTTCTGTTCCTCAAATTGCCAAGGTCTTAAGCACTGTTCAGGGCCTTTGCACATGCTATTCCCTTTGCCTGAAAAGCAGTTTCCTTCCTCCACCCCACACCTTTCACCCAGCTGATTTCTGTTTATCCTTCAGGTCTCAGCTTATGCCTTGTCTGCACACCCACCTGGATCAGGTGGTCTCACATCACTTGCACATTGCACTTCTCTGTCAGAGTAGTTACCACCATTGCACTGAAATCATCTACGTAATCAGTTGTTTCACATCTGTCTCCCCGACTAGGCTGAGTCCCAGAGGGAAGGGCCTATATCTCCTTGGTTCACCTCTGGTCCCTGGTACCTGGCACAGTGCCTGGCACATAGTAGAAACTCAGTAAATATTTTTGGTTGGATTATTGAACCTCGGTTTTATCATCTGCAGGATTACTGTGAGGAGCGGCTGGGATAACACCTGCATCACACCTAGCACATAACAGTTGCTCGACAGAAGACAGTTCCTTTCCCCTGGCTCCCATGCCACCACCTCCAGCAAACCTCCTGGAGGCTTCTCTCTCTGCCCCCTCTGTCTTCTGTTGGCTGTCCTTCATCCTTTTCCACCTGGGACTCAGGGCATCTGAGTCTGCACAAGTCTGTCCACACTAGCCTGGGAACTCCTGGCAGGTGGAGACCGAGTCTGAGTCACCTATGATTCCATGGCAGATGGGGGTGGGGAGCAGACAGGGAGAGACGGGGGGCTCACCGGGGTGGAGTTCGCCTCCATCAGCGCTGTCTTCCATGCTCTGCAAAAGCAAACCCCACCAGACCATGAGGAGGGGGCTTGGGAGAAGGGTGATTTGGTCCCCAAATTTCAGACCTTCCTCCCCATCTCAGCTTCCTGCCCCAGTTCCTCATTGACTCCTTTTGTGTAGACAAAGGTGACCTCTCTCTTGCTCCAGTCACATGGGCAGAGCCCTAGGTTAGGCTGGAGCCTCCTAATTCATTCACAGTCCATGGTCTCTTCCCAGCTAGAAGTTCTAGTTTCCCCACCTATACAATGGGAAGTTGGGCTTGGGTGGCCTCTAAGGGGCCTTCAGTCTGATCTGCCTGGGTGGGTTCTCTAGCTGCAGCCCACCTCCACATCCCGAACCTACAAACATAGTTCCCCAAAGCTCTGACCCCAGAGTACCAGCAAGGCCCAGTGGTTTTGGACAATTGGGCCTTTGTTGGTTGCCATGGCGCCTGGCTGGGGTGGACAAGGCGGCTCTGTGCTTTGTCTGCCCAGAGCTGAGCTTCCCCTGCTCCCACACACCCCATCTCTTTCACTCTTCTACAGGGCAGAGGCCAAATGACCCCCTGCCAGAGGGTAGGAAGGGAAAGAATGTGAGGGAGCAGATGGTGCCTAAGGAACACACACCCAGTTTTGCGTGTGGATCTGCATCTGACATTAGGGTACCCCCAGCACACTCCCAGGCTGCCTCTGGGTCGCCCCCTCAGATCAGAGTCCACCTGTCCCCACACCAGGGCAGCACCATAGCCATCTTCTCAGAAGGGAGAGGAAGGGAGGGCTCTTTGAGGATGGCACTAGGCTTGTCTGCTCCTTTGTACCACCCCCAGGCAAGGGCTCACCTCAGAGGCTGCTAAGTATCTGACTCTCAGTAACCGGGGACCACACATCTGAGGTAGATGTGCACCCCTCAACAGTCCTGAGTTCATTGTAAACTGTGTGGGGAGTTTACTGCGCATCATACCAATCACCATGAGCCATTCAAGTCCGCTCTGCCCAGCCCCCAATGAGACAACCACACTGACTGGTGTTCATCCCCTCTTCCTACCCTCAGGGAATCAGAAGGCCCATTGAGGAGGGGGCATTTGATTTCATTCTCCAAGATCCCACCCCATCCTCTCCTGGGAGCAACTCACATGGCGTCATCCTGGGTCTCTGCACATAGGTGCAGGCGGGAGCCCTCCCGCAGGTGCACAGTCAGCAGGCCATCTCGGCTCTGGCCCTCTGGGGGCTGCACATCTGGAGGCAGACACACAGATATGGGGTTTCCATGGGGCACAGACCCCAGGCCCCTCCCCAGCATACTGAGAACAACAGCAAGAACTGACTTCTGTAGGTCCTATTTACTTGCCATTGCCAACCTTCTCTGATCCCATATGCTTTCTTTGGGATTCCACTCTACCCCTCAATCCTTTTCAGCCTCCCCACATTGCCCACTTCCCTAGGTACACCTTCCAACTACAGTGTTATTTATAACTGTGACCAGAGCTTTAGATGAGAAATTTAGAGATTTGCTGTGTGACTCTGGAGTAGTCACTTACTTTCTCTGAGCATCCTTATTTCATTTCATCTTTATCCAGTTCCTAGTGCCTAGAGGGCAGGAACTGTGTCTGGCTCATCTCTGTGACCCCAGCACAGGGTAGGAAGTCAATAAGGAACTAATGTATTAATTCACACCCAAATGAACTGGAGTTGACAGAGGCCCAGAACCAATGTCCATGGAAGCCCTCTGAAAGCTGCAAAGAACCTTCCAACTGCAGGTGTCCTCAGACACAGTGAAAGGACCCCACCTCTAGTCACAGTGCCAGGGAAGAAGGGATGTCTGCTCACCATGGCACTCTTGGCCAACCTTCACGTCACGGACATTGAAGTGGATGAGCACACGGTCTTCCTCATCCTGCGCAGTCTCGTCACGATAGTAGCCCAAGGTTCCATCCAGCCACAGGGCAAACCAGTTCCGCTTCCAGCGGCGGAGGATGGAGCCTGTGCAACATTCCAGACCCACCAGACAGGCTGATCCCAGAGCCTGCTGGGGGGCAGGAGCCCTAGATGTGCTCCCAGGGTCCCCTCAGCCCCAGCACCTAGTGTTGTAACCACCCCTCCCTTGTCTCCCCTCTGAAATGAGGGCAGGGGCTCTTTCTGTCTTGCTCACCCCACCCCCTACCATTGGGCCTGACACATAGTAGAGGCTCAATAAATGTGTTGAATGGTAAATGGAGCTTTCAAGCCAAGACTCAGGTCTTTTCAAGGGTAAAGACCTCTCGCTACCCTGAGCCATCATCTTATCTCTTATCTCTGACTTATGTGACAGTCATTTGTGCAGCGTCTGCCTCCTCTACCAGATTGAGGGTCCATGGCTTCCCATGTAGGTCCTGACACCCAGCAGGACCTGTGTTCAGTGTTTGCTGAACTGAACCAAACTGAGAATGGCAGGGGCCCATGGAGGTGGGGAGTCCTAGTCCCAGGGGTCTCTGCGATAACTCTTGTTCAAATCATGACTCTGGTCAGGAGTAGGTCTGAAACCCTGAGCCCTAAAGTCTCAGAGATTTTGCAATGGGAAATCTTAACAGGAAAGAGCAAAGACATAAGAGCGTTTTAGAGCTTTACAGATTCCAAAGCACTGAACAGAGGCATTTTTCATTTTGTTCTGTGCTCTGTTCTGTGTCCGGCCCTAGGCTGAGGTGCTGTGAACACACAGAGGGTCAAACCCCATTCTTGCTGTTGAGGAGCTCACAGTCTGGGCTAGTATGGCTGAAGAAGTAGAGAGACTCATAGGTAAAGGTAGTTATATAATAGGAGGGTCAATTTGATAACGGGGTATATGTGAGGCATTGTGGGAGCTGAGAAAGGAGCCTCTAGCCCAGCTTGGTGCTATAGCCGGGATGGAGGTAGGGTATTAGAGGGAGTCAGAGAAGGCTCCTCAGAGAGGGGACATTTGAGCTGCGTGTTGAAGAATAAATAGAAGTCAACCGAGAAGTCAGAGATGGGAAGGATGTTCCAGGCTGAGGGGAGGGCATGGACAGAGCAAGGAGGATAAAAAGGCACTGGCTTCTTAGGAGAAGGGTTCACAGTGCAGCAGTCCCAACAAGCCATTTCCCTCACCCCTGCCTGAGGATGAGGTGCTGGGGACTGAGGTGCAGGACAAACAACGGCTTGGCCCGGCTCACTTACTCTGTCTCCACAGCCAGCCGCCCCTCACCAGGGCCATTTCTCCAAAAGGACTTTCCAGGGCGGAGTCAGGTGGGACCTGTCAGAGGAGCCACAGGACACACAGGCCTCATCAGCAGCTCCAGAGCAGCTCCCCAGAGAGAAGCCCCCAGCCCAGCCTTCCCTGGGGGAGCCACAGAGGAAACGTTCAAGGGAGTGTTAGCAAGGCCACCTCGGTCTGCTCCCCACTCTCCGCTCCAGGCAGATAATGCGAGCACTGTCCCTATGGAGTCAGCAAGGCAGCTGATGGGTGGTGGGGATTAGGAGCCTGGATTCCAATCTCGGTTATACGGCCTTGGCCAAGTCTCTTCTCCCTGCCCCTCTGGCCCTGGCCTCAGTTTCCAGATTTGTACAAGTGTGTCTGTGAGGCAGGTAGAGGCTGGAGTGAGGAACTCTTAAAATGTCAGAAATGTTGGGATTTTGAAATACTGGCAGTGAAGAATATTAGAATCATAGCAATGAATAGAGGATTCATAATAAGAAAAGCCTGCCTTATATTTGGAACCCCCTTGAGCCATTTACAAAGAACGTGAAATAACAGCTGTCACTGATTAAGCACTATGTGCCAGGTACTGTTCTCGGTGCTTTCATCACAACACGACTTATTATTCCCATTTTACAGATGAGGAAACTGGGCCTGAAGAGGTCCAGTCACTTGCTCAGTTCCACTTGATTAATAAGCGTTGGAGCCAGCAGTCCTGGCTTCTAACCACTATACCAGTGGTTAGCTGCCACTATACCAGTGGGAGCTTTTAAAATCTCAATGCCCAGCTCACACCCCATACCAATTAAATCAGAATGCCTGGGGGCATGAGCCAAGCACTGGTAGACTTTAAAGATCCCAAGATATTTCCAATGTGCAGTAAAGTTTGGGAACCACTGCACATATGATACAACCTCTCCCTTGTCCCTGCTATAACCTTGTTAGATAGGTAGGGATCTTTACTCCAGCTTGTCCACATATGTGATAGAGCTTGGAATCCAGGGGCCTTCTGCCCCTGAGGGCGACTTATTTGAGAGCGGGTGCCTCTGCCCCTCCCCCACCTGCTCACACCTGTTGCTGCGTAGCAAGGGCTGACACACCTAGGCTGGAAGGCCCGGCCTTGTCCGCTCTTCTCCTGCTGCTCCCTCCCGTCTCCAAGCCCTGACACAACTAAGACAAAAAGGCCAGGTGCAAACTCCTTCTCCAGTCCCCCTTGATGCACCCACCTGTCTACACCTGTTGTGGATGATGCTGCCACTGCGGAGGCTACTTGATGCCGCAGCCACCGAACCCGCTGCGCCTGCGCTTTGTGTGCCCGAGACAGCCTGGGGCCTCAGCCGCCCTGGGGTCCCGCCCTCTGGACCCGCCCCACCCCTAAAGAGGGGGCGGGGCGTGGAGGGATGTGCTGACCAGGCATGCTGGGACTTGTAGTCTGCAGCCCTAGAGCCGCGCAATGCATGGCCTGTCCGGGCTGGCAGCCTTGTGGGAGGCTGCCCCTGCGATGTTGTTTGTGAAGCCATCTGTTCACTCATTAAAATTTATCATAAAATACTTTTTCTTAAGAACCTACCAACTCATTTTCTAGAAAAAAGTAAAGTTGCAAGGAGAAGCCAATCTCCTAGTTTTTTTTTTTTTTATAATTTATCTTTTTTGTTGTTGTTGAGAATATACACAGCAAAAACATACACCCGTTCAAGTTTCTACATATACAATTCAGTGACACCGATTACATTCTTCGAGTTGTACAACCATTCTCACCCTCCTTGTCTGAGTTGTCCCCTAAGGCTCCTATCTAATCTTTTGAGCTGCTGTTGTCAATTTGATCCCATACAGATAGTTCTTAAAAGAGCATAACGCTCAAGGTAGACATTCGTTACTTGTTAAGTTAAACAGTCTCCTAGTTTTGTATATTTTCTCAACACTCAGTCTGTGCCAGGCATTGCACTCGGTACTAGGGGAGGATACAGAGGAGCATTCAACATGACCCTTCTCCCTCCCACTCCCAGCTTCCAGTCTGGTGGTGGGTACTAGACGTAAAACACAATAGAGCACAGGGTGCGATTTAACAATGGGAAAGAAAAGACTGATTTTTTTGTTTTTGTTATCTAAGAGGTTCAGGGGAGCCCTGGTGGGAGTGGTGGTTAAGAGCTCAGCTGCTAACCAAAAGGTTGGCAGTTCAAATCCACCAACCTCTCCTTGGAAACCCTATGGGGTGGTTCTACTCTGTTCGTAGGGTTGGTATGAGTCGGAATGGACTCGACGGCACCTAACAACAACAACAAGAGGTTCAGGAAGGCTTCCTGGAGGAGACTGAAAAGGGTCTTGAAGGTGTTTCCCAGGGGGCACCTAAGGAACCCATATGAGCACAGGTCAGGAAGTTCAAAAGAGTGTTCAGTATTTCAGTGTGTTTGGAAGGTGGAGTGCAGGGGTGGGAAGGACATGGGGAGTAGCAGGTGATAAAGCTGCAGAGGTTGCAAGGATATAACATGAAGGCCATGGATGACATGCTCAAGAAGTTGGACATTATGACATAGTGACTAGAGCCTGGAGGGTGGGGTTTCAAGATGAGGAGTGAGATGGTCCGAGTTGTGGGCTGGAAAGGTCCCTCCAGGGCACAGTCAAAAATGGATGGGAAGGGCCACAAGTGGAGAAGGAAGACTATTTCTGTATAGCTACCACCTAGATCTGCCCCTCCAAGATCATTTCCCTGAATATCTCACCTCCATAGACTCCTACTTACAAGCAGACACAGGATGCCATTCAGAGAACAGGGGCTGGCAGGGCCTAAAAGGCTCCTGGTTCCATCCCCTGCTTTGGGAAGGGCGCCTGCCCGGCCCTAGGCCCCTTCCTCCTGTCCCAGACACATCTTCCTTACCGGAGCTGCAGGGCTCATGGTTCCTGGGCGGCCAGGGCAGCATTTCCGAGAAGGCTCCTGCAGGGGCTATTTCCCTGAGCGCCTTAGAGATAAGGGGATCAGGAAGGTGCCACCAAGTAGGAGCCGGAAGAGGGTGGAGAGAGGAGGGTGCACACAGCCTGGGGAAAGTCGTCCTCTTTTTCTAGTCCACCCCACCCCTACCCCCCACCAACTTTCCCAACTGATCCCAGGCTCTCACCCTTAGTCACAGAGCAACAATAAGTCATCACTGATTCGAAAGTGGTATCTCAACTCCAAGATTAGGGGAGGAGGTAGAAGGGCGGGCTAGTCCTCCTCCCTCGGTCGGGGGCGGGGCTGAGACTCTGTGGCTGGGCAGAGCACTGTCGATCACCTCAGTCCCGGCTGCGCGGCTTGACTCCCTAAGCCTCCCTTTCCTGCTCCTGGGTCCCTGTAATCCTGACCTCGGGCCACCCTGACGCTTCGGCCCTGCGTGCAGTGCGTGACTTGCTAGCGGATTCGCCATGGCCAATCCTATTAGCCGCTGAGCTCATCCCTTCCCTGCAGCCCCAGGAACCAGCTCTCCAAACAACGCAGTTTTCCCTTCTGCATTCTTCTCCACTCTCTTATCTGGTCCCTGGAACGTCAAACCCCTAAATTCTCCATCCCCACAGCGGAAGGAGGGAAGGGGGTGGGGGGAGAAGAAAGGAGTTCTTTAGCTCCAGGAGTTCCTGGTGGAATAAAACAAAACAAAACTCAACACGGCTTAAGCCAAAGAAGGGAATTTATGGGCCTTTGCCCCAGGAAGTCCAGGAGTGGAGCGGCCCCCTCTTTTCCTCTACCCAGCGCTCCCTGCTCCCATCCGTGATAGGTTGTTGGGCTTTGTTCACAGACGGGGTGAAGTGAGGTGGAGGGAACAGTGCAGACAGTTCCTAAATTACATTCTTCCGATTTAGCATCCAGAATTCTGGAGAAAGACCTCTCCCATCCCCACCCTCTTCAAAGACAAGAAAAAAGGGAAAGGATGCTGGGCAAACTAAAGCCACAGATGCCTCTACCCGTTGGCGTCGACTGTTTCCAGCTTATAGCAACCCTATAGAACAGAGTAGAACTGCCCCATAGGGTTTCCAAGGCTGTAAATTTTCAAAGAGGTAGACTGCCACATTTTTGTCCCGCGGAATGGCTGGTGGTTTCAAGCCGCTGACCTTTCAGTTAACAGCTGAGCGCTTAACCACTGCGCCACCACGACTCTTATAGATGCCTCTAAAACCCCCGCCAAAAAGAAAAACCCCTGCGATCGAGTAGATTCCGACTCATAGCGACCCCATAAGGTTTCCAAGGCTGTAAATCTCTACGGAAGCAGACTGCCACATCTTCCCACAGACTCTAAATGCAGCCGGACATGGTGTATGTCTCTAAAATGTTGGTCAGTGGCTCTCTTTGAGAAGCTGATGAAAGTTATAGACGCTTCAGGGAAAAATGCACACACAAAGCCATAACATTTTGTATATAATTCCTGGAAGTTCATGGAAGCCATGATGATCACTGTTGAGATTGTTTTTAATCTCCAGAGCTGTGTAGACTTATGGAAAGAGCGTGGTTTGAGGAGTGAGAGGCCCTGAGAGCATAGCAGGGAACCTAGCTCCAGCAGTGCTGGCTGTGAGAGACTTTGTTTAATCAGTTAACATTTATTGAGACCAATAAGCCAATGAGTAACTTTCACATTTCTGTTGTAACTGTGGTACATAGAACCATTGGCAGAGAGAAAAGTATTTTGCTATGAATAGCTCACAGCTGTTTAGAGAATAGTGGACTGGCTCATCAAATTAACATTTACTATCTACAGTTTCTAGATAGTATAATATAATGAAAATAATTTAAATTATATCTATTTACTTAAAAAAATCCTGAAATTTATATCAAGATGCAATTTGAGCAAAAGTAAAACCACTCATGTAAAAAGTTTTTTTAAATAATAGCTTTATTGAGATACAATTCACATAGTATAAAATTCACCTTTTTAAAGTGTACAGTTCAGTGCTTTTTAGCATATTCAGAGTTGTGCAACCATCAGCACAATCAATTTCAGAACATTTTCATCACCCCTACAAAGCCCAGACCCTTTAGCAGTCACCCTCCTTTTCCGCCTCAACCCCATCCCCACCCCAGCCCCTGGCAACCACTAATCCACTTTCTGTCTCTACGGATTTGTCTACTGTGAACTGTTCATATAAATGGAATCATGTAATATGTCTTCTTTTGTGACTGGCTTCTTTCACTTAGCATAACATTTTCAAGATTTATCCATGTTGTAACATGTATCAATGCTTCATTTCTTTTTTTTTTTTATGAATAATATTCCACTGTATTGATAGACCACGTTTTATTTATCCATTCATCAGTTGATAGCCATTTAGGTTGTTTCTACTTTTTGACTATTAGGAATAAATACTGCTATGAACATTCATTTACAAGTTTTTATGTGGACATATATTTTCATTTTTTTTGGGTATATACCTATGAGTGTAACTGCTGGTATTGTAGGGTAAAAACATCACAAAGTTTAGTAAAACAAAAAGAAAGTTTTATTCAGCATATATTCAAAAAGGCAAAAGTGGCAAGTGGTCAAGCATGCTGCCAGAGCTAATGTCTGCCCTAATCCAAGGAATATTACAGAATAGGCAAAAGTGGGAAAACGAACACGCATGCTGCTGCCACAGCCATGTCTGCCGCAGTCGGAGGAATGCTACAGATTCATCAGTAATATATTAACATTACAAATGGGCAAAACCATCGAAAGCTTCACCTTTTCCCAAAGAAGACATTCAGGCAGCGAACAGATACATAAAGAAAAGCTCACGATCATTAGCCATTAGAGAAATGCAAATCAAAACTACAATGAGATACCATCTCACCCCAGTAAGGCTAGCATTAATCCAAAAAACACGAAATAATAAATGTTGGAGAGGTTGTGGAGAGACTGGAACACTTATACACTGTTGGTGGGAATGCAAAATGGTACAACCTCTTTGGAAATCGATTTGGCGCTTCCTTAAAACGCTAGAAATAGTGTACCATACGATCCAGCAATCCCACTCCTTGGAATATATCCTAGAGAAATAAGAGCCGTCACACGAATAGATATATGCACACCCATGTTCACTGCAGCACTGCTCACGATAGCAAAAAGATGGAAACAACCTACCTGCCCATCAATGGACGAATGGATAAACAAATTATGGTATATTCACACAATGGAATACTATGCAACAATAAAGAACAACGATGAAGCCATGAAACACCTTATAACATGAAAGAATCTGGAAGGCATTGTGCTGAGTGAATTTAGTCAGTCACAGAAGGACAAATATTGTATAAAACCACGATTATAAGAACTCAAGAAAAGGTTTAAACACAGAAGAAAACATTCTTTGATGGTTACAAGGGTGAGGAGGGAGGGTGAGGGTTATTCACTAACTAGAGAGTAGACAAGAATTATCTTAGGTGAAGGGAAGGACAGCACACACTACAGGGGAAGTCAGCATAACTGAACTAAACCAAAGCTAAGAAGTATTCTGAATACAATCAAACACTTTAAGGGACGGAGTAGCAGGGGTGGAGGTCTGGGGACCATGCTTTCAGGGGACATCTAAGTCAATTGACATAACAAAGTTTATTAAGAAAATGTTCTGCATCCTACTTGGGTGAGTAGCGTCTGGGATCTTAAAAGCTAGAGAGTGGCCATCTAAGATGCATCAATTGGTCCCAACCCACCTGGAGTAAAGAAGAATGAAGAACACCAAAGTCACAAGGGAAGCATTAGCCCAAGAGACAGAAAGAGCCACATAAACTGGAGACGGCAACAGCCTGAGACCAGAAGAACTAGATGGTGGCCAGCTACCACCAATGACCGCCCTGATGGGGAACACAACAGAGAGTCTCTGTTGGAGCAAGAGAAAAGTGGGGTGCAGAACTCAAATTCTAGTGAAAAGACCAGACTTAATGGTCTGACTGAGAGTGGAGGAACCCCAGAGAGCACAGCCCCCAGACTCTCTGTCAACCCAGCACTAAAACCGTTCCCAAGACCAACTCTTCAGTCAAATATTAGACTGGACTGTGGGACATGGAATGATACTTGTGAAGAGTGTGCTTCTTGGCTCAGGTAGATACATGAGACTAGATGGGCAGCTTCTGTCTGGAGGTGAGATGAGAAGGCAGAGACGGTCAGGAGCTAGTTGAGAGGACGCGGGATAACGGGTAGAAAGGAGAAGTATGCTGTAACAGTATATGGAGAGCAACTGAGGTCACATAACAATGTGTGTTTACATTTTTGTATGAGAGACTAACTTGAATTATAAACTTTCACTTAAAGTACAATAAAATAAAATTTTAAAAAAAAGAAATCTTCACCTTTTCACAGATTGGCTAGAAACTGCTAAATCTGCGTGATTCTACATTTTGAATTATTTTTCTTCTTCATTGGTCCAACAAATCTTACTATTCAATAAATGCTAATAGAAAAAGATAAGAGTGGAAAGTATATGGGTCATTTGTGCTATTTATGATTTGTTTATGTGAAAGTTTCCCTAAAAGATGTTTTCCAAGATTGTCCTAGCTATTGTCTTTATACCTAAGGGCCCAGCTGATGTGTCCTTGTGAGTCTTTGTGGGTCCTTGTGAGTCCAGCTCCAGCTGGGTCACATTCTAGGACAGGGAATAATGTTTCTAATATTATCTCCTAAGTCATTGTGTGACCCAGCTAGAGCTGGACTCACAAAGACACATCAACTGGTCCCTGAGGTATAAAGACAATAGTTAAGACAATCTGAAAAAAAAAAAGAATCTTTTAGAGAGACATTCACATACACAGGGCATAAAAGCCACTCTTTTTCTTCTAATATTTAGTAAGTAGTCAGTTATAAACCAACAAGAGGTCAATAGCCACATTGAAAGGTCTGTTGTTGTTAGGTGCCGTCAAGTCGCTTCTGACTCATAGCAACCCTATGTACCACAGAATGAAAGGCCTAGGTCCAATATTTGCCCCTCTCCAAAAATATGCCAAACAATTCTGAGCCCGGCTATAATTCAAAATGGACACTGGTCTTGAATGATCAATGTCCAAAAAGAAATGGAAATGGGAGGAGTGAGACAGAGCCCCCACAATGCTGTATTCTTTACCTGGCTTCCTCCCCCACAGTGTTGTATTGCAAAATCATTTCCTTTCCTGGGCTCCCCTCATCTGCTCCTCAGCTTTGTATTTGAATCCTGCTTTTGCTTGGAGGTTATATGTAAACCCCATTGTGCCTGTGTAGTATGATTAAGAATGTTGCTGACATAACCTGTATGAACTCCCTACTTATAAACCCCTTTAAAAGTAACCTGCCTGCCCACCCTTGGCGAGCAGTCTTGGCGGCAGCAGTTCCGACTGCTCCATTTCCTTGTACAATGAAATAAAGGTGCCTTCTTGTTCTTCCACCTCAATCTCTCTCTCTCGTCTATTGGCCAATACAAGTCATGCCGAGTGGGGTTTCCACACAGTAACAATTGGATCAAATGGTAATTCTATGTTTAACATTTTGAAGAACTGCCACACTGTTTATCAAAGTGGCTGCACCATTTTACAATCCCACCAGCAATGGATGAGGGTTCCAATTTCTCCACATATTTGCTCACACTTGTTATTGTCTCCTTTATTTTAGCCATCCTAGTGGATTTTGGTTTTTAGTGGATGTGAAGTGGTATCTTATTGTAGCTTTGATTTGCATTTCCCTAATGACTAATGATGTTGAATATCTTCATGTGCTTATTTGTCATTTGTTCTTTTTGAGAAATGTCTATTCAAATCTTTTGCCCATTTTTAATTGGGCGATTTGTTTTTATTGTCATAAAAAGTTTTTTAAACTAAAAAATGTAGATAATTAAAAAATACATTTGGAAAAAATGTAAATGAAATGACTTAAGGGCCTGGCAGTGTTTCAGGATTTTCAGTACAAGGGTCATGTGGTGTCATGGATTGAACTGTGTCCCCCCAAAATATCTGTCAACTTGGCTAGGCAATGATTCCCGGTATTGTGTGATTGTCCACCATTCTGTCATCTGATGTGATTTTCCTATGTGTTATAAATCCTACCTTTATGATGTTAATGAGGCAGGATTAGAGGCAGTTATGTTAATGAGACAGGACTCAATCTACAAGATTAGATTGTGTCTTAAATCAATCTCTTTTGAGATATAAAAGAGAGAAGCGAGCAGAGACACATGGTGACCTCATACCACTAAGAAAGTAACACCAGGAGCAGAGCATGTCCTTTGGACCCGAGATTCCTGTGTGGAAACACTCCTAGACCAGGGGAAGATTAATGACAAGGACCTTCTCCCAGAAAACTTTCCCCTGGAGCTGACACCCTGAATTTGGACTTCTAGCTTCCTAAACTGGGAGAGAATAAATTTCTCTTTGTTAAAGCCATCCACTTGTGGTATTTCTGTTATAGCAGCACTAGATAACTAAGACATGTGGTAACTCACTTCCATTTTCTGGATGGGGTTGTCCAGGAAAAAATCCAATCCATGGGGGAGGATAAGGAGGACAACAACCTTTTGCTGGAAAGGCATATTGGACGGGTTCATCCAGGATCCCTAGATCAAGGGGGCAGAAGAGGAGGTCTTCTTGTCATGAACTCCCCATAAATCCACTGGAAATACTGAATTTGGGAATGGAGGAGGAGAAGGGAAACTTGGCAGCCAAGGAAAGCTGCTGAGGAGAGGGGCATGAGACCCTCCTGTCTCAAAGGAAATAGCACCCCATGCCCAGGGATAGGGGGAGCAAATTATCCCTGAAAAATGCTCCATCTGTATCATGCATGAGGATCTAATTCTAGAAGTACAAATTTAATTGTTGTTTATGTTATTCTTGGTCTCATGTTTGCAATCTCTTGTCTTGAGCTGATGAGGGTTCTTCAGCCTCCTGCACTCTCAAGAAATGATCATGAGCTTTCAGTTCAAGGGAAAAAAATCTGGCTATGAGAAGAACAAATCATTCTTTCTAGCTTTTCTTCAAGGTCTTTGACTCACTTTCTGAAGGTCTCCAGTTCTTCATCTGCACACTCATCTTGTCATTTGCTTCAGAACTTTATCCTCTTGCTCTAAGTAACAGGGAGATAATGTCTCAAGAAGCTCCATTTCTTTCTCTTGACAAAGTTTGGTCACTTCATTTTCCTCTCTCCTGGAGCTTTTGATCTGCACTTTCAATCAAGGTTTGCTCAGCCTGGAGCTTTTAAGATGATCTGTCATGTTGGTTTTCTGTTTTCTTCTTTAGCAATGTCGGTGTAAAATTGATTTTTCTCTCCATCTTCAATGTTTAAATGCACACTTGACTTTTCAACATCAGTCAATTTCCTCCTGGCTCCTCTTGTCTGGTCATAAATACTGCCTTCACCTCCTGACTCCAAGCTGTTTTCCGTGTTCTCTTCTCCAAGGGAAGCTGCCAGGTCATTCATCTTTCGCAAACATTCCTCCAGAGACTTGATCTGACTCTTCACTCATGCCCTAGAGTTCTGTATGAAGGTCCTGAATCTTTCTTCTATTCCCCATAATAGTTTTAAGTTTGTTTTCACTTGTGTTTTTATGGATTTGGTTTCTGCTTCTAGAGACAGGATCTTTTTCACAGTACTGGAGACTGGCTCATCCTGATCTGAATATTGAGGTTTTTCTCTTCCTAGCTAGTTTTCTATTTAAGCATAAAAGCCAGTTGCTGTTGAGTTGACTCTGACTCATAGTGATCCTATGTGTGTCACAGTAGATCTGTGATCTTTAAGGTTGTTTTTTGTTTTGTTTTGCTTTTAATTGTGGTGAAAATTTACACAACAAACCTTCACCAATTCAACAATTTCTATATGTATAATTCAGTGGCATTGATTACATTCTTCATGTTGTGCAACCATTATTTCATAGGGTTTTCAATGACTGATTTTTTGGAAGTAGATCACCAGGCTTTACTTCTGAGGTGCTTTTGGGTGGTCTTGAACCTCCAGCCTTTAGGTTAGCAGACCAGCGCATTAACCATTTGCACCACCCAGAGACTCCTATTTAAGCATACGATGGGTCAAATCACAGTACTAGATGTGTCCAGGGCATTAGGCACTTCTGGGCTTTTATCTTCTTTCATTGCAGGGCAAAACTTGACAAGAGTTTTAATTTTACTAGAATTAATGCTGAAATGTTAATGATGTGTTCCTTGACTCAGTACAGAAAAAATTTTTTTTCACTGACTGAAAATTTCTGCCTAAAACCAAGAGAACTATTAGCACACATACTATTATGGCACTCAGCACTGTCACCCATTGATGCTTGAGGAGGGCAAGGCTTGGTCTCACGTTGTCAGGTACTTCTGCATAGAATTCTGCAGTATCTACCAGGTTCTCCATTCCTGGTAGGATGAAGTCCATCTATAGCACCCAGGCTACAACAGAACCACCTGCCATTGCCAGGACCATATTGTGGACAACACTGAGCAAGCTCCTACCCAGAACCAAGCCTGCATCTGGCAACTGGGCAGACCATGAGTCCAGAGGGTACAGGGGGGCAGGATTAATACAACAAAGAACTCACATACCCTCAACCTTGCCCAGGGCTCACTCTTTTCTCTACTTAAACGTCTCCTTCTACAGGCTCATCCTATCGTCTGTGCTTGCTGTTCCCTCTGCCAAGAAAGGGCTTCCTCTTGCTGCCCACATGGGGAGCAAGGCCCGTCCTATAATTACTGGGTCTCATCATCTCTGGGTCCCCAGTGCCCAGGGCAGAGCCTGGCATAGAGTATAGGTCCTCAGTACTTCATGCATGTTTGTGGAGAGAATGAATGAATGAGTGAATTAAAGAAGTACAGAAGCATTATTTGCTGTCCCTGAAGATTCAAATATAACACTGTTTGGTTCCTTAGGAGAGCTTAAAACTCCTTTCAGAACTTTCGGGAAGGTGAAGAGAAGAGGAAAGATGGCCATGTGAAGATGCATCTAAGTGCCAAAGAATGCTTGGGGCTACCAGAAGCTGAGAGAGACAAGAAAGGATCTTCCGCTAGAGCCTTCAGAGAGAACACGGCCCTGCCTACAGTCTGAATTCAGACCACTAGCCTCTATGAGACAATAAATTTCTGTTTTTATAAGCCACTAAATTTGTGTTATTTTGTTATGGCAGCCCTAGGAAACTAACACAGAGAGGTACAACTTTTTTTGTCTCTTTCACCTTTCTGTTGGTTGAAAGGCAATTGTTATGACTGGAGCTTGTGATGGTTAAGGTTGTGCATCAACTTGGCTGGGCCATGATTCTCAGTGGTTTGGCACTTATGATGTAGTTTGGTAGCTACGTAATGATGTAATTACCTCCATAATGAGATCTGATATAATGTAATCACCTCCATGAGGAGATCTGTTACGAGCAGCCAATCAGTTGAAAGGGACTTTTGTTGGGGATGTGGCCTGCATCCAGTATAGGTGGACTTTCTGGCAATGCTCGTTGGCTTTTGCTTGCTTTGGATCCTGCAGCTGCTCCTGTTCATTTGACCTCCAGTTCTTGGGACTTGAGCTAGCAGCTTACCTGCCAGTCTTGCGATTCATCAGCTTCCACAGCCTGTGAGCCAGAGGCCTGCTGTCTGATCTGCCAATCTTGGGTTCACCAGCCCCTGCAGCTACGTGATTCAGGAGAAGCCTCCAGCCTGACCCATGGGCTTAGGACTTTTCAGCCTCTACAACTGCATGAGACATTCCCTTGATATAAATCTCTCTATATATGTATTTATACACTTCACTGGTTTTGCTTCTCTAGAGAACCCAGCCTAAGACAGAGCTTAAGCAGCCATCTTGGACCATGAGAGGAAAGCCATACGTTGAAGATAGTGGAACACAAGAGAGAAAGTGCCTGGGTGTCTGAAACTATGGAGGGTCAAACCAGCTCTAGATAACTTATTTCTGGACTTCATTTATGTGTGAGAGAAATAAACTTCTATTTTGTTTAAGCTACTATTATTTTAATTTTTCTGTCACTGGAAAACCTAATTCTAATTGATGTTGAATTTGATATCTGGAAATAGAGTACTATAAGTGACAGAACCTAAATGCTTAATGAATGAATGCAGTCGGGTTGCAGATGGCAAGGACTCAGAAATTGCCTTCTGGAAAGCTTGTGACCCTTGTTATACAGCAATAAAACATTAGATCAAAACTCTGTGTTTTAGTTCTCTGTTACTGTGTAGAAAGAGCCCTGGTAGCACAGTGATTAAGCACTCAGCTGCTAACCGAAAGGTCGGTGCTTTGAACCTACCAACTGCTTCACTGGAGAAAGATATGGCAGTCCGCTTCCATAAAGATTACAGCTTTGGAAGCCCTACGGGGCAGTTCTACTCTGTCCTATATGGTCACTATGAGTCAGAATTGACTCGATGGCAATGAGGTGTTACTGTGTAGCAAACTACCCCTGAACAATGGGTTAAAACAACAAGCATTTTATTATTTCTGACAGTTTTGTGGGTTGACTGTGATAAGCTGGGTGGTTCTTCTGCTGGTATTACAGGGGCCTATCACAGGTTGTAGTAGGATGGTGGCCGGGGATGAAATATCCAAGATGCCTTTACTCATGTCTGTGGCATTTTGGGAGGCTTGGTTTAGCTTGGGCTTCTTTACATGGTGGTTGGTTCCCAAGAATGCAAAAGTGGAAGCTTCTTAAAGATTTATGCCCAGAACTGGCGATGTCACTTCTGCCACATGTTGTTGTCATTGTTGTTAGGTGCCATCTAGTCGATTCTGACTCATAGTGACCCTATGTACAACAGAACGAAATACTGCCAAGTCCTGTACCATCCTCACAATCATTGTTATGCTTGAGCCCATTGTTGCAGCCACTGTGTCAGTCCATCTCATGAGGGTCTTCCTCTCTTTCTCTGACCCTCTACTTTACCAAACAAGATGTCCTTCTCCAGGGACTGGTCCCTCCTGATAATATGTTCAAACCATGTGAGAAGTCGTCTCGCCATTCTTGCTTCTAAGGAGCATTCTGGCTGTACTTTATCCAAGACAGATTTGTTCGTTCTTCTGGCAGTCCATGGTATACTCAATATTCTTCACCAACACCATAATTCAAAAGCATCCATTCTTCCTCAGTCTTCTTTATTCATTGTCCAGCTTTCGCATGCATATGAGGTGACTGAAAACACCATGGCTTGGGTCAGATGCACCTTAGTCCTCCAAGCGACATCTTTACTTTTTAACACTTTGAAGAGGTCCTTTGCAGCAGATTTTCCCAATGCAATACATCGTTTGATTTCTTGACTGCTGCTTCCATGGGTATTGATTATGGATCCAAGGAAACAAAATCCTTGACAACTTCAATCTCTTCCCCGATTATCATAATGTTGCCCATTCGTTCAGTTGTGAGGATTTTTGTTTTATGTTGAGGTATAATCCCTACTAAAGGCTGTAGTCCTTGATCTTCATCAGTAAGAGCTTCAAGTACTCTTCACTTTCAGCAAGCAAGGTTGTCATCTGCATAGCACATACTTTTGGTTAAAGGGAGTCACAGGGCTAGCCCAGATTTAAAGGGAGGGTACTACATAAGGTTGTGAATCCTGGGAGGTATGGTTCATTAGGAGCAAAACTGGACACTAGCTGCCTCACCTTGGAAGGCAGATCATGGGCTGACTGTGGTTGTAGCAAGGGGAGAAATGGTAGGTAACTTTAGAATATTGGTGTTTTTAGACTTAATGGTCTGACTGAGACTGGAGGAACCCCAGAAAGCATGGCCCTTGGAATCTCTATCAGCTCAGAACTAAAACAATTTCCAAGGCCAACTCTTTAGACAGGGATTGGACTAGACTGTGGGACATAAAGTGATACTAGTGAGGAGTGGGCCTCTTAGCTCAAGTAAATACAAGAGACTAAATGGCAGCTTCTGTCCACAGGTGAGATGGGAAGGCAGAGAGGGTTAGGAGCTGGTTGAATGGACATGGGGAATCAGGGGTGGAGAGGAGTGTGCTGTCACAGTATGGGGAGAGCAATTAGGGTCACATAACAATGTATGTATAAATTTTTGTATGGGAAAAAAAATAAATAGAATATTGGTGTTTTCTGGCTCCTTCTTGCTACTTTTAGCAAAGTCCTATGAGACAGAAAGAGATAGATAAATTCAAGCTAGAGCTAGCTACTCTGTAAGCAAAGAAAAGAAATACACCTTTGCTAAGGGAGGTACTCTGCTATAACCTGTAACCTGGGTTAATTGAGAATTCTGTAATTTTGAGTTTTACAGAGTTGAAAAAGCCAATTTCTTCCATACTGAAGATGTTATGAGTGGTAATTGCAAAGTGTCAGCCTTAGCAGGAGTTAAGACTAATGCCCTCTTTACAAAGTATGTGAGCTTGTTGGCAAGAAGAAATTAAGGATGTTGCTTTCTTACCTAAGCCTATTGTTTCAGATAGTCTGAAGAGAACCACCATTAAGCTGGAGGACTGGCAAGCAAGTAAAGATCAGAGTCTTCAGGCTTAAAAACCATGTCTAGATAAGATCTTTGGCTGTGGTTACTCACATTGGAACTGACCAGAATCAAATAGACCAAAGGCTTATTAAATTTTTGAAGGAATTGTGCCACCAATGAAACTTCAAACTCAGTCTGCCACAGCCTATTACTGCTCAACCCTCAGAAGACTCCTTGGCCCCTTTAACATGCACCAGCAGGAAGTGGACTTGGATGACTGAATTCCCCAAGAAGAGCATGATCTCTCACATCCTTCATGGGTGTAGCCAGCCAGCCTTGGGCTTGTGTGCTTCTTCTTAGTAATGTGGCCCATCTAGGAATCAAGTGAGGACCATTAACTAGTTCGAATTCACCAGCCACTCTTTGGAAACCCTATGGAGCAGTTCTACTCTGTTCTATAGGGTCTCTATGAGTTGGAATCGACTCGAAGGCAATGAGCTTTTTTGGTTTTATTAACTAGTTTACTCAACTTTTAAAGAATGCTTCCAGGTGCCAGGTATGAATGAGTTAAGTGCTGGTAATGCAATTGTGAAGGCAGTTGAGGGCAGAGAAAGTGTGGTAAGACCTCCCACTCACTCATATTCATCATCCACAGCTGTGTCTCCTTGGCGAGGCCTCTTGGAAGGGATCTAGAAGTTCCCACCTCTGTCCTTGGAGAATATTGCTAATCTCACTGTTGTGTATCCTGGCTGCACCAGCTTCCTTCTGTGTCCTAGGTAAGTTAACTTTGTTGGATTTTCCCAGGTTGTGTTTGTATCTATTATTCACATTTGTCAATACTCTTGCTGGACAGATCACAGGAGTTAAAAAGGACGCATGGCCCGGGTATTCTCAGACAGAATATCCCCAAGACTGGTCTGTATAAGGCAGTGGCTGGCAATCTATTGTATCATGGTCCTTTAACACAGTGCAGAAAACCCACATCCCACCTAACCCACCCATCCCGCTTTCAAGTGGGAAGAAAACCTGATGATAACAGCAAATATTTTTGAGATTATGTTTTAGTTTTATGCTTTAGCAGTAGGAGTATGGATAACTTAAACATTAATTCCAACATATACTTCTCTTCTAGTCATAAAAATGGCATAAATTCCAAATCTTTACAGACAAGCGTGCCTGATCAGGAGGAACTTTCAGAAACAGTCTATTTTAGGCAGGGTTTCTGGTTTTACATGCAAAAAGCTGGGTCTAGCTTAAACAAAAAGTATGTTTTCTCTCTCTGTCTGCCCTGGCCTCTGTGTGTCTGCTTCATTCTCTCTTACCTGCCAGCTGCTTGCTTTGGGACTTTTTGTGTGTGTGTGCTTTAAGTGAAAGTTTACAGTTCAAGTTAGTTTCTCATACAAAAATTTATACACACAATGTCATGTGACCCTAGCTGCTCTCCCTATAATGTGACAGCACACTCCTCCTTTCCAGTCCAGATTTCCCATGTCCATTCAACCAGCTCCTGTCCCTTTTTGCTGTCTCATCTTGCCTCTGGACAGGAGCTGCCCATTTAGTCTCATGTATCTACTTGAGCTAAGAAGCACCCTCTTCACAAGTATTATTTTATGTCTTATAGTCCAGTCTAATCTTTGTCTGAAGAGTTGGTTTCGGGAATGGTTTCAGTTCTGGGCTAACAGAGAGTCCGTGTCTGGGCTAACACGGAGTGCCACGTCTTCCGGTGTCCCTCCAGTCTCAGTCAGACTATTAAATTTGGTCTTTTTACTAGAATTTGAGTTTGGCACCCCATTTTTCTCCTGCTCTGTCAGGGACTCTCTGTTGTGTTCCCTCTCAGGGCGGTCATTGGTGGTAGCCAGGTGCCATCTAGTTCTTCTGGTCTCAGGCTGATGGAGTCTCTGGTTTATGTGGCCCTTTCTGTCTTTGGGGCTAATATTTTCCTTGTGTCTTTGGAGTTCTTCATTCCCCTTTGCTCCAGGTGTGTTGGGACCAATTGATGCATGTTAGATGGCCGCTCACTAGCTTTTAAGACCCCAGACGCCACTCACCAAAATGGGATGCAGAACATTTTCTTAATAAACTTTGTTATGCCAATTAACCTAGATGTCCCCTGAAACCATGGTCCTCAGACTCCTGCCCCTGCTACTCTGTCCCTTGAAGTGTTTGGTTGTATTCAGGAAACTTCTTAGCTTTGGTTTAGTCCAGTTGTGCTGACTTCCTCTGTACTGTGTGTTGTCCTTCTCTTCACCTAAGATTATTATCTACTATCTAGTTAGTGAATACCCATTTACCTCCCTCCCTACCCTCGTAACCATCAAAGAATGTTTTCTTTTGTGTTTAAACCTTTTCTTGGGTTCTTATAATAGTGGTCTCATACAATATTTGTCCTTTTGCAACTGACTAATTTCACTCAGCACTATGCTTTCCAGATTCATCCATGTTATGAGATGTTTCGCAGATTCATCATTGTTCTTTATCGTTGCGTAGTATTCCATTGTATGAATATACCATAATTTGTTTATCCATTCGTCCATTGATGGGCACCTAGGTTGTTTCCATCTTTTTGCTATTGTGAACAGTGCTGCAATAAACATGGGTGTGCATATATCTATCTGTGTGATAGCTCTTATTTCTCTAGGATATATTCCAAGGAGTGGGATTGCTGGATCGTATGATACTTCTATTTCTAGCTTTTTAAGGAATCACCAAATTGATTTCTGAAGTGGTTGTACCATTTTACATTCCCACCAAAAGTGTATAAGTGTTCCAGCCTCTCCACAACCTCTCCAATATTTATTGTTTTGTGTGTTTTGGATTAACGCTGGCCTTGTTGGGGTGAGATGATACCTCATTGTAGTTTTGATTTGCTTTTCTCTAACGGCTAATGATCGTGAGCATTTCCTCAAGTGTCTGGTAGCCGCCTGTCTTAGTCACCTAGTGCTGCTATAACAGAAATACCACAAGTGGATGGCTTTAACAAAGAGAAGTTTATTCTCTCACAGTCCAGTAGGCTACAAGTCCAAATT
>NW_004444024.1:3289980-3300022 GCF_000243295.1 Trichechus manatus latirostris | reverse complement strand
TGTTGGTGAAGTCTTTTGATGAGCATAAGTGTTTGATTTTTAGGAGCTCCCAGTTATCTAGTTTCTCTTCTGGTGTTTATGCATTGTTAGTAATGTTTTGTATTCTGTTTGTGCCATGTATTAGGGCTCCTAGCGTTATCCCTATTTTTCTTCCATGATCTTTATCGTTTTAGATTTTATATTTAGGTCTTTGATCCATTTTGAGTTAGTTTTTGTGCATGGTGAGAGGTATGGGTCTTGTTTCATTTTTTTGCAGATGAATAGCCAGTTATGCCACCACCATTTGTTAAAGAGACTGTCTTTTCCCCAGTTAATGGACTTTGGAATTTTGTCAAATATCAGCTGCAGATAGGTGGATGAATTTCTCTGGATTCTCAATTCTGTTCCACTGGTCTACGTATCTGTTGTTGTACCAGTCAGTACCAGGCTGTTTTGACTACTGTGGCGGTATAACAGGTTCTAAAATCAGGTAGTGTGAGGCCTCCCACTTTGTTCGGGACTATTTCTTGATGTATCTCAATAATAATAATAAAAACAATAATAGCAAACACTTACATAGTGCTTACTATATGCCAGGCTTTGTTCTAAGCACTTTATACACATTAGCTCACTTGACAACTCTCCAAGGTAAGTTCTATTGTTAAATGTTGTTTTGCATATAAAGAAACTGATAACTTGTTCAAGGTTACAGAGCTAGTGAGTAGTGGATCTGGTCATTAATCTCAGGCAGGCTGGTTCTAGAGCAGGAATTCTTCATCTTTTCTCTGCCACGAACCTTTTTTGCTGTGTGGGAAACCCTCTGAACCCTTCCTCAGAATAATGTTTTTAAGTGCACAGAATACATATGATTAAAAAGGAAACCAATATTATTGAAATTTAATTATCAAGATGTTAAAAAAAACCACCTATGAGATATAAGAATACATGTGCTTCTTCATTAACACATTCAATAACAAGATCTAGCAGTGGGTCTAATAACTGTCCTAACTTTGAGGGAGTGATTAGTGTAAATGGTTTTTAAAGACGTCTGTAACAACTGTAATGTGGTGTGAAAATATCTGTAGTTTCTGTTGGTAACACAGTCACAGTCACTACTACTACTGGGGATGGTTGCCTACATTCACAATTGAAGGAAATGCTAAATTTCATTAAGGGTTAGTGACTATAAAAATGTAATTATTTTCCCTACCCAAGTTCACAGGCCTCCTGAATCGTATGAGTCTGTGGACCCTAGATTAAATACCTTTTTCTAGAGTTGGTGTTCATAAGCACTATAGTATCTGCTCCAAGTTGTTAAAGTGACCCTGGTTTACTGGGCCATCTGGTACCTCCACTGCCCATGGACCAATATGCTCAGCTGCATCTCAGGGACCACCATCCCAGGAAGCCCTGCCTGGTCCCCAGCACTGAGCTATGAGCTTCTTCTATGCCCTCACAGTCAAGGTCTTTCTTCTATTATACCACAGAATAACTGTTCATGTCCTTTTTAATCTTTATTTGATCCACGCATGTTTATTGAGCCCCTATTACAGACCAGACATTATACTAGGCCCAGGTAGGCCCAGGAGATTCATCAGTGAAAAGACAAAGTCCTCACATTCTGGAAGGAGGAGAAAGGAAAAATACAAGAAAACTAATAAATAAGAAGATAATGTGATAAATACTGAAAGAAATAAAAAGAATGTTAAAAGAGTAGGAGGGTGTAGGTTGCAGGGGGAGTGCTGGTCAGGGAAGCTCTCCTTGAGGAGGTAATATCTGAGCTAAGACATGAAGGAGGAAAAGGAACCAAACCTCAAGAAGAAGAGCAGAGCAGCTGGGCCTTAGTGAAAAAAGAGGGAAAGAGCAGTAAGAGATGCATTCAGAAAAGAAGACAGGAATAAACCATACTGAGTACTAGGGAAGCCCTGGAGACTTTCCAACAACAAAAAAATGACATGATGTGGTTTATGTTTCTAAGAGCTCACTCTACCTGCTGGGTGGGGAATGGCTTCAGGTAGTACAAAGGTGGAAGCAGGGTGACTAGTTAGGAGGCCATGGCAGGCTAGAGATGGTGGTGACTTGGAAGGGGGAGATAGCAATAGAGATGGAGAAGTGGATGGATTTTGTGTGCATTTTAAAGGTTTTACCAACTTGCTAATGGACTGGGTGTAGATCTTGAGTGAAAGGGAGAATTTAGGAAAGAGTCTTAGATTTCTGGCTTGAAGTAGAGGCATTTGTGTGTGCATATACTCTCTATATAAGTGTGTGCATATTTACTTATGTACAGTAAAACCCGTGAAAGCCAGAACCTGTATAAGGCAGAAACCTGTCAGAGAAGGAAAACTCAAATATTTTCCACTAAAATGAGCGATAGAACAGTGGTAAGACTGCACCCTGTCAAAGGTGGAAAACTTACGAGACCCGGAAAACAAGGCAGTCCCGTAGAGTTCCAGCTCTCACAGGTTTCACTGTATATACAAAATATTTCTAGAAGGATATATACGAAACTCCATGGGAGGTGTGGTAGATTGCAAAAGACGGCCACAAATTCCTCCTGATCCTTAAATGCACGGCCTTTTGCAGTGTGATTTTGCTGCTCTTCTCATCAAGAGTAGGAGTCTATTTCTCCCCCGTCCTTGAATCTGGCTAGCCATGTAACCTGCTTTGACCAGTACAATGTAACTGAAGTGACGTTGTCAGAGTTCTGGGCTTAAACCTTAAGAGGCCTTGCAACTTCCACTCTTGCCTTCTTGCTGTCCTGAGACCACCATGTGAAAAAGAAGTTCAGGCTAGTTCTTTGAGGATGAGAGACCACAGGGAAAGTGAAGCCCGGCTGACAGCTACCATGAACAGCCAGACATGTAAGTGATGCCATTGTAGACTGTGTAGCCCCATTCAATATGCCAGAGGACCAAAGCAGCATGCTTCACCCCAGGTAAGACCAGCAGAAGCATTGCCCAGCTGAGGCCAGCCCAAATCACTGACCCACAGAATCATGAGCAAATAAAACGATTGTTTCTTTCAGTTTTAGGGTGGTTTATTACATAGTAGTAGGCAACTATTATAGGAGGGAATTGAGTGGCTGGAGGGCAAAAGAAGGAGAGAGATTTTCACTCATCCTTTTGAATCATTTGAATTTTGAACCTTGTGAATGTATTTAATTCTCCTCAAAAAATGTATGCTACAGTCAGTAAATAAAATACATCTCCATCTGGCCCTTCTGCTTTAACCCATTGCCGTCAAGTCAATTCCAACTATTGGGTCACTGTGAGTCATAGGGCCAGATGGAGATCTGTGGGTGCCCTGGTGAAGGCAAATAACTTGACATGCCTTTAAAAATTATATTCTTTAAATGCTGTTCAAATGTATCTCGTGGGGATGAAAGAAACAACTTTTCTGTTAATAAAAACTGTACTCCTCATACAATTGATCTGGGTGCTAGTTAAACAGATATGTCCTTCTGCTTTAGAAGGACAAAAAAGCATCTTGAGCTGTTCCAGGTTGAAGCCAAACCCCTGCAGCCGGTGACAGGCATCACTGTCCCCTTGTGGCCATATTTGGTTACTGCAACCAAGCAAGGCACCCAGGTAAGGACTTTCCAATGCTTTCGCCAAGGTCGATTAGATAAACTGGGCTCTGTTCTGGGCTGGCATTTTAGAGCAACTCTTTCAGCTGAGCTGACCTACAGTCCCCAGTCTGGGCAGCACCTATACAGTTACATCTCCCCACTCCACTCTGCTCCATCCAGGCATGTCAGAGGTGCCACCTATAGGGTCTCCTCATTCACAAGGTGTGACAGTGGCTGAAGCCCATGAACAAGCAACTGGTGGAGATTGTGGCCTTGGCACACTCAGAATACAGTATGTGGAAGGACTCTCAGCGTGCTCATGTGGCTGAAACCTTGAAGTCCAGCTTCTCTGGAGATTTTCCCTTTGCTATAACATAAATACCACAAGTGGGTGGCTTTAACAAGCAGAAATTTATTTTCTCACAGTTTAGAAGGCTAGAAGTCTGAATTCAGGGCGCTAGCTACAGGAAGGCTTTCTCTCTCTCTCTGTAGGCTCTGGGGGGAAGGTCCTTGTCTCTTTTCGGCTCTGTTCCTTGATTCCTTGGCAATCTTCATGTGGCATGTATTTTCCCTTCGGTTTGTGCTTCCTTCTCTGTGCCCAATCTGCTTTTCTTTTTTTTAATACATATATTTTATTTTATTTTTGTTCCTCTTGTTGAGTATACAGCAAATATATACCAATTCAACAATTTCTACACATACAATTTAGTTGCTGTTGTCAATTTTATCCCATATAAATAGATTTTGAAAGAGCATATTGCTCAAGGTAGACATTCTTTACTAATTAAGCTAAACTATTGTTTGGTTTTTAAGAAGACTTCAGGGGATATTTTTGGTCTAAGGTTTAAAGACTATCTCAGGGCAACAGTTTCAGGGGTTCATCCAGCCTCCATGGCTCCAGAAAGTTTGGAGTCCATGAGCATTTGAAATTCTGTTCTGCATTTTCCTCCTTTTAATCAGGATTCTTTTACAGAATCATTGATCAAAACGTTCAATACTGGTAGCTGGGCACCATCCTGTACTTCTGGTCTCATGGCAAAGGAGGCAGTTGTTCATGGAGCTAATTACCCACACATTCCATTTTCTCTTCCTATTCCTGACTCTCCTTCTTCCTTTGTTGCTTCAGGCAAATAGAGAAAAATTGTTGCACCTTGGATGGCCCCTTGCAAGCTTTTTTAAAATTTATTTTGTTGTTGTTGTTGTTGAGAATACACACAGTAAAACATACACCAAGTCTACCATTTCTACATGTACAATTCAGTGACATTTATTACATACTTCAAGTTGTACAACCATTCTCATCCTCCTTTTCTGAGTTGTTCCTCCCCCATTAGCATAAACTCACTGCCCTCTAAGGTTTCTATCTAATCTTTCCAGCTGCTGTTGTCAAATTGACCCCACATAGTTTTTAAAAGAGCATAATGCTCAAGGCAGACATTTTTTACCAGTTAAGCTAGACTATTGTTTGGTTTTAAGAAGACTTCAGGGGATATTTTTGGTTTAAGTTTTAAACATTATCTCAGGGCAATAGTTTCAGGGGTTCATCCATCCTCCATGGCTCCAGAAAGTCTCCATAAATCCATGAAATTTGAAATTCTGTTCTGAAGTTTCCCCCTTTTGATCCCAGTCTTATCTTCTTACATCTCAGAGGGGATTGACTTAAGACACACCCTACACTGATATAGTCTTGTTAACATAACAAAGAAAGTCCTATTCCGAAATGGGGTTACAGTCATAGGTACAGGGGTTTAGTTTATAATACATATTTCTGGGGGACAAAATTCAGTCCATAACATCCCTCCTCTCAGGTCCTATGGGAGGAGGTGTGGTATGTGGGAAGCTTCAATAAGAGCCGGAGGCATGGCCACGGATTTCCTAGACTTCACAGGCTGTGACCCACCAGTGTGAGCAGGCACATTCTGTAAAGTCAGGATGGACTGGTGACTTCTTGAGGTGAGACCTCCTGGATGAAGGGCCATGGAAAGTGGGCCCTTGGAAGTCAGCACAACTGGACTAAACCAGTTAAGAAGTTTCCTGAATACAAACAAACACTTTGAGGGACAGAGTAGCAGGGATGGAAGTCTGGGGACCACGGTTTCAGGGGACATCTAGGTCAACTGGCATAACAAAGCTTATTAAGAAAATGTTCTGCATCCCATTTTGGTGAGTGGCATCTGGGGTCTTAAAAGCTAGTGAGCAGCCATCTAATATGCATCAATTGGTCCCAATCCACCTGGAGCAAAGGAGAATGAATAATACCAAAGACTCAAGGAAAGTATTAGCCCAAGAGACAGAAAGGGCCGCATAAACGGGAGACTTCATCAGCCTGACACCAGAAGAACTAGATGATGCCCGGCTACCACCAACGACCGTCCTGAGAGGGAACACAGCAGAGAGTCCCTGATGGAGCAGGAGAAAAGTGGGATGCAGAACTCAAATTCTAGTAATAAAACCAGACTTAATGGTTTGACTGAGACTGGAGGGACCCTGGAAAACATGGCCCCCGGACTCTCTGTTACCCCAAAACTAAAACCATTCCTGAGGCCAACTCTTCAGACAAAGATTAGACTGGACTATGGGACATAAAATGATACATCTGAAGGGTATGCTTCTTAGCTCAAGTAGATGCATGAGACTGAATGGGTAGCTCCTGTCTGGAGGTGAGATGAAAAGACAGAGAGGGTCAGGAGCTGGTTGAATGGACATGGGAAATCTAGGGTGGAAAGGAGGAGTATGCTGTCACAGTATAGGGAGAGCAACTCGGGTCACATAATTATAGACGTATATAAATTTTTGTATGAGAGACTAACTTGAATTGTAAACTTTCACTTAAAGCACAACAATGAAAAAAAAAAGAAGGTGGGCCCTTGGAGGAGGACTCCACAAGTAGATGGCGCTGCAGCCCTTGCTTTCCACTTTTCACACCTGGGCGATTCACCCTGCATGCAGCCTGAAAAGCATGTCTGCTTGAGAGGACAAACCTAGCTGCAATTAGTAGATATTGACATTGGTCAGTTCTAGTTTATGTTTACTCTGCTGTTCCTATCTCAGGGTTTCCTCTTTGCATAACACTTTCTCATGCAAAGAAGTTTCGGGACACACACCACTAGTCCCCTTAGTAGTATAGATAGGGTATACCAAACACTCATTGCTGTCAAGTTGATTCCAATTCATAGTGACCCTATAGGACAGAGTAGAACAATATGAGTCCGAATCGACTCAATGGCAACAAGTATGATTTGGTTTTCGGAATCTTTACAGGGAGCCCTAGTGGCACAGTGGTTAACAGCTATGGTGAGCTATGGCGGCTAACCAAAAGCTTGGCAGTTTGAATCCAATAGCTACTCCTTGGAAACCCTATAGGGCAGTTCTACTCTGTCCTACAGGGCTGCTGTCAGTGGGAATTGACTCAGTGGCGATGGGTTTGATTTTTTGTTTTTGTTTTTAATCTTTGGAAGCAGAATGCCACATCTTTCTCCTGCAGAGCCATGGGTGGGTTCAAATCATCGACCTTTCAGTTAGCAGCTGAGCGCTTTAACCACTGTGCAACCAGGCCTCCTCAGATGATAAGTTATAATAGGGGGAAAAGGTCCCTGGGTGGCGCAAACGGTTTGTGTTAGACTACTAGTCGAAAGATTAGTAGCTCAAACCCACCCAGGGGTACCAGCAAAGAAAGTCCTGACCATCTGTTTCCATAAAGAACGCAGCCAAGGAAACTCCTTGTAACACATGGGGTTACTAAGAGTCAGAATCAACTGAATAGCAATAGGTTTGGTTTTAATGGGGGGAAACTTACAAGCAGAAAAGTAGAGCTCCAGCAATCTCTGGAACTCTCATTACCCCAACAGCAGCATGGCCAGAGTTTCAATAAAAAAGGGTCCTGTTCCAGTAATGCTGAAATGAGGAAGGAACATGAATGATAGAAAAAGGAACTTTTAAATAGCATGGTCAAGGGCAGGGAACATCTATGTAACTATGTCACATTGGAAGCTCCCCTAATTAGTGGCCTAGTTAGAAAGGGGGAGCCATAGCAGCCCACGGCTGATATCAGCCAGTTCTTCCATTGAGCTAATTCTGACACACTGAGCTAGCTCTCTGCTAAGCTACCAAAAGGAGAGAGTAAATGGGCCTCTAAAGCCACCAGGATGTCTCTCCTCACGCTTAAAAAGACATTGTGTCAGCTGGGATGTTTTTGGTTGTAACTGATAGTCTGCCTGACTGAAAATGACTTAGGCCACAGGAGTTTTATAATCTCACTTAATAGGAAATCAGCAGAATAGTCCTTGGATTGACTCAGTGGCGTGGCTCAACCTGACATCTAGGACCTTTCCATCTCTCCCTTCAGTCTTCCTCCTTGGCAACAGCTTCCCTGAAGGCTGCAAGATGGCTCCTGCAGATCCAAATATCACGATGGAAAGATTATCAAGAAGGCTTCCCCTTCTCTCTCTTTCTCTGTTGTTTTTATCAGGGAGGGAAATCTTTCTTAAAATCCTGCCACCAACACCCACCAGCTGACTCTTTTCATCTCGTTGGTCAGAACTAGGGCACACAGGTGCCACTAAACCAACCTTAGGGTAAGGCGACTATTACCATGCTGGCTTGGACTAATCATCATTCATCCTGTCAGCAGAGAAGGGGAGAATGCTTGCTGGGAAGTGATTAACTATGTCTGCCATAACATTTTTTGTTCTTTTCGCTGATTGCAAAAGTCATATGCGTTCACTGTAGAAGATTTGGGAAATCCAGAAAAGGATAAAGAAAATAAAATCTTCTAATATTCTACCACCTAGAGCCAACCACTGTTAGTATTTTCATGTTATCCATCTTGGCTATGCACCCCTCCTACCCCTCTGCTAGCCCCATTCTGCACTGGCCCTTTAAATCTGCCCATCAACTCACAAACCACCACCTTCCATTCAGCACATAAAAGTTTGTTGTAGGTCATAGCCCCAGATTCCTCCCTCACTTTTTTTTCCTATGAAAAATTTCATAAATAACAGAGTATGTACAATGGATGTGTACAGTTTAAAGAAAAATGATGTAATGAACATTTGTGAACCCATCACTCAGCTTGAAAAATTGAGCATTACTAATACTTTGAAGGCGCTCTGGTGGCCCAGTGGTTAAGAGTTCAGCTGCTAACTGAAAGGTTGGCAGTTCGAATCCACCAAGCTGTTCCCTGGAAACCCTATGGCGCAGTTCTACTCTGTCCTATAGGGTCACTATGAGTCAGAATTGACTCAACAGCAATGGATTTTTTTTGTTTTTTTTCATACTTTTAAGCCTGTGTGCCCCTCCCTGGTGACATCACCTCCTTTCCCTTCCTGATTTTTCTGTTGCTCTTGCCACAATAATGCCACCTATTGCCTCAAAACTCAATAAGTAATTACTCTCATGCTCATGGTCTGCAGGTCAACTGCAGTTCAGCTAATGTAGGTTGGGCTTGGCGGGTTGGCTGGGCTTAGCTCCAGCTACAGGTTGGGTTCAGTCTTGCTCCACATGGCTCTCATCCTCCTTGGGATCAGAGGGTACCCAGACATCTCTTCTCATGGCAGCTCACCGAAGTTTGAGAGTCAAGTTAAATAGCACAAGCATATTTAAGGCTACTGCCTATGTCATGTCTACTAGTATTCCATTGGTCAAAGCAAGTCTCATGCCCAAACCCAAAAACAATGCGGAAGGGGAATATACTCCCTTCACAGTGGAGGGAAGGGCAGTAAATATTTGCTAAACCATATCCACACTATCGCTTTTGGTTTTCTTTATAATTTTACCAAATGTGGATGTATCCCTAAATCATATATCAGTCACTTTCTTATTTTTGAACTTTAGATAAATGAATTCCCAGTGGACATGTTTTCTCTGAGTTACTTTTCTTCCCCTTCCTCCTTACTTGCTCTCTCCCTGTTGTATCAGTCAAGATACTTGGTTGTGAACACAGAAACGAACTGTGTCTCATTTAAACAGAAAAAGAATTCATCGAAAGGATGTTGAGTGGCTCACAGAATTGATGGGAAGGTGAGAGAACCAAGCTCAGGAAGTGGACAGGAAGCAGATCAGTGGTTGCCTGGGGCTGGGGATGGAACTGTCAAGGGGCACAAGGAAACGTTTTGGCATGATGGAAATATTCTATGTCTAGATCGTGATGGCAGTTACACAGGGTATACACATTTGTCAAAACTCATCAAGCCATATACTTTAAATGAGTGTAGTTTTTTTTTATTATTATACTTTTGGTGAAGGTTTACAGAACTAGCTTCTCATTAAACAGTTAGTACACATATTGCTTTATGACACTGGTTAACAGCACCATGACATGTCAACACTCTCCCTTCTCGAACTTGGGTTCCCTATTACCAGCTTTCCTGTCCCCTCCTGTCTTCTAGTCCTTTCCCTGGGCTAGTGTGCCCCTTTAGTCTCGTTTTGTTTTATGGGCCTGTCTAATATTTGGCTAAAGGGTGAACCTCAGGAGTGACTTCATTACTGAGCTAAAAG
>NW_004444024.1:3212792-3289880 GCF_000243295.1 Trichechus manatus latirostris | reverse complement strand
GGCACCATCTAGTTGTACTGGACTCAGTCTGGTGGAGGCCGTGGTAGTTGTGGTCCATTAGTCCTTTGGACTAATCTTTCCCTTGTGTCTTTGGTTTTCTTCATTCACCCTTGCTCCTGACGGGGTGAGACCAGCGGAGCATCTTAGATGGCCACTCACAGGCTTTTAAGACTTAAATGGGTATAGTTTATTGTATGTAAATTATATACTCAATAAAGTTGAAATGAAAAACAGGGCCTGCTTGCTTCCTTAAAAAAAGAAAAAGTCTGCAGTGGCTAGTGCTTCAGGTAGCAACCATGACCAGTTTTGTTATGTTTGGGGTGATGTTCTTGGCTCCAAAATTGGTTCTCCAGGCCTCTTATTGATTCTGTGAGCTCTCCATTAGCATTTTTTTTTTTTTTAAATATAACAGGTTTATTGAGATACAGTTTACATACTATACAAGTCATTCATTTAAAGTGTACAACTTAATGGTTTTTAGTATATTCACAGGGTTGTGTGACCACCACTACAATCAATTTTAGAACATTTTCATTACCCCCAAAAGAAATCCTGTACCCTTTAGCAGTCACTCCTACTCTCCCCCAACCCCCAGACCACACCCTCAGCCCTAGGCAACCACTAATCTACTTTCTGTCTCTATAGATTTACCTACTCTGGATACTTCATATAAATGGGATCAAACAATATGTGGTCTTTTGTAACTGGCTTCTTTCACTTAGTGTAATGTTTTCAAGATTCAAGTATCAGTGCTTCATTTCTTTTCATTGTTGAGTAATATTCCATTGTATGGATATGCCATATTTTGTTTATCCATTCATCTGTGGATGAACACTTGAGTTTTTTCCACTTTTTGGCTATTGTGAATAATGCTGCAATGAACATTAGTGTACAAGTATCTGTTTGTGTTGTGCTTTCAGTTCTTTTGGGTACATACCTAGGAGTGGAATTGTTGGGTCATATAGTAACTCTACATTTAGCCATTCGAGGAACTGCCAGACTATTTTCCAAAGCATCTCCACTATTTTATAATCCCACAAGCAGTGTATAAGTGTTCCTATTTCTCCATATCCTCACCTACACTTTGTTATTATCTGCCTTTTTAATTATAGCCATCCTAGTGGGTGTGAAGTGGTATCTCATTGTGGTTTGATTTGCATTTCTCTGATGACTAATGATGTAGAGCATTTTCTCACGTGCTTACTCCTAATAGCCTTTTAATCAATTCCTTCTCTTAAATCAGCCAGAATTGGTTTTTGTTGTTTGCTACTATGAACTTCTGAAGCTTCCTTGAAAGTCTTGAGAGGTGTTTCTCTTCTGGGTTGGTTGCAGGCCTAACACAGGGGCTCTCCTAAGGGTCCTTTGATTCCTCCTCTGAGGTTCCTGAAAACCCCATCTGTAGGTTCATTTCACAGAACCAAAATGAAAACCAAACCCGTTGCCATCGAGTCGATTCCGACTCGTAGTGACACAATAGGACAGAGTAGAACCGCCTTATCGTGTTTCCAAGGAGCAGCTGGTGGATTTGAACTGCCGATCTTTTGGTTAGCAGCTGAACTCTTAACTATTGTGCTACCAGGGCTCCCCATTTCACAGAGGCCTTCCAAATTCACTGAAGGGAATAGTGAATGGTGGGACCCCAAGGCAGGGGCTTTCACCAGGTGGTCACTGACTCTACATAACCAGCAGAAAAAATCAAAATGACAACAGCTAAATTGCACACAGTGAAATTTCTTATTGACAAAAAAATTTACAGAAGAATAAGATAAATCTCAACAAGATGTAGATCTGCAAAATGTGGGGGCAGTGGGAGGTTCAGGAATCATGATATAGGCCCAGTCATTGTCTCCATTTCCGTTTTGTCCTAGGAGCCTCAACAGAGGGGTCAAGATATTTAGACCCCTGTTTTAACCATGTTTTTGTCTTGTCTATTAATACAGACTTTTAGTTGGAATTATATTGATTACTTTTCATTGAAAAACTATTTCCCAGAACAAATGTCATTAGATCAGTTCAATGACTTTGGTTTTTCTACATAGCTTATTAAATCTACTTCCAACTTTTCCATTTTCATGTAAATTGAACTGTAATTATCTTCATTTGAAAAATAATTTTCCATATTAATTTTATAATGACTTGATTCATAAAGTCAGTTTTAAAAATCCGTATCACAGTTTGATAATTATAGCTTCTGCCATTGTGAGTTATCTTTTGTGGTCATTATTTCTATCAAGTCCACTTTTCCTGGGACAAATTTTACAGATCTACGTTTTTGTCAAGAAGATTTATTTGATTTTCCATCAATTTTTAGTTAACAAGAAATTTCACTGTGTGCAATTCAGCTACTGTCAGTTATTTTTTCTGTTGATCATGTAGTGGTTATGAATCTTACTCCACAAATTTAGGAGAGTAAGAAATGACATATTACTTTATTCACTTTAAGTCAAATTAAGTCCAACTCAGAACTTACTACCTGGTCATTATTTGGGTTCCCTCCACTTCAGTGTTGTACAAGGAATCTGAGGTCTTATGTAGAATAAAATGTTTGGGGAGGCCTCTCTCATTCTTAGTGAATGCTAGTGCACTGCTGTCTATCACAATGCTGTTCTCCCTTCATACTCAGAGAGCAGGTCACACACGTCTATAACCCAGACCTCCTTCTAGTCTTGGGAATCTCCTCTTTTTCACTACTCAGAAAGTCACTGGCTTTCTCTCCTTCCACCCACCCCTCAACAAAACTCATTCATGACCTTTTCAGAAAAAGCTTCCCATGCTATCTTGGGTGAGAGGTATACAAATTCCTTTTCCTCTTAGCTCATCCAGGTTGTTGTGACCCTATGTACAGCAGAATGAAACACTGCCCAGTCCTGCGCCATCCTCACAACCGTTATCATGCTTGAGCCCATTGTTGCAGCCTCTGTGTCAATCCAGCTTGTCAAAGGTCTTCTTTTTTGCTGACTCTCTATGTTACCAAGCATGATGTCTTCCCCAATACCACAATTCAAAGGCGTCAATTTTTCTTCAGTCTTCCTTATTCATTGTCCAGCTTTTGCATGCATATGAGGAGATTGAAAACACCATGGCTTGGGTCAGGTGCACCTTAGTCTTTAAGCTGACATCTTTGCTTTTTAACACTTTAATGAGGTCTTTTGCAGCAGATTTGCCCAGTGCAATGTATCTTTTGATTTCTTGGCTGCTGCTTCCATAGGTGTTAACTGTGGATCCAAGTAAAATGAAATCCTTGACAACTTCAATCTTTTCTCTGTTTACTATGATGTTGCTTATTGGTCCAGTTGTGAGATTTTTGTTTTCTCATGTTGAGGTGTAATCCATACTGAAGGCTGTAGTCCTTGATCTTCATCAGTAAGTGCTTCAAGTCCTCTTCATTATCAGCAAGCAATGTTGTGTTATCTGCATAACGCAGGTTGGTAATGAGTCTTCCTCCAATCCTGATGCCACTTTCTTCTTTATACAGTCCAGCTTCTTGGATTATTTGCTCAGCATACAGACTGAATAAGTATGGTGAAAGGATATAACCCTGATGCACGCGTTTCCTGACTTTAAATGATGCAGTATCCCCTTGTTCTGTTCAAATGACTGCCTCTTGATCTACATTCAGGTTCCTCATGAGGACAATTAAGTGTTCTGGAATTCCCATTCTTCGCAATGTTATCCATAATTTGTTATGATCCACACAGTTGGATACCTTTGCAGAGTCAATAAAACACAGGTAAACATCTTTCTGGTATTCTCTGTTTTCAGCCAGGATCCATCTGACTTCAGGAATGATATCCCTGGTTCCACATCCTCTTCTGAATCTGGGTTTAATCCGTGAGGTAATAGGCACTTTCATATACTGCTGGTGAGAATGCAAATGGTACACTTATAGAAGAGAGTTTAGCAATATTTTAAAATTTTCAAAGGCACTTACCTCTTGACCCAGAAATCCCCTTCTAAGGCTCTATTCCTCCAGTATTATTGTTGTTGTTAGTTGCTGCTGAGTCAATTTCAACTCACAGTGATCACATGTGCGTTACAGTAGAACTGTGTTCCAGAGGGTTTTTAAGGCTGTGACTTTTCGAAAGCATATTGCCAGGCCTGTCTTCCAGGGGCCTCTGGCTGGGTTCACACTGCCAGCCTTTTGGCTAGTTGAGCGCTTAACCATTCCTCCAATACACTGGCAAAAATATGAAAAGACATATGTTGCTGTTGTTGCTAGGTGCCATCTAGTTGGTTTCAACTCATAATGACCCTATGTAAAACAGAACAAAACACTGTCAGAGCATAAACTTCTATTTGTCAAAGCCATCCACTTGTGGTATTTCTGTTGTAGCAGCACTAGATGACTAAGACATATACACAGGAAAAAATGGACTGCAGAAATTCTATCTAATCTCAGTAATCACACTGTTAGTAATAACACTGGTATTATTAATCTAGTCTTCTTAATATTCAGTATACACACATATATATTTACATACACACATATATAGTAGGACTAAACAAATTGGTAATTATGTCAAAATTGTTAGAAGCCAAGGTTTGCAACATAAAAGGAAAAATAGATACATAAAAAATCAAAGAAGTAAAACTTCCATGAACCTAAAATTGAATTGGAAGTATCATTATGAACTCACGATACATTTTTATTTTAGGAAAAAAAAAATTTCTTAGCTCTGTCCATTAAAAAAGGCCATGACCGGCCCGGTAGCAATAAGCACCTCTAAACGTAGATTGTGATTTCTAAATGTCATTCCCCACTAAAAGGAACCAGAGCTTCTTGGAGAAATGACTCATTCCAGATCTAGGGCAGGAAATGTACAAGATAAGCTTGGAAATTCCTGTCAAACCAGGATTCAAGGGATCCATCAAAAACCACTGAGCTGTGTCAAGAGCCAACTTGAAGAAGCTCCCACTGGCCATAGATGAGACCAAGAATAATAATAGCAAAGGATGAAAACACACTAAATATGTCTAAATCCACACATTCAAAACAATATGAAGAAACCAAAAACTCATTGGTGACAGAAAAAAAAAAAAAAAAAACCAGACTTACTGGTCTGACAGAGAGGCTGGAGAAACCCTGAGAGTATGGCCCCCAGACACCCTTTTAGTTCAGTAATGAAGTCACCCCTGAGGTTCACCCTTGAGCCGTAGATATGACAGGCTCATAAAACAAAAAGAGAATACAGGGGCACACCAGCCCAGGGGCGAGGATGAGAAGGCAGGAGGGGACAGGAAAACCGGTAATAGGAAACCCAAGGTCGAGAAGGGGAGAGTGTTGACATGTCGTGGGGTTGGTAACCAATGTCACAAAACAGTACGTGTACTAATTGTCTAATGAGAACTCATTGGTGATCTTGGAGAATGCTAGGAACCAACTCATTACTGAAAATTGGTACATAAAGGAAAGAATCAAACATTTATCCTGGTGTTTTCTGAACAAACTACATACTTAAAGGAAGTTAAATAGCTGATGAGAAGAAGAAAAATTCTAACTAAAAAGTGAAGAAGAAATGATAGAATTAGAATATCACTATTTTGTAACTTTTAATGAATTAATAGATCTAGGCATGATCATCAATGGATGCTAACATCCTCAAAAGAGACAGTATGACATGTGTCCTGATGGAAGTACATCTTACTTTCCAGAAGCATTTTTTCCAAAAAACTGAAATCTTAATATAATCAAGTCTCTTGAATTAATTACCAATTTTCAGCTAGTACAGGGTACAGAGAAACATGTCAAAGGATTCCATGAGAATGAAATCTGCAGAATCCAGACTGTGGGGACTTTGAGAGGCAAACAAGGAAATAAATTAGGGAGATGAGGAGCCTATACATAAAAACAGACATCAGAGATATATCAACTAAATCCATGTTTGGATCTTGAATAAAATACCAACCATAAAACAAAATTATGGGACAACTGGAGCAATTTGAGTACTAAATGTGTATTTGATAATACTAAGCTCTAGCATTGAAGAGGAATTTACATTTGACTCCCACGACACGCTGTGAGATATGTGTGAATATCTACATTTTACAGACATGTGAAATGACTTGCCCAAGATCACATGGCTTAGGGTGGTCTCAATTCTGCCTGGCTCCTTGGTCTCTACCAGTCACATCCTACTACTTCTTCAACACTACACTTTCTTAAAAACTTCTGTCACAGACACAAGCCCTCAATCTTTGTCATCCCTTCCCACATACTCTATGCTCTAGTCCAATGAGAGGAGTTCTTTAGTATCAGAGAGTCCATGGAGAGAATTCAGGGGGTCTGATCTTGGATGGGAAAAAGTTACATTTTTATATTCATTAACTTTTAGAGAAATTTAGTATTTCCTTCAATCTTGAATATAGGCAACAAACTGCAGGTAGTGTTAGCAGTACCTCAGTACTTCTGACTTTGTCACCAACAGAAATCACAGATGTTTCTCATATCACATTACAGGTGTTGCAGATATCTCAAAATATTGTTTGCGTTCATTACTATTTTGAAATTATAATAGTTATTAAACTGGTGATTAGATCTTGTTATTTGTTAGTAAGCATATATATTATTGCGTCACATTTAAAATATTTTGATAACTCTACTTCATTTTTTATATATACATATACATATATATTTGTAATCCTATATATGTTATGCATGGAGCCCTGGTAGCACAGTGGTTAAGAGCTCGGCTGTTAACCAAAAGGTCGGCAGTTCAAATCTACCAGCCGCTGCTTGGAAACCCTATGGGGCAGTTCTACCCTGTCCTATAGGGTTGCTATGAGTCAGAATTGACTCGACAGCAACAGGTTTACAGGATATACTTTATACATTTAGAAATGTTATTTTGAGGGAGTTTTATGAGCTTCACCAGTCTGCCCAAAGGGTCCATGGCACAAAGAAGGTTGAGAACTGCTGACTTAAGTTTTCCTGAACTCAGGTGGTGTTTCTGACAGGTTGCTTCCCCTCCTCCTTACAGGCCCTTCCACTCTCTGTTGAGTTTTTCCTTATCCATCAAGGTATAATTCAAGGGTCTCCACCTCAGTAAACTTCCCTAAAGGAGCTCAGCGCAGAATGGAATTTGAGACTGGAAGGCCGGTGACCCCTTGTCTGCACCACACTGTCCCACACCTGCTCCCAAGCAGCAGCTGCTGTACAAGGCAGGCTTATTTCTTTGGTACTGCAAGGGGCTGGCTTTGCTGGTGATCATTGCTGGAGGTTAGCAGGGCCAAGTCAGAAGCTGGAGGAGGGCCTTAGTAAAGCGCCAGGTGTACAAGAGCCCTGACTGTGTTGGGGCCCAGTTGACCATGTGCAGAGCAGGGGAGAGAATTCATCTTTGCTCTTCTGAATGGAATCTGGTGCTTTTGCTGGAGCTTGAGGCTGAGCCAAGAGGACAACAACACAGTGCACAGGGAAGCTGGGCTAGGGCTGGGAAGCATGGAGGTTATACAGGTAACTGTTTTGTGCCTAGGTCTCTCCTAGGCTGTGAGTTTCATGAAGGCAGGGACCTTGTCTGTTTGGCTCACCACTCAGAACCCAGAACCCAACATAGTGTCTGGCAAATGGGAGGTACTCAGTAAAAGTTTGATGAATAAATAATATGGGATGGGGGACGGGGATTTGTAGGGGCAGGAGGTGTTGTACAATGTGACTTAATTTGTATTCATTCACTTGACAAATATTATTGAATATTACTATGTACCTGGCACTGTTCCAGTGCTGGGGATGCCACAGTAAACCAAACAGACAAAAATCCTGGCCCTCAAGGAGCTTAGAGTATCTTGAAAAGAATCTGCAGGTGGCAACACTGAGTTTACACCTGACCCCTTGGCCTGGGTTAGGTGTCCCCCTCTGGGTTCCTGCAGCCCCTCATTTTCTCTAACCATGGAACTGACCACACTGGGATGTAACTATTTACCTGTCAGTGTGTTACCCAAGACAGTAAACTCCTTGAGGACAAGACTATGCTTGATTCAGCCCTGGGACCCTGGAACCAGCAAAGGGCCTGGTACAGAGCAGGAGTCAGTGCCTTATGCTGAATGAATAATGAATAACTATCCAACGCTGTCCATCCCCTTCCCTGGGGTTCATAGACACCTGCCTATGGAAACTCAAGTCTTCTGGGAACAAAAGCCCCTTTGTCCTTATGCTTTTTATGGAAGGCTTTCTCACTTTCTAGCTGGAATGAAAATTGGCTGTTCCTTCTCTCCCCCTTCCATCCAAATATCCCTCACTACAAAAAAAAAAAAAAGAACTCTCTTGCTTTCTGGACAAGTCAAGTTTATGAAACTGCTAGGTCAGGTACTGGGCTTTCTATGCATTAACTCATTTCATCCTGTGGTGGAGATGTAACTAGCCATATCGTACAATCGAGGACATGCAGGTCCAGTAAGGAGAAATGATTTTTCCAAGGTCACTATAAGTGACTGAGCTGGGATATGAACCTAGGTCTGATCAACCCATCTCTGTGAGCTTTGTATGACACCATACTTCGTCACACTAATTAGAAGTATTGGCCATCCCAGGAGACAAAGTAAGAACTAAGAATGCAATAAGAGTTAAAAAGAGTAAAGACAAAGATTCAAAGACAATGGATGTTAACGTCAATTTGTCATAGCTGTTGTTAGAGATAAAAATTTAAATGGAGCTGATAAACATTCACCAAAATGGCCTCCCTTTGAAACTATTTGAGAGACTTAAATCCTTGCTAATTACTTATTTGGCTTGGGTTTATAGCTTAATAGGTATATATATATGTGTATATATATATATATATATATATATGTATATACCTATATAGGTACATATATATACATACATATATATACATATACATGGAGCCCTAGTGGTGCAGTGGTTAAGAGCTTAGCTGCTAACCAAAAGATTGGCAGTTCAAATCCACCAGCCGTTCCTTGGAAACTCCGTGGGGCAGTTCTACTCTGTCCTATAGGGTTTCACTATGAGTCAGAATTGACTTGACAGCAACAGGTTTGTGATTGTTTTTTTTAATGTATATATGGAGTCCTGGTGGCTCAGTGGTTAAGAGCTTGGCTGCTAACCAAAAAGGTTGGCAGTTCGAATCTACCAGCCACTCCTCAAAAACCCTATGGGGAAGTTCTACTTTGTGCTATAGGGTTGCTATGAGTTGGAATCGACTCTACGGGTTTGGCTTGGGTTATAAATGTGTATGTGTATATGTATATATTTATATATAGTTTAAGTTTATGAACTTGACTAGCTTTATAAAAAGGATTCTCCTAAATGCAAACCCCAACCCTTCCCTCCAAATTCTCCTGTGGCTTTTGTCAGTAACAATGCTTACCCCTGTTAGCTCTTCATAGCATGCATACAAAGCCTCTGTTATCTTAATTAACTCTTCTATCTGCTCTGGGAGGTCTGCAAGGCCTGCCATTTTACAGATTAGGAAACAAGCACAGGGAGAGAGAGGCTTGACCGAGGGCATTCAGCTAGGAAGTGGCTGAGGCAGGCTTTGAACCCCTGCCATCAAGGCTCTTTCTTGATACTGCTGCTGTTGTGCAGGGGCTTTGGTAGCTGTAATCAGTTCATGCAGACTCATTTGTGATTTACTTCTGCCCTACCAACTCGTAGTGACCCTATCGGACAGATAAGAACTGGCCCATAGGGTTTCCAAGGAGCAGCTGGTGGATTCGAACTGCCAACCTTTTGGTTAGCAGTCGAGTTCTTAACCACTGCTCCACCAGGCCTCCAACTTTATTTAATGTGCCTATTTTGCTTGTCATTTCAATTGATTATCTATATAGTCTATATACTTGTCATGTTCGTTGATTGACTGAATTTAGAGACAGACTTTTATTGAACCCACCATTTATTAAACCTGTGAGAAGCACCAGGCTGGGCTGAGCTCTGGGTCACAGAGATGAACTAGATCACCTTGGTCCTTTGCTTGAGAGCAGTAAATGCACAGTGAACATACAGTGTGAACAGGGCTGTGGGAGCCCAGCATGGGCACCTAACCTAGCCAGTGGGTCAGGAGAGGCTTCTTGATGTCTGAATTGGGTCTTGTAAGACAGGTAGGATGAGAGTTTATTCCTTTAATGTTGGCTATTAGAATTAAATATTAGGTGGGCCTTTGATGCCCATCTATTGAACAATGTTACTGTGTTATTAGCTATCTAGCACTCTACCAAGCTCACATAACAGGTTTACATAACAGCCTTCAGCACAAATGGCAGTTACTTCCATTTGCCCAGTGTTGAGCGATTTACAAAACATTTTCACACTCCTTGTCTCATTTGCTATCACGCAAAGCTCTTTGAGAATGCTTTATTTATATTCATGTGATTTCTTTTAATTGTTTTCTATTCTAGCTAAGCTAAAAAAATTACATTTAATTTTCCAAAAAGGTAATTGCAAAAGGTTAAAAATTAAATAACTTTGGAACTTATAACCATTCATATTGCACTAACTGAGAATTAAACCAGGGCCTGGTTTCTAATCCTAACTCGGCCAATCCCTTCCTTTTTCTTGGTCTCAACTTCCTCTACTATAAAATGGGCATGTGAATGAAGTTTAGGCTGAAGGATGTAACGAAATAATGGATCTTAGACACCAGCATAGCACCTGGCTATTTAAAGATCAGTTCTCCTAATAAGGTGTTTAATATCCATCTTCCTGTGATTCTAAAGCAATTCTTACACCAGCCCACACATGTGTGCCAAGAATTCCAAAGGCACTCTTTGAGAGCGAGCTCAAAGCAAACTTATTAACATAGCTGGGACAAAACCATTCCACAGTTCAAGTTAATTAGATAGTAAAAGGCAAAGGATAGTGTTTTTGACAGTGTCATTTTGACCCTGAGTTTGTTTTGATGGGGTTGCAGAAAAAAATTAGAGCTGGGAGAAATACGACTGAACATAAGATAAAACTGCCAATGGCTAAAACTACATGTGGTAAAATTTATTATGGATGGAAAAGCAAACTGAATGATCCCATCTTTGTTAGTAACATTGAACACTGCAAAATTGACCCCTGGGAAAATTCCACTTGCTAGAAATAATCAACACAAAATAAAACTGACAATGGCTTCAACTGCTCCAAGAAAAAGTAGACTTGGCAGAAATAACGACTAGAAAATAAATTTTATGGCTGAAGCAATAATCAGCGAAGTTCGATAAAAACAAAAGATAACTGATGAATCAAATCTTCCTTGTAAAGTTCGTAGAGAAAAGATCTTGATGAAAATTCAGTATAGAAAAAAATCTAGGAAAGCTAGAAATTGCTTAACTGTGCTTTATAGAAAATTTATCAAGGAATTAAATTAGTTTAATGGAGTTAATTCCTTAAATACTTTCTTAATGAAATTCATTAAGGTGATACAATTCTGAGTAAAAATTTTACATACCATGACTTGGCAGGAATTTAGAGAGAATTCTCAAATTAGGGTCTGGGCTGTAAGTGGCAAGTTAGTCTTCAAAGCATTTTCCCATCCCATTATCTTACTGGATTCTTGTAATAACCTTATGAGGTGCCAGGGCAGGAATCGTTCTTCCCATTTTACAGATGTGGACACTGAGGTTTAGAAAAGTTAAGGAAACTTATTCAAGGTCACCCAGCATGTTCAGGGCTGTGTAATGGAGTAATTGTGGGACCAAGGGGATTGGTCAGTTTTGCCTTAAAAGAGAGCCAATTCCAGAGCAAAGAGAAGAGATCACCACCACCGAAGGAGAGACCTGGAGCAGAAACCAGAGCAGCAGAAACCCGCAAGAGACGGCACGTTGGGCTTCCCGGCCCACAAAGCAAGAAAGCTGACTGCTTTTGGGCAGAGACTGAGGGACAGGGAGAAGTCTACGCCTGACCCACGAATTTGGGAGTTGCCAGCCTCCAAAACCTCGTGAGCCATTTCCTTTAAATGCTCTATGAGTTCTGTGAGACGTTGCAAGAAATTAGGGAACCAAAAGACAGAGAGAAAGTACTGAGGTGAGATGGAGTAGCTGATGTTAGAGACAATGGAGTGGTACAGCAGTTTGGAAAAGTTAGACATTTGGGACATCTTTAACTTCTGCCTCATAGGAGCCAGCTTTGTGCTGATCCTTATAAAAGAAATTATTTGTTTAGTTGGTGTCAGAATGGTGGGTTTTGCTGCAACAGCCCAGACTCACTGGAATATGTGGTTTTGGAAAAAAGGGGATAAATCGGAGAATGAGACATTTTTGGTTTCTGGATGGGATAAAAAACACCGGTGAACTGAAGCAGCTGTTATGCTGCAATCAGTTACCCAAGGCAAAAGCTATTCATGGGATTTAGGAAGGGTGAATCTAATCCCTGAGGAATTGGCTAATTGGATGCATATGGAAATACAGAGCGATAAGGAAAGGGCCAGACCTACAATTCCTTGGTTTGTGTTATCTGTAATAGCTGCAATGGCAGGAAAAAAGAATGTAGGGGCTGATTTTAGCACTGAACCAAGCCCAGATCCTGTCCAGTAAGAGCTATGACCACTAGTCTCAGGGCCTACTCGGAAAGGGAAAATCAGGTCCAAACGACAGGCAGTTCCTCTATGACCGCTGGCCACCAAGAAGGTAGTCTGGGAGGGAAACCAGCAAAACCAAGAAACTACAGAAATCAGGGAGTACAGTGTAAAGGAGTTGCTTCAATTTGTAGATCGTTATCATCAGCTTCCTGAGGAACAGTTATTAAAACGGATTGTGAGAGTGACTAGGCGCAGTGTCTTTAGTTTTCAGTGCTGCAGAATGGAAGAGTATGTTTGGGTTGATGCAAGACCCATAACTCACTAGGGAACAGTCATGAATGATGATACAAGATCCACTTACACAGCAGGTTAACCCAGGAGGGATGGCCAGCCTGATAGACTGGGTAAAATTTGCAGTAAGATTTGTTTACCTGAGAAAGGAAACTGCCCCTCTCCCCCTCTAAATACCCAATGGAACACTCCAGAGGAAGCAGCTGATAATGCTGCTTATGCAAGCCATGCTAGAATGGCTTTATGTTGATCAGGATATTCATCCAATGACTATGCCCCTTACACAGGTCAGGGTAGACATGGTAATCAAAGGAGCCCCTTCTACATGGGCACCCCATGTAACCTTGCTACTGTGAAACAAAGCAACAATCTGAGAAGCCTTGTCGGATCTGTTGGCACAGCTTCCCTGGATGGTCTTACAAATGCAATAAACATAAGGGTGATTTATAGAAGAATGGGAAGACGCCATGGGGAAAGAACTTATCCCAGCAGGAAAGTGATTTTTAGATGGTTACTAAGAAATGGGATGAATATAGCAGACATTGACGGAGTTGAGACAAAGGTTCTAAGGCAGCACTACAGGAGGTTAGGTGGACCAATGGAAATTCCTGCTAGTCCCCAAATGTTAAAGAGGCCTAAGTCCATCCTATTCACCCCAGCCAGGAGGTATTTAATGATGGGAATTCCCACCTGGGACCATCTGAAGCAGAGGCTCAACTGGTTGATCAAGGTAAGGATTGATATGGGGGCCAGGGTCTTCTGGTCCAACCCCCAGCAGGGGACCCAAGGCTATATGCACATGGCCCAGGGGTGGCGAAGAGACCTTCTTGGGGCTCCTGGACACAGAAGCTTAATGTACTGCAATTCCAAAACCTGTCAATAAAATCTTGAAGGGGCCTAAGGTTAGACTCGGGGGATATGGGTATGCAATGATTGATGGGACTAAGGTGAAAGTTTGGATAAGAACTGGAAGATTTAAACAGATCTTGTAAGAAGTAGCTGTATCTCCCTTACCTGAGTTTATTACTGGTATGGATATTATGTCTAACTGGGGAACACTCCCTCTTCCTGATATTGTAAAACTGAAGGCGTGTAAAGTCTGCCCTTAGGCCAGTATTGATTGGACATGTTAAATGAGAACCATTAGAATTGCCCAAACCCACTCAGGTTGTTAACTTGAAACAGTATAGGATACTTGGTGGACAAAAGGAGATTACTGCCTTGATTAAAGACACGCTAAAGGCTGGAGTATTGGTGCTAACAAATTCTCTGTGTAACAGCCCTGTATGGCTCGTGAAAAAGGCAGACGGCTCATGGAGGCTGACAGACTGTCAAGGCCTAAATAAAGTAGTGCCACCTGTGGCTTCAGCAGTTCAGACATGGTGCAGAAAATAAAGGAGGCTAAAGGAGACTGGTACTCAGTGACTGATCTTGCAAATGCCTTTTTCTCCATGTTACTGAACCGGGAAAGGTGGGTCCTTGTCTGGCATGCTCAGTCTTGCCAATTATCTGGACACTGTCTTTGAGAAAGTAACTTTATTGCAATGCACAGAGCAAGGAGCTGAGAGGAAGTTCCTCAGATCTGGCTCACCAAGCTACAGGGAAGCAAGGCTTATATGTGATTTGGGCAGCAAGATGGCCATGCAGATGTACTGGGGAGGGAATTCTAGAAGGGGGCCAGGAAACAGGAGGTGACATGGTTCTTGTCAGACCTCTCCCTTCGAATACGGTCCGGATGATAATTTTCCTTCTGATTCATTCCACTTGTTGCTGCATCTTCTGTTGATCTCAATTAGTGGTCACAGCTGGCCCTTCTGCACATGTGGGGCAGACCAGCTCTGGCTTGCGCTAGTTTAAGGACTAATGGAAATTTACTGGCATTCCTAGGGTCAGGTTACAACCATACCAATCTCAGAAAAGAACCAGCCACAGTTTGCTTTCACGTGGAAAGGATCTCAGCTCACTTTCACTACATTGCCACAAGGTTGACCTGAATTCACCAGCTTACTGTCGTAGTTTGGTTAGAAGAGACATGGACTTGGTGCGGATCTCAAGTACAATGATACATTATATTGACGATATTATGTTAATATCAAGCATTGAAGAACAGGCTAGGGCTGATTTGAATACAGTTCTGGCCCACATGACCAACAGAGGCTGGTTAATAAATCCAGCAAAAATCCAGAGCCCTGTCCGAAGAGTGAAATTCTTGGGAATAACTTGGGTAGGATCCACCTGTGACATTCCACAGGCAACTAAGCTGTTGTCACTACCTACCCCCAAGACTAACCAGACTAACCAGACTAACATTTGGTTGGTTTATTTGGATTTTGGAGAACGCATATTCTACATCTGGGAATACTGCCGGCCCCCATCCATAAAATCACTTGGAAGAAAACTGCATTCGACTGAGGGCCAGAGCAACGGCAGGCTATGTCTGAATTACAAAAAAGCAGTTTCTCTTTCCCTGCCTTTAGGTCCTTATGATCTACATTCAGACATGATTTTGGAGTATCTGCCACACGTGCTTATGCAGACTGGCGCTTATGGCAAAAACGTGAGAATGCTGCCCTGCAGCAACCACTGGGATTCTGGACTAGAAAGTTTCCAGATGCTGTAGCACGATACCCGCCATTTGAAAGGCAATTACTCACCTGCTATTGGGCATTGATTGAGACTGCCTCAATGACAGAAGGACATAAAATCATGAGACCTGAAATACCTATAATGTCTTGGGTGATGTCAGAAATGCTCTAAAAAGGAAGCCGGTGCCCAAAATAGTTCCATAATAAAATGGAAATGGTTCATACAAGAACAAGCTACTGGGGGAATGCAAGGAGGCACCCACCGTATCCAAGAACAGGTAGCCTCTTTTCCCATAGGTCCTACCCTGGAACCACCTGAGAAGCTGCCAGAGCCCATTGCTATGTGGACAGTGCTCTATGAACAACTTTCTCCTGACCAGCAGAAGGCTGCTTGGTTTACAGATGGCAGTTCCAGGGTACATGGACAACATGTGATGTGGAAAGCTGCTGTGTTAAGACCGGCAAATGGAAAGACTCTGACTGAAGAAGGTGAGAACAGTTCAGCTCAATGTGCTGAACTGCATGCTGTTTTCCTAGCTGTGATGGAAGAATTTCACAATGGTGAGAGCCCATATATTTGGATTTTTACCAATTCATGGGCAGTGGTCAATGGCCTAGCTATATGGTCAGGCAAATGGGTGATGGAAAATTGGACTATTAAGGGGATACCTGTGTAGTGCATGAACCTGTGGAAAGCACTCTGGGAACTTAGAGGGCGCATCAGAGTAGGGCACGTCGATGTCCATCAGATAAACCCTCTTCCTGGATTGGAAGGCAACTGGAATCAGCAAGTGGACCTGTTGGTACACTCACTTGAAGTGGCCAATTGGGTCCGTGAAATGAGCGGACGTGCTGGTGCCGCAGCAATGCAGAGATGGGCTGAATCTAGACACATTCCCCTTGTACTCTCTGAAGCACAAAATGCCATTAAGGACTGCTCTGTCTGCCAGCAAGAAAGATAAAGAGGTTGCAGATGGCTATGGGGCAGACTCCCCAGAGGGAAGGCCCTGCACATAGCTGGCAAGTTGATTATATTGGACCAATGATGCCGGTGGTACCAGGTGGCTACAAATGGGTCCTCATAGGAATAGATACTTACTCTGGACTAGACTTTGGATATCCTGTGACAGATGCAAATGTCAGAAATACCATTAAGGGATTGGAGCAAAAGATACTGTACCAATTTGGGCTACTGAGTTATATGTAATCAGACCAAGGAACACACTTTACAACCCAAAGAGTGCAACAATGGGCCAAGGAACATATTAAATGGATATACAATGTTGTACACCACCCTCAGAGTAATGGTTTCATAGAGAATTGGAAAGGGCAATTGAAACATCTGTTGTCCAAAACAAGGGGAGATAAAAGCATGAAGGACTGGCTCACACATCCTCCTGAGTGTGTGCTCACATACAACATGAGGGGGACAAAGGGAGGATCACCATTTGACAGAATCCTATGCTTCTATAGGGGAATTGAGGAAGAAGGGGTGGGGGAGGATGCTAGTGCTACTGTACAGTTCTTCTCCATATCACCTAAAATTGTTTTTTCTCCTGCCGGCTGTTGCAGTTCCAGGACCAGGGATGCAACTGCAGGTGCCAGAAGCAGGGGCGATCCTTAAGAAACTGTAAATATCAACCCTAAACTTGTATGCTAGAATTCCCAAGGGCCTGATGGGATGGATTGTACCTTCCCATCTGGCAAAATTGGGGTTGACAGTGAATACTGCCGAATTGCCTAGTGGGCGAGATAGCCCACTAGTGTTGTACCTATGTAACCCTACCCAGCGTGAATGGGAGTGAATGGCAGTGGACTGAGGGGGAAGCACTTGCTAGACTTGTCTTGCTACCAGCAATCTGGACTAGCACAGCAGCTGAACCTGATGTTCCTTCCTAATGTGGAGAAGTTTGGGTAAAAATAAATGACAAATAGAAGGAGACATAATAGCTGAAGGAAACGGAATGAATAAATGGGTTATGCAGTGGGGGAAACCTAACATGCTGATACCTCGGGAGAGACTCAGAGCAAGGGAATAATGTTTTCTCAGTTGAATTTTGTCAGAGACCAGAAAAGGTGAAGACAAGATGACCGGATCAGATGGAAACCCACAGCAGACTTGAATGGCTGGTACCTGAGTAAACTCATCCTTTGGACTCTTTGCCCTACTGAAGGACTAATTGTTAATGACTGTTTAAGACTGGTGGAATGATTGGGAAGGGGACGTTATCCTCCAAATATGAAAGAACCATGGCTAGAAAAGCCAGGGGGTGGCCTGTGGTGGATTAATTACTTTTGTGTGTGGCCTTTATAGCCATGGCCTTGCAACTCCCACCCAGGTGATTGTGTGATAGGGTAATCGTGGCCTACAAAGGGGATTGGTCAGTTTTGCCTTAAAAGAGAGCCAATTCCAGAGCAAAGATGAGGGCCCACCACCACCGGAGGAGGAGAGACCTGCAGGAGACTGTGCAGTGGGCTTCCCAGCCTACAGAGCGAGAAAGCTGAGTGCCTCTGGGCAGAGACTGAGGGCCAGGGAGAAGTCTACACCTGACCCACGAATCGGACTTGCCGGCCTCCAAAACCTCGTGAGCCATTTCCTTTATATGGTCGGTGAGTTCTGTGAGACAGTAGAAGAAGTTAGGGAACCCAAAGACAGAGGGAGAGTAATGAGGCAAGAGGGAGTAGTTGATGTTAGATGATGGAGTGGTATAACAGTTTGGAAAAGTCAGACATTTGGGACATCTTTAACCTCCGCCTCATAGGAACCAGCTCTGTGCTGATCTTATAAAAGAAATCATTTGTTTACCAAGATTCCTAGTCCACTGTAGTTGTTGGGTGCCATCAAGTCAATTCCAACTCACAGCAACCCCATGAGACAGAGTACAAATGTAGGGTTTTCTGGGCTGTAATCTTTACAGAAATAGATCGCTACCTCTTTCTCCCGCAGAGGCGCTGGATGTGTCCGAACCACCAACTTTTCGGTTAGGAGCTCAGCGTTTAACCATTTGTGTCATCAGGGCTCCTCCTAGTTCATTAAGCTTCTTCATATCTAACTCAGATAATGCTTTACTCCCTGGAAAGACCAGAACCCTTCTCATTTTGACCACGCAGCCTCCCACTTTCTGCCACTGGGAGAAGTGGGGAAAAGAAGTGAAAACAGAGTTTAGAAGAAGGAACCATCAATGCAACATTTCGAGAGGGGAAGGGACTTGCCCATCACATAACCAACATGTCATAGGTACTTTTCTCACTATTCTCAGAAAAGGAACTGACACGGGGCGAAGCTGGAGAAATAGGCTGCAGTGGGATTGTGGACGAAAACTATCCCCTGAGCTAGATTGCCTGGACTTTCTCCTGTAGGCCTGCAATTCTCCAGTGGGCTAGGTAGTGGAGCTCGAATGACCTTGTGTTCTTGCAGAACACAAAAGAATGACATATACAATAAAAAAATACTGTAACTAAATATGATTTGTGCTAAATCAGATCATCTTATATGGTATTCTAGGGGCAATGGACACACAGGTGCCAAAAGAGGGAAAATTTTGAGAAGAGGCATTGAATATTGGGAAAATTCTCCCTACTAATTTAGTGTTCTTTTGTGAGTTGGAAGTGGCCAACACTATTGGTTTTAATCATGAACTGTGGAGCTCATAGGAAAAAAACAAACAGGTATAGTCCTGGAGCACTGCAGATGGCAATGAGGAGCCATGGAAAGCTTTTAGGCAGCAAAGAGAGGTGGCTGGATTTGGAAATTGTATTTTTTGAAAATAGTCTTAAGCTTTTAAAAATATGGTATGTGCTCCTTTTAAACAAATCAGACAACACGAAAATAAAAATTACTTGAAATCTGACACCCTTTCCTCCAAGACAATCACTGATAGTATTTTGGGGAACCTCTTTCCTGAACTCTATGGTTATAGAGTATTGTCTCAAACTTCACATAAATTGGACCATTCTAGACATGCTGCTCTGTAATCAATTTTTTCCCTTAAGGATGAATTGTGAATAGCTTTTCATGTCAATAAATAGATCTGTATCATCATTTTTAACAGCTGCTTAGTACTGCACTGTATGTATATATCATAACTTATTTAACTAGCTCCCTGTTGATGGACATTTACGTACCTCCCCTCTATAATCAACAACCTCATATAACAACCTTGTGCATTCATCTTTTCCAAATTGTTCGATATATATATATTTTTTTTTTTTTTGATAAAACATACATAAGATTTATCATTTTAACCATTTTTAAGTGTACAATTTAGTGGTTCGATTACCTTTTCAAGGTAAATTCTTACAAGTAATGGAGCTGGGTCAAGAAGTACGCCCTTTTTACTTTTGTATTAAAATTGCCAAATCGTCGTCAGATTTGCAGGGAGACCAGGGAGGAAGCTGTTGAATTAGTCCTGGTGCGAGACAGCGGTAACAGAGGGATAGTGAGTAGAGTACAGACTCACAGGTGAACTAGCCCCATTTAGGCCTGTCCTCGGTGGGTTGGCATAGCCCTTCCCTCTTTCCTCTTTCACTTCTTCTTCTTAACATGGAGGAAGAACTGAGAACTGCATCTCCCAGCATTTCACACAGACCACACTCCTCGGGAACTGTAGTAGTACCGGGTCTGAGGAGGGTATGGAAAGCGGGTCGGAGGCCGCAGGGGAGTGCTGGGAAATGTAGTCCGACGGGAGATGACTTTTTGTGTTTGCGTGTGTGTCGGGGGGCGGGTGGAAACGCCAGGAGCCTCGTCACTTGGAGGTGTGCGGGACAACCTGACTTCCCTAACATGTGGTCTTTTAGTCTACAACAGCTACCCACGGATGGTTGGCTTTATTCCATTGTCCCGGACTGGGAAAAGCGCGGTGCCCCCGGCTCTCGGCGGGAGGTGTAGGCCGTGCGCGGGCCGAAGCAGGGCATGCCGGGAGTTGTGGTCCTGGCGTACTGAGGTGGGACGTGTCGCGGCGCCGCGCCGGCTCCTCCTTCGCCGCCCTTCTCAGCGGTCCTCCGCCCCCTCCTCTCTCGCCCCGCAGCAGAGCGTCCCCTCCCCCAACCCGTCGGTCTCCTCGGCGGCTACTGCAGAGGATTCAGAGCCGAGTCGCTGAAGAGGAGGAGGCTCCCGGTCCCTGCGCGTCATCCACCACCCCACGGACACGGGCGAGAGAGCGAGATCGTCGCCGCTGCAGCCGCCAGAGAAGACAAGGGCATCGCCGCCTCAGTCGCCGCCGTTTTCGCCTGCAGTCGCTTGCTGGTGAGGAAACCTTCCCCCCCAACCTGGTCCGCTTGACCTCAGTCTGGGCTGGTGTTACTGGGAATAATGAGAGTGGGGGCTGCGGAGCCCCTGGGTGGGTTTGGGGGAGGGGGCTAAGGTCACGGTGGAACGGCGGGCTGTTGGGGAGACTAGCCCAGGCACGGGCTGGGGGTGGGGTAAGGGTGGAACCCAAGCAGGTTGGGGAGGAGGGTGACAAGGGGAAGGAATTTTTTAATAGGGAATGACCAGAACTGGGACAGGAGAGTGGAGTAGGGGATCGAGGTGGAATTTGGAATGGTCTCGGGCGCGAGATGGAAGATAAGTCTGGAGTGGGTTGGCTTTTAATGGGGGAGGGGACTGAATGAAGGTGGTGGATTTGGGGTTGGCCTGGAGCAGTTGACAGCTTGGGATCTGAGCTGGGGTGGGAGGTAGGGGGATGCTTTCAATGGAGAGTGGGATGTACAGGCTTGGGATAGGACCCCGGGGAGATGTTAATTCTGGAGGGTGGAATTTGGGGTGGACCCGGGACAGGCTAATGGAGGTGGTAGGAGCTGGGAATGAGGGATTTGGCATGGATTGGGACCTAAGCCTTAAGTGGGTGTTTTTTATCCAGGGCATGTGGAATTTAGGGAGCCTTATGGAATAGCAGGGGTTGGGATAGAACAGAGGGGGTGGAATTTGGGGTTTCCCTGGGATGGGCTGATGGAGGTTGGAATAGGGGGTAGAACTTTCAATGAGGGAAGTATAGTGAGCTGGCAGGATGGGGGGAAGTTGGAGTTAGGCCCAAAATGGGCTGACAAGGATTGAAATTGAGGGGGGGGAGCGTAGTGGAATGGAATTCAGGGTGATTTTAGAACTACTGGAAGAGATGTGATGTTTCCCTAGGTACAGTATTGAGGCTGCTGGGCTGGACTCAAAGCATAGTGGCAGGTGGTGAGCAAGGTTGGGGATGGTATGTTAGAGAAAATGTCCTTTGGCCAAGGTGTCAGAGGTAGTTTTGGAGAAGGAATGTCTGAGACAAGCTGGTAAGACTGGAGAGGTGGTTAACGATAGTGAAGTGGCAGAGCGGAAATCTAAGGAGTGGGAGACCAGGAGTTGTAGGGATGGAGGAGGCAATGAGCAGTGCGGGGATGAGGTTGGTTGGATGATTCTGGAGAGGAGGGATTGAGATGGCCTCCAAGAGACACAAGAGGGTTAGGGGTTAGAACGCGTAAATGGACAGTTCTTGTGACTGTGATAGTGGAGGGACAGTAATCAGAGGGTTGTTAGAGGGAACTTTGCAGGGAACAGAAAAGGTATTTTAAAGACTTATCTTTCCTCAAGGATATCTTAAGCTGTTTGATCTTTTTGTTTGTTTTGTTGGTTTCGTTTATATCAGTATCATACTTAGAAGTTAGGTCAACCCAGAGAGTAAACTTAGTAAGGATTTCAGTTAGGGTAGAATTAAGGAGGGGAAGGTATCTTCTTTCTATTATTCATGTATCATAAAAAGAAAGTTAGGGGGAAAAATCCACTCCCAAACTGAAAATGGAAAAAAATGTAAGTGGAATGTGATTTTTTTCTGTAGGATGTCTCTGCCTTTGCCTTTCCGTGGTGCATTTAAAAACTAGTCCTGGAATTTGGAATTTAAATAGATTTGATGATATTGAGATTGTTAAGGGAGCATTCTTTGCTTGAGAACTGATGAATGAGACTGAAAAATATGAGACTGGACTTATTTCCTAGGCAGGCAGTGTCTGTGAAAGTATGCAGAAAGAGCTTAGGCCTTTTTTCCCCCCGTTTTAAAATTGATTGCTTGAAGACTACATTTATTGGTGTCCTGGTTTGCAAGGCAATTAGGCCCATCATTGTATTGCAGGCTAATAATCTTGAGATGAGTCTTGGCACCACTGCTTTATGTAACCAGAGAGAAGACAGGAAATATGGACATTTCATAAATATTCATTGGTGAGATGGTTTGGTACTGATGGAGTTTTTCATTTGATTCTCTTTTGACATAGATAAGATTTAAACTAAATGGATTGTATTTCTATAGATTGAATTTTCTCCTAAAGGATTTCAGGTGATTAGAAATTTGTCAGATGTAGATAAATAAGCATGTCGAGTCATTTTTATGTTATTTTTTAGGGGATGGTATTGATATGGGCATGCATTAACCACGGAAACATTATCTCCATGTATTCATCAGCGGTTTGATTTAAAGCTTAGTGATATGTTCATTCTGATAGCAGAATGGTGATGATGGAAGGTAGAGAGGGGTGTGAACGGAGGAAACATCTTTAGGAAAATAGTTTTCTGGACTTAATTGCACTATGATATGTTAAACATGAAGTGGCTGTTGATTAGAGTTCAGACTAAGAAAAAATGGGGAGAGGTGTAAAGAGGATAAAATCGGCACCAAAAGGATCAAAATAATTCTTTCTGTTTTTGTTCAAGCTTCAGAATTTAGCTAGCAAACATATCATTTTCCATGGCTTTCACAGTTGAGCATACAAAAATATCCAATATTCAGAGTCTTTTTTTTTTGTAGTTACTAAATAGGCAGAATGATGGAAGGTTGGACTTACGCTTGGAATTGAAAGTGTTTTGTTATGAGGAAGCTTTCTGTATTACAATAAAAATCAAGTTTGAGCAGTTACCTGTAATTCAGTGAGAGGGTAATCTAACTAATGCAAGCAATTCTTCTTATAACTTTACTCTGGGGTCCACACATTGCTTTTGTGGATCTGCAGGCTTGATCTAGAGGTAGGATATTTATATTAAAGCCCTATCTTTTGAAATCTCAAAATGAAAAGTAATCACTTAGGAGAAATGTTTTGATGGAGGTTTTTTTTTTCCCACAGCTGTGGTCAACTGTTCAGTAGAAATGTATATAAAATGTTTTAGTATCTTTACCTCATCTGATCCTCCGGATAGTCTGGTGAGAAGGGGAGAGCAGGTAGAGATATTGGTAGATAGGCACTTTGGTAGAATGAATAGCCCATGGACTTAGGAGTCAACGAATCCTGCGTTCACATCCCAGTTCCACAACTTTAATAGCTGAGTGATTTAGGTGAAGTCATTAAAAACCTTACATACTGCACAAAGCTGTCAAGAGGAGCAAATCAGCTCATGCATATGAGAGCAGTGTATGTCCTGAGAACGTTGATATGTTTCACTATTTAATATTTGTTCACTATTTATTTAATGCCTGCTAAGTGCTAGAGGGGGCCCTGGTGGCTCAGTGGTTAAGAGCTCGGCAGTTCTAATCCACCAGCAGATCCTTGGAAACCCTATGAGGCAGTTCTGTTCTGTCCTATAGGGTCGCTATGAGTTGGAATCAACTCAGTGGCAATGGATTTTTAACTGCTGGGGGATGAAAGTGAACAAAAACCAGTTGTCAGGGAGCTTTCAGTGTCATGGGTAAGATAGACAATTAAAATATAGTGTGAAAAGTAAGACAAAAATATTTAGTGGTTAAGAGTATGGGTTCTGAAGTTTGTATACCACTTAGTACTACCTGTGTAACCTTGGGCAAAATGGTCTCATCTGTAAAGCAGAGATAATAGAACTAATCTCATAAAGTTGTTTTGAGGATTGAATTGTTGCCCCCCTGAAAATGTGTCAACTTGGCTAGTCCACGATTCCCAGTATTATATGATTGTCCACCAGTTTGTCATCTGATATAATTTTCCTATGTGTTGTAAATCCTGCGTCTATGATGTTGATGAGATGGGATTAGCGGCAGTTATGTTAATGAGACAGGACTCAACCTACAAGATTAGGTTGTGTTTTAAGCCAATCTCTTTTGAGATATAAAAGAGAGAAGTGAGCAGAGAGACATGGGGACCTCATACTACCAAGAAACAAGAGCCAGGAGAAAGCACATCCTTTGGACCTGAGGTCCCTGCACTGAGAAGCTCCTTGGCCAGGGGAAGACATAACAAAGACCATCCCCCAGAGCCAACAAAGAGAGAAAGCCTTCCGCTGGAGCTGGCATCCTGAATTCGGGCTTCTAACCTCCTAGACTATGAGAGAATGAATTTCTTTTTGTTAAAGCCATCCACTTGTGGTATTTCTGTTATAGCAGCACTGGATAACTAAGACAGAAAGTTAAACCAGATAATCTATGGAAAGCATTTAATACAGTGTGTGTTACATAACCGTGGCCATGGAGTTGGTTCTGACTCATAGCAACCCTGTAGGAGAAAGTGGAACTGCTCCATAGGGTTTATGAGGCTGTAAATGTTTATGGAAGCAGACTGTCGTTTTTCTCCCTTGGAGGGGCTGTGGATTTGAACTACCAACCTTTGGGTTAGCAGCTGAGCACTTTAACCACTGTGCCATCAGGGCTCCTGTGTGTTACATACCATGCATTAAAAAAGTTAGCTGTTGCTGCCTACTGCCCTAATAACAATGCAGCTAGAATGTGAAGAGCCTTGTGTGCCTGACAAATGAGCTGTTAGTATTGTGGTGTTCTATTATTTGGTGCTGCAAATGGTTTATGCTTGACTCCTAACCTAAAGGTTGGCAGTTTGAATTCACCCAGAACCACTGTGGAAGAACAGCCTGGAGATCTGCTTCTGTAAAGATTACAAGCAAGAAAACCCTATGGAACAGGTCTACTCTGTAACATACGGGGTTGCCATGAGTCAGAATTGATGTGACAACAGTGGTTTTTTTATAATTGTTTATGAGGTGTTATTTTGTATTATTATGATCTCACAATTTATTTGCATATTTGTACTGTAGTATTGGAACTTTAAACAATAAAGTACTAAACAGATGTTAGCTGTTAGTTTCCTCATATATAAAATAAGAAGAAAAACTATACTCTGAAAGGTTAAATAAATTCCTTAAGGTTACACAGCCAGTAAGTAGAAGAGTCTGGGTTACAGCCCAGCAATTCTGATTCTTCAACCTTGTTTGTATCTTTTTTTTTGGAAGCCGACTGCCACATCTTTCTGATCAGAGAGGCTAGTGGGTTCGAACGACCCTTTCGGTTAGCAGCCGAGTGTTAAGCCACTGTACCACCAGGGCTCTGTATCTTCTTTTTAAGTTGTGAAATAAGCCATGTATATAAAAGTGTACATATAACATAAATCTACAATTTAAAGAATAATAACAGATTGAAGACCTGTGTGCTCACTACCCAGTTTAACAAAAAGATTACTAGTACCTTTGAAGCCGCTTGTGAGGCCCTGTCTGATTGAATCTCCCTTCTTCCCTCTCCCTCAAAGGTAACCACTTTCCTGGCTTTTGTATGCGTCATTCTCTTGCTTTTCTGTATAGTTTTATCAGAAATGTGCTTATCTCTAAACAATAGATTTTTTTTTTTAACCTTTGCAGCTTTATATAAATTGTAGTATAGGTATTTTTCTGTGACTTGCTTTTTCATGTTACATTATTATTATTTTTTAACTATAAAAAGTTTTATTTCTTCCACCATTAAAATAGTATATGCTTATGGTAGAAATTGGAAAGTACAAATAAGAAAAAGGAAGCAAAATTATTGTTTATTGGCCCTTTACCCAGCAACACCTTCTATTAACATATTTATGTGTATACTGAAAGGAGCCCTGGTGGTGCAGTGGTTAAGTGCTCAGTTGCTAACCAAAAGATTGACAGTTCGAATCCACCAGCTGCTCCGAGGGAGAAAGATGTGGCAGTCTGCTTCCTTACAGATTTACAGCCTTGGAAACCCTATGGGGGCAGTTCTTCTCTGTCCTATAGCATCATTATGAGCTGAAATTGACTTGATGGCAGTTTTTTTTTTTTTTAACGCATACACTGAAGGCTATGGGTAGTCCAGGTCGAAAGAGGAAGCCAGTTTTCATTTATGAATGTTCAGATTACCCAGATGTGAATCAGTCATAACTTGGAAATAGGAATGGGAGAGGATAGTAGCAGCCTTTCTGAGCTCTGAAAGAATACTATCGTGGAGTATTTTTTTCTCATTGGCAGGAGTTCTTTATGTGCTAGGTAATAATTCTTTGTTATATCAGCTTGGGGCTTCATGTCATGTTTTGGCAAGTCACTTTGATCTTTTGGTCAGAATTTTTGTGCATCTTTCTTTTTGCAGAAAGACAGCCTGGTACACTGAACCTCACCTAACTGTGCAGGAGGGTCTGTCATCTGATGGACAGAGGAAATCCACAATTACACATATTGGAGGCTTAGCAACCTATGCATCACGAATTTTCTAAGGGATTTAAAATCTAAATTCATTAATAATTATCGTAAAATGGGGCTCAAATGAGATAATAAATGTGAAACTGCTTTTTAAACTGTAAAAGACTGTGTAAGTGTTAGTTGCTGTTTTTTTCTCCCTCCTAGTTTATAAAACTGAAATCAGAACACCCCAGACAGAGGCAAAAAGCTTGTCATATTTGGTTTATTGCCTTTATGAAGGATTCTTCTCCCAGTGGAAGTCAGCTCATAGTTTCTTCCTTGAAACTGGAATATTGTTGGGTTTAGTGGGATGGAGAAGCTGCTAGAGGACTTTTCTCCTAGTGAATTTATGGGACCTGGCTCCCTTTAACTATGTTGGCTGGCTCAAAATGAAACAATTGAGGCTTTATTGAAGTGGAGAGTGCAGTATGCACTGTGTATTGTTCATTAGCCTGACAAATACATTTATTTCCCTCTTAGTTTTTTATCTGTTATTTCCCTCTTAGTTTTTTACCTGTAACTATTATCGAGACCGGGTGGTATAGTGAGAAGATTGTTTGTGCATATGTAAAAGGGAAATAATACACCACTGGTGGTTTGATGTGAGGATTAAATGAGGTAAGAAAGGCAAAGTACTTGGAATACTGTCTGGCACATACATTGTTGCTGTTGTTAGCTGCTGTCATGTCGACCCCCAATTTATGACGAACCCATGCACAACAAAAGGAAATGCTGCCTGGTCCTGCACCATCCTCATGACTGGTTGCAGGTTGGACCATTGTGATCCATAGGGTTTTTGGCTGATTTTTGGAAGTAGGTCACCAGACCTTTCTTCCTAGGCTGCCTTAGTTTGGAAGCTCAGCTTAAACCTGTTCAGCATCCTAGGGAAATGCAAGCCTTTACTGACAGATGTGTGGTGGTTGTACCTGAGGTGCACTGGCCACGAATCGAACCCTGATTTCTTGCATGGAAGGTGAGAATTTTACCATGAACCTAGTTGGTGCTTTATATGGTAGCTATTACTGTAATTATTTTAATTTTAATTTTACTTGTGAATTGTTTAGAGCTAATTTTTCCTCCAGGCTGTTCTTTTGTTATTCATTATTTTCCTGGGCTACATCTCCCCTCACTCAAGTTTACATTTAGAATGTAAATCTATTTTAGTATCATCATAAGTAAAGCATAACAAAGAACACAAATCCATAGCTGCAACACATTCCAAGGCCAAGGAGTTGGTAGTCTTGTGCATGACAGATAATGTACAAAACATCTGTTCAACACATCTGTTCACCAATATCTGTTGAGTGATTATTAGATGGTAGGCACTGTGCTGGGAATAAGGGATATAAAAAATTAAAATTCTCTGATCTTAGCAGCCTACAGACATGTCACTCATAACTGTAGCATAGTGGGACAAATTCTACAATGGAGGCACGGATAATCGGCATGGGGAGGGTGGAGGTTGGCAGGGCCTGATCTACCTGGGGAGGGGATGTGTATAGTATGAGGTCCAAAAGTAGAAGACAGGAAGATGGTCTAACTAGGTGTCAGCAAACTTCTTCTGTGAAGGATCAGAGTAAATATTTGAGGCTTTGTGGGCGCATACAGTCTCTCTTGTATATTCTTTTTCTTTTTATACAAGTGTTTCAAAATGTAAAACACATTCTTAGTTCACAGGCCATACAAAAACAGGCTATGGGTGGGCCATAGCTTACCTGTCTCTGGTATGTTACCAGAAATTGAACTGGAAGTTGTAGAATATTGAAGAGCACAGAGACTAAAGCAAGTTCATATTCCTTTATTTTCTTCATAAAATGTGGTTGCTTGGGCAGTTATGCATGTCTTTAGTATTGAAAACAATTGTGCAGATTATTTTTTTGTCATACTACTCTGTTTATTTTTAAAAAATTTTGTTAAATGGGTTATTGATCACTGTATGAAGATGCTCAAAGAATACCTTGGTTTATACAGCTCCAATACAACTCCCCCCTCTCTCTCCAGTTAGGCAAGTGTCTGGGTCCTTTCAGGCTATGCCTATTTTTATGATTAAATAGGTTATGTTTTTTCTTAGTATGGACATTTTAAAGGAATCCTGGCTGTTCGTATTTTTCACAGTAAACTTCGGTATCTGGCTGACTGGAGATTATGATCTTGATTTGCCTTTTGATCATGCCCTTCAGGCTTGACAATTCTGTGATGCTCATATTTCTTTTCTAGCTTCTGTTTTGTAATTCGTCTATATATTTTAGTTTTGTGATGTGTCCTCCTACCTCTGTTATTTGAATGATAGCAAACCTCTCTTATTTGTAAATGTAGTTATACTATTATACTACTATAAATATAACTATACTGTTTTATTTGATCTACAGTACATAGGTTGTATTATCTTCATTTTAAGAATGAAGAAATCAACACTCAGAGGTCAGTTTCTCTCAGGCCTTAGGACTAGTAGAAGATCAGGATGGAAAGACAAAGAGACCTAATATTTGAGTATCTGTAGTAGGCAATATGCCAGGTACTTTTTTCCTCTTATATTATTTAATTCTCACATTTACACTGTATAAGATATTGTGTCCATTTTACAGAATACGAAACTAAGGCAAATGAGGCCCATAGAGATTAAGTAGTTTACTGGTGGTTACATAGCTAGTAGAAGAGAAGTTTGTATTAAAACTCTGGCCTGCATTGCTCCAAAGCCCTTTTTCTTTTTGCTGTTGTACATATAAAGTTCCTTGGTTTTGAACTCTTAAGTCAGTATTCTTCAACCTATTAGACAGGTAGTATTTGGCTACACATTAGAATCACCTGAGGAGCTATTAAAAAAATACATGCCCCTGTTCCATTCTATACTAGGGCTAACAGAAAGTCTGTGGGTGAGTGTCTTAGTCATCTAGTGCTGCTGTAACAGAAGTACCACAAGTGGATGGCTTTAACAAAGAGAAATTTATTCTCTCACAGTCTAATAGGTTACAAGTCCAAATTCAAGGCATCAGCTCCAGGGGAAGGCTTTCTCTCTCTGTCGGCTCTGGAGGAGGGTCCTTGTGATGCATCAGTCTTCCCTTGGTCTGGGAGCATCTCTGCGCAGGAACCTCAGGTCCAAAGAATGTGCTCTGCTCCTGGCACTGCTTTCTTGGTGGTATGAGGTTCCCGTGTGTCTCTGCTCGCTTCTCTCTTCAAGGGATTGGCTTAAGACACTATCCAATCTTGTATACCTCATCAGTATAACTGCCGCTAACCATCTTATTACATCATAGTGATTGAGTTTACAACACATAAGGAAATCACATCAGATTACAAAATGGTACACAATCATACAGTACTGGGAATCATGACCCAGCTAAGTTGACAGATATTTTTTGGGGACACAATTCAATCCATGACAGTGAGCCTCAGGCAGATGTTGTGTGCATGTGTATGGGTATGTGTATACATACCCACTGCCGTCAAGTTGACAGAGTAGAGCTGCCCCATAGGGTTTCCAAGGAGTCGCTGGTGGATTCAAACTGCTGACCTTTTAGTTAGCGGCTGAGCTCTTAACCACTTTGCCACCAGGGCTCCATATGTATATATAGAAGATGTAAATTGAAAAGAAGTTGTATTGATGTATAACATAAAAGAGGTGCACAAAAAGTGTAGCCAGCACTCAGATCAATAAAGGGAACATTATCCCCTCCTCCAAAACCCAAACCAGCCATTGTTGAGTCGATTCCGACTCATAGTTACCCTAAAGGACAGTAGAACTGCTCTATAGGGTTTCCAAGGCTGTAATCTTTAAGGAAGCAGACTGCCACATCTTTCTCCTGTGGAGCGGCTGATGGGTTTGAACCGCTGACTATTTGGTTAACAGAAGAGCACTATAACCACTGCACCACCAGGGCTCCTTCCCTCCTCCAAGAAAACCAATATTTGACTCCCGATGCTGTAGATTGGTTTGACCTGTTTTTGAAATTTTACAAGCTATCACTGGCTTTTTGCACTCAACATTGTAAGATTAATTTATGTTCTTGGTGGAACAGTAGTTTGTTCTTGCTCATTGTTACATAGCAACAGTTCTCAAGCATTTTGGTCTCTTCACAGGCTTATAAATTGAGGACCCCAAAGAGCTTTTGTTTCTGGGTTATCTCTATCAAGATTTACTGTATAAAAAATTAAAACTGAGAAACTTTAAAAGTATTATTAATTTGTTTAAAAATAATACAATCTATTCATATTAACATTTTATGAAAATAACTATATCAATAACAAAAAAATAAGAAAAATAATGTTTTACATTTTTGCAAATCTCTTTAATGTCTTACTTAATAGAAGTCAGCTGGATTCATATCTGCTTTTGCATTCAGTCTGTTGCAAAGTTGGAACGGGAGGAGTATTTCAGTTGCCTTTTTACATAGTTAAGGATATTTCTCTTTGATACTACACCAAAACTTGACAAGTGGTAGTTTCTTAAGGTGGGTTGCCTTGTGGAATCTGAAACCATTATCAATGAACTTTTCATTCTCTGTTACATTAAAATCCATTTGTCTGTTTTGCACTTTAAATAGATCTTTAACCCATGCTTGATTTTGTAGCATCTTTGGTCATTTGGAAAATACTGGTTTACTAAGTTATGCAGATCTTCTGAATGTTGACACATTCCACTGACACATTCCATTATACAGTGTCAAAAAATCACATTTGTTAATAACACTGCCGGTCTTGTCAGAAAAGTCTTTTTCTAATTTTTGGTTGAAAGCTCAAGTTTTATCATTGTCAACAAAATACTGACAGTTTTCCTTAAAGTAACAGTGTCACATTATTCATTTTCGAAAAAATGTCTGCCAAACATCCAAGTCTAAATAACCATAGCTTGTCTGCCAGTCATTCTTTCAAGTAAAAATGGTCTTTCATGAAAAAAGCAGCTAGTTCAGCTTGCAACTCAATTGCACAAATGCTTTAGTGCTTTTCTTCCAGATAGTTCTGTACTTTGGTGTATGCAGCAGAAGTGCTTTAGGTGTGCTTCCCATTTCATCACAGAGAATAATAGAAAGGTGTGTAATTAAGGACTGAGATTTAATAAAATTAATATTTTTTTATGGCTACTCAAGAACATTATTTTGTGAAAGTGAAACTACCTTTTTTTTTTTTTTGGCCTGGCCATGAAGAATACAGTGATACTGTTACAGTTCGGTGTCACTGCCTTGATTCATACAAGATAGTATATTTTTATTTGTTAATATGATTGTTTCTTATTGGGGGAATGGGTAGTTTTGCTAAAACTTTGCTAAAAATGCTGTTTTAAAACCAGCATGGATGCAGTTGTATTTTTCTTGGCTTAGTAGAGCCAAAAACTTTAGAGATAAACAGTTTCACCACTTTGTCAAGATGTTAGAAAATCATTGGGCTTGGGGCTTATCCTTCACCTTGTGGTGAAGGAAAGATGCTAAGTGACCCCCAGAGAACTGTGCATAAAGACAAGTGTTTCTATTGGTGTATTAGGTCTCTCTACCCTTCTTAGCTTGTAGTGTTTGCAGTAGAAGAAGAAAAAGATGCAGATGACATCATAGCCAGGTAATCTTGTTGTGTAATGACTGGTTTTTCATTGTAGTTGGGCAGAGGAATGGAGAAGAAGGTAGGCTAGACAAGTCATAGTGCTGAGCATTATTTTGCCACCCAACCAGCACCGCTATGAGTCCTGGAACCTTATTTCTGAGGGAAGGGAATTAATGTTCATTGTGTGCCTACATTGTGTTAGACCCTTTACATGTGTTATGTCTTATCAACCTCACAACCTGTAGGGTGGTCATAATTATTTCTTTTTACAGGTGAGAAGACTTAGGCTCAGAGCTATTGAACTGCTTAGGCCCATCAGCCAGTAAGTGACTAGGGTGGGATTTATCCCCAGCCTTTTCTGCCTCCAAAGCCCATGAGTGCTTTTTCCCATGTGCCAATGCTTATTTCCAGTGACACAGTCTCTCTGATTATTTGTGTCTCTAGTGCCTGGAACCTAGGGGGTACTTAGTAAATTTTTGTTGAATAATTAAGTGCTGAATGAGTGAACTAGTGGTTTATACAGAGTAGAATGTAACTTAATCGTTCTGAGCTACAGTATGTTGATGCTACAAAGTATGCAGCGATGCCTGGTTTTGTACAGTGTGGTCTCCTGCTATGGGGAAAGGGTCAATCTTCTTAATGATGATCTCTATAAAACTATTTAAATAATTTGGATATTTAGGAACTAAGAGATCTAATGGAATGCATTTTCTTTAGATTGTCAGTGATCTCTTTAGAAATATGTATAAGACATCTATTTAGCCCTGGCTTTCCCTCTTGCTGGTATGAGACCTTTGTCAAGTTATTTCACTTTTCTGTGTCTGTTTTTTAAATTTTATTTATTTTGTTGTTATTGAGAATATACATATCAAAACATTCACCAATTCAGCAGTTTCTACATGTACAATTCAGTGACATTGATTACATTCTTCGAGTTGTACAACCATTCTCACTCTCCTTTTCTGAGTTGTTCCTCTGCCTTTAACATACTCACTGCCCCCTAAGCTTCCTATATGATCTTTCGAGATGCTATTGTCACTTTGATCCCACATAGATAGTTCTTAAAAGAGCATAATGCTCAAGACAGACTTTTTTTTTTAAATTATGATTTAGGTGAAAGTTTACAGAGCAAATTAGTTTCTCAAGACAGACATTTTTTGCTAGTTAAGCTAAACTATTGTTTGGTTTTAAGAAGACTTCAGGGGATATTTTTGGTTTAAGGTTTAAAGATTATCTCAGGGCAGTAGTATCAGGGGCTTATCTAGTCTTCTTGGCTCCAGAAAGTCTGGAGTCCATGAGAATTTGAAATTCTTTTCTGCATTTTCCACCTTTTATCAGGATTCCTCTATAGAATCCTTGATCAAAATGTTCAATAATGGTAGCCGAGCACCATCCAGTTCTTCTGGTCTCATGGCAAAGGTGTCAGTTGTTCATGAAGGCAATTAACCTCACACTTCATATCCTCCTCCTATTCCTGATTCTCCTTCCTCTGTTGCTCCAGGTGAATAGAGACCAATTGTTGAGTCTCCTGCAAGCTTTTAAAGACCCCAGGCACTGTACAAGAAGTAGGAGATAGAATAGAGGTACTAAATGCGTTATTAGTCCAGTTACCTGGGATGTCTTGTGAAACTATGACCCTAAACTTCCAAACCAAGGCACCAAATCCCATGAGGTGTTTGGTTGTACATAAACAGCCTCAGCAGCTACTCTTTTTTTTTTTTTTTTTATCATTGGTGTAAATATATCTATCTGTCACACAACTTTTGCCTATTCAGCTTTTTACAGGTATACAACTTCTTGACAGCAATTACGGTAATCGGCTGTGCAACCCCACCCTTAATCAGTGTGATGTTTTTTCTGTCACTGTTAACTACCCCCTTCCTCCATCCCTCCCACCCTGGTAACCACGAATAAACTTTGGTCTCTATACTTTTGTCTTATCTTTTTATATAAGTGAGGTAATATAATATTTGTCCTTTTATAATTGACTTATTTCACTCAGCATAATGTCTTCAGGCTCCATTCATTGTGCCTCATTTTTTTGTCTTTAAAAAGGAAAGGGCAGTAATAATAGTACATACTTCTTAGGTGGCTGTGAAAATTAAATGAGATAATTTATCTAAGAATTTAGCACAGTGCTTGAAATTTATTAATAACAATGTTCTGTAATAATATTACTCAATACATGGTGGCTGTTATTCATATTAGCCTTCTAGAATGGAAGTATAGGATTTATTGTAATTTTTACCATGTGAAGAAGGAACGATGTTTTGGCTCTTTGTTAGAGAAATAATACACTGAATTCATTGGTTTTTTGCTTGTAGCTTACTTCACCTTCCTAGCAACAGTGTTCTAATTTTGGCTGTTTGCTTGAATTTCTTGGTGAACCAATGCAAGTATGGCATTTGTCTCTCTATCAACTTTAAAAACTCTGTAGTCTGATTGAAATTGGAGTGTTCTGGAGTTCACTGAGGTTGGTAGTTCTTCATAAATTAAAAATGTCAGTGACTGTGAGAAACACCCCTTTCTAATTTTTTTCTATTTACGCCAGTCATCATTGAGAGGATCCACTTTTTCTCCATGGTACTCTGCCCTAGAGCCAAAGCAGGAGTGTGTTTTTTGGCATTTTCTGCATTTGTATATGTTGGCGGTGATGTTGTCCTTATTTTTGAGATTTATGGCTTTCACGGGACAGTTTAATTAGGCTCATTCTAAATGAGCATATTTAAAAGCCTGCCCTTCAAATAAGTATCAGTGTAGGGACCCTCTCCTGGATGGGAGTAAGTGTGAAACTCTTGAATACTTAAAACCCGTTGAGATGAGGTCCAGGTTTTCTACTATGGTGCATAAAGCAGTTCAGGATCCTGACCCTACCTCCCACTCCAGTGTTATTCATTGTCCCAGCTTATACATTTTACCTGTAGCACTGAGTGTGCATTATACTGTGTTGTGCTTGCAGTTGTCCACATGTGCCTACCTTTTACCTCAGTGTCTTTCCACATGTTCTTTTCTCAGCTTGGTCATCTCTTTTTCATGCTTGACTGGTCTTACTCCTGCTCAGCCTTTAAGACTCTGCTTAGGACCTAACCATTCCCAGAAAGCTTTCCTTGACTTTCCCAGATTGGGATTGGGTACCCCAGTTCTGGGTTACACTTAATAGAATGTGATAATTATCCATTTATTTATTATTTGTTGGTCTCTTCCACTTGCAGTGGGCAGGGATTATGTCTGATCATCCTTTTATTCTCAGAGCCCATCTTGGGACCAGGTACAGCATAGGCATCAATAAGGGATTGTTGAGTGAATCCATGGTTTCAGGGCGGCCTATTAGCAGCTGTAATTTCCCAGTCAGCTGCAGTTTTTCCATGTTGCCCTAGGCTGAGTTTTACTAGAGTAGTTTTTCTGTCTTCGCCACCTCCCTTTCTGCCTCCCCACTTCTTGTGTTTTCTTATTCCATTTCAGCTCACTATTCATGCAGCTTTCCCCTTCTCTTTGCCTGTGACTGGGCCAGTGGACTGTGTGTACAGTAGGCATGTAGGTACTCAAAGTACTTGATTTGTGACACGTCCTGGACTCTGACTTGGAATGAATGAAGGTCACATTGGTAAGTGGGGGAGCTGGGACCTGATGATCACTCTTCTGCTTTTGCCTTTTAATCTAGTGTTCTTTTCCCTGCTTCCAAGTTTCCTCCTTATTATTAGCCTTTTGGTCAGTTTTAACTTACTTAAAATGAATGCCACAAAACCAAATTTTATCAGTACTGTACTTGTGCATTTGATTTTTTGAACTTAAGTATAGGATTTGACTTATTTGTTAAGGTGGTAGGATGAGTGAGACATTAAGAAATGTGAGGTTTTTATGACTGCTTTAGTAAGCCCTTAGTAGTTCCTAACAGGTGATTTAAATTATATATTCCCAAAAATATTTTGCTGTTTAGAGGCTTAATAGAAGCAAAAATATTCATTTATGTATCCATTCATTCATGTAGTCAGCATGTATTGATTACCTAGTTGTCAGACTCTGTGCTAGGTAGGTTCTGATGAGATACAGGGATAAGTAAGATGTGGTCCCTGCCTTCAGGGAGCTCCCAAGTGTAAGGGAGATAAGGTATAAACAAATACATTAGTTAATGTGTTGTCCCAAAAACCAAACCCATTACTGTCTAGTCGATTCCGACTCATAGTGGCCCTATAGGACAGAGTAGAACTGTCCAATAGAGTTTCCAAGGCTGTAAATCTTTGTGGAAACTAACTGCCCAATCTTTCCCCCGCAGAGCGGCTGTTGGATTTGAATGCCAGCCTTTTTGGTTAGCAGCTGAGCACTTAACCACTGTGCCACTAGGGCTGCATAATGTGTTGTAGATGTCAGAAAATACATAGAGAGGGAGGTGTTAATAACCTTTTTCATGGAAGTGTTCTTGCAAGAGTAGATACCTGAGCTTATTTCTAAAAGAAGACTAACTCTTGCATATGAAAGATTCTGGACTTAGAAGACCTGGATTTGGACCCCACCTCAGCCATTTAGTAGCTCTCTGACTTGGGACCAGTTGTTTAAGCTCTCTGAATCTCAGTGTTTTTCCTGTGCAGAGTGAGGATAATCATATCTATATCTACCATTGAAAGTTGTTATGAGGATTTAGTACATGTGAAAGAGCCTCATAAATGTGCTATTACAAAGAATATATTCTGGTTTTTGTTTTTTATTCATTGAAAATAGTATTTTGATAGATTGGAGTATCAGTTTTCTTACCCAAACCAGAAATAAGTGAGAAAAAGACTGAGAATATTAGTGTCATTTATGAAGTGCTAATAGTGTAAGTGCCGTGAATTTAGGGCAAAGATTTTTGCATTCAGAATCCATAAAGCTTCAATTCTAAACTATTAAGGAAGTAGTGCTTAAGGAGTGGTCTCTGAAAAAAATATTGAATGTGGTCATGAGGGGCTTGGATGACAACAAGCCTTAATGGAAACAGCTCCATTTCCTGTTAATGCTTACATTACAGTGATGCAGTTTACATCATTGCCACCACTGAAGGTTATTTAACATCTCAGAATTTCGTTTTCTCCATTAGTAAAGCAGAGGGAATTTATAGTTACCTTGCAGACTGAGAATTAGGGATAAGTTGGGTAAAGTACATACCACTAGCCTTAATCAGTTAAAAGTTTAATTTATAGAGTATTTAAATTTTTTTTCCTTTCAAATAAATAGAGTTCTATAGAGAACTTGCTTTGAAGAATGGAGGAAGCTTCTAGCATTTATACTATGCCAAAACTTTTAGTATTTTACTTCCTTCTTTAAGATTATTCCTCAGGATAGTTTGGAAGGTGGAGGGAGATGTTACTGAGTCAGACAAAGTTCAAATCTCAGCTCTTGCACTTACTGGCTGTGTGACCTTGAAAGTTACGTAATCTTTCTATAACTTATTTTCTTCATCTGTGAAACAGGGATATAATGGTTATTGCATTATAGAGTTGTTGGGAGGATTAAATGCGATTATTAGATAAATGGTGCTTAGTCCAGTGTATGGCACATAGTACAGTTTTCAGTAAATGGTAGCATTGTTATTATCACTTCATTTTACAAATGAGGAACTGGACACAGATTGAGCAGCCTGGCTATGTTCACTAGTACGCATTAACGATGGGATTCTGTCCAGGTTTCTGTGATGCCAGAACCTTTACTCTCTATACTTTTACCAGGCTGTGTTTTGTAATTACCATTTCATTTGTATGGAAATACATTTTGAAATGCTGAAGAGTATTTGGAAATAATTTGTTACTTTTAGATATTTAAAACTTTTTTTACTGATGTTTTACTAATGGTTTACATAAACTCAGAACTAAATTGGTTAGGGAAAGAATTTTTTGGCCTGGTTCCATGTGATCTGACTCAGTTTAAGGGCAGATTATTCTGGGTAATGTTCAGTAGTTAGTTAAAAGAACAGTGTTTGTTTTTAAACAGCTTTATTGAGGTAAAACTGACATACAATAAACCACATACATTTAATGTACACTTTGCTGAGTTTTGACATGTGTATATCCATGAAACCATCGCCACATTCAAGATAGTGAATATATCCATTGCCCCCAAAAGTTTCCTGGTATCCTTTGGTAATGTCTTTCCTGCCTCTGCTCCCCCCACCCCCAAAGCAGCATTCATCTGCCTTCTATCTCTATAGATTAAATGATGGTTTTGAAGTCAGACCAGTCAGGATTCAGATCTGTAGTCTGCCACTCTGTTAGTTGGGTGACCTTAGAGAAGTCACTTCACTTCTCAGCTTTGTTCATTAAGTTTATTCACAAGGATCCCTGGTGGTGCAATGGTAGAGTGCTCGGTTGCTAACCCAAAGGTTGGTGGTTTGAACCCATCAGCTGAGAAAAGACCTGGCGATCTGCTCCTGTAAAGATTATAGCCGAGGAAGCCCTATGGGGCAGTTCTATTCTGTCACATAGGGTTTCTATGAGTTGGAAGTGACTCAACAGCATACAACAACAGTTTATTCATCTGTAAAATAGGGATGCAGCTACCAGCCCAAAGGAATATGGGGAAGATTAGGAACAATGTATAGAAAGAGTCTAGCATCGTACCTGACACATAGTAGGCCCTCAATCCTTGGAAGCCAGTATTACCAGCCAAGCTTTCATTGATGGTGCAGAGTATACTTGTTTTTTTGCTCCAAAATGCTTTTCTGTCTCCTAGAACTGGTGTCCCCCTCACTGAATGGGCTTCCAGTGTTTTTGAAACAGGAAAGTTTAGATTTAGGTAGTTTGAGGCCCTAAGGGGGTTTCTGGTACTCTCTCCTTCTTGCTCCTATGCCCAGTGTTTTCTACATGCTATTAATTATGAACAGATGTTCTTCATAAATAAGCAAAAAACTCCACAGCAGATTTTTTAGTTCTTTATGCCTGTGCTTTAGTCTTGGTGTTGTGATAAAGCTGCACGAACAAGGAGTGTGTAGTGAGAGTTCTGAGTTTTAGTTTCGGCTCTTCCTTGGGCAAATCGTAAAACCTTTCTATTCCTCGGTTTTCTTACATATAAAGTGGGGGAGAATCATATCTTACAAGTTTGCTGGGATGATTAAAGGAGAATTTTGGAACTGAATTGTGTGATGAGGTCATAGTTCATCTAAATCTTTCCATGACTGTCTTTTAGTGTTAGAACTTTGTAAAAGGTTCAGGTAGCATTTAAATTTGATATCTTAGATTTTTAAAAAGTATTTTTCTATTAGGTTCTACTTATAGGTAAAACAAAAAAGCAAAAACCAAAGGTTGAAAGTGCTTAGACTTTAAAGTCAGACAAACCTTAATTCTAATCTTGGTTTAGTAACTGTGTGACCTTGGGCAAATTATTTAGTTTCTCTGAGCCTTCATTTTCTCACTTGTCACTAAGGGATATCTATTCTATTTCAGAGAGTTGTTGTGAGGATTACAGGTAATGTGTGTACAGTGGTTGCCATATAGTAGGTGCCCAGTAAATGAATAATTTCCTTTATAAGGATCAGCACAAAGCTGGTTCCTATGAGGCAGAGGTTAAAGATATCTCATATGTCTAACTTTCCCAAGCTACTTGTGCCACGCCATCATCTGTAATATCAGCTACTCCTTCTCCCCTCAGCACACTTCCTCCCATCTTTGTTTTCTGTAATTCACAGAACTCACAAACGGTATAAAGGAAATGGGTCATGTGGTTGTGGAGGCTGGCAAGTTGCAAATTTTGTGGGTCAGGCGTAGGCTTCCCCCTGGTCCTCAGTTTCTTCCCAAAAGCACTCAGCTTTCTCGCTTCCTGGGCTGGGAAGCCCACTGCGCCCCCTCACCCCCCCACCGCCGGTCTCCTCTCCCGCTGGTGATGGTGGGCTCTTCTCTCTTCTGTGGAACTGGCTCTTGTAAGGCAAAATTGACCAATCCCTTTGGTTAGCCACAGTTATCTTAATTGCACAGCTCTGCCCAGTCACCTGGGTGGGAGTTACAAGCTGATGGAGAGAAAGTCCATACCAAATTATCACACCACAGCCAGTGATGCTAGTTTCTTTCTTCTATTTCCAAAACTGGTAGATTTGTGGAGTTTAGTAAGTTATTACTGAAGGGATTAAATTTTTTTTTATTATTTTGCTTTAAGTGAAAGTTTACTATTCAAGTTAGTGTCTCATACAAAAATTTATACATACATTGTCATGTGACCCTAGTTGCTCTCTCTGTACTGTGACAGCACACTCTTCTTTTCCACCTGGGATTTCCCGTGTCCATTCAACCAGCTCCTGACCCTCTCTGCTGAAGGGATTACTTTTGCCTGCTGTATTCCATGATGCAGTTTGGCACAGGGTAGCTAGCACAAGCCCTCTGTGTGTCTTAGATTTTCTATTTAAGTCTTAAAATGTTGTTTGAGGTTTATGATGGTAGCAGTTATTGTAAAGGGATTTTTTTATAATGGGAGGAGCTTATGCCATGCTTTTGTACTTTCTTATTAATTATCATTGCTGTAGTTAGAGGTACTTTGTATTCTGGGAGCCAGGGAAACTGGGGGCCATTTTCTTCTGTGTTTATTTGGGTTGGAGGATTGTCTAAAGGTTTCTTAGTGAATAAAATGGATTTGCTGAGCCCAAATTCTTCCTCCTGGGTGAGCCCAGGAATGACCTACTTGGAAGAGGGGTAACAAATAGCAAAATGCAAGAACAACTGGTGAGTTCTGCTTATAAAGTTGTCAGGATCTTTTGAGTTTGAGGGAGGTGGAGAAGCTTTCATTCTCAGTCCCCCTTTCTCCTCCAGAGTGTTTACAGCCCACACAAAGGGAACTTTAAGATGGAGGTTTGCATTGTAATTTCCTAGAAATTGCTGCTTCTGGTAAATGCTTGATCAGTTTGCACCTCTTTGCTGCAGCGGATGAAACAATGAGGACAATAAAGCCATTTATCTGATAGCTGTAGCCTCAATGGAATGTTTGTTTTAATAATGGTATCATTTGCAGGGCTCATAAATTGTGATTTTATTCTCATGGAAATAGCTGCCTGGTGGTATTTGGATTCTAAGGTCTCCTGTTGTGGATAATTTCACTAACATTCTGGCTGACAATTCCGTTTATCCCAGACTTCTTTTTAGATAGCTTGGGCTAGTTGGTAATTAGCCCAGTGCAGAGCCAATTTTCTTGAGTTGGGGCTGGCAGGTGGTTCCTAGGTAACTAGAGGATCTTCTGAAGGGGAAAGAAATTCTGCTTAGGGATTCAGGGCAAATAGCTGGGTTGATTTTGATTGTCATTTGGGAATTTTTTTGTTTTAAAGTTTTTGTCTGCCCAGTGCCAAAATATCTGGATAAAAATTTAAGATTTTAGTCATCTTTATTTTTCATGGTGCCAAACGTCTAGTTATCATATTGAGTTTTTAATTTTTATCTTACTTTTTTTCCTGGGAATATTCAGAGGGCAAAGAATGATAATACCTACCATGTGCTAGACATTGCCCTAGGTGTTTTACATACATTCTAAATTTTAATGAGAACCCTTAGAGGTAGGTATGGTTTCCATTTTGTATAAGCAGAAACTTAAATTCAGAAAAGTTAAGTGACTAATTTAAGGTATCCCAGCTAATAAGTGGCAGGCAGTTTACCAGAGTCAAAGCTCACACTAGATTTTCAATTGTAGTATAAGACACTCTGAAGATACATTAAAGCTCCTATTACATTTTTAGATGATACAGTGATTGGCTCAATAATGTGTTATACAAGAATTACTGTCTGTCATAGATGTGTGCATTTCTTTCTTCCTGTCATCTAATCTTGTACTGCAGCAAAAAATACATAGAATATTTTGATTATCTTACCAAGATTAAAGGACTTTCAGATATTTACTGTTTTTAGAATTCTTTAAAAGGCTCCAAAGTGTAGTATGGTTGCTAGAAATAGCCCCAGTCATGGAGTTTGGGGACTGGGTTTCCAAATCTTGCTTCTGCCACTTACTGTGTGATCTTGGATAAAGCTCTTAATTATCTCTGAGCCCCATTTTGTACATCTGCAAAATAGGGATATGATACCCACTTTACAGGGATGTTAGGATTAATGTATGTGATGCCGGTAAAAACCAGTTGCTGTCAAGTTGAGTCTGACTCATGGAGACCCCATGTATGTCAGAGTAGAACTGTGCTCCATAGGGTTTTCAGTGGCTGATTTTTTGGAAGTAGATCGCCAGGGCTTTCTTCCCAGGTGCCTCTGGGTGGACTCAAACCTCCAACTTTCAGTTAGCAGCTGAGTACGTTAACCATTTGCACCATCCAGGTATGTGATGCTTGTTGCTGTGGAGTGGATTCTGTCTGATAGCAACCCTCGACCCCATAGGACAGAGTAGAACTGCCCCATAGGGTTTACAAGGAGCCGCTGGTGGATTTGAACTACCTTACCGATCTTTTGGTTAGCAGCTGAGCTCTTAACCACTGTGCCACCAGGACTCCAGGTATGTGATAGGACCTAGTATTTGCCTCCAACATAGTTGTTGTTGTCAGTTGCCCTTGAGTCGATTCTGACTCATGGTGACCCCTTGTGTGCAGAGTAGAACTACTCCATAGGGTTTTCAAGGCTGTAACCTTGAAAGCAGATCGGCAGGCTTGGGGCTCAATAATATTGGTTTCCTTCCTTGACTAACTCTGCTACTAGTGAAGTATCAGGAGATAATTTGATGCTTCTTTTATCGTCAAACCATTGCTGTCGAGTTGATTCTGAGTCATAGTGACCTTATAGGACAGAGTAGAACTGCCCTATAGGATTTCCAGGGAGCAGCTGGTGGATTTAAACTGCCACCCTCTTAGTTAGCAGCTGAACCCTTAACCATTGTGTCACCAGAGCTCTTTTATCATTGGCCACAGGATTTATTAAAAGACTGCTAGTGGCATTATGTTAGATTACATGTTGATGCTGTTAAACTCACAGTTCATTTTTCCCTAGGATCTTGCTGCCCAAGCTAGGTAATTTGTTTAAGGGACATTTAGACAGCTGTTTTACTATTTACATTCTCTTGGTGAAGAAAGTAAATGCACATGAGGAAAGGGCATTGGATTTCTGGTCTTCCAAACTTGGTTGAAGTTCTTACTTTGCTATTTACCTGAGTTTCTTAGGATAACTGACTTCTCTGGCTGAGACTTGGGATAGGGATAATAATAGCTGAACTTTCCATCTCTTAATGAGGATCAAATGAGATAATAAATGTAAAAATGCCTTTTAAATTAAAAAAATGCTAGACAAGATAGTAATTATTATGTGATTTTAATAATGAGGTATGCCTTAGTGGAAATTCAGTACCATTTTAAGAGGGAAATTTAAAATTTTACTTGAACTATACAAAGGAGACATGTTGATTAGTTTTATTATAGTCCTTGGGGACAGCTGAAGAGATCCTGGGTAGAGGAAGTATTGAGCGAATATAATTGGAAGATGGAGGTGAGGAGTGGTGGGGGGGACAACTGAGAAAGGCCAAGGGGACTTAGGGAAGATTTTAGATATGAGGTTTGGATCTTGGTCTAATCTTGATCCATAGAGCTGGAAAAGAGGCTTCTTGATGAGAAAAACAGAGCCCTGGGCAATGTGTGGAGAACTGGTTGAAGGACTAGGGATGAAAGTGACAGCTATAGCTTCCCCTTTGAGGATATTCAGGTTGAAATCCCAGTTTTAAGTCTTTTAGGAGTATGTACAGAAGTTCTAATTTGTTACTTTTGCTTCATAATTTTAATTAAAATAGATTTTGTTTCATTCCCAGCTCCCCATAACCCCCACCAGCTAATTCTGACCCATTTTTTTGGAACATTCCAGGTGAGTCTTGTGTTTATCATGCATGAATCCAGTGGTAGCTCTCAGGTGAACAAATTGGCATATTTTCATTTAAAGAGGTGCAGGTGGCTGATAAGTGGGGGATCTGCTTCCACAGACTAAAAAGCTTAATTTTATGGAGTCTTATTCAGGTTAGATAAGAGAACTTCTATGAAAATTGGTTCTGTTTATAGCATTTCAGTAATGTAGATGATATTTTTCCTAAGTGGAATCTCAACCAGATTTTCTGTGTGTTTAATTATGCATCTGAATGCTGCAGGGTATTGGTTAAGGTTTTATTTATGTGAAAAAAGGCTCTGACTCTGGATTTTGGTACTATACTAGTTTTATGTATTTTTCTTTGAAAGGAATGTTGGTTTTTCTTTACTACAATTGACTGCATTATGTTGTCTGGATCATTGCCTTCACTATTGAGTATTGGGGTAGAATATCTATTGTACAGTACAGAACAGTTTCAAAGTCTCTATTTGATTATAAGAATACATTTAGGCTTCTTTCTTGTACCCCCTTTGTCTGCTAGTATGAAGATAGTGCAGTGATTAGATAAGGAGATGTGTTTCCATATGCCCCACTCAGAATTGTTCTGAGTTACTTTATCATGTTAACTTTATGTAGAATAATTTTTTCTTTGTAAAGTATTATGTTATTAAAATTTTTTCTTTTTACTGATCTTTTTCTTGCACTAAACTGCTAGCTCTTTTGGGGCAGGACCACGTATTTTTCATCTCTGTGTTCACTATATTTCGCACAGAGGTAAAAATCATGATGATAGCTAACGCTGTGTTGTATGCCAGGCATTGTGCCATCTATTTTAATCTTTACTATCCCCATTTTATAGAACAGAAAACTGAGGCTCAGAGAAAGGAAGTAACTTGCTCAGCTTCACAACTAATGGAAGGATGCAGATGTAATTAGAACCCAAGCAATCTGATTTCAGAGCCTACATACTTAACGTTTACACGATACTTTCTCAGAAAAGGCTTGTATGTGTATGTATGTAGGTATATATGAGGTGTATTATCTGTCTTTCTTTGTACCGTAAAACTCTGTAAAGCAGATTTTGTGCTTTTTGTATCTATTATGCTTTTTGTATCTGGTGAGGAAAAGTAAAGTGAAGTAATTGCACAAGGTCATACAGTTGCTGAGTGGCAGAACTTGGACTCAAAAATCTCTGGTCTCCTGACTCCAAAGTCTCAGATATTTCCCCCTTCTATCATACTTTTAAGGAGTCCTGGTGCACAGTGGTTAAAGTACTCGGCTGCCAACCAAAAGGTCAGTGATTAAAACCCACCAGCTGCTCCGCAGGAGAAAGATGTGGCAGTCTCCTTCCGTAAAGATTTACAGCCTTGGAAACCCTATGGGGCAGTTCTACGCTGTCCTGTAGGGTCAATATGAGTTGGATCAACTTGATGGCAGTGGGTTTCTTTATCATACTTTTAGCTATTGATTAAAACTACATACCTCCTTTCTTGGGAATGCACAGTAATCTTTTGATATGGAAAATTGTTTCCTTCATCTAGACTAACTGAAGATCAGAGGCAGCCTTAAGAAATCTTTGTGTGCCTTTTTCTTTCTTAAATCCAAGTAAAATTCCATGGTTACATAGACTGTGAACTCTTTGAGGGTAGATAGGACAGCTGTATATGGGTGTGTGTGTGAATTTTACCTGTTTTCCTAGCACCTGGCGCAGAGCATGTTTTCTTAAAGTTGCTGTGGGAATCATGATTGAAAAAGTTGATGCTAAATCTGGTATTATTAGAGAGTGGTTCTAAAATTGCTAGTTTACTTTTGTATCATACGCTTTATCCTCATTGCTTCATTCTTGGTCACTGTCTGATTATGTTTGAGTTATTATAGTAACACCAATTATAGTGACATTTAATACAGTTGAGCCAATATATGGTAACTGTATAACAGAGACTTTATATGAGAGAAGGATTGCAGTTACGTATTTCTAATACTCAAGCAATTTCTTTAATGTCTGGGTGAACTTAATTGTACTGGACTTTTTTTGATTGCCTTGTCAGATTTCTTTTGTATTTCTATGAAAAAGATATGGCAGTAGCAAATTAGTTTTCCTGGTTTTTTTTTTTTTTTTTTTAAATTTGCTTAAGTATACATTTTAAATAAAGAAATTGAAGTGATGCTGTATTCTGTGATTTCTCATTTCTTACATTGAAATATTGGCATTAAAATAACAGGAGACTAACTCAGTAGTATATCATTAGAAGATTTAAAAATGTTAGACTTTCATAGAGCTAGAAGAGATCACCATCTGCTCCACCCTCTCTTATATTATACATAAGGAGTTGGAAGCCCAGAGAAGTCAGTTGATTTGTTCAAGGTCATACAGTTTGTAATGGAGAACTTCGGACTAGAAACCGGTTTCCTTTGAAAATTATTTTCTTATTTTGGCAATTGTGAAGTCAGATATTACTCTAAAGATGATGTCACATGGCCAAAGTCACAGGCTGAAGTATTTTGGCTTATCTGTCCTGCAAATATATATTATATCCCTTTTATTAAAAAAAAAAAAGAGGGAAATTGTGTGGCTTTTGATAGGAACATCTCTATAGTAAGGAACAGATCAAGTGGCTACCTCCATTAAAAACTTTCTTCCTGGGTCCTTGAGAAGAAGCCAATTTTGCTACATTTAGCTTCTTGGCAATATCACCATCCAGATACAGTCATACCGTAGTCTGGCTGTTAGGTTTTCCAGATGGCCCAGGCCTGCATTATTTTTGTGTGCAATTATAGTTCAAAGTATTTGAGAATTCCTAAGCTCCTCTTCTTATTTCAGTCTGACACGGTTGTTATGTTCAAGTAAATTACCCTGCCTAGGAATGTCATTTAATTCCAGTGTTCCAGATTGTAGATTTGAGTGTTAGATAGTAATCTACATATAACTGGGTCTTTTAAGTGTTAGTTGTTTTAATGTGGAAGCTGTATGAAATAAAAAATTGTAATTTTCAATCTTGACTAGTTGGCTACAATCCTGGACTTGCTTTGTCACTTGGCAGACATCAATCCAACTATTTTCTCTCATTTTATGTTTACGAGGGCACATGTGCATATGTACTCACGAATGTTCCCCTCTCCAATCTAGTTGATTTTTAGGGCCCTGTAATTTGTCTTGATCAGTTTCCTTGTAGATTTTACAAGCTTGGAGAGTATATATAGTCAGAGTACAGGCTAAGCTGCTGAAACAGAGACCCCAAAATTCAGTGACTCAAGAAAGATAGAAGCTTATCTTTCATATAACAGTCCCAGAGGTAGGCAGGCGTTCAGGTGGTCAGTGGTTCTGTTCCTTGAAAATATCCAGGATCCAGGTTCCTTTTATCTCGTTGTTCTCCTAGGATGTTGTCCTCATCTCCGTGCTCTAAAACAGCTTATTAATACATCTGTCTTCTAGTTCATGAGAAGGAATAAGAGTGAGTAGAGGGCAAGTAGTTGCCTGGGGGAAAAGAAAAAGTGAGCTGGGAGTTGGCGTACATCACTTCTTCTGGCATCTCATTCATTATAGCTAGGTATGCCATGTTTCTAAGTTATAAGTTATACTGGGAAGTGTAATTTCCAGCTGGGTTGTATGTGCCCAGTTGAATCTTGGCAGAGGGTGAGGGTAGGGGAGTATCTGTAGTAAAATGAAAGGGAAAATGAATACTATTAGTAGTCTCTTCCATGGAGACATAAGTAGAAGATAATAATAATATAGCCCTTCACCCTTTCATTATCTTATTTAATTCTCTCCACAACCTTTGAGGTAGGTGGCATTATAACCATTTTACTAACAGGGAAACGGATTTTGAGGTATAAGTGACTGTTTTAAAGTCACATGACTGGCTCAAACTGAACTCTTAATCTTCTTTCCCAAATCTACCCCTCTTGTGTTTCTTATCTCAGTGAACGGCATCACCATTTTTTCCATCACCTAAACTAGAAATTTGGGATTTTTTTATCTCCCCATATTCCTTCCATCACTAAGCCCCATAGGTATTATCACTTAATATTTCTCAAAGCTGTGCCTTTTCCTCCAACCCCACCTTAGACTCTTAGCATCTCTTGCCTGTTCAGTAGCCTCCATTCTTTTCTCTGCTGCCAGGGTCACCTCTGGTGACCCACTCTTTTCAGCCCAACCCTGCCAAACCACTTGCAGTTCCCAGGACTCTCTTCTTCTCAAGTTGGCAGACACAGCCTTATTTTATTTTTTATCATCTAACGCCAACATCACTTCCTCTGCAAAGCTGTTACTGTCTTTTCCAGATAGAATTGACCGTTTTCTCCTTCATGTTTCTCCTGTGTTAATGCTTGTCATAGAACCTGTAACACTTTATTGTACTAATTTATGTGTTGTCTTTGTATTCCTAGCACTCAGTACTGTGCCTGGTAGAGAGCAGCTACTCAGTAATTGCTTGATGAATGGAGTACGTGACAAATTGGTACTTGAATCCAAATCCTATGTTTTTCTTATGATGACTCATCCTGTGTGAGTATGTACATATTTTTCTAGGGCTAATCCTTGGGAGATCTGACATTCCAGGAGTGCCTCTCTTTGACAGTCAAGAGTAGCACTGCTTGAAAAGGGCTGTTTCAACTAATGGTTGCTTTTGTGGCATCATCATTTCCCTGTCATGTGTATAGAGTTCACATAAACAGTTTAATTGCCATTTATAAGAGTCTGTGTCTTTGAAAGGTCAAACTTTGACCTTATAGTAATCAAATTTGTGGGAAAATTATTTTTTCATTAGGATTTTGGGGATGTGTGTTATTTGATATTTTATGCAGGTGCTGCTAAAACAATTGTAACCTGTAAATAAATAAATGGTGGATGTTTGACTTTAATTTTTATTGATTACACCAAAAGACAAAACAGGTGAGCTGTATATATATATATATATATTTTTAATATTCATTTTATTTTTGGTGAAAATATACACAATAAATCTTACACCCATTCAACAACTTCTGCATGTGTGGTTCAATGACATAAGTTACATAGTTTAAAAAAAAAAAAGTGTTTACTAGAGTGAAAACTTGTGGGTTTACCAAATCAAGACTGTAGAATTCCCATCATCTTTCCTCTGCTTGGAGCCCTGGTGAGGCTGTAGGTTAAGAGCTCAGCTGCTAACCAAAAGGTCGGCTTTTCAAATCCACCAGCCACTCCTTGGAAACCCTATGGAGCAGTCTTACCCTGTCTTATAGGGTCACTATGAGTTGGAATCGATAACGGCAATGGATTTTTTTCCCCCTTCTGCTTGGCATAGTTCAAATTCCTTCTTCCCCGGAATCAGGCAGATTAGATTGACCTTTTCATTGTTGGTGCTGGTGGTCTTCAGTCTCAGCCTTCCTAGTGATCTTTTCAAACAACTTCAGTGAAAACATCCTGTGGCAGTTTGATATCATTAATATCCCAGTTTAATATCTCCTTGTCCTCAGAATCAGCATCATCTGGTTACATGATAATGTCAGATCACCTATAGGATTTCATCTATTCAGCTCCCCTCAGAAATGTTTGAGAATTTTGTTCTTAAAGCCTTTAATATGGTCAAGATGAGCCCACTCATACAGCTTTGACAGGGAGACTGCTTTCTGATGATATGTTTCTGATGTTTCTCGTGATTTCCTAGGTTCATAGGTTGGATCCAAGGCAGACTGATTCACAGATTCTAATTCTCCTGCTGTTTATCCTGCCTGATCCTTGGGCAGCACTGGACTCGACACTGGTTACATTCTTCATGTTGTATCACCATTCTCAATATCTTGTTTCACCACCATTGACTTTGACTCACTGCCCTATCTGTAGACTAGTCATCTGTTTTAGAGTTATGGTTCTCAATTCGATCTGATACAGATAATTCTTTGGAAGAGCGCAGTGCTCAAGGCAAACATTCTTTACTAATTCAGCTCAACTATTGTTTAGTTTGAAGATTACTTCAGGGGATAATTTCAGTTCAAGGTTCAAAAATTTCCTCAGGGCAGCAGATTTGGGGGTTCCTCTAGCCTCATTGGGTTCAGTAAGTCTGGATTCTCTAAGAAATTTGAAATTCTGTTCCACATTTTCCCTTGCCATCAAAACATTCAGTAATAGTCGGTGAGCACCATCCAGTTCTTCTGGTCTCATGGAGGCAACTAGACATGTAGTCCAGTTCCTTCTCAGATTCCTAAGTCTTCTTCCTCTGCTGCTCCAGGTGAATAGAGACCAATTGTTGTATCTTGGATGGCTGCAGGCAAGCTTTTAAGACCCCAGGTGCTACTCACCGAACTTGGGGGTAGAATGGAAACTAAAAACAGCATTAGGCCAATTGACTGGACAGTCCCATGAAGCCATGACCCTAAGCCTTCATACCAAGAGAAATGATCCCATGAGGTGTTTGGTTGTACCTAAGTAGTTTCAGCAACTGCTGCTTCCTTTTTTTTTTTTGTTGTTGCTGCTGTTGTAAAATTATATATAATGCAACATTTGCCATTTTGCCCTTTTACTGGTGTGTAACTTAGTGATATCAGTTATGTTAGTCGTTGTGTAAAGGGTGGTTATAGTCTTAAAGTTATTTAGAAAGCACATGAAAATGAAAAAGGGATAGCTTCAAGTTACAATACACACAATTTAGGGAAACATGGTTACATATCAGTGATGAGTGTAAACTCAGCTTGGCGGTTATCATGTCTGATCACTGAAGCTCATTTATTGTGAGTTTAAACCATCTGTTTTGGTGTTAATCTTTAAAACACAGTTGGTAGATGTTAATGTAATAAAAGGCAATAAAGCTTAAAATATGGCAGTCATTTGGTCTGGTTTACTTTTCAATTAATTGCATGCAAACTTAAGTGTCTTTGGGAAAAAAGAACGGAGGGGGATTAACGCTGTAGTCAACTATTTTGATCTCAGCTTGAGCCCTGCACACCTGTCACTGCCTTGTGGAAGTTTTCCTCTGTAATTAAGAGCTTCTCTCTCATGTTATTACTTAATTGGATGCCACAAGAGCCTGGTGAAACAGTAGAATCCTCTTAATTGCATACCAGCTCTTAAAACAAATCACCAATGCTTAATGTGGTATTGTCTTTATAAGCCTTCCCTAGTAGAAGTTTTGATCTCCTTCAAGTACAAAAGGAAATGTAGTCCCTACGTATTGGAGAATTGAGGATTCAGCTTTTTATAAAAGTAGAAATCATATAATACTTAGAAATATCTCTCTGCAAAGAGTTAAGTTAAAAAACGTAATAACTAATATTTATATGATGCTTTACAATTTGACCAAGTGCTTTCCCTTATTTTAATTCCTATAAAAGTTTCATGAAGAAAGATGCTGTAATCATGTTTCCCATTTTAAATGTGAGGAAACTGAGGGTCAGGAAAGTGACTTGCCCAAGGTTACACAGTGAGGAAGTAATAGAGACTGATGCGGACCCCAGACCTTACCTCCTTTTCTGTACATCATGCTATCTCAATGAGCATAAACTGCATGTGTGGAAATGTCAGTTTAACAGGTTTTCCTTTAACTGATTTTGTCATATGATAATGTGATCTCAGCTTAGTGTGTTTAATACTTTTCTCTGAGCTTTCAATTCTTACACATATAACAGGAAAGAGGCAGCATGGTAGTAGGTGAAGAAGTTAAAGTGCTGGAAGATGACAGATTTGCCCATAATTTCATGTTTGAATCATTATATATTTAGTTGAAGCATCCTTCTCTAGGGTTGGCAGGGTCTTTGTGGTCCTGCTGCTTGTGTAGACAAGGCCTCCACAGTGTATTTCAGTGCTGAGCAGTTACGACAGCTGGTTTAAATGAACTGCTGTGGCAGTCATCTCCATTGATGCCCCAGTGCCCATCTTCCTCTCCTACCTTTAGGATCTAGTAGTGGAAAGATCTCTTCACAGGAAATCAGGGAGCCTTGGTTCTTCAGTTGCAGTGTGATGATTTGCTAACTGACCTTTTGAGGACTAAGTTCAGGACATATCACCTCTATGAAGACTCCTCTGAGTCCCCCAGGTAGCCTCAGTGCCTTTTTGTTTCTGGATGTTATGACACATTCACATACCCACTGTAGCACTTATCTCATTGTACTGTAATTGTGTTCCTTTCTTTCCCATTAGAACTTTACCTCTGTCCTCTTTTTCTGTCATACATTTGCACTTTAGAACCATAGTCCTAAACCATATATTCTGTGAGGGCACATTCACAGGGTTCCTTATAGTGGACATTTGTAGTTTGCTTCCTTGGCATCTTTCCCCTCTCATCTTGGTAATGGCCTCAGATGTTGGTTTTGGGAACCATACCTCCCTTCTACTATGTCCCTTGTGGTTTGGGTGAGAACTTCCTTGCCTCTGATGTTATATGAACCGGGTCCAGGCTAACCAGTGCATCACAATTATCTGGCCACAGGGATTGGTTTAGGGGTAAATACGTGTTCTAAGCTGGTCTAAACCAAATGTTCAGGACTTTGTGGGAGCCACTACAAAAGACCTTCTCCCTATCATGCTGGCCTAGAAGGTGTATGTTTAGAGCTGCTGCAGCCATTTTGCTACCGTAAGAGAGGGGTCTGGCTCGTCATATAGCAGCATTGAGGCAGCAAGTTTAAAGAGATGGAGACAGTGATGTCGAGGCATTCTGAAAGTCTACCCTGATCTTGGTCTTCAGTTAATTAAGCCAGTAGTTAGGCTTTTGTTGCCTAAACTAGCCAATTGCTTTTAAGTCGATTTCAACTCATGGTGATCTAATGTGTATCAGAGTAGAACTATGCTCCATAGGTTTGTCTATGGCTGCTGTTTCGGAAGTAGATTGCCAGGCCTTTCTGAGTTGTTTCTGTGTGGACTCAAACCTCCAACCTTTCAGTTAACTGTTGAGTGTGTTAACCATTTGCACCACCCAGGGAGGTACTCCTTTGCTTAAACTAGGTTGGGTTGAGTTTTCTGTTATTTACCACTGAAAGAGTCCTAACTGATCCATTTCTCTTCTGTACCTAGAGTTTGGCCCAGAGATTGTTAAATACGTAAATGAATGAACTGTAGGAACATGAATAGGGATTTCCTTTTTCTTAGTCTCAGTTTCTACAAAATGGGAGTAATGATTTCTGCTCTGCCTGGCTCAAGGTTTGTTGTGAGTTAATAGAATTAATAGAAGAAAAAACTCTTTGGTGTTCTTCGGCACTTAGTCTATACCAAACAATTCACTTAATTGTTCCTATAACTCTAACCATTATAATTATAGTCTGATAACAGTTAACTTATTTTCTCTCAATTAGATTGTATACCTGCTGAGAGTGAGACTGTGTCTTACATACTTATAGTTTTCCCCACATTGCTTAGCACAATATTGAGAGAATAGTGGACATTCATGAATACTTATTAATGATGACAATAAAAGCTGCAATTTATTGTATACTTTCTTTTGGCCAGACATTGTATAGGCATTCTACATAAATTATCTCTAAACGTTAACTAATAGCATTACCTGTTAGGTAGCTGTTAGATAAGTGGTGGTAGTCTCAGAGGTTAGGTTATACAGTTAACAAGTGGTAGAGCTGAAATTGTTGGTTATGATGGAAAATACACTCCTCATTTGTTGACATGGTTAAGTTCCAAAGACCAGGTCATTATGCAAAAATTAGAATTATGCAAAAATGGAGAATGACCACATCAGATCACAAAATATTATGTGGGACATAATGTCCTTCTGGACCGGAGAGGCAGAAAATGTAAGTGAATGCTGCCAGACGTACGTTGTCAATGCGTAAAATAGTTGGATAGTAGATTTTTGTCTACTATTGTTGTAAATGTGAAATGTTGGATAATGAGTTAATCGATAAGTAAGGAGTAGATGTAAATGTAATTGAGCCTTCTAGAACATATACCAGAAAAGTTTGAGGGGTCTGCCTTAGGTGAATGATAGGCGTGAACATCAAGTAAACACCTGGTAGGTGTGAAGTCTTGGTCTGGAATTGCTTGAAAAGCCACATTCAGGTCTTTTCTTGGCATTGTTTCATTTATTGCACCAATCCATTGCATCCATTAAGTAATGAAAGATAGAGAGTGGGGGCATTGGAAATTATGGTCACAGGGGTACTGTGTATAGTATGGTGATGCCCCATTGAATAGCTCAGTGAATGCTTCCTCCCTGGGGCCCTTGTGAATTAATGCCTTGCTAAATATGCTTGACTGGTTCTTAGGGAATGTTTTGCTCAGGCTTTGGCAGAACCACCCTATTAGTAGGTGACCTTTTGTTCTTTATTGAGCTTTAAAGTCAGAAACCAGATTAAGCAAAAAATCAAATGGAAAAATTCTAACTAGCGTTACAGACTTTATTCTATGATGGAAAATACCCTCGCCTTGATGCAAGATATCTAGATTGTACTCCAAGGTCTGAATCAAATGATACTATTTATCTTCTAGGTGATTTACATATATTATTTTATATAATTCCCGAAAGAACCCTTCAGAATTAGTATTACTCTCCCCATTTATAAAATCAGAAAAATGATTTATGGCTGTAAATATTCTCCTCTAATTTTGCTTTGTTTCTCATTCTTTTTAAAAATTTTATTGTGATAAAATATATATAACATAAAATTTGCTATTTTAACCATTTTTAAACGAATGGTGTTGTTAGGTGCCATTGACTCAGTTCCGACTCATAGTGACCCCATGTACAACAGAGCGAAACATTGCCTGGTCCTGCGCCATCCTTACAGTCATTGCTGTGTTTGAGCCCATTGTTGCAGCCATTTTGTCATTCCATCTCGTTACCAAGCATGATGTCCTTCTCCAGGGGCTGGTCCCTCCTGATAACATGTCTAAAGTAAGTGAGAGGAAGTCTTCCTATTCTTGGAGCATTCTGGCTGTACTTCTTCCAAGACAGGTTTGTTCGTTCTTCTGGCAATCCATGGTATATTCAGTGTTCTTCACCAACACCATAATTCATTGTCCAACTTTAGCATGCATATGAGGCGATTGGAAATACCATGGCTTGGGTCAGGCACGCCTTAGTCCTCAATGTGATATCATTGCTTTTTAACACCTTGAAGAGGTCTTTTGTAGCACATTTGCCCAGTGTAATCCATTGTTTGATTTCTTGACTGCTTAAATGTATACTTCAGTGATATTAATTACCTTCACAATGTTGTGCAAGGATCAGCACTATTTCCAAAAATTTTTGTTACCCCAAACAGAAATTCTGTATCCATTAAACAGTAACTCCTCGTTCTCCTCTCTCCCTAGCCCCTGGTAACCTCTACTTTCTGTCTCTATAAATTTGCCTACTGTAGATATTCATGTAAATGGAATCACAATATTTGTCCTTTTGTGTCTGGCTTATTTCATTTAGCATGTTTTGAAGGTTCATCCATGTAATAGCATGCATCAGAACATCATTTCTCTTTATGGCTGAATAATACTGCATTGTATGTATATACCACAATTTGTTTATCCATTCAAAGATTGGTGGTCCTTTGGAATGTTTCCACTTTTTTGTTAGTGTTCCATGTTCAGTGAAATGGGATGCTGGAAAAGGATCAGTTTGGGGATGGAATATTGTGAATTCAATTTTGAACATGTTGAATTTGCGGTGACTTTAAGACATCCAAGGTTAGATGTCAAGTAGGCAGTTAGATAAACATATCTGGAACTTAGAGGTAAGGGCCAGACAAAAATTGGTTATGTATTTGGCATTTAGATGGTAAAGTCATGCACATGGATTAAATTGTCTAGAGAAAGAAAATAGAGAATAGGGCATAGTACAGAGTATTGAGGAATATTTAATCACTGGGCAGAGGAGGATAAACCTGGAAAGCAGACAGAGTGGACAGAGATAAAGGTAAGAGAGAAACTAGGGGAAATGTAGTATTCAGAAACCAACTGATTTAATAAGGAGGAAATTATTAACAGTGCTGAGAGATCAAATAAAAATAAAGACTTAATGTCCATTGGATTTAATTTGAAACACGGCGAAATGATTAATGGGGCATTGTTCAGCTGATACTGTTTCTGGAATGTTAGATCTGGAAGGGATATTATTTATCATCATGATTAGTAGATGTTATGGGTTGAATTGTATCCCCCCAAAAGACATATTGAAGTCTTAACCCCCCAAAACAAAAAAACAAACCTGTTGCTGCTGAGTCGATGCTAACTCATAGTGACCTTATAAGATGGAGTAGAACTGCCCCATAGGGTTTCCAAGGAGCGCCTGGTGGATTCGAACTGCTGACCTTTTGGTTAGCAGCCATAGCTCCTTAACTCCCAGTACCTGTGAATGCGACCTTATTTGGAAATAGTGTCTTTGCAGATGTGATTAGTTAACATGAGGTCGTACTGGAGTAGCATGGGCCCTAATTCAGTATGGCTGGTATCCTCATTATAAGAAGAGGAGAAAAGACAGACACAGACAGACACTCAGAGAGCGGATGACCATGTGAAGATTGGAGTTGTACTGCTACAGCCAAGGATCACTTGGGGCTACCAGGAGCTGGAAGAGATAAGGAAGCATCTTCCCCTATAGCCTTCAGAGAGAGCATGTCCCTGCTGACACCCTGAATTGAACTTCTAGCCTCCAGAACTGTGAGAAAATAAATTTCCATTGTTTAAAGCCGCTTGGTTTGTGGTACTTTGTTATGACACGCTAGAAAACTAATACAGCAGATTAAAAAATATTTTTTTAAAACACTGGAACCTTTTTTTCCCTACTAAGTGTTACATGAAAGCTCAATACAAAGAGATTAAATGGGAGCTGTTCTGGTTGAAGTGGAACTTACAGCACTGCTCCTTTGTATCCCCTTCTACTCACTTCTGGTTCCTAAGGTACTTTTTCATATCTCCTAGGTCTCTGTAGAACAGTTTGAAAACACTGATCTAGATGGCCCTTTATTACTGAAGAGGAAACTGAGGCCTGGGGACAGCCTACACAGCAGGTTTTAGGATTAGAGCTAGTGTTAGTACAGTACCATTACTAAAACTAAGGTCTCTCGAGTTCCCTTCAGTACACTTTCTACAGACTCTGGACTCTATAGAATATCTGTTCCCCCTTACCTAGGCCAGCAGTCCTGGCTCCCTGAGTCTGAAGTGTCCCTATGATATGAAGGAAACATACTAAGAGGGGTCTGGAGGCGATCTGCTTCTTTCATTTGTTCGTTACTGTGTCCTAGAGGTGACGTGTACTGTGGTAGTTGTGTAATTGTCAACTTCCATTCCATTCCAAAGAATTAGCTTAAGTCAATTAATGTCATTCCTTTGCTAGTGAATGGTCTAGGAATGGGAAACCCTGGCGGCATAGTGGTTAAGAGCTATGGCTGCTAATCATAAAGGTCTGCCGTTTGAATCCACCAGGCGTTCCTTGGAAACCCTATGGGGCAGTTCTACTCTGTCCTGTAGGGTCGCTATGAGTTGGAATTGACTTGACGGCAATGGGTTTTTTTTTTTTTTTTTTTTGGTCATATGTCCAAAGTCTGGGCAGTAAAACGTGACAGGAAGGCTGCTGGAGACTTCTAAGAAAGGTTCTTGGCTTGAAAAAAAGAATATATCCACTTTTTTTCAGATGAATGTTTTCCACTGCTTACTTGTTGTTGTTGTCATGTGCCAACGAGTTGATTCAGACTCATAGCGATCCTGTAGGAGAGTAGAACTGCTCCATAGGGTTTCCTAGGCTATAATCTTTATGGGAGAAGATCATCAGGTCTTTTCTCCTATAGGGTGGCTTGTGGGTTTGAACCTCTGACCTTCTGGTTAGCAGCCAAGCACTTAACCATTGTGCCACCAGAGCTCCACTTATTTATTTAGGCCAGACTGGCTCAAGAGTAAATGATTTAGTGTATATGAAAGTGAGAGCGGTACAGATGTTGGTTCATTCATTCGATAGTAGATGTCACCTAGCAGACCTAGGTAAAGGAGTGGACCATAGACTTGGAATGCTTTGAAAGGTATATGGAGGAAGAAAAGATCTTCCTTAGATTAGCCTTGAACTCAGTGGTGGTAGTGAGAGTAGTCCAGATGGGAGAGGCCGAGGAAAAATGGGCTAGAAGGAAACTGGAGCTGATTAATGATTTCTAGGGTAGGTTTGGAGGAAAAAAGGGAGTAAAGGCTGTTAATCAGTGAAGCATTGTTAAGCAGCAGTAGTATTTTAGTCAGTGCCAGTGGAGTGTTTGTTCTCCTGGAGAAAACATTGTTAAAAATATCTTGTGTCTGTGTCTTACTTGGTAAATTTGGGGTCTGAAAGGCCTGTGGTGAGCCACCCTCTTTCCTTCTCCCTGGTGACTTAGTAGGAGCCCTGGTGGCACAGTGCTTAAAGTGGTCGGCTGCTAAACCCTGAGGTCGGCATTCAAACTCACCAGCTGCTCCATGGGAGAAAGATGTGGCAGTCTGCTTCCGGAGAGATTCACAGCCTTGGAAACCCTATACGGTCTCTATGAGTTGGAATTGACTTGATGGGCAATGAGTTTGGTTTTTCTTTTGGTTTAGTGGCTTAGTGCCCAGTGCATCTCTGTCTCTGGCCATTGGGGACTGCCTGGAAAGATATTTGGCAGTGGCTCAATCCAGGTACTCCTAACTGTTAACTTCCAGCATAGCTGGAGGGGAGGACAAGTCAGGGGCCCAGGCTCTAGTAGCAGCACAGAGAGGTGGTACTTGGTTGGGGGGAAGGAAGGTAGCTAGTTCTTCTGGAACAATTGATCACTCCTGAAGTATTTTGGATATTAGATAGACCTGGATTCAATTTCAGCTTTACCATTCACTGTATCATCCTGGATAAGTCATTGTGAAAATAGCATTGTAACATTTACCTTTCAAGGTTACTGTTAGGATTAGAGACAGTTTATATTTACAACTACAATGCGTGTCTTATAGTTGACGTTCTAATAAATGATAGTTGTATTGCTGTTACTAACAATAACTAGGTAAAGTCAGTGAAACTGTACTTTTATAGCACATCTTTCAGATTACCCATTGATTTAATTTTTTTGTGACCCCCCTTGGGGGTTCTGTGTTTAGTATGTTTTAATTAGGATTCAAGTACATGTAAAATGACTAAGTTGGATGGAGATAGGGATGGGAGTGATAGTTGAAGGGAATGATGGAGGAGACATTGCTATTTGCCTTTGGTCCAAACTCATGAGGGTTAGCCTTGGTCTTCAGAGTTGTACTCTTACTTCTTTACCCTATTTTGCATTTCTTTTATTTTCTCCATTGCTTTTTAATATAATAGGAAAACCCCCTTCTCTCTTTTTATTCACAAATATTCATAGAGCACCTTCTCTATATTCACTGTTTTGCGTATTGGAGACACTGTAATGAACAAGAGAAACAAGATCCTTGGTGCTTATATTCTTTTTTTTTTTTTGTTTTTTAATCGTACTTCAGGTGAAGGTTTACAGAACAAATAGTTTCTCATTAAATAGTAGTATACATACTGTTTTATGATGTTAGTTAACAGCCCCACGACATGTCAACCTTCTCCTTTCTCCACCTTTTTTTTTTTGGTGAAAATATACATCGCCAAAGATATACTATTCAAAAATTTCTACATGCATAGTTCAGTGACATCGACTACGTTCTTCCAGTTGTGCTGCTATTCTCACTTTAGATGAAGGTTTACAGAACAAACTAGTTTCTCATTAAACAGTTAGTACATATGTTGCCCTATGACAATGGTTAACAACCTCACTACACGTCATCACTGTCCTTATTCAACCTTGGGTTCCCTATCACCAGCTTTCCTGTCCCCTTCTGCCTTCTAGTCCTTGTCTCTGGACTGCTGTGCCTCATTAGTCCCGTTTTGTTTTATGGGGTTGTCCAGTCCCCGGCTGAACGGTGAACCTTGGAAGGGACTTCACCACTGAGCTGAAAGGGTGTCTGGGGGCCATACTCTTGGGGTTTCTCCAGTCTCTTTTAGGCTAGTAAATCTGGTCTTTTTTGTGTGTGTTAGAATTTTGTTCTACATCCTTCTCCAGCTCTGTCTAGAATCGTCTGTTGTGATCCCGGTCAGAGCAGTCAGTGGTGGTAGCCGGGCACCATCTAGCTGTACTGGACTCAGTCTGGTGGAGGCCTTGGTAGTTGGTGCTTATATTCTGATGATGAGACTGTTTCCCTCTTTGGAACCTTGCAGGGACTGGTTCCTTGATTTGTGGAGTTTGGGATTAGGTAGGCCAGGTCTCAATGGCGTGTTACCATCTTGGATGTCACTCTCCGTAGCCCCATTTTTACATTGTGCCTCAACTCTGGCACCTTTTCTTTGAAGTCTTTTATGAGCCTCCAGGCTGGGTTGGGTGCTCCTTTTCTGCTCTAACCACCCTTTACTTACCTTTGCCATAATGCTTCCTGGCTGTCTCCTCTGCTAGAGTGAGCTCCTTCTGGACGGGTGCCCTTGTTAATTGATTCATGTGCAGCTGCTTGGCTAACACTAGACCACACATTCAGGTCCTCTGGGATAGGCCCCTGATGACTTCTGCAACCACATCTTTCACCACTGCCTGGCTGGCACTTTGTACTGTAGCAACACTGAAGTCGATGTCATTTCCCCAGGCATGCTAAACTGTTTTTTTTTTTTCTGGGCTGTTCCTTTTTCCTAGAATGTCCTTCTCCTCTACGTTAACTTTTTTCTCCTTTAAATCAGTTATCTTCCAGGAAGCCTTTCCTGGCCCTCTCTAGACTGTTTTCCCATGCTTCTGCTGCTGCCTTCCATCATCTTTATCACAGATTCCATGCTCTCAAGGAACTCTCAGTTTTTGGCACTAAGTCATAGCTAGATTTCTGCCATCTTCTTCACCCATCAAGCTTCGTTCTGCACCTCACTTATTGAAGTTGCCTTTGCTGCTGACAGACATTCTGGAACGTAAGTAACCTTCTAGGAATCTGATGGGATTTCCTCTTTATTGCTTTCCTGTTGTGTAGTACCCTTGCAGATGTGTCAGTTCTAACTAGGATGAACATAATCCTTTTGTATAAAAATAATATGCCTTTTATAGTCTTCTCACCTAGCAGAGACTCCAGTGATCTTGATCCATCTTGATGGCATTTAATGTCTTCATTTTTCTTCTTAAATCCCCTTCCAGAGTTTTTTTTTTTTTAATCTGTTATAGAAAAACTTTAAAACTTCGCAAATGTCTCTCTGTAATTTTACCATGCAGAGATTAGCTTTTAAAACTTTCAGCATTTTTAAAAGTTTTTTTCTACTTATTTTATATAGTTAAGATCATACTATAGATACCATTTTGTGCAGTGCTTTTGTATTTTACATAGATCATAAGCATTTTCCAATGTCATTAAAAATTTTTCATTAAGCATCAGTTTTAATGGCTGTGTATGCTATTGCATTGCATGACATGACTTAGTCATTACCTTATTGTTAGACGTTTAGATTATTTTCCATTTTTTGGATATTATAAATAAAATTGTGATAAGCATCTTTGGTTATAAATTTTGATAACTTTCTTGTTGTTGTTAGGTGCCATTGAGTCGGTTCCGACTTGTAGCAACCCTGTGTACAACAGAACGAAACACTGCTCAGTCCTGCACCATCCTCATGATCATTGTTATGCTTGAGCCCATTGTTGCAGCCACTTTGTCAGTCCATCTTGTTGAGGGTCTTCCTCTTTTTCGCTGCCCCTCTACTTTACCAAGCATGATGTCCTTCTCTAGGGACTAGTCCCTCCTGATAACATGTCCAGAGTGTGTGTGACACTTTTAAGGGAGCATTTTGGCTGTACTTCTTCCAAGACATGTTTGTTCGTTCTTCTGGAAGCCCATAGTATATTCAATATTCTTCACCATCACCATAATTCAAAGGCATCAATTCTTCAGTCTTTCTTATTCATTGTCCAGCTTTCACATGCACATGAGGCTATTGAAAACACCATAGCTTGGATCAGGTGAACCTTAGTCCTTAAAGTGACATCTTTGCTTTTTAACACCTGAAAGAGTTCTTTCACAGCAGATTTTTGCCCAGTGCAATGTGTCTTTTGATTTCTTTACTTCTGCTTCCATGGGTGTTGATTGTGGATCCAAGTAAAATGAAGTCTTCGAATAGGGTAATTGGAGTAAAGGTGTAAAATTTTTAAGGCTCTTCATATATACTGTTGCTCTGCTAGTTCATTACAGGAATGCAGCATGTATTTTTTAAATGAAAGAAAGGCTATACCTAGTCATGCTTTATATAGGAGGGAACAAGTGCCAGTAGCCTCCGTCCCCCCTTTCATACTTGTCCTTCTAAGTGTTCTGTGTCCTCTTTGTTCTTAGTTAGTGCTTTATCCTCTTCTTAATTTCACACTTCATTGCTCTTTTTATGCTCAGGCCAAATAAAATCAGGTCTTTGCTCCTTCTCTCCTAAAGAAGAGACAGTAAGTTTCTCCTCATTTGGTCTCTTATCATGTTCATTTTTCATCTTTCCATCGTTCGTTGGTAGTATCGTATGACTCAGAGGTCTCTTCTTGCAGTCACAGAGATTTGGAAAATCTTGACCCATCCCATAGGTAATGTTTAAAATATGGAGCGAGAGCAAGCCCTAGTAGATAAGATCTAGCACTAGTTACTGAGAAACCAAAGGGGATTCTAGCTCCTACCCTCCCTAGCTGAGTGATCTTAACCTTTGATCTCTCTGGGATTCTCTTTCTTATCTGTAAAACAGGCCCACAGTAATACCTCCGCCATTTACCACACAGGCATGAGAGGATTAACCAATCTATAAAACAATACATTTTTACTGAATAGCTATTGTGTGCCAGATTGTGGTAAATTCAGAGAAATATTCTTCTTGTCGAAGAACTATGATATCTTTAGGTCACTTATTCAAGTCGGTTCATTTAGTCAGTCAGCAGGCATTTACTGAGTACCTATTTTGCAACTTTTTAGGCTAAGTACTAGATGGAGAGGATATTACAATTCAGTGTAAAATATGCTGTGATACTGTTATGTAATAACAACAACAACAGCAATAGTAACTAATAGTTAATGAGTGTCTGTTATATGCCAGGCACTGTTCTAAGCCCTTTATCTGTGTTACTTAATTATCACAATAAACCTTTAAGATAGATGCATAATTACTGTTATCTATAGATTATAGTGGAGTACAAATGAGAATATAATATTACCATTTATTGAATGCCCACTATAAGCCAGACATTCTGTTGGTACTTGATAATACATTTTCTTTCATTCTCTCCACAACCCTGCGAGATTAGGTAGGTATTATCATTTTACACGTGAGGAATAGTCTCAAGAAGATTAAGAAAGGTGCCCAAGTTCACACAGTTTGTGAGAGGTGGAGTTGGAATTGAGCCCAGTTTTAGGTCCAGTTCTAAAGCTTTGGTTCTTAGAATTTTGTTGGTAGAAGGCAGGAGGGTAGGTAGAGTTCTCTAGGCTAAGGAACTATGGGATCAAACATAGGAGAGTCCATTACCTATTAATGGAATAGCAAGAAAAACTGAAAGGTACTTTCTTTAAAATGTGAGATTGTTCCTTTCATTTCCCTATATGTTGCATCCTCTCCAGGCTAAGATATCCTCTTATAGCATGAGAATGCATAGGCACGTCTTAAGTACTGTACTTGTGGCTGTCGCTGCTGGTGACACATGGTGGTCTCGAATGCTTTAGCCAAGTGCCTAATAACTGAAAATGCTATATTCATTCAAGGCAGCTGCATCATGCAATGAGATGGGATTTAAAATTGGCATGTTCATACTAAAAAAAAAAAGAAAAAACTCACTTAATTTTAAAATGTTAATTTGCAACCTGATGCTGCCATATTAGAATTTTCTAATTTTTTCTGCAGTAAAGAGTAAGAAATGTTTCATTAAACTCCTGTTAAATTGTTTACACTTGTTGCAGACTGCACTGATGTGCTCAGCTGGCTGAAATGCTTTTCCAAAACAGGGTGCAGTAGAAAAGAGAAAAATAGGCGGTTTTAGTTTGAAGTCTAGAATGGCTGTTGAATAAAGGAATGCAGTGAAGTTTTTCAGAGCTTACGGAACTGACTTCAACAGTTGTGCTGTATAATTGATTCATGGTGTTACAGCTTTGAGAGGCATGGACTAATGGAGACAGACCATTTAAAATAGGCTGTGTTTAAAACTATTTGCATGAGATGGGCCCTGATCCTCACTTCTGCAGCAACTTCCTGACTAGTATCCCTTCCTCCTGTCTCACATCCTAGATACTGCTTCTCTATGAGCTTTATTAAACATAGATTACACTGTCTTCCTTGCTTTAAAACCCTCAGTGGTTACCCTTCCTCTGAGGATAAAATCCAGACCCTTTAACTTAGCTTGCAAGGCTCTTTTTATGATTTGGCCTCTGCCTGCCTCATTAGCCTCAAATCCCACTTCTTTCTCATGTGTTGTTCAGCCAGACTGAACTACCAGGCATTTACTGTCCAGGTCCTGTTCCTATATCTTTATCTACATACTCTCCCTATCTGGGACACCTTCCCACCCTTTCTTTGTCTCTTAGCCTCTTAATTGCCCTTTCAAACAGCTTGAGCATCATCTCTGAGCAGCCTGCCTTTGTGGTTCTTATACCCCTACCTCATTCCACCACAGGATTCTGAGCCTCTCCTTTGTCTTTTCATAGTTCCTGGTATTTCCCTCTCTTACAGCACTTACCACTTTGTATTATTACTGTTTAAGTTTCTGTCTGCTGCTATAATTTATTTCTCTCTTTAGCATGTATCCCTTAATAGGTCCTCAGATAATGTTTGTCAAATGACTGTCTTTTATATGAAGATAAACCACACCCAAACCCACTGCCCTCGAGTCAATTTTGACTCATAGCAGCCTCATCGGACAGAGTAGAACTGCCCACAGGGTTTCCAAGGCTGTAAATCTTTATGGAAGCAAACTGCCACATCTTTCTCCTGCAGTGTGGCTAGTGGGTTCAAACCACTGACCTTCTGATTAGCAGCCGTATGCTTAGCCACCGTGCCACCAGGGCTCCTCCTGAAGAACATACTAAGGATATATTCGTTCATGGAGTCCCAAAAAGTGTGATAAAATTTGACGAGTATCCCCCTGTTTTTTTATTTCTGCTGAGTTGTGAGATTGTTCCAAGAGTTGAAAAAAAAAAATCCATTTAGAATCACCTGCAATTTAGTTATATGCCAAGCCTGAAACAAGAAATAAGCCCTTTCCTTAGACAGCTCTTACATTAAGTAGTGTCGTTGCCCCCATGCCATTTTTACAGTATTCAAGAAATAATGCGTGCCTGTCTGTTCCAGGTTCTGTGTCCTGGGGACCTAGATATAAGTTACAGTTTAGGCCCTCAAGGAGCTCATAATTAGACTTTTATCTGGTGTAATTTCTTGTTCAATAGATCAGGGGCCCCAAACCCATGCTGGAGAACAGGGATGAGGGCCCTGGTGGATAGTGGTGACCATGCATCTTACACATTTCCTAGTCCCCACCACTTGGCCATCATTCCTTTTCCTCCTAAATGGATGCTTATTTCTCCCCTCATTTTGCTAGCCAGAGAATTCTTGATTCCCCTGCAGCTTGCTGCCTGGCTAGAACACTGTGGAGTTTTCTATTTCTGTCACTCTATGTTAATTAAGTTAATTATGGCTTAAAAAAAAAAATTCCACCTGCATATGAGTCTGTCTAAGAGAGAATAGAGGAGAGGAAGTAGTCCTTATGCAAATCCCTGAGCTTAAAGAGCTCTGCTGCAGACATCCCAACTGGTAGGTGAGCCAGAAGTGCTCCTGGGATATCCTAGAGTCATATCATGTCATGGACATCCTTGTGAGGACCAAGACATAACCAGTTAACAAGACAGCTAAAAATATATAGTGTTAATATTTAAAATTTCTATTTGTTTGGAATAAGCAACAAACCAGGCAATTCGACCATGAAGGAAGAAGGAAAAGAACTAATATTTATTGAAGAGCAGGCGCAGATCTGAGAGCTTTGCATGTGTTATCTCATGTAATTCTTACAGCAACCCTTGAAGGTGGATAATAATTATTTCCATTTTGCAGATGAGGACTTTGAGGTTCCGAGAGGTGGGACAGAAGGGCTGAGTTTGAATTCTGGCTCTTCTGCTTTTTTTTACCTTTACTTTTTTACTTGTATGATCTTTGCAAATTATTTTAACACTATGATTCTCACTTTACTTGGTGGTTAAAAAAAGAGGAAGGATGGCAACCAGTTCATACTTTATTCAAAGAATTCTTTTTGAGAACTAAATGAGAAACTTCCTGTCTGAAAAAATCCAATTCAGAAACATTATAGGTGCTCGATTAAGTCTGATGAAATGTGAGCCTCTTACTACTTTATTTAATCAGGAATTCTTATTAAAAGGAAAGGATTAAAATTCCTGGATTGACTAAGACATTTTACAAAAAAATATAGAAAAGTTAAGAAATGTGGCCTAGGGTTTAATAAATAAGGCTAACAAATGTGTGTATTATGTAGTTTATCATATTTATTTGATGGAAACTGTAGGAGATAAATGAAGTCATGTGCTGGGAAACCTTTACTGAACTTCCCTGAATTGTAGGGACTGATTTTGCAGAAAGTTAGTCTCAAGTCTATCTCTTCCATACTCAGGCTCCTCCTTAGGCCTCCCTTCATGCTGTTGGCCCTTTAGTTTGGCTTAGTGTGCTCTTCGTTTTTGGTTTTTTTTTTTTTAATTTTAAGTTTCTGTTTTTCAGGTAAATAACTAATAAATAAACCTCATAGGCTATGAGGTAAAAGGAAATAAAAAATTTAAGTAGAAACGAGAGATATGCTTAGTACTGGGTATAGAGTAAGGGTCCCTGGGTGGCACAAACGGTTTGTGCTCACCTACTAATCAAATGGTTGGTGGTTTGAACCCATCCAGCGGTGGTGCCATGGTAGAAAGGCTTGGTGATCTGCTTCTGTAAAGATTACAGCGAAGAAAACCCTGTGGAGCTCAGTTCTACTCTGTAACACACTGGGTCGGCATGAGTCAGAATCAACTCAATGGCAACAGGTTTGGATTTTTGGTTTTGGTATGGAGTAAGTTCTAGGTTCCATTTGCAGGGTGGAGATGCAGAGGATGATGTTAGTTCTACAGAGCCTTGGATGGAAGGGGGGTGTCCTTTGCCCAGAGCAAATATGAAAGCTATTCAGAAGTCCGAAGAACCAAGAGGGAGGATGGTAGCATTTGAGTACTGGAGGGCAGTATTGAAATTGGGATGCTGGAATCTTTTTTTTTTAAATAATATTTTATTGTGTTTTTGCTGAAAGTTTACACAGCAAATTAGGTTCCTATTTGACAATTTCTATACAAATTATTCAGTGACATTAGTTACATTTTTCACAGTGTGTCAACATTCTTGGAGTCTTAATAGATGTATGTATGTGTATGTATGTGTTCTGCCTGAGTGATGGATGGTCTAGAACTGTCATTAGTTTACTCTTTATGGGCTTGGTTCCAAAGAGAGAGCCTGTGGGGCCAGCTAAATTTACATATGTAAATTTTCTACAGGAACATTCTTGATGTTTCCACAGTACTTCTAATCTGCTATATTGGATGTGTGCAGTGTGTCTGCTGCTGATGTGGCTCTCTTCGATTGAAAGCTTAGGCTGTCAGGACTGGCCTGACAACTTCTATCTGTAATAGTTTATATAGTATTTTATGGTGCAGTATAGTAAGGGAGCCCTGGTGGTGCAGTGTTTAACAGCTCAGCTGCTAACCAAAAGGTTGGCAGTTCAAATTCACAAGCTGTTCCTTGGAAACCCTGTGGGACAACTCTGTTCTGTCCTACAGGGTAACTCTGAGGCAACAGGTTTTTTTTGTTTGCTTGTTTATAGTGGTTAAGGGCCTGGGCTTTGGAATCAGACTGCCTGAGTTTGAATTCAGTCTCATTCAGTTACTAGCCAAGTGATCTGAGCAAATGATTCCAGACCCAGGCTTCTTATTTGTAAAAGAGAAATAGTAGTAGTCGCTACATTAAGAGTTAGGTAAGATAATGTGCTTGTTCATAAGTAAGCACTCAATAAATGTTAGCCATTATTATTTTCATTTTACCTCATATCACATTACCAAGCTTGCCTAGTTTATCTTTTTTAATATGCAGTTTTTCTGAAACTTTATTTTTAAATTAACAACAATAAAGTTGACTTTTTGGATAGATTCATGTAATCACCATAATAGTCATGATATGAACATTTCTATCATCCTAAAAACCTCCTTTATTACAGCTAGCTTTTATGAAAATTGTTTTATTGTGGTAAAAATATATAGAGGTAGTCTCCGACTTAGAACAGGATTCCATTCCAATGACCCTGTCATAAGTCAGTTCTAATATAAGTTAAAAACCTCATTTTTTTTTTTCAGTTTTCATTATTTTTGCCTTTTATTATCAGTATCTTTATAAATCTGATCTTTATTTGTCTTTAGGGGTTGTAAACATTACATATAAACTTACAGATATATTTTAATACATACATACATAAAAATATACAAATTGTAAAAATTTACTCCCTTGATGATGAAGAGTTGATGACATTGGCATTTTGTTAGTTGCAGTAGTAACTCCACTTGTGGAAAGTTCTGGACCATCTGGCTTATCCTTTGGAATGGGGATGGCATTTCTAGTCAGAAAATTAGTGAGAGTTATTTGCATGGTCCTTTTCTTTTTTTCTTCATGCATTTCGTAGTGAAAGCTTACTGCTTCCCGAATCTGCCTGTCAACTTTAGCAAAGCAATCAGTGTTCAGGTCCATATTTTCAAGCAACTGAAGCCCCTGATATAGTTTAGAAAAGACTCCAGCTAATCCTTTCACTGTAAAATATTTTGACAACTTCTCTCCTTCCTCTTCCATCTTGTCCAGCTCATCCTTGAATTTTCAGGCAGCTTCAACATCGGCAGTTCCTGCTTCTCCAGTTACATGCATGTTATGTAAGCCAAATCTGCGTTTGAAGCAATGAAACCAGCCCCTGCTGGCGCAAAGTTCTCGTGGTAGTAATCTTCTTGCTGTTCCTTCAGGTTTTCAAAAAGACAGCATGTTTTCGTTTGAATCATCAGTAAACTCATAGGAATCGTCTTCTGGATTTGGTCTTCTACTCACATCATCAACAGCTTCTCCGTTTCATGGATTGGCCCTTGCCTTTCTGTTAAAATTGTTGATTTTATGCCAATCACTGCTTTAACTGCCTCCAAAATCCTATTTTTTCTTTAATGATTATCAAAATGGTTGAATGAGACAGTTCTTCCTCCCGTGCTATTTTGCTGACTTTCTTTCCATTATCATAGGCCTTAATGATATTCATCTTTATATCCACGTCTAGAGCCTTCCTCACCTTTTTTTTTTTTGATTTGAGCTTTCAGTGGCATCACTTTTTTGCTAGACATAATGTTGGGGGTATAAGCAGTGCAGATGTTACAATTAGAGAAACTTGAACAACTCAGCTTCAGATTAACAGCTTATGCTTCATATGGTACAAAACACTGAATATGATCACGCTATAGGCCTGGTCTACAGTGAAGTCGGCGTCTGTGTCATAACAATGAAGTAGGAGTCCTAACCGCTGTTGTATGTCCTGCGCGTTGAACGTTGCACCTTTCTGCCTGTTACTCCCGACAGACGCCAACTTCAGTGTAGACCAGGCTATAGCCTGCTATATGGCAGTGTTTTGAACAGTAAATCATAAAATTGAACATCTGCGAGTGAACGTCTGAGAATCATAATATCAGCAAATAATGCTCTGCAGCATTGTATGGTATCTCATTGTGGTTTTGATGTGCATTTCCCTAATGACAGATGATGTTGAGCATCTTTTCATGTACTTGTTGACCATTTGGATATCTTTGGGGAAATGTCTCTTTGAGTTCTTTGCCCATTTTTTGATTGGGTTGTTTCTTTTTGTTGTTAAGTTGTAGGTGTTCTTTATATATTCTGGATATTAAACCGTTATCGAGGTATATGGTTCCCCAAATTTTTCTCCCTACCTGTAGGCTGTCTCTTCACTTCATTAGTAAAGTTCTGATGCATAAAAATTGTTAAGTTTGATGAAGTCCAGTTTAACCTATCTTGTCTTTTGTTGCTCTCATGCTTTTGATGTCGTATCTATATTTTCTTCTAAGAGTTTTATGGTTTTAGTTCTCACACTTAGGTCCTTGATCTGTTTTGAGTTAAATTTCATACATGGTGGTGAGGTATGGGTCCAGCTTTATTCTTTTGCATGTGGAGATACAATTGTCCCAGCACCATTTATTAAAGAGACTATTTTTTCCTTTGAATGGACTTCATACCCTTGTTGAAAATCAGTTGACCATAGATGTATGGTTTTATTGTGGACTCTCAATTCTGTTCCATTAGTCAGTATGTCTATCATAATACCATAGTTAGCTTTTTAATAGATGCTTTTCAATAGTATTACTAAGAAACTCTCTTGTTTCAAGGATAGTTAAGGTCAGTTGCAAATCAGTCCAAAGTATCTATAACTCTTGGTTGGTTTGCTGGGGAATGCTCCGTACTTTTTTTTTTTCCACATAGGTGACCTTGGGAGTCAGACCTAGCCCCCTCTTTTCATATAGCAGAGCACTGCTGACTAAGTAATTAAATGTGGGAATATTGGATTTTATGATACACAGTTTTGGTAATCATTCTCTTAATCTGTGATTATAAATCTATGTTCTTACGGTCTCTTAGTCTTTGGTTTATTAATTTATAGAAGCTTTTATGAAAAAGTGCTACATCTAGGTCTTAATTATGTTCACTTAGTAAGAAGTGGGGGAAGAGAGCTGACTAAGAACCCTAGATTTGGAGTTACTGTATGTAGAATCAACTTCTGCTCTAATAACCTCCTATAGATATTGAACAAATCATTTAATTTCTCTGAACTATAGGTTTCATATCTGCAAAATGGTTGAGTTGATAACCCCTATCTCATACAGTTTTTGGTTGTAAGTATTAAGTACTGTAAAGGAGGCAAGAGTACCTAGTCTTCAATAAATGTTAAGCTGAATGTGAATGGAGGGATAAATGGAACTCAAAATAAGCCCCAGATCACGTTAAAAAGTTTTTTTTAATAATAGTTTTATTGAGATATAATTTACATAGCAAACAATTCATCAATTTAAATTTAAAGTATACAATTAATGACTTTTAATATATTCACAGTTGTGCAACCATCACCATAATCATTTTTGAATAATTTCATCCCTCTTAGAAGAAACACTGTATCCTTTAGCAATCACCCCCATTCTTCCCATGCCCCGCAGCCCTAGGCAATCACTAATCTGCTTTCTACAGTAGATTTACCTACTTATATATTCTTGTATGGCATTTTATATAAATAGAATCATACGCAATGTGGGCTGTTGTGACTGGCTTCTTTCACTTAGCGTAATGTTTTCAAGGTTCTTCCATGTTGTAACATGTATCAGTATTTCATTTCGTTTTATTACTGTACAGTATTGTTTATCCACTCATCAGTTGATGGTCATTTGCATTCTTTCAACTTTTTGGCTATTATGAATAATGCTGCCATGAACATTTGTGTACAAGATTTTGTGTGGATGTATGTTTTCAGTTTTCTTGGATATATACCTAGGAATAGAATTGTTGGGTCATATGGTAATTCTGTGTTTAACCTTTTGAGGAATTTTAGACTGTTTTCTAAATCAGCTGCACCATTTTATATTCCCATCAGCAGTGTATGAGGGTTCTGATTTCACTTGTTTTTTGTCTTTACTAGATGTGAAGTGTTATCTCATTGTGGTTTGACTTGCATTTCCCTGATGGGCAATCAGATCTATGATTTGCAGATATTTTTTCCCTATTCCATAGTTGTCTTTTCACTTTCTTGATGGTGCCCTTTGAAGCACAAAATTTTTTAATATTAATGAAGTCCATTATCTGTTCTTTTTTTTTTCTTGTTGCTTTTGTTTTTGTGTCATATATAAGAAACTTGGCTAGTCCAGAGTCATGAAGATTTACCCCTCTGTTTTCTTCTAAGAGTTTTATAGTCTTAGTTATTTTATTCAGATCTTTAATCTCTTTTGAGGTAATTTTTGCATATGGTGTAAGTTGGGGGTCAAACTTTATTCTTTTGCATGTGGATATCTAGTTGACCGATCACCTTTTATTGAAGAGATTATTCTTTCCCGATTGAATTGTCGAAAATCAGTTGTGTGTGGGCTTATTCTTGACTCTCAGTTGTGTTCCATTGATCTGTATGTCTGTCCTTATGCCATTACCACACTGTTTTGATTACTGTGGCTTTATAGTATGTTTTGAAATTGACAAGTGTGAGTCTTCCAGCTTTGCTCTTCTTTTTCAATATTCTTTTGAAAGATTCCTTTCTAGGTCCCTTGAACATCCACATGAATTTTATGAATAACTTGTCTATTTCTGCAAAAAAGCCAGCTTGGATTTTGGTAGGGATTGCATTGCAGCTGTAGATCAATTTGGGGAGTATTGCTGTCTTAACAGTATTTAATCTTCTGATCCATCTATGTGGAATGACTTTCTATGTATTCAGATCTTTAATTTCTTCCAGTGATGCTTTGTAGTGTTCAGAGTATAAGTTTTGCACTTCTTTTATTAAATTTATTCCTAAGTATTTTGTCTTTTTGATACTATTATAAGTGAATTGTTTTCTTAATTTCAGTTTTAGATTTTTCATTGCTAGAATATAGAAAGGCAATATTAATCTTGTATCCTGCAACTTTGCTGAACTTGTTTTAATGGTTTTTTAGTGGCCCAAACCACATTTTAAACCAGTAATATCAAACTCATTTCCATCATACTTTAATCAGAATTCTTGGCAAGTCTCATGATTTTTGGATGGTGATGATATTATTAATGTTTATTTCATTTATCTCATTAAATTCTTTACCCACCTGCAAACTCTCTGAAGAAAGGACCCTGGTTGTCTTGCCTACCTTTGTATACCCTTCATAAGCTTAACAATTTGTTACATCTCCAAGGATTTGTTGAACAGAATTAAAAAAAAAAAAAAGAATGATTGAGCTTAGAGTCTTTTAGAGGTCATTAAGACCCACCTTCTGCTGGATGCAGGAGTCTCTTTTCTGATACATATTACTTTGGACTTTGTGGTGGGTAGACCACTTGCTTCTGCAAGTCCTGCCCTTTTAACACTTCATACCTGTTACACCTTTGAAAAGCCTTCTGTATATGCCCACAATGAATCCATCCTTGCTAAATTTCAGTAACACATCTTGTTATTATTTTTATGTGCCTCTCTATGTATTCTACCCAGCTAGGCAATATCCTCCTTCAGTAGGATGGTGCTTTGCACCCAAAGGCACTTATTAATGGTTACTGATTTGTTAGCATATTATAAGAGAATACCGGAGTAAAAAATATGTCATCATCTTATTCTCTCCTTTTTTAGTTACTTTTATCACTAGTTGAGGTCCCTGGGTAGTACACATTGTTTCCAGTCAACTACTAACCTAAAGGCTGGCAGTTCCAACCTACCCAGCAGCACTGCAGAAGAAAGACCTGGAGATCTGCTTCCATAAAATGTTACTGCCAAGAAAACTATATGGAGCAGTTCTACTCTGTAACACGTGGGATCTCCATGAGTTGGAATGACTCGACAGCAACAGGTTTGGTTTTGGTTTTATCACTAGTTGAACCATAAGTCCTCAGTGAGGATGTCCAGAAAAGGGAATTTTTCAAAGAATATTCAGTCTGTTTAGGGGAAGACCAGATCGAGGACTTAAAATATAATTAAAGAACAATTAAAGGCTGAATTAATTTCTAATATTGATTATAGAGCATTTACAATTTGATCTTGGCACTGGGAATACAGTAGTGAATAAAACAAAGTCCCCAAAGTGATAGTGTTTAGAGACAGAAAAAAAAGTCAGGTAGGGTATGGGGAAAAGGAGTGATTAAAGGAGAGGATGCTATTTTAGATATTTTAGGTTGGTCTCCTCATGAGGTGACATTTGAGTAGTGATCTTAATGAAATGAAGGAACAAGTCATATTGATAATCCAAGAGAAGAATAAGACAGAACTATAAGTGCTAAGTCTCTGAGGGAGGAGTGTACTTTTCTCATCAAGGAACAAGAAGGGAACCATGCCCCTACTGTTCATGTTGAGGGATCTGAGGCTTGCATGTTCTTGGTCCATGCTGTTGGCCACTTCAGAGTATGTCCAAGCAACATGAAAGTTGATGCTAAAATTTAATTTTACTGTAGTGTGCCTGCAGTGTAATGACCCGGGACAGTAGTAGAGATCAGATAAGTAGAAGGGAGCTAGCCTGCATGGTGTCTTATAGGCCGTGGTAATGACCTTGAATTTTATTCTGAGTGAGATGAGAAGCCATTGCAAGGTTTTGAACAGAGTGGATTAACATGATTTGAACTGAATTTAAAAGGAGCATTTTGGCTTCTGGGAAGAGAGGAACAAGGGATAGACAGATGGTGAGGGCAGAAGCAAGTGGATCAGATAGGAAGCCATTACAACAGTTGAGAGAGATAATGAAGGCTTGAACCAAGGTGGTTCAAGGTGGTAGCAGTAGAGAAGTGGTTAGATACGGGATATGTTTTGAAAGTAGAACTGACAGAATTTGCTGATAGATTGGATGAGGTTTATGAGATTAAAAAAGTAGTCAAAGATGATTCTGAGGTTTTTGCCTTGAGTAACTACAGGATTGGAGTTGGCTGTTTACAGAGATGGGGAAGACTGGGAGGAGCAGGTTTGTAGGGAGGGATCAGGCATTTATTTTTAATAGCACATTTAAATCAAGAGGAGATGTCAGATAGGCATTTGGATATAACAAGTCTGGAATTCAGAGAAGTCTGGGTTGGAGATACAAATCTGGGAGTCATTAGTATATGTAAAGCGATGGAATGGAGGAGATTATGTAAGCCATGTGTTGATAGAGCAGAGAAGAGATTTGATGATATTTAAGAGGCGAGAAGATCAAAGGAATAGCCAGTGAGGTAGAAGAAGCACCAAGACAAATTAGAGTCCCAGAACCAGATAATCTGTGGGAGGTAATGGAAGGTGTCTTGGCTTGGTCATCTGGAATCCTAGGGTCTAATTACAGTTTGGCTCCAAATAACTGTGGGACATTGGACAGTTCACTTTATGTCCTTGGGTTTTGGTTTCCTGATTTCCAAAGTGCAGGGTTTGACTAGATTGTCTATAAACTTTTCCCCATGATAATAATAAACATATTTATATGACACTTTATAGTTTGTACAAAGATTTTTTATGTGTTTATTTCATTTTATCTTCATAAAAAATCTGTGGGACGTATATTTTTAACACAGATGAGGAGATTAAAGAAGTTAACCCAAGGTTACATAGTTGTAGTCAGAGATTAGAATCCAGGTCAGCCTAATCTCAAAGCCTCTGCTTTTTCTTCTATGCAACAACTATCTTTTTACACTAATATTCTACAGTTCTGTGATTCTGAGCATGTAGAATTCATTTGTTCATTGATTTATTCAGCAAATACTTGTTGATATGTGTGTTAATTACTGTTCTAAGTGCTGTTGATACAGCTGTGACCAAGAGTAAGTCCCTGTCCTTATAGATCTTTTATTCTAGTAGGTAGACTCACAGTAAACAAACATACTGGCTAACTAATAAATAATATAACTTTAACAACAACATCAACAAAAAATCCAAACCCATTGCTGTAGAGTCAATTCTGACTCATGGCGACCCTGTAGGATAGAGTAGAACTGCCCCACAGGGTTTCCAAGGAGCGGCTGGTCGATTCAAACTGCTGACCTTTTGGTTAGCAGCCAGGCTGTTAATCACTGCACCACCAGGGCTCACTTTAGGGACATAAAAAATAAAGCAAGGTGTAAAAGAACAGGATACATTGGGGGTGGGGGGTGATCAAGGAAAGCTTCTCTGAAGAGATGGTATTTGAGTAGAGAACCTGAATGATCTGAAGTGGAAAACCATGAGAACATGTGGTGGAAGGGTGTTCAGAGCAGAGGAAACAGCTAGTAGGAAAGGTCCAGGGGCAGGAATGAGCTAGGTGTGTTTTAGGAACAGCAAGAACACTATTGGTAGGACATGAAGTGGATAAGCAAAATACATAAAGCTTTGTATTGATTTAACGCTAGCGGTCAGTTCTGGCTCCCATCATTTAATTTGCAGTGTGACTCTGAGCAGTGTACCTGATTTTTCTGAGCTTTAATTTTGTTATCTGTAAAATGGAGATAATAAAATAAAAGATTGTCTTGAGAGTGAAATGAGAGAATATACATAAAACACCTAGGATGGTGCCTGGCACATTCATTCATTCATTAAACGTATGGTTACTGCATACCTACTATTAGACAATGTTCTAGGCAGTCATTCCACAGTTATCAAATGAATTTAGTTGTTTTTTTTTCTTCTTTAATTTGTTTCAGTCAGCAGATCTTAAAATTCCTTTTTCTGCCAGGGCTGTACTAGGCATGCTCCCTGATCTCACCTTTGTGTTAAAATCAAGGAAGAAATTGTTGGACTGAAAACAAAATGATTTAGAAGTTGATGAGCAGGTACAAAAATAAGGGCTTGAGATTTTGGTAATTGTAGTCTCTGATATATTATTCATTTATTATGGAAAGAAACTGCATGTGTACTTCTGTCATCTTTCCTCATCACCAGATACTAGCTCTACACAGGCACTTCCCAGCCAGGCTTTCTGCTGACCCAAACCTGCTTGCGTTAGGAAAATCAGATTGGAGCCAAATCCTCCATCCTTATAAGACCATCTGCTTTCAGACCCACAGCTGCTGCCCTTAACAATTGAAACCCAACACAACTAGAATGATTTATTCATCTCCAGGTAACATTTGTGCACCAGCCTTCCAGCAAAGCACAGTATCAGCTTTGCACGTAATGAAGCATCCAGCACAGGTGGCCAGCTGCACTATAAAGTATGCTTCTGGCTTAGAAATCGCTGATGAACAGGTGGAGGTAAGCTGTTAGTCCTGAGAGCATAGCAGGCTAAACACTGGGCACTAAGGGAGAGCTTGTTGTCCAGTAAAGAGTCCTTTTTTTTCTTTTAAATTATAAAAATTGTACTTTAGATGAAGGTTTACAGAACAAATAGTTTCTCATTAAACAGTCAGTACACATATTGTTTTATGACATTGGTTAACAACCCCACGACATGT
>NW_004444024.1:3184148-3209673 GCF_000243295.1 Trichechus manatus latirostris | reverse complement strand
GAGGAACAGGAGCCAAAAACATACACACAAACAAAAAAGAGTGCTAAGGGAGCTTGCTATTGGAGTGGACAGATGAGAGACTGAGAAATGGGGAAAAACAAAAATGAAAAAATAAAAAGGGTAAAAGAAAAAAATGAATAAATCGAGAAACTGGAAATGAGGAAAGACAAAAAAGGAATGAGAGAGAGAAGAAAACAAAGAAACAATAAAAACCAAAACCAAAAACAAAGAAAAAAAAAAAAAACAAGAAAAAAGAAATGCCACCCAGGATGTCCCTGTGCATCTGCACAGAGTAAGGGAGTAGCTTCCAAGCTGCATGGTACTGCCTGGCTAGAAGGGGCTCCCAAGCCAAGAAAAGTAAAAGGAAACAAACAAACAAAACAGAACAAATCAGAGCAAACAAACAAAAAAGCCCCGAGGGTCCCACCAGCGTGGCAGCATGGGCCGGGAAGCAGTTTCACAGTCGAGCAGTGTTTCGCAGCCTTTCAGGAAGAAGCAAAGATGGCACACGGAGCGAGGTATTTGAGAGACAGGAGGGAGAGGTGGTGAGAGATAAGGGAGAAATGTAAAGAAGCAGAAGAAAACAACACGAGTAGCCAACAAAAGGCACTCAGGGAGCTGGCCAGTGCGGGCAGGTGGAATCCAAGCAACACCAGGGTGATGGTGGTGCTTCCTGGCCAAGAGACTGTGGCTGCAGGAAACAGAGGAGGCTAAGTGGGGGTGTAGAAGGGTGAGGGGTGGGAAAGCGTATATCGCTGGTTACCGGTTGTTCTGTCTCCTGCTGGAATTTCTGTGAAGCTGCTTTCTCGTACCCCTTGTTCGCTGATCTCCGATTGGAGTCCAAGATGGCAGATCTGTGCTGTGGTATCTGATAGGGGTCCTCTGCATGTATCTCTCCTCACTCTCTGTTCTCAGTCAGTTTCTTATTCCATTCCGTGCTTGGCTGAGGCTGAGTTCTTTATCTCTTCATTTGATGCTTAGGGTTTCAGGATTGATGTATGACTCTGTTTGACTTAGTTTTTCTGATCTTTGCTGCGGAGGGATGGTGTAGTGCTTCTGACTATAGCGCCATGTTGCCCAGGAGTCTAGTAAAGAGTCTTGATTGTATATCCTAGATTCCTGGAGCGCTTAAGATCATTTAACTCAGCTGATTCTTTTAAGTTAGGTGTTGTATCACTCTTGAGTTAGGTGAGGACATTAACTCTCAGAGAGGGGAAGGGACTTAATTTAAGTTGCATAGGAGTTTGGCACAGCCAGAACTAGAACTCAGGTATCCCAGTTCCCATCCCAGTGCTTACCTGTCCACGTTGTGTTGTGCCATGAAAAATATTCAAGCACTATCCAAATATGAGATGGCATTATTATTTTTTACTGAGTTGATAACTTACTGTGATACCTTGAACTAATAACTTTTTGCCCCTTAATAACTGAGTTATTAAGTTGCTTAGTTTTTTGGAACCTCTCTTATTTATAAAATGAGGATTATTAACACTTGTTCTGATTTGTTTTGAGGATTAAATGAGATAATGTATAAGAAAGCTGCCTAGATCATTTTTTATAATCAGAAGATACAAATGCTAATTTCTTCTCTTCCTTAGTTCAGTTCAGCCAACACTGATTAAGCATCCACCTTGTGCGCTGGTGTTGCAGTGGTGAAGAGCTACAGCTGCTAACCAAAAGGTCGGAAGTTCAAATCCACCAGCTGCTCCTTGGAAACCCTGTGGGGCAGTTCTCCTCTGTCATATAGGGTTGCTATGAGTCGGAATCGACTTGATGGCAATGGGTGGGTGGTGGTTGTGTCAAATACGTTTCTAGGCTCTTTACTTACATTATCTTTTTTAGCTCTTAAATTCCTTTATGTCTCCCCTTATTATATTGAGGGTCTAATTAATGTAATAGTAGTTTTTTTCCATAACAGAATTCTTCCAAAATCAAATACCCATAACAAAACACAGTTGCTGCAAAGAAATGATACTTACTTTCAGAAAAATCTGGATTGTTAATGTGAGCCTGTGTTGTTATCTATGGTAGAATACAGCTAGAGTTAGTCTGAGTCTTGACCAAAATGGCCTCTGCCCCTCCTACAAGGTGCTTTGGAGACTCTCTGTTTGGAGGGGGACTCACAGCTATGACAACACTCTATGTTACCTCAGAGAGGGTTGGTTTCCCTTTTGGAATGTTTAGTTTTAGTAAATTGCTTCCTTTTCACCTTAGGTTTTAGGCCCTTTGACAAGCCATCTGCTTCTCGAACCCATTTTTCCTTTACCACCAAGGGCTTGCAATTGTTCAGATGGAGAACAAAAGCCTTCTCCAGTTCCTGGTGGTTTTGTGTGAGTAGGAAGGCCTCAAGGGGAGATTGCATCTGCTTATTGGAATTCATTTGTGATGTGTGCCTGACCTAGGCAGTATTTTACCAGGGACTGTGCTGATCTTGCCTGAAGAGCAGATAAAAATCTGGAATGGAGGTCTGTCACCATGGGCTTTGATATTTCAATCCTTGCCAGTATCAGCTAGGGCTCTGAAGAACTTTTTGGGATTGCTGTTGGAACTGCTGCTGCTTTTTTTGGTACCTGCATCTGTTGTCCAAATTTTCCACTTGCCCTTTGTTTTTCTGTTTGGTTGCTTTTCCAGTTTGCAAATCCGTTCAATGAGTGGCTCAGTAAATGCAGTTCAACCGATTGTATTAAGTGGAGATTCAGGCAGTAATGAACAAAATAAGATACAAGGGAACCTAGTGTGAGGTAGTGGAAGAACTTTTCAGCTTTCCTTACACTGGCTCTGTCACCTTGTGTAAATCATTTAACCTCTTCGAGCCATAGTTTCCTCATCTCTGAAAATGGAAATATAAATATCTACCTTGCCCAAGGTTGTTGTGAGGATTAAACGGGAGAATATATAGGAAAGGATCTTGCTTAGTGCTAAAGCGTTAAGTAGGCGCTCATTAAATTATTTCCTTCCATCTTTCTTCCCATCTCCTTAAGGCCTATACATAGGGAAATCAGACATGTATAGAAGCGACGTATGTGTGCATGTGTTAGTTTAATATAGCTACGAGAAGTGGTTGAGGGCAGTTGTGGTTCTCACCTTCCATGTGGCAGACCTGGGTTTGATTTCCAGTCAGTGCACTTCATGCACAGCCACTACCCATCTGTCAGTAGAGGACTGTGTGTTGCTATGCTGCTGAACAGGTTTCAGCAGAGCTCCCAGACTAAGGAGGTCTAGGAGGAAAGATTTTGTGATATGCTTCTGAAAATCAATCAGTGAAAACCCTGTGGATCACAACAGTCCAGTCCGCAACTGATCATGGCGATGGCGCAGGACTGGGCAGCATTTCATTCTGTTGTGCTTGGGGCCACCATGAGTTGGAGGTCTACTGGAAGGCAGCTAACAACAACAACAACAAGTGGTTGGAATTTGCCATGCAGTCATTGGGAATTGGAAGATGAGGGTTTGGGGCAGATGCGTGTCTTCTTTGAAACAAGACTGAGAGATACACTCTGATGGGATAAGATAATATAGTCCTTGTGCCCATAAAGAAGGCGTTAGCAGGGAAAAAGAAAGAACCTGGAGGTAGAGGCCTTGGGATGCTTTTTTCCTTAGGAGGACCATTAGAGTGTCTCTGGTAGCTACTAGTCTCTTAAAGATAGAATAATCTGCTTTATAATAAACTGAGAACAGAACCTCGGGTTTGTAAGCATGAGAACTGCCTGTTGGAAACAGCTAGTCCGTAGCTCGGAAGGTAGTCACCAGCCCTCTCCGTCCCACCAGCAGAATCTGTCACATTATAATCAGAATGGTCCATTTAAAGATATAATCTGGTCATCTCAATTTGCTGTTAAAATTTTTCATTGGCTCCCTATTGCCTTCAGGTTATAGAGTACAGACTCCTCCTGTGACATACAAGGTGTTTTGATCTGGCTTCTGCCTGCCCTTTCAGCCTCATCTCCCACTGCTCTTCCCTGTGCTCTAGTGACACTGCATTATTTGCAGCTTCTCAACCGTTCCATGCTCATTTATGTTCTGGCTCATGCTAGTCTTTCTGCTATGCTGTACTTCTTCTCTTTCTTATCCTTCTGTTTTGCCTGATAAACTTCTATGCCTTCTTTAAAACTCTTCTCGAGTACCATGTTTTCTGTGCAGTCTCCCCAGACTTCTGAAGGTGAGGTGCCATAGAATGAGAGGCCTCCTTCCTCTAGTTTCATCCAGAATTTTGTACATACAAAATTTTAAATATATGTTGTACCATCAGTGATTAGTAGACTCCCAAAGATGTGCCTCATGATGCTTTTATGATTCATTGGCTTCTTTATTTTAGTGCCTTCATTGGAACACTCAGTTCATCCATGTGTAGATACATTCACAACAGATAACCTTGGGATCAGAGGAATAAATGCAGGTATGATACAGTGTCTTGCTAGGTGCAGCAAATTATATTTTATTATACCTCTTGCCCCTGATGATGTGAATAGCCATCAGTAAAACAAACCATTGGGTCTGGAAAGAGCTATTTATTGCCAGGTTGATGGCACACGTTTATCCAATCTGATATTTTAATCATGGATAGACTTTGTCCAAGGCACGCATAATTATTATACTTACGCTTTTTTTAGATAACTTTTCATTAGGATACTCAAATCTCTTCTAACAATAGCTAATAACAACTACCATGCTTTTTACATTCTTGTGTTTTTTTTCCTAAATTTAATTTATTTTGTTGTTGTTGAGAATATACATAGCAAAAGAAACACCAATTCAACAGTTTCTACATGTACAATTCAGTGACATTGATTACATTCTTCGAGTTGTACAACCATTCTCACCCTCCTTTTCTGAGTTGTTCCTCCCTTATTAACATAAGCTCACTGCTCCCTAAGGTACCTATTTAATCATTCGAGTTGCTATTTTCAGTTTCATTCCATATAGATAATTCTTAACAGAGCATAATGCTCAAGGCAGACCATTTTTTACTAGTTAAACTATTGTTCAGTTTTAAGATGACTTCAGGGGATATTTTTGGTTTCAGGTTTAAAGATTATCTCAGGGCATTGGTTTCAGGGGTTCCTCCACCGTCCACACCTCCAGAAAGTCTAGAGTCCATAAGAATTTGAAATTCTGTTCTGCAGTTTACCCCTTTTGATCAGGATTCTTCTATGGAACTTTTGATCAAAATATTCAGTAATGGTAGCTGGGCACCATCCAGTTTTGTGTTCTCATGGCAAAGGAGGCAGTTGTTCATGGAGGCAATTAGGCACACATTCCATATTCTCCCCCTACTCCTGACTTTCCTTCTTCCTCTGTTGCTCCAGGTCAATAGAGACCAATTATTGGTCCTTGGATGACCTCTTGCAGGCTTTTAAGACCTCAGGCACTACACAACGAACTAGGAGGTAGAACAGAAGCACTAAACACATTATTAGGCCAATTAACTGGGATGTGCCATGAAACCATGACCTTAAACCTCCAAACCAAGGCATCAAATCCCATGGGTTGTTTGGTTGTACATAAGCAGCATCAGCAGCTGCTTATTTTTTTTGTCATTGTTGTAAATACATCTATCACACGACTTTTGCCAAGTCTACTTTTTTCTTGGGTATATAACTTCTTGACAGCAGTTAAAATAATCGGCTGTGCAACCCTACACTTAATAAATGTGATTAAGTTACCCCTGGTAACCACTAATAAACTTTGTTTTCTATATATTTTCCTTTTCTTGTCTTTTTATATAAGTGAGATCATACAATCTTTGTCCCTTTGTTAATTGGCTTATTTCGCTCAGCATAATGTCTTTAAGCTCCATCCGTATTGTAGCATGTATCAAGATGTCATTTCTCCTACTGGCTGAGTAGTTTTCCATTGTATGTATGTACCACATTTTGTTTATCCATTCATCTTCTGATGGGCATTTATGTTGTTTCCACCTTTGGGCTATCGTGCGTGAGTAGTGCTGCAGTGAACATTGGTATATACATCTCTTTTTGAATCTCTACTTTCAAGTCTTTTGGGTACATACTTAGGAGTGGAATTGCTGGGTCATATGGCAGTTCTATTTTTAGTTTTTTGAGGAAGTGCCACACTGTTTTCTACAATGACTGTACCATTTTGCATTCCCACCAGCAATGGATAAAGGTTTCAGTTTCCCCACATCCTAGCTGAGATGTTATTTTATGTTTTTTTCTTTAATCTTGGGCATCCTAGTGGGAGTGAAATTGTAGCTCATTGTGATTTTGATTTGCATCTCTCTGATGGTTAATGACGCTGAGGATCTTTTCATGTGTTTTGATGGCCATTTGAATGTTTTCTTTGGTGAAATGTCTATTCAGATGCTTTGCCCTATTATGATTGGGTTGTCTTTTTGTTGTTAAGTTGTCGAATTTTTATATATATTTTGGTTATTAGAGTCTTGTCAGATAGATGGTTTCTGAAGATATTCTCCCAGTCAGTAGCTTGTCTTTTCACTTTTTTGGAAGTCTTTTGATGAGCAAAAGTTTTTAATTTTTATGAGGTCCCATTTATTTATTTTGTCTTTTGCTGTTTGTACTTTTGTTATTATATTAGATAATCCTTGTTGAAAGCTAGGCCTAATGGTGTTGCCCCTGCTCGTTCTTCTAAGAATTTTATGGTTTTAGTTTGCACATTTAGGTCCTTAATCCATTTTGAATTTGTTTCTGTGTATGGTGTGAGGCATGGATCCTGCTTAATTTTTCTGTATGTGGAAGCCCAATTTTCCTAGCATCATTTATTGAACAAATTCTTCTTTCCCCATCAAATGAACTTAGCACCCTCGTCAAAGATCAATTGACCATAGATGTGTTTTTATTTTTGGGCTCTCAATTCTATCTCATTGGTCAATGTGTCTATTGCTATACTAGTACCAGGCTGTTTTTATTACTGTAACTGTATAGTATGTTTTAAAATCAAGAAGTGTCAGTCCTCCTACCTTGTTCTTCTCTTTCAACATTGTTTTAGCTATTTGGGTTCTCTTACCATTCCATATAAAGTTGAGGATTAGTTTTTCTATTTCTGTAAAGAAGGCTGTTGGAATTTTGATTGAATCTGTAGATCACTTTGGGTAGTATTGACATCTTAACAATATTAAATCTTCCAATTCATGAACATGGAACATTTTTTTATTTATTTAAAGTCTTCTTTTATCTCTTTAAGCAGTGTTTATAGTTTTCATTGTATAAGTCCTTTATATCTCTGGTTAGATTTATTCCTAGGTATTTTATTCTCTTAGATGCTGTTGTAAGTGGAATTGTTTCCTTAATTCCCCTTTTAGGTTTCTCATTGCTGGTCTGTAGAATCTTTTGGTTGTTTTTCAATTAGTTTCTGCCTTTCTTGTTGCTATTTGTGTAGAAACACAACAGAATATTTTTCTCCTTTCTTACTTTGTCATTTCTCACCTACTATGGATGGTGCTCCCAAATAGCTAAGTTTATTAGAAGTATTTTTAAAGGAAGGGCGAGGCTGTAGGGACTCTCCTAGTAGTAAAGTGTGAGGAATTAAAGATCGTTATTTTGGCTTTGGAGAGGCCTTTTTGGCTTCCTTCCTTCCAGGTTCTCTGTGTGTTCCAGGAAGACAAGGTTATTGGATTGCAGAATTTCATACAAGTGAGTTATTATAATGAAACTTCATAATTTCTCAAGTAAAGTGCTTTCATCCATATCATGTCATTTTTATTTTAAGCTTCATGGTGATTCTGTACAGTAAATAGGGCAGGTAGGATTATTCCCGGTTTATAGATATGGCAATTTGAGGTGCAGAGATATTAATTGACTTGCTCAGATCACATAATTGAGGTAGAGCTGGGACCAATCTCAGGCTGACTGAGTCAAGCCCTAGTGCTCTGTCTCTTTGTTCTGTTTCTTTGCATGTGGCTTTCTACAGAGAGTCAAACTCATAAGGTCAGAGTGCAATGCAAAGAAATACCATCTAGCCCTCATTTGATTCTTATAGTAGCACAGTGGGACAGGTAGTATTGTTGGGGGAATTGAAACTCAGAGAGGCTAGATGACTTGTCTAAGATCACAAGGCAAAATAAATGTTGACAGAGCTGAGACTTACTCTCTTCTTTTGACTCCAAATCCTTGTTGCTGATTGCAGTGTGTAATACTTCTTGCCTAAATTTGGATGAGCTGCCAAAACAGATAATATGCCAGCCACAGAGATATTAGACAGCAATGGTTTGAGCTGTTCTTTAGTAAACAGCTAAGTCCTCTTCCCTGGGAGTGTTCAGCTGATTGAAATTCTCCACCTATTTGTCAAATTTACCTAAAGGAGGAGGATAAAGAAGTGTTGTATTTGGACTTGCAACAAACTTAATTCCTTTAGTGGAAGCACTAAAGATATACATAGTTGCATTGCCAGTTTGGCACAAGGAAATACTTAAGTTCTCAAGAAGAAATACTGGGTTTCTAGTACAGCCTAAATGTTCTGGACCAAGGAGGGATTCATTATGAATCAGGGACATTAGGACTCTAAAATCCATTCATTCTTAGACTTAAAGGCTGAATTTATTTAGTCAATTCAGTAGAAAAATTCTGAATACATTTCTTGAGCTTTTGCCATGTACTAGGAATAATAATAGGCATTGGGGAGTAGTTCCTGCCTAGGAATCCCATGGTTTAGTTGGGGGAGAGACACAAACAGATAATTAAATTACAGTGTAAGAAATGCTGTAATTGAAATATGCAAAGAGCACAGAATAGAGAATGATGAATTCTGTCCAGGTCAAGGGTTAGGGGAGTGATTTGAGAAAGCTTAACAGAGAAGTTGTTTGATTTGTGCCTGTAAGGATAGGCTAGATCTTTAGACAGAAAGAGGATGAAGGGCATTGCAAGCAGAAGGAACAGTATGTGCAAAGTCTCAGAAATATGAAAGAGCTTGTTGTTTGAGGGGAGCAGTGAGAATTCAAGCAATTCAGCTAGAACTGGAAAGTAAGGTAAACTAGGCCTTCTCTCTGGTCCAGGACTCTCAAGGATTCTTCCTATTATGCTGTGGTCACCATAGATCTGTTCTTCTTCCTCATATGCATGTACTCTCTAAAACAGGCTGCCTCCCCTCTCCAGTGCATAATCACCCTGTCTACGCCTTTGTGGCTGCTCTGGCCTGTCTGATACTTCTCTTCTCTAGAGTTGTGCTGCCCTTTGTGAGCCATTGCACTTCAACTCCTAAGTTAATATGAATGGGTGTTCATCCATAATTTGTTTCTGTAATGCTTCCTTTCTGGAGGGATTCACCATTAATGATATTTTTGTTATGCCCAGAGTGAAGGCTTATTGTTTGGTTACTTGTATTTCTTAGATCTTGTTTACAGGTTTATTTTGAGGCTGTTTACCTTCCATTCAGCTCAGGAATCGTTCAATTTGGGGAGCAAAATGTGAAATGAGAACCTTTTGGAATCCTCTGACCCTCCCAGAGAGACTGAATAATTCCTTTTTTCTTTGTTTTAGTGCTTGTTACCTTTCCGTAGAACTGTCTTGTTGCAGTGTGTGTCTCCCCTGCTAGCTGGTGGAAGCCTGAGGGCAGGGATTTGGTATTGTTCACCTCTTTGTTTTTTTCAGCAGCCAGCCTAAGGCCTGGACGCAGAATTGGTGTTTGGTACATGCTGATTGTTTATTGAGAGTTAGGAATTAGGAGTTTTAGTCCCATTTCTACCACTGTGTGGCCTTGGGCAGGTCACTTCTAATTTTTGGAACTCCAGTTTTCTTATCTGTAAAATATGGAGGCTGTACTCATTGACCAGTATCATAGCATTTATTCTGTTTATATCAGCCAGGGTCCATTTGAGGAGATAGAAACCACACCAATAATTTGAAGAGGTAAAATTCAATACAAAGAATTGTTGACTAGGTAAAAGGTAGTTAACTACTAAAAGAAATGAAAGAACTCTAAGGCATAGTATAGGTAGCAGCTGTAGAAAATGACTACTATCCCTGTGATGAACGAAAGTGACCAGGAAGGAATTTAGGAGCTTAGGAGGGAGTTCCACAGACCTCTGAGGAGAGTGAATGCTTGGTAGGAACATGCTGCCTGTTGCTCTGGTGAAGAAGAAACTGGCTGGAGGGCAATAGCCTCAGAACCTGGAGAGGTACTGTAGTGAAATCTAGCATGCTGGTCTATTTGCTGCCTTACAGAAAACAGAACACTGGAAACAGGGAAAGTCCCTTCTTCTTCCACTAGCCTTGTAGTCTCCCTTCAGCACCCTCTGTTGACAGAACCTAACGTGAAGTTATCTGGGAAAGGAAAAATGTAGTCTGCAGAGTCCAGTCCGGTATCACAGAGTAGGGCAATGAAGAATTGGTTTGGAGCTGTAAGGCTATCATTATGAACTTTTATATTGTAGTTAGCCCTGGTGGTGCAGTGGTTAAAGCACTCGGCTGCTAATGAAAGGTCGGCAGTTTGAACCCACAGGTCTCTCTGTGGGAGAGAGATGTGGCAGTTTGCTTCATAAAGATTACAGCCTTGGAAACCCTATGAGGCAGTTGTGCCCTGTCCTGTAGGGTTGCTATGAGTTGGAATCAACTAGACGGCAACAGGTTTGGTTTGATATGTTGTTACTGTCTGTTTTGATATGTCTTCCTCATTGTACTATCAGATCGATGGTGGCTAGGACCGAGTTTATTTTGTCTCTCTTTACATTGCCCCAGATGGGGCCTGGCACTAAAGAGTTGCTCAGTAAACACTGTTTGAATGAAGGAATGTTAATCTAAAATAGGGAAATTTAGGTGTTTCTCTAGATTGGCTTAAGTCTGATTATTCTTGGAAGGGTTGGGGGCAGGACTAGGTAGGCATCCTCCCTAGCAGCTCTGTTATTCTATAAGTTAAAGCTTTATTGAATGTCATTTGTCATGTATCTGTCATGTGCATAACCTTTGTTAGATAATAGATGCTAGAGTGAAGACAGGGAGAACGTTCTGTTGTTAATGTGCATCGTCTCTGTTAGATACTAAAGACAGGGAGAACATTCTACTGTTAATATTCATATATTCTATGAAATTAAACATCCCTTTCCTAAAGGTTGACAATCTGCAATCTAGTGTAAGGACTTTGTACACAAGGATATGCCTCAGAAAGGAAGGAGATTAACATATTATGTGCCATGTACTTTTTAGTTCATTTCATCCCCACATTCTATTGTGTTATCTCCATTTTCCAGATGGAGAAACTGAGGCTCAGAAAGGTTAAGGGACTTGACCAGAGTTAATACAGCAACTAAGTAGAATAGCTAGGATATGAGCCCAGGTTTGGCTGTTCTAAAATTTGAGCAGGGCAACACTTTCTCCCTTTTTCCAGTTTATGAGGGCAAGGACACGTTTTTCTTGGCAGAAATCTGTAGAATTGTTTTCTCTTTCTGGCCATTTAGGGTGGGACAGGTAACAACAGACAAATAGTAGTGCTTGCAAGGCTGCAGTGTTAGTGTTTGCTAATAATTGGCCTTTTAAATAAGCCAGTTTGAGCCTGAGCTTCAGACACCTGATTGGTGAAGCAGTTGCTGTCTGGCAGCAGGGTATTATTCATTTTTCAAATTCCACATTAACAGCTCACAAAAGAATTCTGATACATTCCCTGCAATATTAAGCCTTTCTTCTCTTGCTCCTATAGGTTTCTTTCCTTTTCCTGAGGCTGAGATTAGATAGACCATTTAATTATTAAGCGGCAAAATTTATGAGGTTAGTGTGTTTGTTGTTTCTGGGCCAGCACACACAAAGCTTCTAAGTAAATTATTTAGATTTGGGAGTCAGTTATTTCCTTCTCAGATCATCAGAGTTTGGGAACCCTGATGCCTGTCTCATTGCTTGAAGAGTCATAGTGTTGCATATTGCCTGGGTGAGATACTGTTCCAAGAGAGGCATTATTACATTAAAGGCATTGAGTGAGGCCAGTAATGTTAGAATTTGCTAATCAAATCATTCAGCTAGTTATTTTGTGATTACCTACTGGAATGACCACTGAGATTATTCTTGGCAGTGTGGTTTCATCATGAGAGCGAGAAGCCATTGGACCAACATCATTTTCCCTTAGTTACCCTTTTGGTACTATCTTAGGATAGTCTTCTTTCCCTTGACTTTCCCTGCTGTAAACAGTGCCGCCTAACTGCTTTTCAGAAGTGATGACGTTAATCTTTGAAAGAAACTGAAAAAAGAATTTGTATATGTCATTTATTTTTAACTGCATACTCACTGGAGTTGAAATCTTACTTTGATTTTGTGGTTTAGCATAGAACAAGAAAGGCATTGAATGCGGTATAGTGAAATTAGTACAGGCTTTGCTAGAACCACCTGGGGCAAAACCCCATTCTGCTACTTAATAACTTAATAGTTATTTATCCCTTCTGAGCCTCAGTTTACTACTTATTAAATGAGAGTAATGATAAGTGTTATGGATTAAATTGTGTCCCCCAAAACTATGTGTATCAGTTTGGCTAGGCCATGAGTCCCAGTATTGTGTGATTGTCTACCATTTTGTCATTTGATGTGATTTTCTTATGTGTTGTAAATTCTGTCTCTGTGATGTCGATGAGATGGGATTAGTGGCCTTATGCTCATGAGGCAGGACTCAATCTACAAGATTCAATTGTGTCTTGAGTCAATCACTTTTGAGATATAAAAGAGAAAAGTGAGCAGAGATACAGGGGGCCTCCTACCACTAAGAAGGAACTGCTGGGAGCACAATGTGTCCTTTGGACCCGGGTACCCTGCACAGAGAAGCTCCTAGACTAGCGGAAGATTAATGACAAGGACCTTCTCCCAGAGCTGACAAAGAGAGAAAACTTTCCCTTGGAGTTGGCACCCTGAATTCGAACTGCTAGCCTCTTAAACTGTGAGAGAATAAATTTCTGTTTGTTAAAGCCATTCACTTGTGGTATTTCTGTTATAGCAGCACTAGATAACTAAGACAATAAGTAATAACAGTGACAAATAATAGTGCTCCATGATTATGATTTTGGGAAAATCTGTTAATTTCTCTGAACCTCTATCTGTAAAATGTAGGCAATAATTCCTCAACAGTAGGTTTGGTTTGAGAAAGAAATGGAATGATATAAATGGAAGTGTCTAGTGAAGTGCCTGATTGATCAGTTCTTTCAGTAGGAGTACTTGTCATTTACTTTAGGGGCAGTTTTACTTGGTCTGCTAGTGTTCTTTCTCCTACCATGTCTGCAGACAAGAACAATGGATTTGTTTCCCCTGGGAGTTGCCTTCTCAAGCTGTACTGTTTCTGTTGTTCAAGTTGCTCACTATAGAGAAAGTGGATTGTAAAGGCTGGGTTGTGGTTCAAAACCTCTAGTAGCTTGTATTTCTAGATCTAGTCTCTTGTAGACAAGACTAAGAAGGGTTTGTGAGAGGCCTTTAAGGAGATGTGGTCATGCTATTATTTTGCTGTTTCTTTGGTATAAGCCAAGGGGGGAGGTTAGCCAGTAAAAAATATTTTATGGACCAGTAAACTGGATGTCTCTGCAAAGTGAGCATATGATCTACTAGCTTCTTCATTCCTGAGAAGCTGGCAAGTATGAATTCCATCTGTTTCAGTTCAAGGGTTTCATGTCTCTTCCTTTTTCTCATAGAATTATAGAATTATTAGAGATCTTGAAAAGCTGAACACAGAGATTAGAGGACTTTTTTGAAGTCATATTGTGAAACCAGACCTAGATTTCTTCCAATGTTGCATTTTTTCTTCATTTGACACTCTTGTGAGATAAGCAGATTAGATGCTTTTAACGTTTTTTGTTTTTGTTTTTTAACAGATGAGGAAATTGGGGCCCAGAGAAGGGAAGGTGACCCATTCAGTCATGTAGTGAGTGAGTCAATAATAGGGCTAGAACTAGGACTCAAGAGCAAGAAGGCCCTTTTATTTTTACATGCTAGGTTTCTGATCATCATTGGGAACATTGCTCCCCTTGTGTTCCCTCTCCTACCCGTTCCCACCCTCCCCCCCGTTCGCGCAGTGGTTGAGAACTCGACTGCTTACTAAAAAGTCAGCAGTTCGAATCCACCAGCCATTCCTTGGAAGCCCTATGGGACAGTTCTACTTTGTCCTATAGGGTTACTATTACTAGGAATCCATTTGTTGGCAGTGGGTTTGGTTTTTTGATTTGGCCTTCTGTCCATGATTACATGATGGAGGCCAGATGTGTTACTGAGATAAGCTCTTTTAGGTGAAGAAGAGTACTTCACTGGTGCCCTTCCTCATTTTTTTTTAAAAATGACAGCTTTATTGAGATATAATTTCCATACTATAAAATGCACCCTTTTAAATTATACAGTTCAGTGGTTTTTAGTATATTCATATGGTTGTACAATCGTCACCACTCTCTAATTTTGGAACATAACAAAAAGAAACTCTGTATACATTAGCAGTCATACCCCATTTTCCCTTACCCCCCTCCCCCCCAACCACTGGCAACCACTAATCTACTTGCTGTGTGGATTTGCCTTTTCTGGGCATTTCATATTAATGGAGTCATGCAATTTGTGGTCTTTTGTGACTGGCTTCTTTCCCTTAGCATAATATTTTCAAAGTACGTCCATGTTGTAGCAGGTATCAATGCTTCATTCCTTTCTATTACTGATAATATTTCATTATATGGATGTACCACATTTTGTTTATCCATTCATCAGTCAACGGACATTTGGGTTCTTTCAACTTTTTGGCTATTATGAAGAATGCGTCTGTGAACATTTTTTTTTAAATTGTGCTTTAGGTGAAAGTTTACAGCTCAAATTAATTTCTCATTAAAAAATTTATGCATATACTATTTTGTGACATTGGTTGCAATCCCCACAATGTGACAGCACTCTTCTCCTTTCCACCTTGGGTTCCTTGTGTCCATTCGTCGAGTTCCTGTCCCTTCCTGCCTTCTCGTCCTGTCTTTGGACAGGAGCTGCCCATTTGGTCTCATGTATTTGATTGAATCAAGAAGGATGTTCCTCATGTGTATTAATTTTTTGTTTTTTAGGCCTGTCTAATCTTTGTCTGTGTCTTAGTCATCTAGTGCTGCTCCAACAGAAATACCACAAGTGGATGGCTTTAACAAAGAGAAGTTTATTCTCTCATAGTCCAGTAGGCTACAAGTCCAAATTCAGGGTGTCAGCTTGTCTTAGGCTGGGTTCTCTCTCTGTTGGCTCCGGAGGAAGGTCCATGTCATCAGTCTTCCCTTGGTCTGGGAGCATCTCAGCACAGGAATCTCAGATCCAAAGGATGGGCTCTGCTCCTGGCACTGCTTTCTTGGTATGGTGTGAGGCTCCCATGTGTCTCTGTTCACTTCTCTCTTTTATATCTCAAAAGAGATTGCATTAAGACACTAATCTTGTCAACCTCATCAGTATAACCTCGTCACAGTGATAGAATTTACAACACATAAGGAGATCACATATACTCTCATCATAGTGATAGAGTTTACAACACATAAGGAAATCACATCAGATAACACAATCATACAATACTGGGAATCATGACCCAGCCAAGCTGACAGATGCTTTTGGAGGATACAACTCAATCCACGACAGGCTGAAAAGTGGGCTTCAGGAATGGTTTCAGTTCTGGGTTAGCAGAGTGTCCGAGGGCCATAGTTTAGGGGGTTCCTCCAGACTCTGTCAGACTGTTACGTCTGTCTTTTTACGTGAATTTGAATTCTGTTCTACATTTTTCTGTTGCTCTGTCTGGGACTCTGTGTTGTGTTCCTTGTCAGGGTGGTCATTGGTGGTAGCTGAGCACCATCTAGTTCTTCTGGTCTCAGGCTGGTGGAAGTCTCTGGTTCATGTGGTCCGTTAGTCCTTTGGGCTAGTATTTTCCTTGTGTCTTTGGTTTTCTTCATTCTCCTTTGCTCCGGGTGGGATGGGAGTGGGATGGGACCAATAGCTGTATCTTAGCTGGTTGCTCACAAGGTTTTAAGACTCCAGACTCTACTCACCGAGTGGGATGTAGAACATTTTCTTTGTCAACTGTGTTGTGCCGAGTGACCTAGATGTCCCCTGAGACTATAGTGTTTGGATGTTGTCTTCATTATCTAGTGCTGTTATAACAGAAATACCATAAGTGGATAGCTTTAACAAAGAGAAGTTTATTCCCTCACAGTCTAGGAGGCTAGAAGTCCGAATTAAAGGTGTCAGCTCCAGGGGAAGGCCTTCTGTCTCTGTCAACTGTGGAGGAAGGTCCTTGTCATCAATCTTTCCCTGGTGTAGCAGCTTCTCAGCACAGGGACCCCAGATCCAAAGGACATGCTCTTCTCCTGGCACCTCTTTCTTGGTGGTATGAGGTTCCCCTGTCTCTCTGCTCGTTTCTCTCTTTTATATCACAGTAGAGATTGATTTAAGATACAACTTAATCGTGTAGCTTGAGTCCTGCCTCATTAACGTAACTGCCACTAATCTCACCTGATTAACATCATAGGAGGTTGCATTTATAACACATAGGAAAATCACATCAGATGACAAAATGGTGGACAATCACAATACTGGGAATCTTGGACTAGCTAAGTTGACACACGTTTTTGGGGGGACACAATTAAATCCATAACAGATGTGTCTAGGAAACTTCTATGCTTTAGCTTTGGTTCAGTTGTTGTTTTGAACATTTATATACAGGTTTCTGGGTAGACATATGTTTTCAGTTCTCTTGGGTTTATACCTAGGAGTGGAATTGATGGGTTATATGATAATTCTTTGTTTAACCTTTTGAGGAGCTGCAATCCCACCAGCAGCGTATAAGGGTTTCATTTTCTCTACATTCTCCATAACACTTGTTATTGTGTTTTTTATATAGTCATCCTAGTGGGTGATACCAGTGATAACCACTATTAACATCTTGTTGTGTATCCTTCCAGTCTTCTTTCTATGCATATGCATGCTTATAAATATTAATGGTAGCAGCTAACACTAATATATTGCTAACTATGTGCCACTCAATGTTCTAAGCACTTTAAAGTGCTATTATTATTCCTTTTTTCACAGATAAGTAAACTGAAGCACAGATGGGTTAAATAACTTGCCTAAGGTTATACAGTTAGTAAGTGGCACTCAGGATGTCTAACTCCAGAATGCTCACTCTTAACCACCGTGCTATTGTTTCTCTTTTGTGTGTGTGTGTGTTTGTGTGTGTGTGTATATTTAACCTAAGTGGGTTCATACTAAATGTAATTTGCAACTTGTTATCATCTGAAAATATATCTTGGTGATTTCAATATCAGAACATAAAACCTTTCTCTTTTTTTCAGTGGTGTACAGTATTCTGTATTATGAGTGTGTCATAGTTTATTAAACTTTTCCCTTTAAGAGAGACATGTGGAATGTTTCCATTTAACACAGTAGTGAACATCATTGATACCCCCCCCCCCGAGTCAATTCCTGACTCATAGTGACCACACGTGTGTCAGGGTACACCTGTGCTCCATAGGGTTTGCTTTCTTTCTTTTTTTTTTTTTAAATTGTATTGAACTCTAGTTGTCCAAGAAAAGCAGTATGATCGTAATACACTACGTGGCTCAGCTGTGAAAATAATAGGGTAAAGTTTGAATATTAATTAAATTTTAAAAAATTTACAAAAAATTACAGATTTAAAGGAAGTTGTAAATTATAGATTTATGGGAAGATAGTACAGAAGGGTTCTGTATGCCCTTTATCCAGTTTTCCCCATTGGTTGTATCTTTTTTGTGTTAATTGGTTATATCTTGCATAACTATAATACAATATCAAACCTAGGAAAATGACATTGATACAATGTGTGTGTAACTACCACCATAATCAAGGTGCAATATATATATACATAATATATATTCTTAATTTTATTGTGTTTTAAGTGAAAGTTTACAGCGCAAACTAGTTTTCATTTAGAAAATTATACACAAATTGTTCTGTGACATTGGTTGCAATCCCTGCAATGTGTCAGCACTGTCCCTTTTTCCCTTTCCACCCTGCGTTCTCCATGTCCATTTGTCCAGTTTTCCTGCCCCTTCCTGCCTTCTTGTCTTTGCTTTTGGGCAGGTGTTGCCCATTTGGTCTCGTATACTTTATTGAACTTAGAAGCACGTTCTTCATGTGTGTTAGTGTTTGTTTTATAGGCCTGTCTAATCTTTGGCTGAAAGGTAGACTTCAGGAGTGGCTTCAGTTCTGAGTTAGCGGGTGTCTGGTGACCATAGTCTCAGGGGTTCCTCCAGGCTCTGTCGGGCCAGGAAGTCTGGTGTTTTTTTTGTGAATTTGAATTTTGTTCTTCATTTTTCTCCTGCTGTGTCCAGGACTCTCTATTGTGATTGCTGTCAGAGCGGTTGGTGGTGGAGAACAACCATCTAGTTGTTCTGAGCTCAGGCTAGTGAAGGCTATGGTTCATGTGGTCCATTAGTCCTTTGGACTAATATTTTCCTTGTGTCTTTGGTCTTTTTTATTCTCCTTTGCTCCGAACATGATGGAACCAATAGATGTAGTTTAGTTGGCTGCTTCCAGCTTTTAAGATGCCAGATGCTACTCAGCAAAGTAGGATATAGAACATTTTCTTTATGAACTATGTTATGCCAGTTGACCTAGATGTCCCCTGAGACCATGGTCCCCAGCCCTCAGCCCTAGTAACTTATTCCCTCAAGGTGTTTGTATGTGTCTAGGAAGCTTCTATGGCTTTAGCTTGGTCAAGTTGTGCTGACTTCCCCTATATTTTGTTGTCTTTCCCTTTACGACTCCTCGTAACCATCAAAGATTGTTTTTCTTTTCCTTTTCTGTGTGTAAACCTTTCCTTGAGTTTTTATGATAGTGATCTCCTACAATATTTGTCCTTTTGTGAATGACTTATTTCACTGAGCATAATGTCCTCCAGATTCATCCATGTTGTGAGATGTTTTGCAGATTCATCCTTGTTCTTTATCGTTGTGTAGTATTTCATTGTGTGTCTGTACCATGACTTGTTTATCCATTCATCTGTTAATGGGCACTTATGATGTTTCCTTCTTTTTGCTATTGTGGATAATGCTATAATTAACATGGATGTGCATATGTTTATTTGTGTGACAGCTCTTACTTCTCAAAGATATATTCCTAGGAGTGGGATTACTGGATCATATGGTATTTCTATTTCTAGCTTTTTAAAGAGGTGCCATATGGTTTTCCATAGTGGTTGGACCATTTTACATTCCTACCAACACTGCATAAGAGTTCCAGTCTCCCCGCTACCTCTCTAATGTTTGTTATTTTCTGCGTTTTTATTAGTGCCAGCAATGTTGGAGTGAAATATCTCATTGTAGTTTTGATTTGCATTTCTCTAATGGCTAATGATCGCGAGTGTTTTCTCATGTGTCTGTTAGCCGCCTGAATGTCTTCTTTGGTGAAGTGTCTGTTCAGATCCTTTGCCCATTTTTTAATTGGATTATTTGTCTTTTTGTTATTGAGGTGTTGAAGTATTCTATAGATTTTAGAGATTAGACCCTTGTTGGTTATGTCATAGCCAGAATTTTTTCCCAGTCTGTAGGTTCTCTTTTTACTCTTGTTGAAGTGTTTTGATGAGCATAAGTGTTTAATTTTTAGGAGCTCCCAGTTATCTAGGTTATCTTCTGGTGTTTGTGCATTATTAGTTATGGTTTGTATTCCCTTTATGCCATGTGTAGGGCCCCTAGTGTTATCCCTGTTTTTTCTTCCATGATCTTTTCATTTTAGTTTTTCATTTAGGTCCTTGATCCATTTTGGAGTTAGTTTTTATGTATGGTGTGAGGTATGAGTCCTGTTTAATTTTTTTACAGATAGACATCCAGTTTTGCCAGCACCATTTGTTAAAAAGACTGTCTTTTCCCTAATTAACAAACTTTGGGCCTTTGTCAAATGTCAGCTGACCGTAGGTGAATGGATTTACATCTGGATTCTCGATTCTGTCCATTGGTCTATGTGTCTGTCGTTTTACCTGTACCAAGCTGTTTCGACTACTGTGGCTGTATAGTAGGTTTGGAGATAAGGTAGTGTGAGGCCTCCTACTTCTGTTCTTTTTCTTCAGTAATTCTTTAATTATCCAGGGCCTCTTTCCTTCCCATGTAAAGTTGGTGATTATTTTTTCCATCTCATTAAAGAATGCTGTTGGTATTTGGATTGGGATTCCATTATATCTGTAGATCACTTTGTTTAGAATTGACATTTTTACAACGTTGAGTCTTCCTATCCATGAGCATGGTATGTTTTTTCCATTTATGTAAATCTGTTTTGGTTTCATGCAGTAGTATTTTGTAGTTTTCTTTGTATAGGTCTTTTATGTCCCTGGATAGATTTATTCCTAAGTATTTTATCTTTTTAGGGACTATTATAAATGATATTATTTTCCTGATTTCCTTTTTGAAGTTTTCTTTGTTAATGTATAAGAATCCAACTGATTTTTGTGTTTTGTATCCTGTATTCTGCTACTCTGCTGAATCTTTCTGTTCGTTCCAGTACTTTTCTTGTGGAATCTTTTGGGGTTCTCTATGTGTAGTATCATATCATCTGTGAATAGGGATAGTTTTACTTCTTTCTTTCCAATTAGGATGCCCTTTATTTCTTTTTCTTGCCTTATTGCTCTAGCTAGGAATTCCAGCAGTGGTAAATTGGGGTGGTGAATAAAGGTCATCCTTGTCTTGTTCCCATTCTCAGGGGGAATGCTTTCAGCCTCTCCCCATTGAGAATGATGTTGGCTATTGGTTTTATATAGATGCCCTTTATCATGTTGAGGAATTTCCCTTCTATTCCTCTTACGTTGAGAATTTTTATCAGGAGTGAGTGTTGGATTTTATCAGATGCCTTTTCTGCATTGTATGAGATGATCATGGGACTCTTTTCTTCTGTTCTATTTTTGTGGTGGATTACACTGATTGATTTTCTAATGTTGTAGCATCCTTGCATACCTGGTATGAATCCCACTTGATTGTGGTGTATTATTCTTTTGATATGATGCTGGATTCTATTGGCTAGAATTTTGTTGAGAATTTTTGCATCTATATTCATGAGAGATAGTGGTCTGTAATTTTCATTTTTTTGTGATGTCTTTGCTTGGCTTTGGTATCAGGGTTATGCTGGCTTCATAGCATGAATTCGGGAAGATACAGAATATTTTATCACTAAAGATCTTCCTCGTGCTACCCCTTTATAGTCAGTCATACGCACCCCCTCCCTATCACCATCCCAGCTCCCTGGTAGCGACTAATTTTTTTCCGTCTCTATAATTTTGTCATTTCAAGAATATTATATAAATAGAATCATACAGGACGTGACCTTTTAGGAGTGGTATTTTTTGTTCAGCCTAATGCCCTTGAGATCTGTCCAAGTGGTTGCATCTATCAGTACAGTTCATTCCTTTTTATTGCTGAGTAGCATTTCATGGTATGGATGTATCCTAAATATTAATTTAACTACAAACTATGATGTGACTCTGTTGGTGGAAGGGAAGTGTGCGTGTGTGTGTGTGTATTAGAGATGATGATGATAGTATAAAAGAGAAATCCACATCACAGGAAGACAATAAATAGTGACTAAAATTGACAAAACCAAACCAAAATAATGCCCATGTAAGCAGGTTGTTTAGAAATAATGACATAAATACTAGAAGAAAGAGCTAAAAATTGAAACTGGTTGCCTTTGGGAAGCAGAAATCAGGATAAGGTAGGGGGTCTATTGCTTTTTATTTATGAGTCTTATAGTATTACTGAATTTGACTTGTAAAACTATGTACATATTAACTCTGATAAAAAATGAAGTTAGATTAAATAATAAAATAATTGTTATGGCCCCTTTCCCCAAAAGCATATGAAATAAAAGGTTAGTACATTACATGGAAATAAGACCAGAGGTAGGACCCCAAGGTTTTAGAATGAATAACCAGCTGAGATTCCACCTTTGGCTGTCTGAATCTTACCAGTGCTTTTTCTGCTCCACCTTTCTTTAGGTGTTTGCTGGTAATGTTCATAGGAGTGAAAGCCTTTGCTTCCAGTAGTGTGCTTTCAATATTTTTGATACTGGATGTTACTGAGACTGCATATGGGACACTGCAATGTGCCTGACATGGCAAACGAGTCCTAATGACCCAGTTCCTGAGTAGCTGATGCTGGGGCAATAAAATTACCATAAAACTGCTTTCCCAAATGCGACCTCAGCAGCCATGTCCATTTTTTTTTTCTTTTCATAGACTAAGAATAGCTCTTTTATTCCTATATTACATGCATCTGTATTCTTTTTCAGTTTAAAAGTTGATTCTTGGCCTTTGCTGAAACACCTTTATCTTAAAAGAGGGAAGTCAGAACCAGGGTTTGGGTCAGAGGATTTGAATGCAAGTTATTGCTCAACTATTGTTGTTGTTTTTTTTTTTTTTTCTCCTTTCAGTGGTATAGGATTCTTTTGTTTTTTAAGCTTTAGTTTCAACTTCCTTGAGAATTCACTCCTTGACACCTTTGTTCCACTCTTTGTTGTTGTTAGTTGCTGTCGTGTTGATTCTAACTCATGGCAACCCCGTGTATGCAGAGTAAAACTGCTCCATAGGGTTTTCAAGACTGTGACCCTTTGAAAGCAGATTGCCAGTCCTGTCTTCCGAGATGCCTCGGGGTGGGTTCAAACTGCCAACCTTTTGGCTAGTAGTCGAGCACCTAACTCTTTGAGTCATCCAGGGACTCATTGTTGAACTCTAGTGTTCCAATTTTCTGTGCCCTACATAGTCCTTTGGATCACTTCTGTAAATGAATTTATCACTCATCCATCATGCATGAGAATTTTATTCTCAGTGAGGAATCCCATTGTCTAGTGCTGGAGATTCATTCTTTACCCTCAGGTGCCAACTCCCAAGATTACAAACCCAGCGTAAAAGCCTCAGAATGAGTCAGTGTCCTAGTGGTTTACTTCAGCTACTAGGTTATCCCGCTTCCTGTTGTTATTACCATTAAAGCATTCTTGTCCACAGGCATTACTTGCAAGATCCCTGGGTTTTCTTTGCTTTTATCTGTTCAGTGGTAGTTTATCTACTAATTTCCTGGTTTTTAAGATGAAATTAAGAGCAGTTATTTCTCCCTATTGTCTCCAGAGCAGATATGAGCAAAAACAAGAATAGAGTTTTATTTTTATCCGTGTCATTCCTGGGCTCAGTGTAGAAGAAGGCGGAGAGGCTTAACCTGGTCAGGTAACCTTGACCAGAGAATAGGAAGGGGTAGATAGTGTCTCAGCTCTCTTGTCCTTGAGGAGTACAGCGTGCATGTCCTGTCATTCAGACTGCTCTGGAGAGGGGGCCAGAGGGCTCCTTCTTTGATGGGGCTAAACAGATACGATTGTTGCTCTCACGAAGAGTGATCAACATTCACAGGCTAGGTTGTACATGTACAACGAGCCATCAACCCTTTCAAGTTATAAGACTAAAATTAGTCTTATTAAAACAATAGCATGTATAATTACTGAAACTACTGTACTGTAATAAAATTTTATCAGCTCATTTATAACTTGGAACCTATTAGTTTCAAGCAATGTAAGAGATAGTCTTCTAGACCAAAGGAAGAAAGCCTTGCTATAAACTAGTGTTTGTTGAGGGTCCCAGGTCCCATGAGGGGGGTTCCTGGGAGCCATTATCAGAAAAGATTTGGTTATTTCAGTCGTCTTTGCATTCTCTGACAGATGTTTGACAGTAGTGTGAAATAATGTGTAAAACCGTTTCTTCTTTTCCACGGACTTGACACCTGATAAGAGAGAACAAAACTGGGTAGGGTATGCAGGAAGCCAATTTGATGTTCTGAATTCTATTAAAGGAATAAGCTTCTTTTTAGACAAGACATCCTTTGGTGATAGGCTTGATCATCCTCTCCATTTAAGGATTATGATTTCAGTGAAACAGTTGTGATAACTGCTAAAGAAGCTAGGTAAAACAGTAATAACAGGTATGATTTATGAAATGCGCCATTAGTGAGGCAATGAGAAAGTCACTTCTGTCTTTCTGTGTCCTGAAATTCTGAAAAGGTTAATTACAGGAAGGCCTTCAAACCATATATTTCTTTGTCTTAGAAACATTCCCATAATGTGCACGTAACTACATCTGGTTCTATGGTATTCAGTATCAGCACTCATTACTTGAGTTCTTTTGTTTTATATCTGAAGTTATTTAAAGCTGACTTTAAAATAATATTTAAACTATAATTTTAAGAGGTGAATCTGCTGATATGTTGTACTCACTGACCTATGATTAACCCAACAGTATTACTTCAAAAATCTATGCTCTAGTCCTTGTGCCACTCTTCCCCTTGTTCACTCTGTTCCAGACACACTCATCTTCTCTCAGTTCCCCTGAGAACATGCCAAGTTCTTTTCTGCTTCAGTGCTTTTGCCCATACTGTTTTCTTTTCCCGAAAATGTTTCCCTGCTCTTCCCTCCATCGTGGCTAACTTCTCCTGTAAACAGCTTATTTAAATATCATTGCCTAGGAGTGTCCTTCTTTGACTTGCCATTCTCAAGCAAATCTCTGAGTTTGTTTTTTTTAATGAGATTCTCTTACAAGTTGCAATTATAGGATGTAGTAGTCTTTTCCACGTGCCTTTCATCTCTTTCCTTGTCTAAAGTGTAAACTCTAAGGACAAGGACAGTGGCTGAGTGGTTCACTGTTGCATTCTCAGTGCATAATACAATGCCCAGGGCCTGGCACATGATACGAACTCATAAAAAATATTTTTGAAAGCCCTAATGGATGAAGGAGGATCTTCAAAAAAGTTTTTCATGGATGCTTTCTAGGGCGCATACAAATAGAACCAGGCGAAAGCTGCATGGCTGTTTTTGACGTAGCTTCAGAAGTCACACAGCATCACTTGTGCTGCACTCTGCTGGTTATAAGTGTATCATAAGAGCAGGCCAGCCCAGATTCAAACCAAAAAAACCAAACAAACCCATTGCCGTCGAGTCGATTCTGACTCATAGTGACCCTTTAGAAAAGAGTAGAACTGCCCCATAGGGTTTCCAAGGAGTGTGGCTGGTGGATTTGAACTGCATCACTAGTAATAAAGAAAACCTATAAAAAAATTTAGGAGATTTCTTCATTCATTCAGGCTTTCAGCAAATGTGTTTTGAGTATCTACTATGTGCCAACACTTGGACATCGTATAAGGCACTGAGAATGAAATATTAAATCAGAGAGCCTTTACCCCTGCCCCAAAGTCACATAATCAATGAGTTGGAGTCGCTGGGGCTTCCCATTCTTTCCCCTGAACTCCACGGCCCTTTTAATAGGCATTTACTATTGAGCTATGACCCATCCTGAAAGGAATGGTTCCAGATCTCTACTTCTGTAAGTGACCGTAATATGAATTGCTTGTGTTTCTTATCTTGCATTGAAAAACTACATTATCTGCCTTCATATTAAAAAACAGTCAAGGTCATATTAGGTATTTCAAAAAAGTAATTGATATCCCTAAGCCAAGACCAAGGTTGTGAGGTGTGATAGGTACTTCTGAGTTGCTGTCATTTTTCCTTGACTCCCTTGGGGTTTAAAAGTATTTATTTCTGCATGCTATGAATGTACCTTCAGAGAACTAATGGGCAAGCACAATCCATCATGACATGTATGAGGCTCCCCC
>NW_004444024.1:3164416-3184048 GCF_000243295.1 Trichechus manatus latirostris | reverse complement strand
TGAATTGGAATAGGGAGAAGAGCAATAGCCTCTAGCAATCAGGTGACCTGGGTTTTAGAATAGCTGCTTGAGGTGGTAGGGGGTGGGAGTTAAAATGGGGGAGGTTGTTTACTACTAAATTTCTTAAATTTAAAAAAAAAAAAAAAGTATGTGGACTCTGTGACCTTCAGGGTGTCTTTCAGTTGTAAATTTCTCTGACCACGTGATCTTGTCTACTGTGAGCTCCTGAAGCAATCGGTATTGTTTTCTTAATAACTTATCAGTATACTTGTAATTATTTGTTCGATATCTGTTATCTGTCTTCTCCACTAGACAGTAAACTCCATGAGGGCAGGGATCATGTCTGCCTTGTTCATTGCTGCTTCTGTAAGATCCAGCACAGTGCCAGGCTCATAGTAGGCACTTAATATTTGTTGGATGAATAAATAAAGGTTTTTCTACCATGCAGAGACAACTCTTTAAGGTACCAGGGGCCTGTTGATTAGTTTATGGACTCATCAGGCATTTACTGCTAGGCACTTACATAAAGGTGAATTACATGTGATCTCTGCCTTAGGAGGCACTCAAAAGTAAAACTTAATTGGGCTTAGAGTTTGAAATATGTTTATTGGAAATATAATGATGTTCAATTCCAGCAATAATTTAAAATTGGAAGATTACCGAAGCCTATTCTGTCATGTTATAGAAACGAAAGGGTATTAATTTTACATGTGTTACTACTGTCAATCTCTTAAAAAAATTTTAAATGCTTTATACTTTATCAGACACTTTCTCAGCTATTTATCTCACTTCACTCTTTCAACAATCCAGTAAGGTCAGTGGTATTATTCCCCACTTGACTGCTGAGGAAATTGATATCAGAGAGGTTAAACAACTTTCTTGAGTTAACAGCTGGTAAAGGACAGAGCCAGGACTCATTAAGGTATTTTTGACAAGATCAGAGCTCTTTGTATTGTATTATAGGTTCATTTTGTAGAGCTCTGAAATGTTTCCCTAAAAGGTGAGAAATCATGATGCTTTGAGGGAGTTTCCTAAGAAGATTCTAATTCTTAAGACTCTTAACACTCAGCCAAAATGCCACCTCTTTCATGTTGCCTTTCCTGTGAGAAGTGATTTCTTCAGCTTCATTTCTTCCATAGCACTTTATTTATATTCTTCTGTCATTTTTTACTTTTTTCCTTATAGCTATGTGTGCTCAAGGTTTATCATCTCTCCTACTTATAAACCTCTTGAGGGCAAGACAGCTTTCCTGGATATTTTATATTGATCAGTTAGCACGTATACGTTGAGCCCTTGTGTTAGCTCATGGGATTTTATAATTACATACCATGAGTGATTTTAGTTTTTCATCAGGGTTTTGAACCCATTTCTTCCGGTTTGAACCCCTGCTGAGAATTTTAATTTCCACCCCCAGATATACTGAATCAGAATCTAACAAGATCCCCAGATGATTCTTATGAATAAATAAATTCTGAATAAATAAATTCTGAGAACCACTGCTCTACTAGTGGTTCTCAGAATCGGTGTTTAACCAGCAGTGTTAGCATTGCCTGGGAACCATTTAGAAACGCAAATTATCAGCAGGGGTTCTTACCAGAGCAAACAGGTTTGAAGTCCTGTTTTTCATACCTTTACTAGAATTTTTTTGTCAATTCAGTAGATTGGAAGCAGCACCTTTTCGTTTCCTTTTTTTGTTAATTTTTTATTTATTACACTAGAGCACACATTTTCCCGTGTGCTTGCGTTCTCACTAATGAGTTGCTTGTTTACATCAATAAAATGCCTTTTAAGGCTTCTTTCCCAGAATATGTGATTTCAAGAAAAACTCTCTGTCTTGTGCCATAGTCACTGGGTTTCCCAAGGGTTAGATAGTTGTCTCATTGGTTTATAAGAACTGATGTGTTGTTGATGTTGTATTATCCCTTCCTGGAGTGAATGTCTAAATGAAGGAATTTTAGGCACAGTAATTGGGCAGAGGAAGCTATTTTGGGGCAGAGTGAATTATAGTACCTCTTTATCACACCTGGTGGTGCTGGTGGGGAACTGCTAACATTAAGTACCTTTTCTTTCTGTTGTGTTATTTTTTCATTGTAATCTAGGTGAAAGTTTACAGAGCAAATTAGTTTCTCATTAAACAGTTAATACACAAATTGTTTTGTGACATTAGTTGCCAACCAGGTGATGTGTCAACACTCTCCCCTTCTCCACCCCAGGTTCCCTGTTTCTATTTGTCCAGTTTTCCTGTCCCTTCCTGCCTTCTCATCTTTGCTTTTGGGCTGGTATGCCCATTAGTCTTGTATACATGTTTGAATTATGAAGCACATCCCTCGCATGTGTTATTGTTGGCCCTATAGACTTGTCTAATCTTTGGCTGAAGGGTGAACCTCAGAGTGACTTCAGTACTGAGTTAAAAGGGTGTCTGGGGGCCATACTCTCGGGGTTTCTCCAGTCTCCGTCAGACCAGAAAGCCTAGTCTTTTTTTTTTTTGTGAATTTGAATTTTGTTCTACATTTTTCTCCTGCTTTCTCCAGAACCCTCTATTGTGATCCCTGCCAAAGCAGTTGCTGGTGGTAACCGGGCACCATCTAGTTGTTCTGGGCTCAGTCTGGCAAGGTTGTGGTAGTTGTGGTCCATTAGTCCTTTGGACTAATCTTTTCCTTGTGTCTTTGGTCTTCATTCTCCTTTGCTTCAGCTGGGATGGGACTAGTAGATGTATCTTAGATGGCCACTTGAGGCTTTTAAGCCCCCAGTTGCTATTCACCACAGTCAGATGTAAAGAACATATTTTTATAGCATAAGTTATGCCAGTTGAGCTAGATGTCCCCTGAGACCATGGTCCCCAGCCGTCTTCCCAGTATCTTTCTGTTGCTTTAAAAGGACACTGTTAAAGTTCTTCTCCCACTGATCCATAAGTAGGTGTAGATTAAGCATTAGATGCTTGTATTAGTCTGTCTTTGATAAGGATCTTTACCTTACAGGACTCTTGTGAAGATCAAATGTAGCAGTGTACAGGAGGTAATTTTGGACATGTAAAGTGCTGTGCAGATAAGAATATAGCTTTTTTGTTTGTTTGTCTTCAGAGAAACAAGTAACTGCTCCTGCAGAACTATTTTCAACACACAAATTTCCCCCAAAACACCATGCCCTTTCTTGCTTTTGACACCATAGACTCCTATTAGAATTTCTCTTATCAGGCAAGCATCAGATGTGGTCTCACATGTTTTTTTCCAAAGGCTCTTGGGTTATGCCAGGTGCTTTCAAATATTTAATTATTATAACAACTCCAAGCGAATACTTATTACCCCCATTTTAAGGATGAATAAACCAAGGGCCAGTGGGTTTAAATAATTTAGCCAAAAAGTAAGTGATAGAGTACAAATTTGAATTCACGTATTCTAGATTCATTTTTTGTTTTACTTATATTGGTCAGGACAGGCTGAACTGTTTTGGCTGCAAATTAGTCCCAAGATTTTAATGGTTTAATGTAACAAAGATTTATTGAGTTCTTGCTCATATGAATTCCAGTGCAGGTCAGGTGACTTTCGAGGGCAGTTGTCCTTACAGTGTGATGACTCAGGTATTTAGACTGCTTCATTATTGTTATGCCACCATCTCAACATGAGACTTCCAGGACATCTTTGCAGGAGAAAAGAGAGAGCTGGAGGCTCACGCACTGGCTGTCAAAATACTTCTGCCTGGAAATGACAGCATTGGCCAAAGGAAGTCACATGGTGCTGCCTAACTGCGAGAGGTCTAGTAAGTGTATAGGTGGTGGTTGTTGTTGGGTGACGTCGAGTTGGTTCCCTCTTATAGTGACCCTATGTGCAACAGAACGAAACAGTGCCTGGTCCTGTGCCATCCTCACAGTCATTGTTATGTTTGAGCCCATTGTTGCAGCCACTGTGTCAATCCATCTTGTCAAGGGTCTTCCTCTTTTTTGTTGACCCTCTACCTTACCAAGCATGATGTCCTTTTCCAGGGACTGGTCCCTCCTGATAACATGTTCAGAGTACATACTCACTTCCAAGGAACGCTCTGGCTGTACTTCTTCCAAGACAGGCTTGTTCTTTCTTCTGGCAGCCCATGGTATATTCAGTATTCTTTGCTAACACCATAATTTAAATATGTCAGTTCTTCTTTGGTCTTCTTCATTCATTGTCCAGCTTTCGCATGCATATGAGACGATTGAAAACACCGTCGGTTGGGTGAGGCACACCTTAGTCCTCAAAGTGACATCTTTGCTTTTTGACATTCTAAAGAGGTCTTTTGTAGCATATGTAATACCTCATTGGATTTCTTGACTACTGTTTCCGTGGGCGTTGATTGTGAATCCAAGTAAAATGAAATCCTTGACAACTTCAGCATTTTCTCTGTTTATCATGATGTTGCTTATTGGTCCAGTTGTGAGGATTTTTGTTTTCTTCATGTTGAAGTGTAATTCATACTGAAGGCTGTAGTCTTTGATCTTCATCAGTAAGTGCTTCAAGTCTTCTTCGCTTTCTGCAGGCAAAGTTGTGTCATCTGCATCTTGCATGTTATTGAGTCTTCCTCCAATCCCGATGCCCCTTTCTTCTTCATATAGTCCAGCTTCTTGGATTATTTGCTTGACATACAGATTGAATAAATATGGTGAAAGGATACAACCCTGACACACACTTTTCCTGATTTTAAACCATACAGTATCCCCTTGTTCTGTTCAAACGATTGCCTCTTGATCTATGTACAGGTTCTACATGAGCACAATTAAATGTTCTGGAATTCCCATAATTTGTTAACCTATAATTTGTTATGATCCACACAGTGGAATGCCTTTGCATAGTCAATAAAACACAGGTAAACATCTTTTTGGTATTCTCTGCTTTCAACCAGCATCCGTCTAACATCAGCAGTGATATCCCTCGTTCGACGTCCTCTTCTGAATCTAGCTTGAATTTCTGGCAGTTCCCTGTGGATGTACTGCTACAACCATTTTTGAATTATCTTCAGCACAGTTTTACTTGCATGTGATATTAATGATATTGTTTGATAATTTCCAAGTTCTGTTGGATCACCTTTCTTTGGAATGGGCACAAATTATGGATCTCTTCCGGTTGGTTGGCCACGTAGCTATCTTCCAAATTCTTGACATAAACGAGTGAGCACCTCCAGTGCTGTATCCATTTCTTGAAACATCTCAGTTGGTATTCTGCCAGTTCCTAGAGCCTTGTTTTTCACCAAGGTCTTCAGTGCCGCTTGGACTTCTTCCTTCAATACCATCGGTTCTTGATCATATGCTACCTCCTGAAATGGCTGAACGTTGAGCAATTCATTTTGGTATAGTAACTGTGTGTTCCTTCCATCTTGTTTTGATGCTTCCTACATAATTCAGTGTTTTCCACATAGAATCCTTCAGAATTACAACTTGAGGCTTGAATTTTTTCTTCAGTTCTTTCAGCTTGAGAAATGCCGAGTGCATTCTTCCCTTTTGGTTTTCTGACTTGAGGTCTTTGCACATTTCATACTTTACTTTGAAATTTTTGTTCAACTTTTTTACTTCATCATTTCTTCCATTTGCATTAGCTACTGTGCATTCAGGAGCAAGTTTCAGAGTCTCTTCTGACTTGCATTTTGGCCTTTTCTTTCTTTCCTGTCTTTTTAATGACCTTTTGCTTTCTTCATGTATGATGCCCTTGATGTCATCCCACAACTCGTCTAGTCTTCAGTCATTAGTGTTCAATGCGTCAGATCTATTCTTGAGATGGTCTCCAAATTTAGGTGGGATATACTCGAGGTCGTATTTTGGCTCTTGTGAACTTGTTTTAATTTTCTTTAGTTTCAGCTTCAACTTGCATATGAGCAACTGATGGTCTGTTCCTTAGTCGGGAACTGTAGAGGAGCTCATGCATATTCAGTGAATAGTGACTATCTCTCCAGACCACTTTCCAGCAGATGCTTCCCTAGGGAAATTATTTTTACAGAGTACTTGTTTCCTTCTAGCTTATATTAGGGATAGTTTGTTCATATGTCTGGGCCACAGTTTTATACTGTAAGTGCCTTGACATCAGGAATTAAATTAATAAGTAAGCTTACTATTTTTCTGTTCAATTCAATTAAACATTATTGAACACTTGCGATTCTGGGCCTTGTTTTTTTCCGCAATATCTTAGTAAGTAAGTAATGATAACAACTGGATAGTACTGGATTTTAAGTTCTTTGAGGGCAGTATAGAATAATGGTTAAAAGCACAGATTTTAAGGGTTAGAATTCTGAGTCTGCTACTTCTGGCTCTGTGACTTTGGGCTTTATTGAGATATAATTCATATACTATAAAATTTATCCTGTATAGTATACAATTCAGTGGATTTGTAGTATATTCATAGTTCTGCAACCATCACCTCTATCTAATTTTAGGACATTTTCATCATTCCCAAAAGAAATCCTATACCTATTACCAGTCACTTCTCATTTTCCATCCACCCCAGCCCCTGGCAACCACTAATTTACTTTCTTTCTCTATGGATTTGCCTGTTCTGGTCTTGGGCAAGTTATTTAACCCCTCTATTCCTCAGTTTTCTTATCAGTAAAGTGGAGGTAATAACTACCTCGTCAAGTTATTATGAGGATTAAATGAATTAATGTAAAGGGCTTAGTTAGAATTGTGCCTGGCCCATAGTAAATGCTATGTGTTTGTTGTTGTTATGACTACTATCTTCAACATTATCGTGATTATTACTTTGTTCCCTCTATAGCACTGAGCATAAGATTGGACACGTGGTAAACACATTCAGCCAAGCCCCTACTATGTGTTAGGCATCTCAAAGATAGATTAAGATATTGCTCCTGGGCTCTCAAGCTGTTCTCAGTCTTATCATGGCAGAGACAGATATATAAGGAGAGAAATAAAATGCAGCTTAGTTCTTTATTAGAAGTAAATATAGTGTGATATGGGTGCAGGAAGGAAGAAGGAATTCACACTGAGTAGCTGCTGTGTGTTTCTCATTTGTGTCATTTAATTCTGAGGATAACCCTGTGGGTTGGAGATTCTTAGCTACATTATTATAGATGAGGAAACTAAGGCTAAGAGATGTTAAGTAAGTTGCCCAGGGTTAAACAGATATAAGTAGTTAACGTGGGATTTGAACCTGAATGTGATCAATTGTATAACGTGTGCTTTTTTATTTCTAATGTTTACTAAAAATAATTTGCTGTAATTTCTCAGAAATTTGTAAATAAGTCCTAAAAAGCAAAAACTATATTTTATTGGCTAAAAGAGGTTTCAGATTCATTACATGTTTTGAAAAATTCAGCTCTACCAGAGCCCTGCTGTCCTATTGCTCCCCTTTCGTGCTCTGGTAAGAAAAAACCTGAGAAGGCCTAAAATGTGGCCTCAGCTCTGGGCAGGATGAGCTTTGCCCCATTTGACTTTGTTGATTGTCTCTGTTGCCAGGCTCCTGACTGGTACCTCTCCCTCTCTGGGCCACGAGGCTCCTTTGTATGAGATGGGACCTTAGGACCTGAACGGAGGGTTTGTACAGACCTTCCTGAATGAGAAGTGTTCCTGTGATGAGCCATGACCTCCTAGCAGCAGATGCGTTCATCATCTGGCTTCAACTTTCCCATTCCCCCTTCACCTGCTTGAGGTTCCATTTGGATCTGGCAGTCACAGAGCAGCTTCCTTTGAATCCAGCAACATTGTTTCTGGTTACATTAGGCATTATCCGTAAATACCCTTTTGGCTTGCTGCATGAACTGGCTAGTACTGTGGTTATTTTCCACAGAATATCAAAGCTGGGAGGGGCCTTAAAAATCACTGAGTCTAACCCCTGCTCATTTTATGGAGGAGGAAAACTGAGGCCCAGTAAAGGGAAGGCACAGATTCTGTGGCAGAGGTGAGACCAGGACCCCAATGTTGCCAGGCCAGTTTTTCCCCTATCAGGCTCTGCTACCTCCTGTTTTCCTATAAAGATCATAAGCTTTTAGGGGGCACAGATCATGCTTTATGTACCTTCACATCCCTCAGAAAGCCTAGGTTATTAGGTATAACCTCTTAGAATTGTTTAACCTGGTTTTAATATGGAGGATATGTTGCTTAGTTGAAAGAGCTAGGTAGATTTCTGTGGGAATCTTGGCTAGGAATTGACGAAGCTAGGATTCCAACTCGGATCCTCTGAGCCCAAGTTGTCCAGTCTTCTTTCTAGTACCCTGTAACTGGGTTGGTATGATTTGAATCTGGGAAAAGCAATACAGACAAAGCAAAGCTCCAGGGGCAGTGAGAGTTTGCTGCCCCTGTAAAGAAGCAACTAGACTGATGTGATCAGAGCACAGACTGAACTAAGTAATGCTGGGGTGGAGAGTCCAGGTTGGCGGAACAGTGGGAGATGCTAGAAAAAATGGTGAAAAGAGGTCAAAGTCAATGAGGAGAGATCACTTTGATGTGGGCTTTTTAGAGAAAGCTTCCTAGAAATGGAAGTTTTGAGCTGGGCCTGAAGCACGGTTAGGATATGAATTTACAGGTATGACACAGGTTTGTGGAGGAAAGTGAGCACACTTCTCTTCCTCTTTAAACAGTGTTGGAAAGCCAAGTTCTTGTCCAGTCTGGCTAGAGCATTGTCAGATGGTGAGGAGTGCTAGAGGTTGAGACTAGATTTTAAAGAGCCTAGAATTCTAGATTTGAGGATTTACTTTTTATTTCTGTCAGTACCACTGTAGATGTGCTCCCTCTTCAAAGATGGATTGTGCCCTGGACAGCAGCTGGGTAGTGAACTCTCTACCTTCAAACTCTTCACAGATTTGGGCTTTGTTTTAGGTACTTCGCTTTGATGAATTTACCATATGCAGCTTTGTTTCTGAGGGACCCCAAAGGTCCATGGCGTGCAGTAATTTCTCATTTTCCCGGGGTGGTCATTTGAAAAGAACTTGATGAGGCAGTGGTGGATGGGTGTTACTTAGCTAAGGAATGCCTCCTACCCAGCCAACCAGCATGTGTTTTACAGTTAGTGAAATTTGTAAATTTGGGGATTCTTTTTTTTAAACTTTACTGTGGTATAGATGAAAGTTTATAGCACAAATTACTTTCTCATTCAAAAATTTATACACAAATTATTTTGTGACATTGGTTGCAGTCCCCACAATGTGTCAGCACTCTCCTCCTTTCCCTTTCCATCCCAGGTTCTCTGTGTCCATTTGTCCAGTTTTCCTGTTCCTTCCTGCCTTCTCATCTTTGCTTTTGGGCAGGTGTTGCCCATTTGGTCTCATATCCTTGATTGAACTAAGCATGTTCCTCACGTTTGCTTATTATAGACCTGTTTAATCTTTGACTGAAAGGTAGACTTCAGGAATGGCTCCAGTTCTGAGTTAGAAAGGTGTCCAGGGGTCATAGTTTGAGAGGTTTTTCCAGTCTCTGTCAGAAGAGTAAGTCTGGTCTTTTTTTTGTGAATTTGAATTTTGTTTTACATTTTTCTCCTGCTCTGTTCGGAAACCTCTATCATTGACCCCTGTTAGAGCAGTTGGTGGTGGTAGCCCAGCACCAGCTAGTTCTTCTGGGCTCAGACTGGTGGAGGCTGTGGTTCACGTGGTCTGTTAGTCCTTTGGACTAATATTTTCCTTGTGTCTTTAGTTTTCTTTATTCTCCTTTGCTCCAAACATGATGGGACCAATAGACGTAGTTTAGATGGCCACTCACAAGCTTTTAAGACCCCAGATGCTACTTTCCAAAGTAGGATGTAGAACATTTTCTTTATGAACTATGTTATGCCACTTGACCAAGATGTCCCCTGAAACCGTAGTCCCCAGCCCTCAGACTTGGTAACTGGTTCCCTTGAGGTGTTTGGATGTGTCTAGGAAGCTTCTATGGCTTTACCTTGGTCAAGTTGTGCTGACTTTGCCTGTATCGTGTGTTGTCTTTTCCTTCACCAAAGTTAACATTTGTCTACTATCTAGTTAGTGATTTCCCTTCCCTATCAAAAAAATTTTTTTTTCTTGCGTGTAATCCTTTTCTTGGGTTTTTATAATAGTGGTCTCTTAAAATATTTGTCCTTTTGTGATTGACTTATTTCATACAGCATAATGCACTCCAGATACATCCAGGGTGTGAGATGTTTTGCAGATTTATCATTGTTCTTTATCGTTATGTAGTATTCCATTGTATGTATGTACCATAATTTGTTTACCCGTTCATCTGTTGATTGGCAGTTAGGTTGTTTCTGTCTTTTTGCTATTGTGAGTAAGGCTGCAATGAACATGAGTGTGCATATGCCTGTTTATGTGATGACTCTTATTTCTCTAGGATATATTCCTAGGAGTGGGATTGCTGGATCATACGGTATTTCTATTTCTAGCTTTTTAAGGAGGTTCCATATCATTTTCCATAGGGGGTGTACCATTTTACATTCCCACCAGCAGTGCATAAGAGTTCCAGTTTCCCCGCAACCTCTCCAACATTGTTATTTTCTGTTTTTTTTTTTTAAATTAGTGCCAGTAGTGTCGGGGTGAAATGATAATGTCATTGTAGTTTTGATTTGCATTTCTCTAATGGCTAATGATCCCTAGCATTTCCTCATATGTCTGTTAGCTGCTTCAATGTCTTCAATGAAGTATCTGTTCATATGCTTTGCCCATTTTTTACCTGGATTATTTGTCTTTTTGTTATTGAGGTGTTGAAGTATTCTATAGATATTAGAGATTAGACCCTTGTCAGTTATGTTGTAGCCAAAATTTTTTTCCCAGTCTGTACATTCTCTTTTTACTTTTTTGGTGAAGTCTTTTGATGAGCATAAGTATTTAATTTTTAGGTGTTCCCAATTATCTAGTTTATCATCTGGTGTTTGTACATTGTTAGTTATGGTTTGTATTCTCTTTGTGCTGTGTATTAGGGCACTTAACATTGTCCCTATTTTTTCCTTCCATGATCTTTATTGTTTTAGGTTTTATATTTAGGTCTTTGATTCATTTTGAGTTAGTTTTTATGTATGGTGTGAGGTATTGGTCCTGTTTCATTTTTTTACAGATGGACATCCAGTTTTGCCAGCATCATGTGTTAAAAAGACTGTCTTTTCCCCATTTAATGGGCTATGGTCCTTTGTCAAAGATCAGCCGACCATAAGTGGATGGATTTATATCTGGGTTCTTGATTCTGTCCATTGGTCTATATGTCTGTCATTGTACCTGTATCAGCATGTTTTGACTACTGTGGCTGTACAGTAGATTCTGAGATCAGGTAGTGTGAGGCCTCCTACTTTGTTCTTTTTCTTCAATAGTTCTTCGCTTATCCAGGCCCTCTTTCCTTTCCATATAAAGTTGGTGATTCTTTTTTCCATCTTGTTAAAGAACGCCGTTGGTATTTGGATTGGGATTGCATTGTATCTGTAGATTGCTTTGGGTAGAACTGACATTTTCACAAAGTTAAGTGTTCCTATCCATGAGCGTGATATGTTTTTCGTTTATGTAGGTCTCTCCTGGTTTCTTGCAATAATGTTTTTATTTTTATTTATATAGTTCTTTTATGTTCCTGGTTAGATTTATTCCTAGAGTTTTTATCTTTTTAGGGACTGTTATAAATGGTATTTTCCTGATTTCCTTTTCGAAGTTCTCTTTGTTGGTGTATAGGAATCCAAATGATTTTTGTATGCTGACCTTGTCTCCTGCTACTCTGCTGAATCTTTCCATTATTTCCAGTAGTTCTCTTGTGGAATCTTTCAGATTCTCTATGTATAGGATCATATATCTGCAAATAGGGATAGTTTTGCTTCTTCCTTTCCAATTTGGATGCCCTTTATTTCTTTTTCTTGCCCTATTGCTCAAGCTAGAACTTCCAGCAAAATGTTAAATAGGAGTAGTGATAAAGGACATCCATGTCTTGTTCACATTCTCAAGGGGAATGCTTTCAGCCTCTCTCCATTGAGAACGATGTTGGCTGTTGGTTTTGTATAGATGCCCTTTATTATGTTGAGGAATTTCCCTTCTATTCCTCTTATATTGAGAGTTTTTATCAGGAATAGGTGTTGGACTTTATCATATGCCTTTTCTGCATCGATTGAGATTATCATGGGACTCTTTTCTTTTGTTCTGTTTATGTGGTGGATTATGCTGATTGATTTTCTAATGTTGGACCATTCTTATATACCTGGTATGAATACCACTAGGTCATGTTGTATTGTTTTTTTGATATAATGCTGAATTCTATTGGGTAGAATTTTGTTGAAAATTTTTACATGTATATTCATGAGAGTTTGGGGATTCTTAAACCCTCTCTGGGAATTTGTTTACAAATGATAAGGTTCTTAATATATTCCCTTCCTACACACTTTGTACTGAGGTCCACAGTCAGCCTAGTCTCCTGGGTTCGGAACTCAGCTCTGCTCCTCAACTTGCCTGTGTGACCATGGCCCTCTTTGGTCCTTAGTTCTTGAATCCATAAGGACAGTAATGCTGGACTAGACAATCTCTAAAAGCTCTTTTAGTTCTGATATTCCAGGATCTATGTATATGAACTCTGTGGGGCAGTTCTACTCTGTCCTGTTGGAGTCAGAATCAACTTGATGGCAATGAGTTTTTTTTTTTTTTTTTTTTGGTTATGTATATGGGACACAGATCAGCCTTTTCTTTAACACTCTTCATATGCTCTGTTCATAATGGATTAAGATGTAATTATACCAGTGACTGCACATGTGTTGGCTTTTTCAACACATGTGCCCGAAACTGTTCGCATTGGTGATTATGCTACACTTGCTTTTTGAGTATTTTCCTTGTGCCTTGTCCTTTTTCTGCCCTCTGCTGCCTTCATGTTCTGGCTGTACCTACTGTCGGCCTGTGGAACAGTCCACAGGCCCAGAGGCACCACTGTGTTCTACTAGTATTAGGGGGTTTAAAAAAAAAACAACAAAACCAGCTGCTTCAGTTTCAGTTGGCCTTCCTGGAAGCTATAGATTGCCAATTCCTGCCCAGGCAGCCATGGGAAAAGCCTGTCCTGAAGGGCTAGAAGGAGGAGGCATGGCAATTTTGTCCCAACTATGTAGAAAAACCTCAAGCCTCACCTTTCCTGTCTGTTGCAAGTACACAGCTTGCATTTCTACTCCTGCCCTTACCTGCAGTATTAAAGATGTTTGAAAGGAGGCCAGAAATGCAAAGGAGAGAGGTATAAGAAACTATATTTAAAGTTATTTAACACAGCTCTCTTCGAACACATTTTTGCTCATTTTTACTAATCTGCCTCATAGTTTTGGATGTGAGTGATAGCAAACATTTTCATGGACTTTAAACTTCAGAGCCTTTTTCCCCTAGATAATCTACAAAAACAACCTGGAGATGATGATAACAGCTACCTTTTATTGAATGCCTACTATGTGTCAGACACTGTGCTAAGTGTTTTACATGCATTATTAACTTTTACATCAACTGTAGAAGTAATATTGTCCCCATTTGAAACAGATGAAGAGACTGATGCTCAAAGCGGTTAAACATCACACAATTAATATGTGGTGAAGCTGTGATTTGAATCTGACGGTGCCTGGCTCCGGAGCTGATTCTCTTAACCTCTGTGCTTCAGTGACTCTCTGAGATATGGGCATTGTATCTTCATTTATTCATGAGCAAGCTGAGCCTTCTGAGATTATAACTTGCCAGTAATCACGTGGCACATATATGGTAGATATGTTACTGTTGTTGTTAGGTACCATCGAATTGATTTCGACTCATAGTGACCCCATATGACAGGGTAGAGCTGCGCTGTGGGATTTTCTAGGCTGTTATCTTTATGGGAGCAGATCGCCAGGTCTGTGTACTGCAAAGCTGCTGGGTGGGATTGAACCACTAACCTCTCGGTTAGCATCTGAGTGCTTAACTGCTGCACCACCAGGGCCCCTTATGATACATATAGGACTTGGATTTTGATAATTTGACTTAAAATTTATCCCCCTGATGATATTTTAAAATTCATTTTTAGCCGTTTTATTGTTGTTGTTAGGTGCCGATGAGTCGGCTTCAACTCTTAGTGGCCCTGCGTACAACAGAACAAAACACTGCCCTGTCCTGCACCATCCTCACAATCTGTTATGTTTGAGCACATTGTTGCAGCTGCTATGTCATTCCATCTCACTGAGGGTCGTCTTTTTCGCTGACCCTCTACATTACCAAGCATGATATCCTTCTCTAGGGACTGGTCCCTCCTGATAACATGGCCAAAGTATGCGAGTCTCAGTCTCACCATCTTTGTTTCAAAGGAGCATTTTCGATGTACTTTTTCCAAGACAGGTTTGTTCATTCTTCTGGCAGTCCAGAATAAGTAAACAAATAAGGCTGTCTTTTTATTATTGGAGCCCTGGTGGCAAAGTGGTAAGGAGCTTGGCTGCTAACCAAAAGGTTGGCAGTTCGAATCCACCAGCTGCTCTTTGGAAACCCTATGGGGCAGTTCTGCTCTGTCCTATAGGGCTGCTATGAGTCGGAATTGACTCTACAGCAGTGGGTTTTTTTTTTTTTTTAATTCCTTAATAAAATGTCTTATTATTATACTTTAATAAAATGAACCACTTCACATTCTTTCAGATTAGTCTTTGTATGAATTTTAAGTAAATTTTTAAGAAGTCTTATTGGAGATGCAAAGAACACTAAGATGTTCGATCTGTTCTCAAGGAACTAAAGGTTGGTTGTAAGAAAAACACGTGTGCATGACAATTAGAGATGCTCTCACCAGATAGTAAGTGGGAAAAATATCCTGAATGGGTAGTTCAGGCTATGTGTGATTTAAAAAAAGGGAAAGATTAGTGTGAGCTACGATTTAATAAGGACAATTTTTATTTTTATTTTTGAGGGTTTAAAAGTATAGCATAGGCAATAAAAGATCTATAGTGTTATTAAGTGTGGTTTTTTTTTTTTTTTAAACTATAGGAACTTGGAGCCAAGTTTTGGTTTTTAGTAGGAACACAACTCTGAAATTTTTATCTATATGAGTGAAAAAACGTTATATATTGAGTGCGAAAAGCAGCATATGTGAAACTTTTCATGAATTTATCTGTTTAATGTATTTGTTTTCAATACCTAGCATACTGTTGGTACTCAATAAGTGTTTGAGTGAGTAAATGTTTATTGAGTGAGTGAATTTTGGGTCTGAGTCTGAAGGTATACGAATGCTGTTTCATTATTAATATAACGTGTTGTAAAGAGCTGACGATGGGACCTTTAGAGAATCTCTAGTGTAGCCTCTGTTTCTAACTGATGAGGGAGCTGGGGCTCAGAAAGGGGAAATGACTTTTCTAGTAAGTTTTAGAAGAAGACTAGAATCTACTGCTGGTGACAGCACAAATCATTTTCTGGAAAAAATTGCCAAGTATTTTCACGAGCATGGTTAAAACATACAGAGAAAATATTGTTGAAAGTATTTTAAACTACTGACTTCTTTACAGATAAGTAAGGACATGGGGTTTCCTTCGGTGCCCCCCATACCCCCTTATTTCTATATATTTTATGTACCAAGGTTAGATTAGAAAAGGTTCAGTAGGTTGAACCTAACTTTTGATCATAGTTTCCCTACAGTGCACATCTTGCAGAGCTTTTTCCTCAAAGGCCTGGCTGGAAGCAGTGGAGTTTCTGTTTCTGATGTATAATTTACCTCTCCTTCCTGGTATTTGAGGCTTGTTGGTCTTAATAAATGCCTGTTTTCTACGCACAGCCTATAGTTAATATGGAGGTCCTGGTGTGGAGCTGCTTAGGAAGTGACTGGTGAGAGTACGTATCAGAGTGGGCAGGGTGGATTAAATGGCCTGTGCCTTTAACCATTGTAATCCCGTAACCCAGAGAGTTTGTGTAGTCATATTGAATTTGTAAATCTCAGAGCCGAAGGGGAAACTGACATGAAAAGGGTCTTGGTTCACCGCAGAAAAATGTGGAGGTCAAACAGGATCCAGTAGTGGAGAAGGGATTGGTGTTACACAGTTCTGGATTGGACTCCAGGCTCAGTCTTTTATTAGCCATGTGGTCTTTGACAGGTTCCTTAGTCTGAACCTCAGTTCTCCTATCTGTAAAATGGTGTTAGTAGTACTACCTACCTCACAGGGGGATTAAATTCTTCCCTAAATATCTGCATGGCTTGTTCCTTTTCCTCCTTCAGGTCTTTTCTCAGGTATCAACGTCTTAGTGAGACTTTTCCTGCAATCCCTATCCTTTTACCCTGCTTTATTTTTCTTTATACCACTAACTGGACATGTTTTTTGCTATTTGTTAATTGTCTCGCTCCCCGTTTGTAACAACAGCAACAAAATACAACAATCACAGTAAAAGCTACTAGTTATACTAGTTATATGTCAGGCACTGTTCTAAGTACTTTACATATATTAACTAATTTAATCCTTACAGAAACCTTATTAGGCAGTACTGTGAGTTGGAATTGACTTGATGACAACGGGTTTTTGTTATTGTTGTTATTATTAGATTACAGATAAGCAACTGAGGCATGGAGAAGTTAAGTGATTTTCGAAGAACACACAAGTGGTTAGCAGTGGAGCTGGAATCTGAGCTTAAGCTCTCTGGCTCCAGAGTCTTGTTCTTAACCACTGTACTGTACTATACTGCCTCATTAGAACATAAGTTTCTTGAGGGAGGGATGTTTGTTTTGTTCAGTGCTGTATCCCCAGTACCTAAAATAGTACCTGGCACATAATAAGCAATGAACATTTGTTAAGTGAGTGAATGAATGAATTCTCACATCAATATATATTTGAGGTCAAAGTTAAATGGAGTTGTTTTGAGTTTGTGCTTTGGCCTCTCTTAGTCTTCTGGGGACTTCTAGGGACTCTTCTATTGCTTTAGTCCTGTGCTGTTCAATATAGTAGCCCCTAGCCAAGTCTACCTAGAGGCACCTTGGAAGAAAGACGTGGCACTCTATTTCTGAGATATCAGCCTTTGAAAACCCAGTGGAGCATGGTTCTACTCTGACACACATAGGGTCTCCATGAGTTAGGATCAACTAAATGGCAACTGCTAGCCACATGTCAGGTGCTCAATAGCCACATGTGGCTAATGGCTGTTGTATTGGATAGCACAGTTGTAGAACATTTTGTTTCCATGATCATAGAAAGTTCAGTTGGATAGCACTGCTCTAGTCTCACCTGGAGGGTGAGGGGACAGGCCAAGGTCCAAGAAGGAGCAAATGATAATAATGGAGAGATAGGGATTGGGTCATGGAAGGCTTTGGATGCCAAAATAAAGCTTGAACTTTATTTTGAAACCAGCAGTTTCTGAATTTGGCCATATAGCAGAAATACCTGGGGATGTCGTTTAAAATTCTGATTCCCAGATGGTCTGATTTAATAGTTTTGGTGTGGGGCCAAAAAAATCTATGTTTTAAATAAGGGCCCCACGTGATTCTGGTAGGGGAGTAGTGGTGAGTGGGTGTGCAGTGGTGGAGAAGGAGAAGGCCTGGAACACTTAAGCTGCATTGTTCTTGATTGGGTTATTCTTGGCATCACACACTGTCTCCAGTTTGATTTTATCTGATGTGTATACCGTTAAGCCTCAGATTAGATGCTTCCCTGTGGATTCTTAACTGAGTCCTGAAATTACCCTCTTCTCCCATTTCCTGAGCCTTTACCTTCTTCTAAGAGTGCTTTCTCAGTCAAAAAAAGGAGGTGTAAAGAAAGTTGGGCGTGGAGGTGGGGCCAAGATGGTGGAGTAGTCAGATGCTTCCGGTCGACCCTCTTACAACAAAGACCCAAAAAAAAAACAAGTGAATCAATTATATATGGCAATCTGGGAGCCCTGAACATCAAAGGCAGAGTTGAGGAACTGGACTGAGTGGCAGGGGGAGGGAGAGATGGTTTGGAAGCAGCGAGGAGTTGACAGTCCTGACCTGGCGAGAGCCTGAGCCCTCCAGGACTGATCAGCTCGGGGGTGAGCAGTGAGGCAGGCAAGCAGCGGTCCTCGGGAGGTGCGTTTTCCGCACTGGGAGAGACACAGCACCAGAGTCTACTCAGCCACCCAGAACCAGTGAGAAGCGGCCCCGGATTGGCGAAACAGAAGTACTTGTGTACGGATTACTGCGCGGATCAAAAACACCTCCCTTAGGGAAAAATCTCTCTCCTGTTTACCTTCCGGACTAGCTTGAGCAACTGCTGAGTCCTCTGGGCCCAAAGTAGGATCTGTCACATGCCGGGAGCCATTCTCCTGCTTTGGAGAGTGAGCAAATTAACAAACAGGGGAAAATATAAACTACTGGCTCCACTAAGCCAGGAACTCAGGGTAGGCGCAGCTCCTTTGCTGAGGCACAGTCATAAGGGATCCATGGACTTTGAGTGGCTTTCCCCCGGCATAGACTTGTGTGAGCCCATTTCAAAAGTGTAGGCCTTCATTACCACAGTACAGTGGGGTATATACCGGAAGTCTAACTTCAGCTGTTTCAGCTGTGAAGTGGCAGGTTCTTCACATTTGACACTGCTCTGCCCATTAAGCAGGGTCTTCACCTACCCACATCAGGGACTTGAGGACTGGTGGCTCCCCCCATGCCACCTAGCCACCTGCGATAGGGGCCCATGAATAAGAGGTGCCCCCCAGTCCTTAACAGCCAACAGCATTAGGTGCTCATAGTCCAGCTGCAAAACACATCCACCTACGCGCTCTAGGGAACAGGGACACGCCTTCCTCCTGGACACTCGGGTTGCCATCAGCCCCCTGCCTTGCTGACAGTGTGTCCCCCTGCTGCAGCCAGATGCCTGTGCCTACACCAATCACCCCTGCCCATCTAGGATTGTAAGTGAGAGCCTACACCACACACTTAGTGGCTATCTACGTGGGCACCTGAGCTGAATCCATGCAAGAGGAGTGGGCGGACTCCTGAGCTCACATACCTGGTAGCAGATCTAACCACCTGGTGACAGGACATTAGAGCTTCAAAGGTGCTAATAATCAAACTAGCTCATACGAGCAGCCTTTTTGGGCATATCAAAACAAAACAGGAAGCTAGGATACAGTAAGCAAACATAAAATAAATAAATATAATAACTCATTGATGGTTCAGAGACAACAGTCAATAATCAAATCACATAAAGAGACAATTCATGATGGCTTCAGCAAGCTCCCAAAATAAAGAATCTAGAAATATTCTAGAGGAGGAAAATTTTCTTGGAATTACTGGAGGAAGAATACAAAAGATTAATACACAGAGCTTCTTCAAGAAATTAGGAAGGAAGTTAATCAAAACGCAGAACACGCAATAGAGGAAATTAAAAAGATTAGAGAAGAGCATAATGACAAATTTAACAGGCTGAAAGAATCCACAGAGAGGCAGCAATCAGAAATCCAGAAGATTAACAATAAAATTTCAGAATTAGGCAACTCAATAGGAAGTCATAGGAGCAAAATTGAGGCAATGGAAGTCAGAATTAGTGAGATTGAAGATAAAGCACTTGACACCAACTTATTTGAGGAAAAATCAGATAAAAGGATTTTTTTAAAAAAATGAAGAAACCCTAAGAATTATATGGACCTCTATCAAGAGGAGTAACCTAAGACTGACTGGAGTACCAGAGCAGTGGGGGATAACAGAAAATACAGAGAGAATTGTTGAAGATTTGTTGGCAGAAAACTTCCCTGATATCATGAAAGATGACAAGATATCTATCCAAGATGCTCATTGAACCCCAAATAAGGTAGATCCCAAAAGAAAGTCAC
>NW_004444024.1:3157529-3159934 GCF_000243295.1 Trichechus manatus latirostris | reverse complement strand
GTAGTCAAGAATTATCTTAGGTGAAGGGAAGGACAGCACACACTACAGGGGAAGTCCGTACAACTGGAGTGAACCAAAGCTAAGTTTCCTGAATACAGTCAAACTCTTCTAGTGACAGATAGCAGGGGCACGGATCTGGGGACCATGCTTTCAGGGGACATCTAGGTCAATTGGCATAACAAAGCTTATTAAGAAAACATTCTGCATCCTACTTGGGTGAGTGGCATCTGGAATCTTAATAGCTTGCAAGCAACCATCTAAGATGCATCAATCAATTGGTCCCAACCCACCTGGAGTAAAGGAGAATGAAGAACACCAAAGTCATAAGGAAAATATTAGCCCAAGAGACAAAAAGGGCCGTATAAGCCAGAGACTGCATCAGCCTGAGACCAGAAGAACTAGGTGGTGCCTGGCTACCACCAGTGACTGCCCTGACAGGGAACACAAAAGAGAGTCACGGATGGAGCAGGAGAAAGATGGGGTACAGAACTCAAATTCTAGTAAGAAGACCAGACTTAATGGTCTGAATGAGACTGGAGGAACCCTGGAATGCATGGCCCTTGGATTCTCTATCATTTCAGAACTAAAGCAGTTTCCAAGGCCAACTCTTCAGACAGGGATTGGACTGGACTGTGGGACATAAAGTGATACTCGTGAGCAGTTTATCTCTTAGCTGAAGTAGATACAGGAGACTAAATGGGCAGCTTCTGTCCAGAGGTGAGATGGGAAGGCAGAGAAGGTTAGGAGCTGGTTGAATGGACCTGGGGAATCAGGGGTGGAAAGGAGGAGTGTGCTGTCACAGTATGGGGAGAGCAGTTAGGGTCACATAACAATGTGTGTAAATATTTTTGTATGGTAGACTAACTTGAAATGCAAACTTCATTTAAACTACAACAATAAAATAAATAAAAAAAGAAAGTTGGGTGCCGTGCTACCATTTGCATAAGAATAAGCAGTTAAACAGAACATATGTATATTTGTGTCTATATTTATAATTTGTATTAAATATATAGGCTAATACCTATTATAGAAATAGGTATATGGGGGGATTAGAACTGAGCAAATGGAGGCAGAAGGTTAGAAGGGAGACTTCACAGTCTACTTTTCAGATATTTGACATTTAAACCATATTAATACATTATCTGTTAACAATTTAATACATATGCATAAAAAATATCTAGGATAACTATAAGAAAAAAGTACTTTCTCAGTGTTGGTGTCTCCTGTACAGGAATCTTACCTTTCTATTGCTCCCTCCCTCTGTTTTTTTCCCCAGATTTTCTTTAGCTTCATCACAATACAACTCTTCCTGATCCTCTACCCAGGCCTAAAGCCCAGAGAGTCCTGGGGCCTTTTGCATTAAACAAGGATGGTTTCACTAGGTTTTCCGGATCCCTTCTGTCCTGAGACAAAGGACTTTGCCTGGTCATCAGTCTTGACTGTTTGGAATGCAGAAGTTCTTGTTTCAGAGCCTTGGATTTCCCACTGCAAGGGCCCAGTTGTGTCTGAAATAAACTGAACAGAGGAGATCTCTTGTGCTTTGGGTACAAGAGTGACTTCACTGGCAAGTTAGTGGGCTGAGACTCTGGAGACCTGAGGTCCTCTTTTGTATCTGTTACTGACTTGTTCTGTGAATTTGAGCAAGTCACTTGGTCTCTGTTTTCTAACTTGCAAAATGAAGGGGTTGGATTAAATGATCTTTGAGGTTCTTCTAAGCTCTAACATGCTTTGGTTAAATTCAGTTAATCAAACTATGTGCTTATATGTGCTTGGCTGTGTATTAGACATTTTGTGGAACTCCATAGTTAGCAAGACATCCTCTACTTTCTCAGAGTTCATAGCCCAGGAGGGAAGCAGTCACATTAATACCTAGGTCTTCAAACTTGAAGCAGGCTTAGAATGGGGCTATCAGTAAGTATGGGTGGAACAGAGGACACACTTGTTAGTTAGAGCTGGAGGGATCCGCAGAGCTTCATGTAGGGGTTAGTGTTTGAGCCTTTGGTCCTGTCTTCGCCTTTGTTCTGTTATCCTTTCCTCTCTCCATTTCCATATGAGTCTCTAATAGTATGTCTTATTCTCTCATCATCTGTGCCAGTTCCAACTGATTTCATGTAACAAGTGATCCATAGCAGAGTGCCATTAAACTTGGGTTTGTTTATTTTAAACCAAGTCTCTTGCTCTGATATGGATGTCATATTTGCTTATTCATTCAGGATGTGCTGTTTTTATTGTTAAGTGATTAATTTATAATGTGTGACAGTCTTTTTGTCAATCTTGATTCCTCTTTCTTGCCTCAACCTCTTCTTGCCTCTGAGAAGTGTAGTGAACATTATGACATGATGGAAGGAACACTGGGCTTGGAGTGTGCAGAGTCAAGATAAAGTCTGGGCAAGTTGCTTCTCTCC
>NW_004444024.1:3126515-3144619 GCF_000243295.1 Trichechus manatus latirostris | reverse complement strand
GCTTATAGGTGGATGAATTTACATTTGGATTCTCAATTCTGTTCTGTTGGTCTATGTATCTGTTGTTGAACCAGTACTAGTCTGTTTTGACTACCGTGGCGGTTTAACAGGTTCTAAAATCAGGTAGTGTAAGGCCTCCCACATTATTCTTCTCGAGTAATGCTTTACTTCTCTGGGGCCTCTTCCCGTTTTCATATGACGTTGGTGATTTGCTTCTCCATCTCATTAAAAAATGCCAGTGGAATTTGGATCGGGATTGCATTGTATCTGTAGATTGCTTTTGGTAGAACTGACATTTTTACAGTTGAGTCTTCCTATCCATGAGCAAGGTATGTTTTTCCACTTATGCAAGTCTGTTTTGGTTTCTGCCCTCCAAGGACTTTAAATGTAACTTGGGCAGGCAGAAATGGACACAAAGGAATTAAGGGAGGGAACAAAGGGGGTGGTTGGGGAAGGGGAAAATACTTAAATGTGGGACTTACCAACTTCTGGGTTTAGTTTGGGGACTTGGCTTGCCTTGGGAAGATATTATCTATGATAACTTTTCTCAGACTGTAGCTTGGGAAAGATCTGAACCGCTAATATGAGATGAAATTGGAGACAGGGTCAGTGTTCAGAGTTTGCCATTCTTGTATAATAGCAACAACAGTGTGGTGCAGGAGAAAGAATGGGGAAATTGAGTTCAAATCCCTGGTTTGTTACTAAGAAGATACTTGCTCTTGAGCATTTTACGTTATTATCACTGAATAAATACCTCAAATAATTATTTTGTGGAGTTTAACAAACATTTATGGGAGTCTGTTCTGTGCTATCTGAATTCTAAGGTTGCAGAAGTGAAAGAAAGAGACCCCCAGAAACTCCCAGTCCATTGAGAAGAATTGTGCCATATGAAAGCATGAAATAGAAGCCATGTGAGAATATAAACATGAAGGCTTCCATCAGGAAGATAATCAAACGTTATCAAGTCGGCTTCTAACTGGAATGGTATTACCAGAAGTAACTTCCCATCATACCTCCTAACCATTAGGTTGTTCAAATCCACCAGGTGCTCCGTGGAAACCCTTTGGGGCAGTTCTACCCTGTACTTTAGGGTCACTATGAGTTGGAATTGACTCATCGGCAACAGCTTTGGTTATGGTTTGATGGGTCATTTTGTCATCTCCCATTAGCCCATGGAGCCCTGGTAGTGTAGTAATTAAGAGCTTAGCTGCTAACCAAAAGGTCAGCAGTTTGAATCCACCAGCCACTCTTTTGGAAACCCTATAGGGCAGTTCTAATCTGTCCTATAGGGTCATTATGAGTGGGAATCGACTCGACTGTACTGGTTTTGGGTTTTTTTTTTTGTTGTTGTTATTAGCCCCTAACCTCCCACTCTTCCCAGCTGTCTGAGACTTGTGTGTGTGTGTGTTTTGTTTGTTTTTTGTCAACTATTGGTCCCTGAAGGCTCAGGATTATTAGGAGGAGGGAATGAAGTAACATCAGTGAAATCAACCAGGATTAGCATCTGACTTATGGTAGGAAGTGACTAAGAGCTTTCCATATCCATGATCTTTGTGTCATCACAGAACAAAGGATGAAGGTTTCAACTTTTAGGTAGGGAACCAAGGAAGGCCTTACTGAGAAGTTAATTTTTAATTAAGATCTGAAGAAAGTGAGAGAGTGAACTGGAGGAAGAGCATTCCATGCAAAGGGAGTAGCAAGTGCATAGCCCTTGAGGCTAGACCTGGCATGTTTCAGGGAACAGCAGGAAGCGAGAATGGCTGAAGTGATGTGAGCAAGGGGGAGAGTAATAGAAGAAATCAAAAGGTTGGGATGGGAGCAGATCTTGTTGGGCTTCTAGATCCTAGTAAAGACTTGACTTTTCCACCGAGTGAGATGGGAAATCCTTGAGAATTTTGATAGAGTGACCTCATTTGATTTTTTCATTGAATCACTCTGACTGTATGTTGAAAATAGATAGAAAAAGGTGTAAATACAAAGGCAGGGAGTCTAGTCAGGAGACAGTTGCATTAATCCTGGTGAAAGATGATGGTGGCTTTGATTAAGGTGGTGGAAGTGGGGATAGTGACAATTGATTGAATTCTGAATATATTTTGAGGTAGAACCAGAAAAGATTTGCTGATGGACTAGTTGTGAGGTGTGAGAAAAAGAGAAGTGAAGAACGACACCAAAATTTTGTCCTATGCAGTTGGAAGTTTAGAGTTGCCATTAACTGAACTGGGGAAGACTTCAAGATAAACAGATTTTAGGGGAAGGGTGAGTGAATATAAGAATATAGGTGGTATTTAGAGCCAGGAGATTGGATTGAGGTGACTTTAGGAGTACATGTAGCTAGAAAAGAAAAGAGGCCCAAGACTTTAGCCTAGGTCTCCATAAAGTTTAGAAGTTGAGAAAGGTGCTGCCAGAACGATGGGGGGTAAAAACAAGGTGGGTGTAGTATCTGGAAGTCAAGTGAAGAAAGTGTATAAAAGAGGAAAGCATGATCAGCTGTGTCAAAGGCTGCTAAAATATGCCAAGAAAGGTGAGGGCTGAAAATTTTATCAATTTATTTAACAGATATTTTCCAGCCATCTACTTTGTGCCTGACTTTTTGGTAGGCATTGGGAATAAAACCCAGATCAAGACAAATATTTGCTGTTGTAGGCTTTATAGTCAGGGTTGGGATACAATTACATTACATTGTGGTAAATACTACAGAAACTTCCTAGAAAAAATAATATCTAATTGAGCTCTGAAAAGAAGAGTAGGAACAATCCAGACTAAGGGATAGAGAAGATGACGGACAACCCAGAAATGATGGTGAAGGGGGTGGTATTTTAGACAAAGACAATAGCATGTATAAAGACTTACAGGGAAGGCAGCTGAAAAAGATAAATTGTATTGGAGTACGGAGTGTGAAGGTACAAGGATGTTATTTTGAAATTACAGCCATTTTAGGTATCACATCGGGATTGTGAAGCAGCATGGTATCACGGAAAGGACAGTAGATTTGGAGTCTGAAGACCTAACTTTGAGCCCCTGGCTTTCCACTAACCATCTATGAGAACTTGGACAAATCATTTAATGTCTCTGATTCTGTTCCTTATCTGCAAAATAGTCATTGCTAACTCTTCCATATATAGCTAGAAAAGTGCTACACAGATGAAAGCCTTCTTTGACTCTTCTGCCAACCAAATGACATCTTTTTTTTTTTTTCTGTTTCAAGCACTTTATTCTAGTATAGCTTCTTGCGTTCTACTCAGTCTTATACATTACTGTCTCCCCACTAAAACATGAATTCTTCTAAAAAGGGCAGAGACCTGGCACATAGTAAGTCCTAAGTACTTGTGTGGTTTAATGAAAAATTGAATTCTATATTAAGGGAGAGTCCCTCTAAAATTTGTTTGCCCTTAAAAAAAATCCTTGAGAAGAAATTTTGTGTTATTTGGAAGCATTTGGCTTTAAAGACAGTTTTTGTTAGGTTTTTGATTAGCTAGATAGCCATTTTTTTTTTTAAGGCTGTTTCAGTGGGGTGAGTGTCCTGGTGGTGAAATGTGATGTTTTGCAGATGAGCGTCTCATTTACAGGCAGGCACAAAAGCTGGTTTTTCTGTTTATGTGTGAAAAGATCCTTCTGTTGACTGTGGAAGCGCTAAAATATTAAAATCCTCTTTGGTAGGTTCCTAGAAATCAGAGTTCTCCTCCATTTTATCTTTAGATTGAGACATTGTCTAAGATGAAATGTTATATACAGAACTGTAAAATAAAAACAGCTTCTATAAAAAACAACAACAACTGAGCTTCCTTGTGTATCATACTGATGGAATTAAGGAAAAACACTACTAAAACAGTGAATTTTCCTAAATTTGTTTGGTAAGAAGAAGTTCATGTTAAGTTAATGCATTGAATTCTTATAAAGGTTTTGATCTTTTTGTTCACCCATTAATTCAGTCATTCATCTTGTCACCAGATGTTTATTGAGCACCCTGCTTTATAGCAGGCCCTTTTCTAGTGAGCAAAACAGATACAGTCTCTTGACTTCATGTGCCTAAAACCTAGCAGGAAGAAAAGATTTGGGCAAGCAAATTACAGCTATAATGAACGTTTATAACAGAAAAATTGAGAGAGCTCTGAGATCATAGAACGGCCTGTAGCCATGCCCAATCTAGTTTTCTGAGATCCTTCGTAAGAGCTGAGTGGATACAATTGAGAAATGGAGACAGGATACAGGATGATAGCATCCCTGCCATATTTTTCCTCAGATTCTATGCTCCAGCCTTCCAGAACTAGTCTGTATTCTCTGAATGTACTTTGCCCTCTCATGGTGTAATTTCACAAATGGCCTTTCCTTCCCCTTTTCCCTCTGTAGAATTTCTGTCATCCCTCAAACACAGATAAATCAAATGCCACATCCTTTTGAAACTTACTATACCTCTCCCCTCAATTAAATAGGATTAATCTCGGCTACATGTAACAGAAATCCAAAATAACAGTGGTTACAAAATAAACAAACTAACAAAACCCAAACCCGTTGCCATTGAGTCGATTCCGACTCAGCAACCGTATAGGACAGAGTAGAACTGCCCCATAAGGTTTCCAAGGAGCAGCTGGTGGATTCTAACCGCTGACCTTTAGTTTAGCAGCTGTAACTCTTAACCACTGCACCAGCAGGGTTCTAGTTAAAAAATAGAGGGTTTTATTCTCTCATATAATAGAAGTACAGAGGTTGGTAGCTCTGGGCTAAAATGGTTGTTCTATGAAGTCATCAAGAACCGAGACTCCTTTTGCCATCCTTGGTTTGAGGCTTCCATGTTTAAGATCACTTCATGGAAAATAAGGCTGCTGAGCTCCAACCATCGTGTCCTAATTGTAGACAGCAGGAGACAATAAAGGGGAGGGGAGGACAAAAAGAAAGAGCATCTCTCCCAGCTAACAGTTTCCTTTCAGCAGCCTTCCCAGAAGTCCTACCCGGTATTTTAGTTACATCTCATTGGGTAGAACCAATCACGTAACCACACCTACATGCAAGGGAGATGGGGAAATAGAATCCTTTTAGCTGAACATTTTGCCACCTAGTGACAGTCTCTGCATCCCCCTACCCTTGCCCAAGTTAGTTTTCTTTCTTCAATTTCTAGCACTCAGTACAGTAATAGTACTATATTGCTATTAATTGTCAGTTTCCATATCTGTCTTCCTAATCAAACTATAACCACCCCAGTGACAGAAATTGTGTCCTGTTATCTCTGAATCCGTAGTATCTTGAACAGGGTCTGCCATAGGAGGTATCAGTTTGTGTGTATAAAATGAGAGTGTTGAACTAAATGACTTAATCCCTTTTAGTTTATTTAAAAAAAAAAAAACCTTATTTCTTGAATCATCAATTTGTATTTTAACAGCTTTATTGAGATGATTTATATGTAATAAAATTTGCCTGTTATAAATGTACAATTTAAACTTTTTGGTAAACTTACAAGTGAGTTGTGCAACTTACAAGTGAGTTGTGCAGCTATCTCCAAAATCCAGTTTTAGACCATTTCTCTTACCCCTAAAAGATCACTTAATCCTATCTACAGTCAATCCCCATTTTACTCCAAGTCCCAGGTGATCAAAAATCTAATTTCTGCCTGTATGGATTTGCCTTTTCTGAATATTTCATATAAATGGAATCACAACATGTGGTCTTTTGTTCTGCCTTCTTTCACTTAGCATAGTGTTTTTTGTTTTTAACTGTGGTGAAAATGTACACAACAAAACGTACTTCAGCCATTTCTGTGTGCAACCATTCTTGCTATCCTTTTCCAAATTATTCTACCACCATTAACATACATTCAGTGAACCCTAACAAAAACTCCCTCTTTCCCTCTCTGTCTCACTCCTGGTAACCATTAATAATTTTTGGTTTCTATATATTTGGTTATTTCATGTAAGTGAGTTCAGTATTTGCCTTTTTGTGACTGACCTGTTTTGCTCAGAGCAGTGTTTTCTGGGTTCATCTATGTTGTGGCATACATCAGGACTTCATTCCTCTTTATGGCTGAGTTATATTCCATTATGTGTATATTAGCATAGCATTTTCAAGGTTCACCCATGTTGTCATACGTATCAATAGTTCATTTCTTTTTATTGCTGAACAGTAGTCCATTGTGTGGACATATCACATTCATTTATCCATTTACCAGTTGGTGAACATTTGAATTGTTTTCTCTTTTTGGCTATTATGTATAATGCTGCTATGAATATTCAAGTTCAAGTCTTTGAGGGGACCTGTGTTTTCATTTCTCTTGGGTGTATACCTTGGAGCAAACTTGCTGGGTCATATGGTAAGTGGTAAATAATGGTAAATTTATGTTTCACTTTTTTTTTTACTGTACATTTCTTCTTTTTTTTTTTTTTAAATTGTGATGAAAATATACACAGCAGATGTTTCACATGTTTCACTTTTTAGGAAACTACCAAACTATTTTTCAAAGTGGCTGCACTATTTTACATTCCCACCAGCATTGAATGAGGGTTTTATTTTCTCCATATCTTTGCCAACACTTGGTATTGCCTGTCTTACTGACTTTTGCCATACTAGTGGGTTTGAAGTATATCTCATTGTGATTTTAATTTGCATTTCCTAATGACTCATGATGTTGAATATTCTTTCATGTGCTTTTTAGCCATTCATATATATCTTCTTTGATGAGATGGTGTCTTATCTAGTGCTGCTATAACAAAAATACCACAAGTGGGTGGCTTTAACAAACAGAAATTTATTTTCTCACAGTTTAGGAGGCTAGAAGTCCGAATTTAGATGCTGGCTGTAGGGGAAGGCTTTCTGCCTCTGTTAGCTCTAGAGGAAGGTCCTTGTCTCTTTTGAGCTTCTAATCCTGAGCGATCTTCATGTGGCTTGGCATCTGTTTTATACAATCTCTGCTTGCTAGCTTGCTTGTTCAGTCTCTTATATCTCAAAAGAGATTAACTCAAGATACACCCTAAACTGATTCTGTCTCATTAACGTAGAAAAGACAACCCATTCCAAAATGGAATTATAACCACAGGCATAGAGGTTAGGATTTACAACACATATTCTTCAGGGACACAATTCAATCTATAACATTCCACCCCTTGGTCCCCACCCAGATTCATGTCCTTGCCAAATGTAAAATACATTTACCCCATCACATTATCCCAAAAGTTTTAAATCAACTCCAAGTCCAAAATCTCATTTTCTGAATCATATAAATCAAATATGGGTGAGACTTTAGGCGTATTCCATCCTGGGAAAAAATTCCTCTTCATCTGTGAACCTGTGAAATGCAAACAAGTTATCTGTTTCCAAAGTACAGTGGTGGAACAGGCACAAGGTAGACATTTCCATTACAAATGAGAGACATTGAAGGGAAAGAAAGGATATCAGGCATTAAGCAAGTACAAAACCCAGCAGAACAATTTACATTAGCTCTCAAGGCTTGAAAATAATCTTCTGTTCTCTGAGACCATCTGGGCAAGGGCTCTGCACTCCAGAATATGGGTGTTGGCCACACCCTCTGGATTCTGGGCAGAGGGCCCTAGGCTTCAGCTCTGCCCTCCAGGCCCACTGGGATAACAACTCTGCTCCCTCGGCTTTGGGTGGTCCCATTCTCCTAGCCCATCTGAGTTACGAACCCACTCCCTCAGCCAGTTCTTCTGCCCCTTAAGCATGACAGCCCCATCCCCTCAGCTTTGGGCAATGGCGCCATCTCCCTGGCGCTTGTGAACAGCAGCCCTGTACTCCAGAACTGATTTGGTGAAGATCTGACTCTTTTAAACCAAGGAGGCCGTGACTCCACCCTTTGAAACCAGTGCAACCTTGCTTCCAGAGCTCCTCCCAACAGTTCTGCTGATCTCCGAGCTGCCCCAGGGATGGTCCGTTTCTTGGAGGACAACAGATGTAGCTCCTTTGGCCTGTTTCCTGCGTGTAGAATTCCAAGAGACAGACAACATTCCTTCTTTTTGTTCTTTATCTGTTGCCTTCGGTCTAAACCGATGAGTTTTCTGCTGTGGTAGTTGGTTAGATCCACCAGTCACAAAACATTAGCTGTCTCATACAATATTTGTCCCCTTTTGATTGACTTGTTTCACACAGCATAATGCCTTCCAGATTCATCCATGTTGTGAGCTGTTTATATGGTCTCATACAATATTTGTCCCTTTGTGATTGACTTATTTCACACAGCATAATGCCCTCCAGATTCATCCATGTTGTGAGATGTTTTGTGGATTTATCATTGTTCTTTATTGTTTCGTAGTATTCCATTGTGTGTACCATAATGTTTATCCATTCATCTGTTGATGGGCACTTAGGTTGTTTCCATTTTTTGCTTTTGTTAATAGTGCTTCAGTGAACATAGGTGTGCATATGTCTGTTAGTGTGACAGCTCTTATTTCTCTAGGATATATTCCTAGGAGTGGGATTGCTGGATTGTATGGTATTTCTATTTCTAGCTTTTTAAGGAGGTGCAATATCGTTTTCCATAGTGGTTGTACCATTTTATATTCCTACCAGCACTGCATAAGAGTTCCAATCTCCCTGCAACCTCTCCAACATTTGTTATTTTCTGTTTTTTTGATTAGTGCCAGTAATGTTGGGGTAAGATGATATCTTATTGTAGTTTTGATTTGCATTTCTCTAATGGTTAATGATCGTGAGCATTTCCTCATGTGTCTGTTAGCCACCTGAATGTCTTCTTGGTGAAGTGTCTGTTCATATCCTTTGCCCGTTTTTTATTTGGATTGTTTGTCTTTTTGTTATTGAGGTGTTGAAGTAGTCTATAGATTTTAGAGATTAGACCCTTGTCGGTTATGTTGTAGCCAAAATTTTTTCCCAGTCTGTGGGTTCTCTTTTTACTCTTTTGGTGAAGTGTTTTGATGAGCGTAAGTGTTTAATTTTTAGGAGCTCCCAGTTATCTAGTTCATCTTCTGCTGTGTATACATTTTTAGTTATGTTTGGTATTCTATTTATGCCATATATTAGGGCCCCTAGTGTTGTCCCTGTTTTTTCCTTCCATGATCTTATCGTTTTAGGTTTTGTATTTAGTTCGTTGATCCATTTTGAATTAGTTTTTACATACGGTGTGAGGTATGGTTCTTGTTTCCCTTTTTTACAGGTGGACAACCAGTTTTGCCAGCACTATTTGTTAAAAAGCTTGTCTTTTCCCCATTTAATGGACTTTGATCCTTTGTCAAAGATCAGCCGACCATAGATGGATGGATTCACATTCGGATTCTGGATTCTTCTCCATTGGTCTATGTGTCTGTCGTCGTACCAGTACCAGGCTATTTTGACTACTGTGGCTGTATAGTAGGTTCTGAGATCAGGTAATGTGAGGCCTCCTACTTCGTTCTTTTTCTTCAGTAATACTTTGTTTATCTGGGGCCTCTTTTCTTTCCATATAAAGTTGGTGATTAGTTTTTCCATCTAGATAAAGAATGCTGTTGGTATTTGGATTGGGATTGCATTATATCTGTAGATTGCTTTGGGTAGTATTGACATTTTCACAATGTTGAGTCTTCCTGTCTATGAGCGTGGTATGTTTTTCCATTTATGTAGGTCTCTTTTGGTTTCTTGCAGTAGTGTTTTGTGGTTTTCTTTGTAGAGTTCTTTTACATGCCTAGTTATATTTATTCCTAAGTATTTAACTTTTTAGGGGCTATTGTAAATGGTATTGTTTTCCTGATTTCTTTTTTTTTCTAACTGATTTTTGAATGTTGATCTTGTATCCTGCTACTCTGCTGAATCTTTGTATTAGTTCCAGTAATTTTCTTTGGAATCTTTGGGGTTCTCTATGTATAGTATCATATACATGATATCATATACATATGATATAGTATCATATCATCTGTAAATAGTGATAGTTTCACTTCTTTCTTTCTAATTTGGATATCCTTTATTTCTTTTCTTGTCTTATCTGTTATTCTTCTAATATGGTGTATATATTGATTGATTTTCATATGTTGGACCAATCTTGCATCCTGGGATAAAATACCATTTGGTAATAGTGTATAATGCCTTTTAAAATGTTGTTCGACTCTGTGTGCTAGTGTTTGTTGAGGATTTTTACATCTATGTTGAAATGAGATATTTGTCTGTAGTTTTCTTGTGATGTCTGTGTCTGGTTTTGGTAACAGGGTAACTGTCCTCATAGAATGAGTTTGGAAGTGTTCCTTCGTCTTCTTTTTTTGGAAGAGTTTTTTAAAGATTGGTGTTAATTCTTCTTTCAGTGTTTACTAGGATTCACCAGTGCAGGTATCTGTTCCTGGAATTTTATTTGGGGGGAAGTTTTTAAATTGCTAATTCAGTCTCTTTACTTGTTTAGGTCTATTCAGATTTTTTTATGTCTTCTTAATGTAGTTTTGGTAATTGAATTAGTCCATTTCATCTACGTTATCTAATTTGTTGACATAAAATTGTTCATGGTTACTCTCTTCTAATCCTTTTAATTTTTGTAGGGTTGATGGTGGTGTCCCCTCTTTCATTCCTGATTTTGGTAATTATGTTTCTTCTCATTTTTTCTTGGTCAATCTAGCTGTCAATTTTATTCATTTTTTCAAAGAACCAACTTTTGGTTTTGTTGATTTTCTGTGTTGTTTTTGTATTTTTTAAATTCATTGAATTTTGTTCTAATCTGTATTTCCTTCTTTCTGCCTGCTTTGGTCAGTTTGCTCTTCATTTTCTAGTTTCTTAAAATGGAATGAAAGTTATTGATTTAAGATCTCTCTTCTAATAGCGATGTTAAGGGCTATAAATTTTCCTCAAAGCACTGCTTTAGCTACTTCCATTAAAGTTTGATGTTTTGAGTTTTTGTTTTCATTCAGCTCAAAATATTTTCTAATTGTCCTTGTAATTTACCATCTGACCCATGAATTATTTCAAAGTATCTTAAACAATTTCCAAATATTTGTAGACTTCCCACATTTACTCTATTGTTGATTTCTAATTAAATTTCATTACTGCAGCCATAGGCAACACTAGTTTACTTTCTGTCTATAGATTTGCCTGTTTTGAACATTTCCTATCAGTGGAATTATACAATATGTAATTTTTATGACTGGCTTTTTTCATATAGCATAATGTTTTCAAATTTCATCCATGTTGTAGCATGTATTCTTGATTCCTTTTTTTTGAAAAACTGCTTTATTTAGATGTAGTTCATATAGCACATAATTTATCAATTTAACATATAAAATTCAGTGGCTTTTAGTATATTCACTGAGTTGTGTATCTATCACCACAGTCAACTTTGTTGTTGTTAGGTGCTGTTGTGTTGGTTCCGACTCATAGCAACCATGTGTACCACAAAATGAAACACTGCCTTCTCCTGCACCATCATCACAATCATTGTTATGCTAGAGCCCATTGTTGCAGCCACTGTGTCAGTCTATCTCGTTGAGGGTCTTCCTCTTTTTCGCTGACCCTCTACTTTACCAAGCATGATGTCCTTCTCCAGGGACTGATCCCTCCTGATAACATGTCCAAACTATGTAAGACATAGTCCTGCCATCCTTGCTTCTAATGAGCATTCTGGTTGTACTTCTTCCAAGACAGATTTGTTTGTTCTTTTGGCAGTCCATGGTATATTCAGTATTCTTCAACACCAAAGGCATCAATTCTTGTGTGGTCTTCCTTATTCATCGTTCAGCTTTCACATATATATGAGGTGATTGAAAACAGCATGGTTTGGGTCAGGTTCACCTTAGTCCTCAAAGTGACGTCTTGGCTTTTTAACACTTTAAAGAGGTCTTTTGCAACAAATTTGCCCAAGCAGTGTGCCTTTTGATTTTTGACTGCTGCTTCCATGGATGTTGATTATGGATTCGGGTAAAATGAAATCCTTGACAGCTTCAATCTTTTCTCTGTTTATCATGATGTTGCTTTTTTATCATGATGATGTCCAGTTGTGAGGATTTTTGTTTTCTTTATGTTGAGGTGTAATTCATACTGAAGGCTATAGTCTTTGATGTTCATCAGTGAGTGCTTCAAGTCCTCTTTACTTTCAACAAGCAAGGTTGTGTCATCTGCATAATGCAGGTTGTTAATGAGTCGTCTTCAGTCCTGGTGCCCCGTTCTTCTTCATATAGTCAGCTTCTTGGATTGTTTGCTCAGCACACAGATTGAATAGGTATAGTGAAAGGATACAACCCTGACACACACCTTTCCTGACTTTAAACTTTTTTTTTTTTTTAACCGTCAAAAGAAACCCCATGCCCTGTAGCCATTAGCCCTAGACAACCACTAGTTTCCTTTCTGTCTGTATAGATTTGCCTGTTCTGGACATTTCATATGAATGGAATCATACAATAGGTGACCTTTTGTATTTTGCTTCTTTAAATTAGCATAATGTTTTCAAGATTCATCCATGTAGCAAGTATCAGTGCTTCATTCCTTTTTGTTGCTGAACAGTCCATTGTATGGATATAGTACATTTTGTTTGTCTGTTCATCTGTTGATGAACATTTGGGTTATTTCAATTTTTTGGCTGTTATGAATAATACTGTTATAAACATTCATGTACAAGTTTTTGTGCGGACGTATGTTTTCAGTTCTCTTGGGTATATACCTTAGGGTTGCTATGAGTCAGGATTGACTTGATGGCAATGGGTTTGTTTTGTTTTGTTTTTGTATATATACCTAGAAGTGGAATTGCTGGGTTGTAGAGTAACTGTGTTTTATGTTTGAGGAGTTTCCAGACTGTTTTCCATAGCAGCCGCATCATTTTCAATTCCCACCAGCAATGTATGAGGGTTCCAGTTTCTCTGCACCCTTGTCAATACTTATTATTATCTATCTTCTTTTATTATAGCCATCCTAGGATGACTGTGAATCGGAATTGACTGATGGCTGTTGGAGAGGGTGTGAAGTGGTGTCTCATTGTGCTTTGGATTTGTATCTTTTATGTGTTTTTGGCTTTTTGTATATCTTCTTTGGAAAACTTCTATTCAGTTACTTTGCCAATTTTTATCTTTTTTTGGGTGGGGGATTAAATATATAGATAACAAAACATTTGCTATTTCAGCAATCTTCATATGTACAATTCAGTGACATTAAATATATTCATCATACTGTTCAGCTGTCACCATAAACCATTCCCAGATTTTGTCATCACTCTTAACAGATGCTCCAAAACTAAAACCCGTTGCCATTTAGTTGACTACGACTCATAGGGACTGTACAGGACAGAGTAGAACTGCCCCATCGGGTTTCCAAGGAGCAGCTGATGGATTTGAACTGCCAACCTGTTGGTTAGCAGCCAAGCTCCTAACTACTATGCCACCAGGGCTCCAAGGGAAGCTCAGTGTCCCCTAATTGCCTATTTTTTAAGTGGATTGTTTGTCTTTTTATTATTGAGTTGTAAGAATTCTTTGCATAATCTAAATACACACCCCTTATCAGATATATGATTTGTATATATTTTATCCCTTTTTATGGGTTATCTTTTCACTTTTTTTATGGTGTCTTTTGAAGCACTAAAGTTTTGAGGTAGAATTTAGCTATTTTTTTCTTTGACTGCTTGTGCTTTTTGTGTCATATCTAAGAAACCATTGCTGAATCCAAGAGCACAAGGTTTACACCTATGTTTTCTTCTTTCTTCTAAGAGGTTTATAGTTTTAACTCTTACGTTTAGGTCTTTGATCTGTTTTGGGGCTAGTCTTGACTCTGTCTCTTACTTGCTTTGTGGCCTTGGACCATTCATTTGCCTTTTCTTAGCCTCACTTTTTCATCTGTAAAATTTAGCTAAATTTAAGGTTACTTCTAGCTCTAAAATTTTCTTCTCTGTGATTTATGAAATAATATAATAAATGTGAAAGCGCTTTGGGAAGTATAAGCTGCTTTCCAAGTGTGGTGGAATATTGATATCTTTGTAAAATGTATTCTTTTGAATGAATACTATTCTTCTGAATAAAATGCTTTTCTGAATGAATAGTATCATATGATTAAATTTAAATTAATTAAAATTAAACAAAAAATTCACTCAGTTGCACTAGCCACATTTTAAGAGCTTAATAGCCACATGTGGCTAGTGGCTAACAGCAGATATATAACATTTCCATTATTGTAGAAAGTTCTATTGGACAGCACTTCTCTGGACTCTCCATCTGGAAGAAGATAAAGGTATAAGATATGCACAGCCCAGTTTATTTTTATGATTGTTTTGCCTTTTTTCACCAATTCATTTTAATCTCATCTGAAAGAATAATAACAACGATCAGTTATTGTACCAGGGGGACACACACACACACACCTGTGAAATCCTTACAACAACAGAAAACAGGTCATTGTCAAGAGCTAGGAATTGGGGGATAGAGAGCATTGACTACAAAGTAGCATGAGGGAACTCTTTGGAGTGATGAATATTTTATATCTTGATTGTGGTGGTGTTTGTGCAACCATATAAATTTATTAGGGCTAATAAAAGCTTATACCCCAAAAGAGTGAGTTTTATTACGTGTAAATTATAGCTCCTTAAACTTGACTTAAAAAAAAACAAAAGCAAGAAAACTTTCCAACAACTTTACAAAGTAGGTGTTATTCTTTTTCATTTTGTGGTTAGAGGAAACTGAGGCTCAGAAAGTTTAGGGGTCTTTCCTGTTATCCCATAGTTGGTGTGTGGCAGTTCCAGGATTTGAATTTAAATCTGCCTCATCGTAGAACTTGTGTTCTTCCTACTCATTTTTAGGCTGTCTCTGAAATTATCATAGTTGTTAAGCATTTGGCTGCCAACCAAAAAGATCGGCAGTTTGAATCCACCAGCCACTCCTTGGAAACCCTATGGGTTAATTCTGCTCTGTCATATAGGGTCACTATGAGTCAGAATCGACTTGAAGGCAACGGGTTTTGGGTTTTTTCCTGAAACTATTAATAGTATGTAGGTTCTCTTGTGAAAGGCAGACCCTCCCTTAGAAGCCAGGAACTTTGCTTGGCTTTGAGCAGCTTCCCAGAAGTAGCTGTCACATTCTTATTCCAAATTTTGAATCCTGGCAGATCTCATTTCTGTCAGTCATTAGTTGGGATTGGAATTGATGCTGCTGTGGAATGCTGCCCCAGGCATGATCTCCTCCTGTGGCTGTGGCCCTCATTTTAGAGCAGCTGGAGACCATTTTCAAAGCTGATGAGCTTCCTTGGTTATGAAAAGCAATTTCATACTTTGTCCAATCAGCAACTTAGAGTGCCTTCTCAGTAGGAGAGTGCTCAGATGTTTATAGGACCAGCTGTACAGCTTATCACTTTAACAGTTTTCCTCTCCTCGTCGTATTAGGTAGAGAACTGGTTGGGTAGAGGAGAGATATAGTGTGATAGATCACTTTTGTGTGTGGCGTTTCTAGCCATGGTCTTTTAACTCCCCGGTGATTGGGCGGGACTGTGTGGTAGAGTAATTGTGGCCCACCAAAGAGTTGGTCAGTTTTGCCATCCCACTGGGCTTGAAATGAGTCACCCCAGAGGTGGGAAAGAGAAGAGCCCACCACCACCAAGGAAGGAGAGACTGGCAGGAGACAGCGCAGTGGGCTTCCTAGCCCACGGAGCAGGAAAGCTGAGTACCTTTGGGCAGAGACTGAGGGCTAGGGAAAGGTGTGCGTGCGAGCACAGGTGGGAAGAGGCTGTCCTGATGGAAGAACTGTATCCTTGAGTGTTCCTGAGACTGAATTGTAACCTATTATTTCTCTAATAAACCCTATAATCGTGAGTATGGTCAGTTCTCTGTGGCCATTACAATGAATTATCAAATCCAGCAGAGAAGTAGAGAGTGCCATGGGAGGGATGGTTGGTGTCAGAGTTGGTAAAGATGGTGGAGAGAGAAGGCATGTCTGACGTCCGTCTCATAGGAATCAGCCTTAGACTGTCAATCTTGATCCTCCTTACCCCTTCTGAAGCTAGAGGAGGTCAGACACTGCCCCACACCATTTTTACAAGAGATTAAAGGCAGGCAAAGTGTACAGGCAATCACCTGTGTTATTGTTGTATCATCATCATTTATATTGGCACGCCACTTTATAGTTTGCAATGTATTTTAACAACTGTGATTCTCTCAGTACACTGTGAGGTGAGTGCTAATATTTTGAGATACAGTGTTATCTGACTGTGTTTTTGGGTAACTGGCTGTAAGAATATGTTTTTCCTTCAGTTGAGCTTAGATTAAAAAAAAAAAAACAAAACTTGTTGCCATCAAGTCACTTCTGACTCATCATGACTCTATAGACAGAGTAAAACTGCCCCAAGGATTTTCAAGACTGTAAATCTTTACGGAAGCAGACTGCTCCATCTTTCTCCCACAGAGTGGCTGGTGGGTTCAAACCACCGGCTTTTGGTTAGCAGCTGAGCATTTAACCACTGCACCACCAGGGCTTCTTGAGCTGAAATATACCTCCCTTTAACTTTCATCCCCAAGTTGTCCTGCTTTCGGTTTGTCGACTGATGTCTGTTTAATCTAGCTTGTTGCCCTGGAGTGGTTTGCCAGGGCTGTACTTGGGGTACATTTCCAGAAAGTCTGTCCTCTGAAATTGACCAGTAGTATTTTAGCTTTTACCTGTCTGACTGTCCCAGCTTCCTCTCCTTGGGAATCCATCATTTCTCCACCTCTTAGTCCAGAACCCTGCCTGGTCAGACTAATTAATCACAGAGCAGTTGTCATCAAACCAGCTGTTGACTGTCTGCCTTCAACATTTGACTTGTTTCCTATCCTGAGGTGCTACAGGAGAAGTTAATGACCCCCAAAATTGCCCATCTATCCTGTGAGCCTAGTGAGGAGGGAATCGTTTGATTTTTATGATGTGTAAGTAATATAACTGAAGACACATTTTCAAACTTGTGTCAGCCTATGTGTCAGAAATGGTTCCTGAAACAAAGTGGGACAAATTGACTGGCTAATAGAGTTTAATGATGAATTTTCCGTTAATCAGAATGGAGAATGTGGTTCATTAAGATAATTAACCAGAATACTTGTTCAGGTGATACTTATTGCACAAAAATTTCCTAGAGTCTTTCCTTTGAATAAATTTGGAGAGAGATCCTGGCTAAGTTTCTTTGTTTGCATTAAAATGATCAATGGCAATAAATTCTCATTTTTTCAAAGCTGTTAGTAACTGGTATCTTGTCCTGTGCAGGTGTGAGGGGCAGGTGAGACATTTTCTGCTCTTCTTTCCAGCAGTGTGTATGCTCATCACCAGACACCTGGGCTCCTGTGATGAGCAGTAGAAGCACATCTTTTCCCAGCTCTTGGATTAGCATCATTAGAGTTGCAAGGGGACTCAGAGATCCTAAACTAATTCTCCCATTTAACACCAGGACATTGAAGTATAGAGAGGGAAGTGACTTGACTAATGCCACATAGTATGCTAGTGGCAGTAGTCTGTGGCATATTGGGAGTGAAACTGAACGGAGAGCCAAAAGGCCTGGGTTGACGTTAGGCAAGTTATCGCACTACTCTGCTTCTCTGTAAAATAGGAAAAGTATCTAGCATAGGGCCAAGTACAAAAGAAATGAACTTTTTGTTTGGTCCTCTTTCCACAACACCATGATGATGATTCCCTTTGAGCATAAACTGGAGATTATAGAGGTGAAGCTGATGTCAGGGAGAATTGAGCAATCAGTAGTCAATGCTGTTTTCTTTGTTTTCTCTGCAGGATCCTCAGTCTTCCACAATGAACCCTGTTTACAGCCCCGTGCAGCCTGGGGCTCCCTATGGCAACCCTAAGAGCATGGCCTACACAGGTGAGTGGTGTGAGAATGACTCTCACTTTGAGAAATGGTGATTAAGGATGTTACCAAACAACTTGGTGAATGACTTGATATACTAAACCTCCATAAAGCCCTGGTAAAGCTTGAAACATGGAGGTTTGGAATCTAGTAGAGATTGAAATGACACTCTTGAGACTAAGGATCATTGAATTGTCAACTAGGGGGAAGGAAGGAGGACACATTTATTGAGTACCTACCGTGGGCTTGAATTTTTTTCTTTAGTTCTTTCAGCTTGAGAAATGCTGAATGTGTGCTTCCCTTTCGGTTTTCTATCTCCAGGTTTTTGCACATGTCGTTGTAATACTTTACTTTGTCTTCTCAAGCCACCTTTTGAAATCTTCTGTTCAGCTCTTCTACTTCATCATTTCTTC
>NW_004444024.1:3114402-3126415 GCF_000243295.1 Trichechus manatus latirostris | reverse complement strand
CTCAAGGTCGTATTTTGGCTCTTGTGGATTTGTTCTAATTTTCTTCAGCTTCAGCTTGAACTTGTATATGAGCAGTTGATGGTCTGAAGAACACACTCAGCATTTCTCAAGCTGAAAGAACTGAAGAAAAAATTCAAGCCTCGAGTTGCAATATTGAAGGATTCTACGGGGAAAATAGTAAACGATGCAGGAAGCATCAAAAGAAGACGGAAGGAATACACAGAATCACTATGCCTAAAAGAATTGGTCAGTGTTCAACCATTTCAGGAGGTAGCATATGATCAGGAGCTAATGGTACTGAAGGAAGAAGTCCAAGCTGCACTGAAGACATTGGTGAAAAACAAGCCTTCAGGAATTGACAGAATACCAACTGAGATGTTTCAGCAAACAGATGCAGTACTGGAAGTGCTCACTCATCTATGCCAAGAAATTTGGAAGACAACTACTTGGCCAACCGACTGGAAGAGATCCATATTTATGCCTATTCCCAAGAAAGGTGATCAAACTGAATGTGGAAATTATCGAACAATATCATTAATATCACACGCAAGTAAAATTTTGCTGAAGATCATTCAAAAGCTGCTGCAGCAGTATTTTGACAGGGCACTGCCAGAAATTCAAGCTGGATTCAGAAGAAGACATGAAACCAAGGATATCATTGCTGATATCAGATGGATCCTGGCTGAAAACAGAGAATACCAGAAAGATGTTTACCTGTGTTTTATTGACTCTGCAGAGGCATTCGACTGTGTGGATCATAACAAATTTTGGATAACATTGTGAAGGATGGGAATTCCAGAACACTTAATTGCGCACATGAAGAACCTGTACGTAGATCAAGAGGCAGTTGTTCAAACAGAACAAGGGGATTCTGCGTGGTTTAAAGTCAGGAAAGGTGTGCATCAGGGTTGCATCCTTTCACCATACCTATTCAGTCTGTATGCTGAGCAAATAATCTGAGAAGCTGGACTCTGTGAAGAAGAATGGAACATCAAGATTAGAGGAAGATGCATTAACAACCTGCGTTATGCAGATGACACAACCTTGCTTGCTGAAAGTGAAGAGGACTTGAAGCAGTGACTGATGAAAATCAAAGACTACAGCCTTCAGTATGGATTACACCTCAACATAAAGAAGACAAAAATCCTCACAACTGGACCAATAAGCAACATCATGATCAACAGATAAAAGATTGAAGTTGTTAAGGATGTCATTTTATTTTGATCCACAGTCAACACCCATGGAAGCAGCAGTCATGAAATCAAAAGATGCATTGCTTGGGAAAATCTGCTGCAAAAGACCTCTTTAAAGTGTTAAAAACAGAGTTGTCACCTTGAAGACTAAGGTGCATCTGACCCAAGCCATGGTATTTTCAACTGCCTCATATGCATGCAAAAGTTGGATAATGAATAAGGAAGACCGAAGAATTGATGCCTTTGAATTGTGGTGTTGGCAAAGAATATTGAATATACCATGGACTGCCAGAAGAATGAACAAATCTATCTTGGAAGAAGTACAAGCAGAATGCTCCTTAGAAGCAAGGATGGCAAGACTGCGTCTCATATACTTTGGACATGTTATCAGGAGGGATCAGTCCCTGGAGAAGTACATCATGGTTGGTGAAGTAGAGGGTCAGCGAAAAAGAGGAAGACTCTCAAGGAGATGGATTGACACAGCGGCTGCAGCAGTGGGCTTAAGCACAATGATGGTTGTGAGGATGGTGCAGGACCATGGGCTTGGCCTTGTGCTAGGCACGTTCACATACTTTATTTTACTTTAACCCTAAAGCAGTTCTACAAGGTGCACTTATTATCACCATTTCATGGACGAGAAAACCGTACTTAGAGTAAGATGCCACAGAACAAAACGAAAATAAATGTTTGAACCCAGCCCTCCTGATTCTGAAGGCTGATCTTTTTCCTGAACTATATACTAAACTATTTCCTACTTCTCTGCTTTTACTTATGTGGTTCGTCTCTCTGGGATGCCTCTGTCCCCTGACAACTTTACCTTATTTTTTAAGAACTCAGCTCTGAGCTCAAGTAGCACTTTTCCAAGAAGCATTCTCTTGCTTACTTGACCTTAGGCAAATATTTTAATCCAAAGCTGTGGTGTTTTTATGTATAAAATGAGGATTATAGTATTACCCTATTTCACAGAGCTGCTGTAAGGATTAAATAAGCTAGTATAAGGTACTCAGCATTTAATACCTGGCACAAAGTAAGTGCTTAATGATGGTTTTATTAGTTACAGATAACTAAGAGTGGGTAGGATTGTGGCAATGGAAGTGAATTAAAAAAAATGTATGTAGTTGTCTAGCATAGTGCTTGACACATGACTCTTCAAGAATATTTACTGAGTTTAAATCCAGAATGAAGGCAACAGTGTAAACAAACACATGGAGGTAAGACAGTACAGTCAGGGTATGGTCAGTACTTGAGATTAACTGGCGTAAAGAGTGGAAGAAGAGTCCCTGGGTGGTGCAAGCAGTTAAGCACTGACTAGTAGCCGAAAGGTTGGCTATTGCATCCCACCCAGAGGCTCTTAAGAAGACAGGCCTGGTGATCTGCTTCCAGAAGGTCACAGCCTTGAAAACCCTGTGGGGCAGTTGTACTCTGCACACATGAGATCGCCAGGAGTCAGAACCAACTTGATGGCAATTAACAACAACTACAATGCTGTGTAGAATCCTAGAATGAGAACTGGAGGGATCTCAGAGAACTTGTCTGGTTGTTCCTGAACTGAGTTCTACGAGAACCCTAGGGAGGTGCTTCAGAGATTCATTTGATTTTAAAAAAATATTTAGAACTATTTTTGTAAAGCACACACACACACACACACACACACACACACACACACGATGATCAAAATATTAAATTTCTAAGAATATATGTTAATTTTTAAAAAAGGCTATCATTTGCAGTTGCTTATGTTTGTAAATCAAGATTTTCTCACTGCTATGCAACCCATATAACATTCAGAAATACATTGGAGGTTGAGCCTGATAGGACTGCAGTTGTCATCCTTAACTTTCGATTTCACATGTTTTGTTCATCACAATAGCTTCATTGTCCTTACTATTTAACCTTTAAAGTAAATATTTTCTGTTTGAACTTCTACTGTATATTTATACTAATAAAATTAATTCTAGTAACCAGGACCCATTGGGCATTACCTTATGCCCCAGTAGCTCAGGTAGCCTGATGAAAAGGAAAAACAAAACAACGCAACGCATTGCCATCAAGCTGATTCTGACTCAAAGTGACCCTATAGGACAGAGCAGAACTACCCCATAGGGTTTCCAAGGCTATATAAATCTTTACGGAAGCAGGCTGCCACATTTTTCTCTCGAGGAGCCACTGTGTAGATTGGAACCACTGACCTTTTGGTTAGCAGCCAGTTGCTTTAACCACTGCACCACAAGGGCTCCTTGAATGAACAACAGCCAGGTTCAAATCCCAGCTCTGTCAGGTAATAGCTGGGTGAATTTGGATGAGTTGGTTAACCTCCCTATCCTTAATTTCTTTTCTAAGCTGGGATACTGTATCTGTTTCACAGGACAGTTGTGAGAATTAAATGAGATAATTAGTATTACTCCAGAGGAAGGGAGGATTGTCTTTGTTTCTGCTAATCACTGAGGAATATTATCGGTCTGCAACTGTTTTAATTTCTGTGCTGGAGATTCTAGGACCACACAGGTAGTGTAGACTTTACACAAGTAGAATAAATTTAGACTTCACACAGGCCAGGGTTTCAGATTCTTATGGAGACTTTTTCTTTTTTTTTTAACCTAAGCTTTCTTGTTGTCTCTCTGTACTTTTGGATTGATTTTTTTTTTTTTTTTTTAACTGGCAGTATTGTTCCTCTGAGGTCCTAACAGCTTTATGCAGCGGTATTTGAGTTTCAGCTGTCGGTCTCTCCAGGGCTCAAAGCCTCATCTCCCACCCCACCATGGCTGTAAAAAGCAAGTCCTCTGATTGCTCAAACCAGCAAACCTCCCCAGAGCAGTCCAACATCAGCTCACTGCTTAGTTTCCTCTTTATTTTTTGACCCCTGGGGATTTATCTTTCTCTTTTAAAATCTCAGTTCTGCCTATGAACGAGGTGTTTGTTATACTTTATTCAGCTTTACTAGGTATTGTGCAGTAGGCAGATTTTCAGGTTATTTTTTCCTCCATATTGCTGTAAATATGAAATAATTTTTAAACAAATGCCAGATATAGTGCATTATAGTCAACATTTGTTGTTATTGTTAGTAAGAATAATGGTTATGTTAAAAGGCACTTTACATATATATATAGAAATTGTAGTCTTTATTGATCATAAGCCTCATCAAACCAAACTAAATCTGTTGCCATCGAGTTGATTCTGACTCATAGTGACCCGATAGGACAGAGTAGAACTGCCCCATAAGATTTCCAAGGAGCAGCTGGTGGATTTGAACTGATGACCTTTTGTTTAGCAGCTGAGCTCTCAACCACTGCACCACCAGGGCTCCAGTAACAGTAATGATCACGTTAAAAGGTAGTTTACCTTTTACTATACATATTAATTGTAATCTTTGTTGATCATAAACCTCATAGTGCTCCTCTTTTATAGATAAAGAAACTGGTAGTTTAATTTCAGGTCATATGACTTGGCCAGTGTCTAAGGCTGGGTTCTCTAGAGAAGCAAAACCAGTACAGCATATAAATATATAGAGAGTAATTTATATCAAGGAAACGGCTCACGCGATTGTAGAGGCTGGAACATCCCAAGTCCGTGGATCAGGATAGAAGCTTCTCCTGATTGACGTAGCCACAGGGGCTGGCAAACCGAAGATCAGCAGGTTGGAGAGCAGGGCTCTTGCTCACAGGCTGTGAAGATTGACGAATCCCAAGATCGGCAGGTAAGCTGCTAGCTCGAGTCCCAAGAACTGGAGGTCAGACGAACAGGAGGCAGCTGCAGGATCCAGAAAGGGCAAAGGCCACATGTCCAAGGAAACTCCCTTCAGCGGATTGGCTACTCACAGCAAATCCCATCATGGGGGTGATCACATATAAACACTGAGAATCAGAGCCCAGCCAAGTTGATACACAATCATCACAGCCAGTGTATATAGCTTCTAAAGGATGAGACAAGATTTGAACCCAGGTCTTCATGATTTCAAAGTATACGCATTTTCTATTATAGCAAGCTGATCTGTCTTAAAATGTGTGTTCCTTTCATTGCTGCCAGTGATGAGCTAGACTAGGAGAGGTTTGTCTTTTCAGTTAAGAGGACTTGGAACCTCCCCTCTGAGGAGCTAGAAGCCTACTTCTGGTCAACAGATGGTGGAGTCGGATGGTCAGAAGAAGCAAAAGTGGAAGGTCAGGTCCATTGTAATACATGTCATCTACTTCAGAGGCAGTGAGATGGTGGCCACAGAGAACAAGAGGGGTCATGATTTGAAATTCTCTCTGCAGGCTTGAATGGGAAATAAAATATAGCTTTGCAATACAGAGTATTCCAGAGAGCAGCTATCATCTAGCTAGTCGACAGTGTTCTCTCTCTCTCCTTTTTATAATATTATAACTACTCTTTACTGAGGAGTCCCTGGGTGGCACAAACAGTAAGTGCTAGACTACTAGCCAAAAGATTGGCAGTTCGAACCCACCCAAAGGGTCCTTGGAAGACAGGCCTGGTGATCTGCTTTTGAAAGATCACAGCCTTAAAAATCCTATGGAGCATTCTACTCTGCACACATGGGGTTGCCATGAGTTGGGATTGACTTAACAGCGTCTAACAACAACAAACCCTTACTGAGCACTTACTCTGTGCCAAAAACTGAGCTCAGCATTTTAAAGACATTATCTATTTTTATACTGAAAACAATCCTATGAAGTAGTTATAACTAGCTCCTTATACATCTTGGAAAAGTGAATTCAGACAATGTAATGTGTAATATTTTAAAGTACTTAAGTGCACAGGGAGAGGGAGGGAGAATCACTAAATCTGTAGTAGACGTGTTAATTCTGGTGAAGGAAAAGACAATACACAATACAGAGGAAGTCAGCAAAACATGACCAAGGCAAAGGAAGACATTGAGAGGTACGCAAGAGTAAAGGGCAACTATGATAAATACTATAACATATACAATCCTGCAACAACAGACATAACAAACAGTAATTTATGAGTGGATACATAGGTAATATGCATGCTAAATAGGTATGGAAGGTTGTATGGGAGTACACCCGAGTGCATATATAGGTATGGTTGTGGCTGTTACTACATAAATATTTGTATGTGCTGCATGTGTATTCATATATATAATAGACACATAGCGGGCACAGTTATGGAAACTTATTAGATGTAGCCAATGTAATGGAGCACATAGTGGGCACAGTTATGGAAACTTATTAGACATATCCAAACACTGAACTGCTGGGCCTGAAGGCTAAGGACTATAGTCTCGGGGAACATCTAGGTTGGTTGCCATAACATAGTTCATGAAGATAATTTTCCACATCCAAGGCTGGTGAGTAGCGTCTGGGGTCTTAAAAGCTTGCGAGTGGCCATATAGGATCAATGATTGGTCTCTTCCCTATCTGGAACAAAGGAGGGTGAAAAAAACCAAAGACTCAAGGAAGCAATTAGTCCAAAGAACTAATGACCCACATGAACCACAGCCTTCTGTAGCCTGAGATCAGAAGAACTAGATGGTGCCCAGCTACCACTACCAATCGTTCTGACCAGGAACGCAGTAGAAGTTCCTAGTTAGAATGGGTGAAAAATGTAGAACAAAATTCAAATTCATAAAGATCAGAATTACTGGTTTGATAGAGACTAGAGGAACCCTTTCCCCCCTCCCTCCAAGACTATTGTTCCAAGACAATCCTTCAAACTGGAACTGAAGCCACTCCTGAAGGCCACCTTTCAGTCAAATAATAGACTGGCCTATAAAGTAAACAACGCCTGTGAGGAATGTGCTCCATGGAACAATCAACTATACAAGACCAAAAGGGCAACATTTGCCCAAAAGCAAAGATGAGAAGGCAGTGAGGGGCAGGGAAACCAGGGTGGAAATTGGTAGAGTGCTGACACATTGTGGGGATTGCAACCAATGTCACAGAACAATTTGTGTATGAATTATTGAATGGAAAACTAATTTGCTGTGTAAACTTTCACCTAAAGCATAATAAAATGTTTAAAAACAATATTGAAGCACAGTAGAATTGTGCTTCATAGGGTTTTCAATTGCTGATTTTTCAGAAGTAGATCACCAGGCGTTTCTTTCAAGGCACCTAAGGGTGGAATTGAACCTCTAATCTTTTGTTTAACAGCCAACTGTGTTAACCATTTGCACCACCCAGGGGTTCCCTGAGTTACAAAGCAAGTGTTTTTACCACTCTAGCACACTTGGCTGTGTCTTGGGGACCATTAGGATCTCAGGTAAGCCTGGAAAATGGCTTCTGATTCCTGAAACTGCTTCACAAAACCCCCTTTGATGTTGAAACTGATCTCTGCTTAGAAAAGAGCTCTCAGGTCACCTAATTACTTTCTCACCTATCGTTGAAGAAGAGCCTCTAAGGAGAATTTTTATTAACTTTTCACTATAGTTACTGGTAATGTCCTTGTTGTTAAATCAAATGGACCCATTTTAGTCCTCATCCTAATTTGACACCTTCATATCATTTGACATTTAAAGCAATTGACTGCTAACTGAAAGGTTGGAGGTTCAAAACCATCCGTGGCTCTGTGGGAGAAAGATATGGCCGTCTTCTCTGGTAGAGATTTACAGCCTTGGAAACTCTATGGGGTTGCTGTGAGCCAGAATCAACTCAGTGGCAGTGGGCTTTTATCATTTGACGAGGAGCCCTGGTGGCACAGTGGTTAAGCTCTCCGCTGCTAACTGTAAGGTCTGTGGTTGGAACCCACCAGCCACTCCTCGGGAGAAAGATGTGGCAATCTGCTTCCATAAAGATTACAGCTTTGGAAGCTGTATAGGACAGTTCTACTCCTATAGGGTCGCTATGAGTCGGAATCAACTCTAGGGCAACGGATTTTGTTTTTATTTCTTATATTATTTAACACCTCTGACACTTCCCTTCTTTAAGCTTTCTTTTTTCTTGCTTTTCACTGATACTACCTTACTTTTTCTGTTTATTTTTCCATTTTTTTTTTCCTTATTCTTCAACTGTTCCTGAATCTCAGTCTCTTTTTAGGCTTTTCTTCCTCCACTCACCCATTAAAAAGTTGGTATTGCTCAAGGGCCCAACCTTGGCCCTATTCTCTTCTTTCTTAGCTTCAGCTACTATTTGTAGGCTAATGATTCATAAATTCTATCTGCAGCAAATCTCTCTTGAGGTTCAGACTAGTTTATCTAGTTCTCTTCTAAACATCTCTTCCATGAATGTTTCATACTTTACACAGACTCATCATGTGTAAAACTAGCTTATTATCTTTGCCTGTAACCCATTTTTCCCTTTATCAATTTGTGATTGGTACCGCCATCCATCTGTTCCCTCATATCAGAAATGTGGGAGTCATCCTTGATAGTCCTGCTTTTTTTTTTTTAAACCTCCTTTATATTTCTCAGATTAGATCTTGCTTCCCTATCCTTTCCAACCTTATCACTCAGGCCATTATCATTCTTTCTGGGATTATTTAAATTGCCCCTAACTGGTCTCTCTGACTCCTGTCACATACCTTTTCCCCAATCCATTCTTTACATAGTAACCAGAATCATTTTTCCAGCTTGAAAATCTGATCACGTCACTCCAGTTCTTAAAACCTTTCAATGATTCTTCACTGTCCTTTGGATAAAGTCCAAACTCTTTAATTTGCTATAGGAGATATTTATGACTTGACTGTTTAGAGATTTCCAGCTGATCTCCTGCTCCTTGTATTTATCTATATCCGCAGTTCAGTTGGTAGCTGGTATTAGAGATCATCAAGTCCAACCTCTTCTTTTATAGGTGAGGAACCTGAGGTCTGCTAAGTGCCTAAGGAAAGCACTTATTCAGATTCACAATGAGTTCGATGTCTGATTTACTTCTGTATCTCTAGTACCCGACAGAGCCCCAGCACACCATAAATATTGATAAAGTGTTTTTTAGATAAATGGACAGATGGACAAATGTTAAAGCTGAAAGTAGAACCCGGAACCTTGGCACCCAATTTAGTTCTCTTTCTGTCCACCTTATGCTGCTTCTTTATTTCCAAGACATCTATTTAGATTTCGTTTAAACAAGGTAACTATCATCTTCTTAGGTCATTGCCTACCTCTCTGACTTCATCTATAAAATAAGGATAGTAGTAACTACCTACTTCATAGTGCTTTGAAGATTACATGACATAATATGTGTACTGCATCTGGTGTGTAGTTAGGCTTTTATTAGATACTAAAGAATTAGTAGTCATTGTTTTGTTATTGGTTATCATTATATCTCTGTCACCTAGCACAGGGACTGATACAGAGTAGATGCTCAGTAAAAAAAAATTTTGTTGTGGTAAAAATACATATAACAAAACATTTGCCAATTCAGCAGTTTTTACATGTACAATTGATTACATTTATCATGTTGTGCTACCATTACCACTGTGTGTTTCTAAATTATTCCATTACCATCAACAGAAAATCAGTGCCTCCTAAGCAATGACTCTCCTTTCCCCTCTCCCTTCTATCTCCGGTAATCACTAATAAACTTTGGTCTTTGTGTATTTGTGTATTCTAGATATTTCATATGAGTGGTATCATACAGTATTTGTCCTTTTGTGACTGACTTATTTTAGTCAGTGTCATGGATTGAATTGTGTCCCCAAAACATCTCTGTCAACTTGGCTGGGTCATGATTCCCAGTATTGTATGATTGTGTACCATTTTGTAAATCTGATGTGATTTCCTTGTGTGTTGTAAACTCTGTCACTATGATGAGGTTTACAAGATTAGATAGTGTCTTAATCCAGTTTCTTTTGAGATATAAAATAGAGAAGCGAGCAGAGGCACATGGGAGCTTCATACCATACCAAGAAAGCAGTGCCAGGGAGGGAGTGCGTACTTTGGACCTGAGGTGCCTGCTCAGAGAAGCTCCCAGACCAGTGGAAGACTGATCACATGGACTTTCCTCTAGAGCTGACGGAGAAAGTGTTCCCCTGGAGCTGATGCCCTGAATTTGGACTTGTAGCCTGCTGGACTGTGAGAGAATAAACTTCTCTTTGTTAAAGCTATGCACTTGTGGTATTTCTGTTGGAGCAGCACTAGATGACTAAGATAGTATAATGTTTTCTAGATTCATACATCTTGTAGCATGTATCAGGACTTCATTTTTCTTAAAAAATAGAATACTACTCCATCATAAAAAAATAGAATATTATTTATGTTGCAGTAATATTCTCTTTTTTAAATTTTATTGTGCTTTAGGAGAAAGTTTACAGTGCATATTAGTTTCTCATTCCAAAATTTATACAAAAATCATTTTGTGACATTGGTTGCAATCTCCACAATGTGTCAGTACTCTCCCTCTTTCCACCCTGGGTGCCCCGTGTCCATTTGTCTAGTTTTCCTGTCCCTTCCTGCCTTGTCATCTTTGCTTTGGGGCAAGTGTTGCCCATTTGGTCTCATGTACTTGATTGAACTAAGAAGCATGTTCCTCATCTGTGTTGTTTGTTTTATAGACTTGTCTAATCTTTGGCTGAAAGGTGGACTTCGAGAGTGGCTTCAGTTCTGAGTTAGCAGGGTGTCCAGTGACCATGGTCTCAGGGGTTCCTCCAGTCTCTGTCAGGCCAGTAAGTCTGGTCATTTTTTGTGAATTTGAATTTTGTTCTACATTTTTCTCCGGCTCTGTCCTGGACCCTTTGTTGTGATCCCTGTCAGGGCGGTGGTAGCTGGATACCATCTGGTTCTTCTGTGCCCGGTGGAGGCTGTGGTTCATGTGGTCCATTAGTCCTTTGGACTAACATTTTCCTTGTGTCTTTGGTTTTCTTCATTCGCCTCTGCTCTGGACAGGATAGGACCAATAGATGTAGTTTAGATGGCTGCTCATAAGCTTTTAAGACCCTAAATGCTACTCCCCAAAGTAGGATGTAGAACATTTTCTATATGAACTATGTTATGCCAGTTGACCTAGATGTCTCTCGAGACTATGGTCCCTAGCCCTCAGCCCCAGTAACTCAGACTCTCAAGGTGTTTGGATGTGTCTAGGAAGCTTCTATGACTTTGCCTTTGTCAAGTTGTGCTTACTTCCCCTATATTGTGTGTTGTCTTTCCCTTCACCAGAGTTAACACTTGTCTACCATCTAGTTAGTGATTTCCCCTTCCCACTCCTCCCCTCCCTCGTAACCATCAGAGATTGTTTTTTTTTCTGTGTCTAAACAAACAAATGCGTCTTGGAAGGTGTATAACCAGAATGCTCCTTAGAAGCGAGGATGGCAAGACTTTGGCTCCTGTGCTTTGGACATGTTATCAGGAGGGACCAATCCCTGGGAAAGGACATCATGCTTGGTAAAGTAGAAGGTCAGCAAAAAAGAGGAAGACCCTCAACGAGATGGATTGACACAGTGGCTGCAGCAGTAGGCTCAAGCATAACAATGATTGTGAGGATGGTGTAGGACTGGGCGGTGTTTCATTCTGTTGTATATGGGCTCAGTACAAGTCAGAGCTGACTTGATGGCACCTAACAACAACAAAACCTTTGTCTTTTTGTGATTGACTTAGTTCACTCCACATAGTGCCCCCCAGATTCATTCAGGCTGTGAGATATTTTACGAATTCATCGTTATTCTTTATTGTTGCATAGCAGTTCATTGTGTATATGTACCATAATTTGTTTATCCATTCATCTTTTGATGGCATTTAGGTTGTTTCCATCTTTTTGCTATTATGAATAGTGCTGCAGTGAACATGGGTGTGCATATGTCTATTCGTGTGACAGCTCTTATTTCTTTAGGGTATATTCCTAGAAGTGGGATTGCTGGATCATATGATATGTCTATTTCTAGCTTTTTAACGAGGCTGCATATAGTTTTCCATACTGGTTGTACCATTTTACATTCCC
>NW_004444024.1:3087732-3105116 GCF_000243295.1 Trichechus manatus latirostris | reverse complement strand
GATGTTCTAGGGTTTCAGGATTGTTGATTCTCTGTTTGGCTTAGTTTTTCGGATCTTTGTTGTGGAGGGACGGCGTGGTGCTTCTGCCTAGAGCGCCATCTTGCCAGAGTCTCCCTCATTGTATTTTTGATTTGCATTTCTCTAATGGTAATGATTGTAAGCATTTCCTCATATGTGTGTTAGCTGCTTCAGTGTCTGTTGGTGAAGTGCCTGTTCATATCCTTTGCCCATTTTTTAAGTGGATTATTAATCTTTTTGTTTTTGAGTTGTTGAAGTATTCTATAGATTTTAGAGATTAGACCCTTGTCAGATATGTCGTAGCCAAAATTTTTTTCCCAGTTTTTGGGTTCTCTTTTTACTCTTTTGGTGAAGTCTTTTGATGAGCTTAAGTGTTTAATTTTTAGGAGCTCCCAATTATTTAGTTTATCTTCTGGTGTTTGTGCATTGTTAGTTATGGTTTGTATTCTCTTTGTGCTATGTATTAGGGCCCCTAGTGTTGTCCCTATTTTTTCTTCCATGATCTTTGTTGTTTTAGGTGTAATATTTAGGTCTTTGATCCATTTTCAGTTAGTTTTTATGTGTGGTGTGAGGTGTGAGTCCTGTTTTATTTTTTTTACAGATGGACGTCCAGTTTTGCCAGCATCATTTGTTAAAAGACTGTCTTTTCCCCATTTAATGGACTTTGGTCCTTTGTCAAAGATCAGCCAACCATAGGTGGATGGATTTACATCTGGATTCTCGATTTCTGTCCATTGGTCTATGTGTCTGTCGTTTTACCTGTACCAGGCTATTTTGACTACTGTGGCTGTGTATAGTAGCTTCTGAGATCAAGTAGTGTGAGGCCTCCTACTTTGTTCTTTTTCTTCAATAATTCTTTGCTTATCTGGACCTTCTTTCCTTTCCATATAAAGTTGGTGGTAATTTTTTCCATCTCCTTAAAGAATACTGTCGGTATTTGAATTGGGATTGCATTATATCTGTAGATTGCTTTGGGTAGAATTTACATTTTCACAACGTTGAGTTTCCTATCCATGAGCACAGTACATTTTTCCATTTGTAGGTCTCTTTTGGTTTCTTGCAGTAGTGTTTTACAGTTTTCTTTGTATAGGTCTTTTACGTCCCTGGTTAGATTTATTCCTAAGTATTTCATCTTTTTAGGGGCTACTGTATTGTTTTCCTGATTTCCTTTTCAAAGTTCTGTTTGTTGGTGTAGAGGAATCCAACTGATTTTTGTATTTTGATCTTGTATCCTGCTACTCTGCTAAATCTTTGTATTAGTTCCAGTAGTTTTCTTGTGGAATCTTTGGGGTTCTCTGTGTATACTATCATATCATCTGTGAATAGGGATAGTTTTACTCCTTCCTTTTCAATTTGGATGCCCTTTCTTTATTTCTTTTCTTTTGTTTTTGGCCTTACTGCTCTAGCTAGGACTTCCAGCACAATGTTAAATAGGAGTGATGATAAAGGGCATCGATAATCAATATTCTTTTTTTTTGTATATACCACATTTGGTCCATTCATCTGTTGACATTTAGGTTGTTTCCATCTTTTGGCTATTATGAATAGTGCTACAATAAACATTGGTATTCAATTTTCTGTTTTCATTTGGCTTAGTCATCTAGTACTACTGTAACAGAAATATCACAAGTGGATGGCTTTAACAAACAGAAGTTTATTCTCTCACCGACTTGTAGGCTAGAAGTCCAAATTCAGGGCATTGGCTACAGGGGAAGTCTTTCTGTGTTGGCTCTGGAGGAAGGTCCTTGTCCTTAATCTTCCCCTGGACTAGGAGCTTCTCTGCGCAGGAACCCCAGGTCCAAAGGATGTGTTTTGCTCCCAGCACTGCTTTCTTGGTGGTATGAAGTCCCCCATTCTCTGCTCACTTCCCTTTCCTTTTATCTCTTGTAAGATAAAAGGTGGTGTGGGCCACACCCCAGGGTAACTCCCTTTACATTGGATCAGGGATGTGACCTGAACAAGGGTGTTACATCCCACCCTAATCCTCTTCAACATAATCCAATCTCGCCTCGTTAACCACAGGCAGAGATTATGATTTACAATTTATAGGAAAATTATATCAATCACAAAATGGAGGACAACCACACAATACTGGGAATCATGCCCTAACCAATTTGACACATATTTTTGGGGGACACAATTCATTCCATGACAGCATTCCTGCTTTCAGTTCTTTTGGGTATATACCCAGGATTGGGATTTGTGGGTCATATGGTATTTCTACGTTTAACTTTCTGAGGAACCGCCAAACTGTTTTCTGTAGCAGCTGTACTATTTTTCATTCCCATCAGCAATGAATGAGGGTTCCAGTTTCTCCACATTCTCACCAGCACTCGATGTTTTCCTTTATTTTTTTTGCCATCATAGCCATCCTAGTGGGAGTCAGATGGTATCTCATTGTGGTTTTGATTGACATCTCCCTAATGACTAATGATATCCTTTCATGTGCGTGTTTGCCATTTGTGTTTCTTTTTATTCAAGTCTTTTGTCCATTTTTTGATTGGGTTGTTTGTCTTTTTGTTGTTAGATTAGTATATTTTGAAGGAAGACAGGGAAGGAGGGAAGAAAGAAATAAAGGGAAGAAGATGGGAATCTAATAAGTGAAGCAGGCGATAGCAGGGAAGTATGACAGGATTGAGAGAAAGGTCCCTTTGACCTGCCTGCCCCTGCTAATGAGTAGCCCTCTGACATGGCAAGGAGAGCCTGGGACAGGTAGCTGTTATGGGAGAAATTGTTCTTGCTTTGTAGGTGATGAACTGAGGCCCAGAAAATTTCATTTGGATGATCTGTTGTGACTGGTCAACTCCTCTGGATGGAGCAGATGGAAACACCTTGAACAGGGAGATTTTTGTGCTTATAAGTCATATGGAGACAAGCAGAGACCCTCATTGAAAAACACCAGGGGTTCCTATCCCCTTTCCCCTTGCCCACTTGGTTTGTAGCTTTTTTTTTTTTAAAAAAAAATACAATGATAGTTGAAGTCTCTGACAATTCTTTTGAGCTTCTTAGCCAAGAGGAGCTGTCCTCAAACCTCCTGTGTTATCTGTGCTTTCAGCTTTGGAGTGGATCACTTTGAGTCTCAGCTTCTTTGGTAACAAAGCCAGATTTAATTTTTAAAAACAAAAGTTGACCCTGTGTCGTGGATCGAATTGTGTCCCCCAAAATATGTGTCAACTTGACTAGGCCATGATTCCCAGTATTGTGTGATTGTACACCATTTTGTCATCTGATACGCTTTTTCCTATGTGTTGTAAATCCTACCTCCACTATGTTAATGAGGCAGAATTAGAGACAGTTGTGTTAATGAGACAGGACTCAATCTACAAGATTAGGTTGTGTCATAAGTCAATCTCTTTTGAGATATAAAAGAGAGACACAAGCAGAGTGATGGGGGACAGCCTACCACTAAGAAAGCAGGGCTGGGAGCAGAGCACGTCCTTTAGACTCGGAGTCACTGTGCTGAGAAGCTTCTAGACGAGGGGAAGATTGATGACAAGGACGTTTCCTGAGAACTGACACAGAGAGAAGGCCTTTCCCTAAAGCTGGCATTCTGAATTTGGACTTCCAGCCTCCTAAGCTGTGAGAGAATACACTTCTGTTTGTTAAAGCCATCCACTTGTGGTATTTCTGTTATAGCAGCACTAGATAACTAAGACATTCTCCTATGACAGATATTCTCTGAAGCCTGAGAGAACAAGGACCCAAAAAAACCATATAATGATAGATAAAAACTATAATACTTTACAACTTAAAAGTTGTTTATCATTTGTGATTTGTTAATTCTTAACAACAGTACTGTGAGGTTTCAGAAATTTCCATTAAAATATCCATCTTACAGTTAAAGAAAGACTCAGAAAGGTTAATACACGTATGCAAGGTCATACTGCTAGTAAATGGCAAAGCCAGGACTAGAACTTAGGCTTGCTAGACTTGAAACCCAAACTGAATGCTCTTTCCATTCCATCGAGCTGTCAGGCAAGGCCTGTGTGGGTTTTGGAGTAAACACAAGCAGTGAGTGTGGCTGTCTCTGCTAGTCTTTATGTGATGCCAGTACAAAAAGCAGATGGATTGAATATTGTCTGGGCAAGAAACATGCACATTAAACTGAATTGCTGTTTGGCTTGTGACTGATTTACTTTCCAGGATCATAAAATGATGTTTCACCTCTGTAGAAAAGACCAACTTTTTCCCCCAAAGAAAGAAGTGTTGATGTTTTGGGTTGTTATACCCCTGCTCCTAAATGTTTCTTGGCTTCCTGTTCTCTGTAGGAGTTGTTCACTTGTTTGCATGTCTTTCTAGACTGTGAGCTCCTTGAGGGTAGGAGTCATGTACCTCCTGTGCCTGTTAGTTACTCCTGCGGCAGTTAGTTACTCATCAAATAAGTGTTGAATTAAATTATAATCATAATTTGTTTTAATTATATTAATGTTGCTGTTAATAATTATTATATTAATAACTACCATTAATGACTGTCAATGGCATACCAGGCACTTTACAAACATTGTTACCATTTTCCATGACAGCCCTGCAAGGGAGAGCTATTATCATTTTACATCTTACGGAAAAAGGCTTAGCTAAGTTAAGTAATTTAGTTATTCTCTGGTGACTATTTATTGAGCATCTGGGTTGTACCGGCACTGCTTTTATATATCTATCTGTATATCTGTATCTATATTTCATCTCATTTAATCCTCATAACATCGCTGCAAGATAGATATTATTTTTATTGATGAACAAAATGACACAGGCAGGTTAAATAATTTTTCTGAAGTCAGAGAAAATTTCTTTCCCATTTCACCTGGCTCGAAAGGCTGTACTCTTTCTCTATCCCATGCTGAATGAAGGGAAGGCCTAAAACAAAACAGTTGCTTTATTTTGGTTCAGTTTCCTCAGTCAAGAAATGAAGAGATTATTCCTTGAGATTGAGATGCCTTAGGAGCTATTAAAGGGCAAGGGTATACCACACAGGTGTTCCCTTCCTTTTCAGTAGAGAAGATCTGCTCATGCCTATTTTATATTTTAGGCTTTCAGGCAAGATTTTATTTTAAGAAAGAGTTCTGCTGCCACAGGAGGGGGGCCTAAATGAACTGGTCTAGATGAACTTTGACCTTCAGTTTTATTATAGTCTAGCCTTCAAATTATAAGATTATCAGCTTTTTGAAGATAAACCCACAATGACTGTATGTTCTTTTTGTATGAAGACCCTGCAGAGACTCTCCACCTTAACCAGCACAGATACATAAGAAGGGGAAAGACACAGACATATATGGAGACAGTTGCGATACACTGAAACAAATGCTATATATCAGAGGGATGTGCCGCTGTATTCTAAGAGCTTAGCATAATGAGTGGATAGACACATTGCTGTGGAAGCATTGTGGGAGTGGGTGGGGGCCACAGCTCCATCAGAGGTTGGCATCAGGAAAGGCTTCTAAGAAGGCAAGCATGGAGCTAGGTCTTGAAGCATGAGGAGTTCTGAGTTCCAAGTTTAGTTTTGCTACTAATGACTGTGAGACACTGAGCAAGTCCTACCTGTCTCTGTTGCCTTCACTCTCCCATGAGTTGTTCAGCAGTTCCTCTTCCTGCTCTAACATTCTGTGAATTAATTCATAAACTTTTTGTTAGACCTCTTTCCTCATAAGTCAGCTGACTATCTCATTGCATTAATCCATTTATTTTGCCTCTTGAACGCATTTTTTTGGTGCCTTTTCTTGGAATCTCTGGTGTTAGTGAAAGGTTCAGAAAGAGAGATGAGGTGAGTTCAGTACTCTTACTCAGAACCTTCTCCTATAGTGGCAGTACCTTCTGTCAGCCCAGGATTTCTTGCCCCAGAGCTCCTGACATTCTTGGGCAAGATTAATAGGAAACCTTGAAAGCCTTTTCACAAGTATCCTCCTGTGAAAGGTCAGCTATAGCCACCACCAGTGAGTGAGTTTCCTTTCTCTGGTAATTAAGCTTACACAGTTTAATTTAATTTTTTATTAGCTACTATGGTTCTTGGTCATTGGCAATATAATTTTTCTGGCACTGAATACAGCCGAAAATTAGTGAGTAATTGGTAAAGGATTTGAAGAACTTTTGGCTAAACTGCATAGATTCTTATTGGAATGAATAACTTCAGATACTTAATTTAGTGGGGAGAGCCTGCTCTTGAACTCAGAAGACCTCAGTTTGACTCCTGGCTCTGCCTCTTAGCTAAAAACTTGAATAAGCTCACTTCTGAGGAAATTTTATAGTTTTCTCCTCTATAAAGTAGGAATAATCCATACTCTGTCTGCCACTTGTTTGTGAGACTTTAAAGAGATAATTGGTCTGTAAGGGTTTTGTAAAACGAGGCAAAGCTAGTTATGGGTGGAGCTGGGTCAGTGATTTAACTGACTGTTCTTATTCTAGAGGTTATCTTCTTGGGCAGGTTGTGGCCCTAGGCCAGGAGGTTAATGAGATTAGCTACTTTACTAGTGCTGAAATGATTCTTCTCGGTTTTGAAGAGAACTCTCCCTGACATTTGGGGGCAGAATTGGCCAGCTTCCTAGAGTTCCAGTTCCCATAGAGTCTTCTTGGGCTTTTGGGCTGTAATTGGCTAGGTCCAGAGCAGCTTAGAAGAAAAGGATACATGGGTAGAGAGGACTTCCTCTTATGCCCCAGACACCACAGAGTAAGTTTGTTTCTCCAGTGGGTAGGTTAGTAATAATATCTATCTATTCTGAATAATAATGTTTATTTATTCCATTTATTTATTCCGCATCGTTATGGGCCATGCTCAGTGTTTTGCAAACTTTCCTATCAAATGTACCTGACATCAGAGGAGAATGAATTTGTCCCTGGGTCCGTGGGGGAATAGCCCAGAGCAGCTACTCCAAGGTTAAAATTTATTTGAAGTCTATGTCTTATCTACAAAATTCATATGAATTTTGCCTTAATGCACCATTATATAGTCATACTTGTTTTTTGTAAATCAAATATTTTAAATTATTTACATGTGGTAAAATTAACACCCCAGGAATATGCACCATATTTATCTAATGCTTTCATGTACCCTCCAGCATATCGCTGAGTACACACAGGGGTACTTGTACCAAGTTTGAGAATTATGTCATCATTATTTTACTTAATCCTTATTATGGAAGTTTTAATAGATGTAGACACAAGTCAAGAAAGATGAAAAGACTTGTCCCTGTAAACAGTGTCAGGAAATAGTGGAGTCAGAATCAAACTTAAGTTTGCATGACTCCATACTCTTACCTACTGAGCTGTGTGTAGTCTACTGTATCAAACTTAAGTTTGCATGACTCCATACTCTTAACTACTGAGCTGTGTGTAGTCTACTGTATTATTTACTGCCTCAAAATTGTACAGTATTTCTATAATACCCATAGCTCTTGCAGGCAATCTCTATGTCCTCAGTGCATAACACTGTGCCTAGTGCAGGTAAACTCTCAGTAAATATTGGTTTGCTGACTGAATGAATGATTAAATGATCCAGTCCCTAACAATGAAGCCTTTCAGAGGTCCGTAAGTGATTGACCTCAGAGTATGAAATAGACTGTTTTGTCCTGAGGCTTTTCTCTAAATCATTGATTCACAGTCAGCTCTAAGCTAGTACTGCCCACAGAAGATGTTTATAGGATACACTGGATAAATGAGACAAGACTGCCCAAGAGCTCCTGTGCCCCACCTCCTTCCCAAATACCTAAGAGCTTAAGGAATCAGTATCTCAGCTCATCTATAACCCATTTACAACTGCTTAAGCTACCATGAAGTGTATCTCAGAATTGTCTGGTTTTTGTCCGTCTCTTCCCTCTCCCCACCACGCCCCTCCCCCATCACATATACTCTGTCTTCTCCACCTTTGAATCCATCCACACCTGAACGTTACTGTGATGAGCACAGGTGTGTTGTGGAAAAAGCTTGAGAATTGCTCTTTTAAAATTCTTTTCCTTAATAGCAGCTGGTTGTAGTATGTGCACATTTTGGGAGATTGGTGAACCGCCACTGCAAACTTACCCTGTCTTCTAGAGTATATTGTGTGGAGCTTCTAGGAGACTTCTGAACTCAAAGCATCTTTTTAAGAGAGCTTTGCCTTATGAAAACCTACAGGCATTGCACAGTGTCCTGAAGCATTTGGAATCTGGTGCTTGGTTAAAGGCAAACCTGTAGAAACCTGTCACTATTGACTTTTAGGGTTTTTTAAAAAAAATTTTGGTTTTTTTTTTTGCTGTTGTTGTTTTGTAAAAATAAATAAAGGCTGTTAATGAGGTGACTGTCCTGATATAGTGAACCTCTTCTTAGGGATGAAGAGACTGTCAGCATCTGAAGGTGCCAAGTATGGGTATCCAGAGTCTTCATGACTGATTGATTTAACTTTATAGCAGTAATTTTTAAAGTGTAGTCCCTGGACCTAGGAACTTGATAGAAATGCAGATTCCTGGGCCCTACCCCAGACCTTCTGAATTAGAAACTGGGGGTGGATCCCAGCAATCTGTTTTCACAAGCCCTCCAGATGCTTCTGATGCATGTACCTGCCATTTAGTAAATGTTCAATGGTCTCTCTTCTCTCCCAATTCTGTGAACTTGTCTAGGCATCTTGCCATCATGCATGTCATAATTTCTCTGGGAAATGCCCTTTGAGTTCCAAACAGCTTTAGAAGCAGAGTTTATGTGTCGATTATAGGTGGCTGGCTCCTTCTCAGACAGGTTGGGAGGTCTGTGAGTAGGGAAACCTAAACCCTGGACATGGGGATGAAAGCAGTTCCCCAGCAGGATAGCCGACAGTCCTGCCTTTTTCCTTGTTCATCTTAGGAAAACTAAATAACTGGCCCTAAAAATTGCCTTTAAAAGGACTCATGTTGGGTGAGGTTAACAGTGTGATTACTTGAAAATTGCTCAGCTAGTGGGGAAGGTACTTGAATTTAAGTGTCTAAATCAGATTTTTGCTATTACTGCTCTTAGCAGGAGAAGAGGCAGAAAAATCAATAGTCCTGGTCCTTGTTTAAGCTACAAACCACACTTCTTGTTCTTCCAGAGGTCTCTGACTTTCAGGGAGAAATTTGGGCCTCTAATGTTACCACAAGTACTGTCAGGATTGTAAGTTTGTACTGAGTTTATTGAACTCTGTTGTCTTGTGCCAAATGGCAGGAGGCCTGGAATCTTTGTGGTACCATGAAATAGGTAAGGGTGGGTAGAGAGCTAAGACCATGACTTCAGACCTTCCCTTCCCTCTTCCCTTCTGAACTGGGAGAACTGATTTCAGAAATACAGACAAGAGGGGAAAGCAGAGGTGGATAGCCTGTTCCCAACAGGGCTTCAAATCAGTTTTTCCAGGTTCAGTCATGGCCGAGGAAGCGAAACCAGAACAAACCTGAATTTTAAAAATTTGGGTGAACCGGAATGATAACCGAAATGGGAAAAATTACAGGTCAAAGCCTTGCTAGAAATCTAATCTCCTTCTTAGAAATCAAGGGCAGTGTAAGCATTGAATAACAACCAAATCTCTTGCCCCTCGGATTTTGAACAGAGTCTGAAACAGCGGTGTCCCTCTCAAAGATGGCGGCTGACTGTACTGCTTTGAATGTGTGTCGTTCTCTACAGTTCTGCCAATAATGCAGTCTCACGCAAAGGGATTCCGAAAGGGCTCACTACACCTCTTCTGAGTCTCTCATTCCAGGGCCTCTACCCGTAATTTTTCCCATTCTGGTTATCATTTCGGATCACCCAAATTGTAAAAATTCAGGTCTGTTCCGATTTCGCTTCGTTGACCGTGACTGAACTGGTTCAAAGCCCTGGTTCCAAAGCAGCTCTGTTGTGATTTAGGCTACAGACAATCCTGAGTTTCCAGAGGAGCTTGGAGGCTTTAGGAGGTAGGCTGAATGTTGGTATTATTATAACTATTTTCGTTATTTGACCGTCCATTCCTTACTAAGCCCAGTGCTAAGCGTTTCTCAGGTAAGTGCTAATAAGACTGCGTAGGATTGAATCCCAACTCCATCATTTGATCACTGTGTATCTTCTATAAATGCCTAAAGATGCAGTACTGGAAGAGTTGACCAACAGTGATTTAAACAAGTAGAAGGTATATTTTTCTCACATAAAGAGAAATCTGGAAGTCAGTGGCAGGTGGCATTATTCATTGGGTCAGTGATTTCAAAACTAGTATCCTCGTGATTCTTTTGGCCTTTCCCTCTTGATCTAAGATGACTGTTACAGCTCCAGGCATTATGTCTGTGATTGAGGTACAAAAAGCTGGGAGGAGGGTAGGGGACATCAGTAATGTCTGTCCTTTTATTAGGAAAGCAAAGGCTTTTCTGAAATTCCCCAGCAGCCTTCTGTGTACATCCGATTGGACAGAACTGGGCCACGTGGCCACTCCTAGGTGCCAGAAAGGCTGGGAAAGTGAGTATTTACCTTTTCCAGCCTTAATAGTGGAGCCAGTTCATAATGTCTGTCACAGTGACCTGGGCAGTTAGCTTCTCTGATTGGTATCCTAATCTATAAAATAGAGATAATAGTAGAACCTTTCTCATGTGGGGCTTGTGAGGATTAAATGAAATACATGTAAAGTGCTTAGCATAATACTTGACAAATAATAATATTAATTGTTTTATTAGCACTATTATCTCAACTCTGCAAAGTATTTATCCCATTTTACATGGAGTAGCTGAAGCTCAGTGACTGGAAATAACTTTCCTGAGTTGATACAGTTTGACAATGACAAAACTGGTATTAGAACCTCTGAATGTAAGTTCCATGCTCCTTTTTCTGCACTGAAAGTTGAGTCAGCAGGGAAATGGGAGTTTGCTGGCAAATCTGTCTTGGGAAAACCCATGGCCTCAGCCATGAGGCTTGGTTGGTCACTACTAAGGGAGGGAGACTGAAAATAACAGATTTAGGTGGTGAGAGCCCAAGCAAAGGCCCTTGTCTAGGACGTACAAATGCAAAGAGAACCATGGATTAGGTGGTCATCACTAGACTGATACTAGCTCCACCAAATTAGGGGCCGAATATTTGAGAGCAATGGAAATTTAATCTGATAAGGGCTGTTAAAAAGTCAAGGAGCCCTGGTGGTGCACTGGTTAAGCTCTTGGCTGCTAACCAAAAGGTCCGCAGTTCGAACTTACCAGTCGCTCCACAGGAGAAAGATGTGGCAGTTTGCTCCTATAAAGATTATAGCCTTGGAAACCCTATGGGGCAGTCAGAATTGATTCATGGCAGTGAGTTTGGTTTTGGTTTTGGTTATTAGAAAAGTCAGTTATATGAGCAGCCAGGAGGGACCCCTAATCTAGCCTGGGTGGAAGAGGGTCAAGGAAGACTTTAGGAGAAGGAAGTGAAGTGAAGGGTGAGGGGAGGACAAGCCAAGTGTTGAGAACAGTCTGAACAAAGGCATGGATACAAAATAGTGGAATGGAATGTTCTAGAACAGCTGTGCGTTTGGTGTTGGTGAAGTGTAAAATGCCAGACCAGGATTGACAAAAGAGGAAATTGAACATTCAGATGGATAGGAGTCCAGACTCAGAAAGTCCTAATGTCATGCCAAGAAGTTCGGAATTTTACCCATAGCAATGGGGAGCCGACAGAGATTTGTAGGCAAGATGGCTAGATTGGCATGTTTGAAAGATCCCTCTGGATGCGGTGAGGACGATGGATTGGAGAGAGGGAAACTGGAGGTTAAAAGACCAGTTAGGAGGCTCTTAAAGTATTCAGTCAAGAAACCTGAACTAGGGGTAGTATTATTGGGATGGAGAAGAGAGATGTTTGAGACATCTTTTGAAAGAACAATGTCTGGCATATAGTAGACTTTTAATATTTGTGGAATATGAACAAGTAAGTTAGGACTTTACATTGGATTTGAGGAGCAAGGGAGGAGGAATCTGGACTTATCCCAGGTGACAGGGTGCTTGGTCATGCCTTTCACTGAGTTCTCAGGAGTACTGAAGCCAGTGTGTGTCAGGGAGCTTTTCCGTTAGATGTTTCTTAGGTAATTTTCTCATAACCCTTAGGGAATTACCTTTTTTCCTACTGCTTGGCATTTCTAAATTTAATATACCTTGACAATTGTGGGATGAGATATTACATTTTATGGATTTGGAAACTGAGGTGCAGAGAGGTTAAGTAACTTAGCTGCTATCACCCAGCTACTCAGAGTAAGACGTGTTCTTTCCTCTACAGTATGTTGTCTTCATGCAAGACCCTTGGATTCCCATTGCAATTTCAACTGCTTATAGGCCATAATAAAACAAGCAATAAAATTCCCAGAAGATTAGATTGATCTGATTACCTGGCTGTTAGGATGAGACCATGAGTTAATTGTAATTCAGTGCATCTTCTAATTCAATCCAACAGAGTGCACTGTATCATTTTCATTACACAAAGACAGTTCTATTCATGTCTTTTTAGTGTTAAAAGGAAAAATAAAATAACACAGAAATAGAAGCTAACATTCCCCTACTCCAGTTCTTCTTTATCAGTAGATCTGGTTTCAGTCTTAACTCTGTCACATACTGTTGGCAAATTACTTAGCCTCTCAGAGCTTCAGTTTTCTTATATATAAAATGGAATATGGGAGATGTTCACTTATTGTAGCTGTCTTTTATTTTGTTGTTGAAAATATGCACAGCAAAACATAAACCAATTCAGCAGTTTCTACATGTACAGTTCAGTAACATTGATTACATTCTTCAAAGTTGTGCAACCATTTTCACCCTCCTTTTGTAAGTTGTTCCTCCCTGATTAACAGAAACTCACTGCCCCCTAAGGTTCCTGTCTAATCTTTCCAGTTGCTGTTGTCACTTTGATACTATATAGATAGTTCTTAAAAGAGCATAATGCTCAAGGCAGACATTTGTTAGTTAAGTTAGACTATTGTTTGGTTTTAAGAAGACTTCAGGGGATATTTTTGGTTTAAGGTTTAAAGATTATCTCAGAGTGCTAGTTTCAGGGTGTCTCAGTCATCTAGTGCTGCTCCAACAGAAATACCACAAGTGGATGGTTTTAACAAGAGAAATTTATTCTCTCACAGTCCAGTAGGCTCCAAGTCCAAATTCAGGGCATCAGCTCCAGGGGAACGCTTTCTCCATCAGCTCTGGAGGAAAGTCCATGTCATCAGTCTTCCTTTGGTCTGGGAGCTTCTCTGTGCAGGAACCTCAGGTCCAAAGGACACGCTCTGCTCCCGGCACTGCTTTCTTGGTGGTATGAGGTTCCCATGTATCTCTGCTCGTTTCTGTCTTTTATATCTCAAAAGAGATTGCATTAAGACGCTAATCTTGTCAACCTCATCAGTATAAACTCATCACAGTGATAGAATTTACAACACATGAGGAGATCACATATAATCTCATCACAGTGGTAGAGTTTACAACACGTAAGGAAATCACATCAGATAACATAATCATACAATACTGGGAATCATGACTTAGCGAAGTTGCTACACACATTTTTTGGGGACACAATTCAATCCATGACACAGGGGTTCTTCCAGCCTCCATGGATCCTGTCATTATTATTTTGCAGATGAGGAAACTGAGATTCAGAGAGGGCTAGGGTCCTGCCCAGGTCACATAGTAACCTAGTGGCAACTATAACCAAAAATGTGTTGAACAGGTAGTATCTTTTGGGAATTTTTGACTTAAGACATGTTTTGTACTTCAGTTTATTTGGAAGCCCTGTCCTGGTATGCATATCACACTTATTTCTCACCTGCTTCCACCAGCAGACTGAGAAGTGTCTATACATGAGCCCTTTAAATTTGTAGCATTCTTACAGGCAAAGATAAAAGGATTAGCATTCCCAAATAAAAAGAACAGTGTAAGCAAAGTCAGAGACAGGAAAGTGAGTGTTCAGTAAACAGTCACCTTAGTTTTGCTGCCACACAGAGGGTCCAAAAAAGCATGTAATAGGAGATGGGACAGAACACGTGGATGATCAGATCACAAAAGGTATTGAATAAGACATTAAGGAGGATGGGCTTTATTTAGTGGATGATAGGAAAGCAATAAACGTTTTCAGACACATGTGCTTTAGGGAAGATCCCTGTGGAGGCTATGCAGAAGATGGCCTGGAAGAAGGCAGGTAGACCATTTTAAAATGATTTATAATCCTTCTCCTATATCTGCATGTGGGCTGGCTAGGAAAGTAAGCGGAGCAGTCCTGAACTTTCTTTGTAGTAGGGCAGATTACCCATTAAGCAAGGTAAGCATGAATTTACTTGTGTTTACCTTGCTTACTGGGTAATCTGTCCCTGTTAGGGATTGTGAAATTGAAAAGAGGCTTTGATTCTGTAGGAAGGTGCTGTGGGGTTGGGAGAGAGACAGATGCCAATCATACCTAGAAGCAGAATCTTTGATGTGGTGAAAAATGTGAAATTGTTCACTACAGATGATCTGGTATGCAAGGTAAGGACCGTGCTTACCTTGCATATTGGATAACCCGCCCCTGCTTTGTAGAGACCCACATCACTCCTATTATGAGTCAAGAGAAGAGGTCTTCTGCCCTGGCCCTCCTGAGGGAGCCATCACAGTCCTGTGGGGTAAACAGGAGCTCTTGAGGCAGGTAATTGTGGATTGAAAAGCCAGCTGTGCCACCTACCAGACATAAGACTTTGGGCAGATCCCTTCACCCTAGTCTCAAGAATACAGGGATATCCTATCCTGCAGGCTAGAAAATTAAAAGAGGTAGCATGCAAATACCTACTGTAAATATTTGGCACAGAGAGGTAGGTGCTTCAATAAATGTTAGTCCCCCACCCTATCCCTTTCATTAAAATTTCCCTATTGGAAACAGTTGTGCTTACCCATAAATTTTCAGACTATTTGATAAAATTCTTCTAGATCCTCAATCATGTTTCTCATTTCCTGCCTTTTCCTCTCCCCCACATGGCTCCAGGTGATCAGGCCTGTTGCCCTTTTGCCAAATATAAGCTGGACAAAAGCAAGCTTCTAGTCAGCATGGATTTTTTTGTGGCAACAACAAAACAGTCACTGTTCTTTGAATAGAGTTAATTTTTTGTGCACTTACGTATATATGTGTGTTTACAATCTTTTGTACATTTTAAAGCATTTTTGTTCCTTTTTAAAAATGTGTAAATTAAGGTGTCCCACATTTTGCCTTTTTATTTCAAATTAATTTTCAGTCTATATTTATGCTTTGTTCTGTTGGTTAATAGTGAAAGTTAAAGTAACCTAAATGTCTAACAACAGGGGATTGACTGAAGTAAGTCTAAGTGACCCAACAAACAAGTCACAATTCCTTAAATAAATTAAGGTGGACTACAGGACAGTATTCAAAAATAATGTCTCTGTGTGTATTCATTTAAGAAGATCTGGAAAAATAGATACACCAATGTATTGTCCCTGGATCAGGGGAATTAATGGGTATTCCTTATGTTTTTCTTATTTGTAAAAATTTTCCAATTTTTCTAAAATGAGCACACATTGTTTTGGAAATGAGGAGAGACAACAAAAGAAACCATAAAATGATCTTATTAGTGTCCACTTAGGTAGGTTCAATTAATCTCCTATTGTTAGACATTTCATCTGTTCTAAATAACTTCCACTTATCGTTTAGGCAAAGCCAGGACTAGAATCCAGATTCCCAGGTTTCTCAGATGTATGTAAAAATGTCATGAAAACTCTTTGTGAGCTCTACAAATAATTGTTACCGTTTCTTGTGTACTCATTTGTGTCAGATAGCATGTCTAATGCTTTATCTTAATTATTTCACTTTATCCTCTCATTTGCCTTTTATGACTTAGGAAATATTATCCTCTTCTTAGAGATAAGAACATAAAGCTGAACGTTACCCAGCTAGTAAGTGGTAGAGCTAAGATTTGAACCCAATTCTCTGTGACTCTAGAGCCATCCTTTAACCTACCGTGATACATGCATGGAAGATCAAAAATAACTTTGTAGTAAGATTAGACAGGCCCATAAAACAAAACGAGACTAATGTGGCACAACAGCCCAGGGACAAGGAGTAGAAGGCAGGAGGGGACAGGAAGGCGATAATAGGGAACCCAGAGTTGAGAAGGGACAGTGTGAACATGTCGTGGGGTTGTTAACCACTGTCATAAAACAATATGTGTACTAACTGTTTAATGAGAAACTATTTGTTCTGTAAACCTGCATGTAAAGTACAATAATAAATAAATAAAAACTTTGTGGTTCAGTGTGTCAACTTTGGAGTCAGATTGCCTGGATTTCAATACTAGCTTCATCACCTACTTGCTCTGTGACCTTGACCCAGTAACTGTTGGATGCCTCGATTTCTTTATCTGTAAGAAGGGGGAAAATAATAGTCTCTAATTCATGAGTTGTTAAGAAGATTAAATGAGTTAATATTTGCAGAGCAAATATATAAGTGTGTGTTAAATAAAACTTACCCACCATACTTGTATAAGGTATTATTATTATTATTATGGAGAGACTGAAGATCGTATACTATGACCAAGTGGGATATATCCCAAGGTTACAAGGTTGGTTCCACATAGGAGAATCAATCAATGCAGTACATCATGCGCGCGCGCACACACACAGACACACACACACACACACACACACACTCACACACACACACACACACACACACACACACACACACACACACACACACACACACACACACCCCCAACAAACTAAGAATAGAAGGGAACTTCCTCAGTCTGGTAAAGAACATTTACCAAAAAACCCACAGCTACATCCTGTTTGCTAAAGTAGAGGGTCACTGAAAAGTAGGGACACCCTCAATGAGATGTACTGACACAATAGCCACAACAGTGGACTCAAACATACCAGTGATCTTGAAGATAGCATATTTTGTTCTGATATACATAAGGTCACTATGAATTGGAGCCAACTTGAAAACTAACAACAACAACAACATCATACTTAATGGAGAAAGAGTAAATACTTTCCCCCTAATATAGGAACAAGGTAATGATGTCCATTCTCACCAGTTCTGTTTAACATTGTACTGGAGTTTCTAACCAGGACAGTTAGGCAAGAAAATTAAATAAAACGCATCCAGATTGGAAAGGAAGAAGTAAAACTATCTGTATTTGCAGATGACGTGATCTTTCATCTAGAAAATTCTAAGGAACCAATAAAAAATATTATAATAAATGAGTTCAGCAAGGTTGAGGATACAAGATCAATATACAAAAGTCAGTTGTATTTCTGTATACTTGTAATGAACAATCCACAAATGAAATTAAGAAAACAATTCCAGTTGTAATAGCATCAAAAATAATAAAATACAGAACAGCAAAGAAAGCCCACAGCCACCGGAAGGAAGGAAATAATAAAGATCAGAGCAGAAATAAATGAAATAGAGAACAGAAAAACAATAGAAAGAATCAACAAAACCAAAAGTTGGTTCTT
>NW_004444024.1:3081454-3087632 GCF_000243295.1 Trichechus manatus latirostris | reverse complement strand
TATTTTCACCAAAAAAAAAAGGTCGAGAAGGGAGAGTGTTGACATGTTGTGGGGTTGTTAACCAATGTCATAAAACAATATGTGTACTACAGTTTAATGAGAAACTATTTGTTCTGTAAACCTTCACCTGAAGTACAATAAAAAAAAATTTAAAAAGAAAATAATAAAATAGGTGGGAATAAATTTAAGGAGAAAGTGCAAAACTTATACTCTGAAAATAAAAACATAGCTGAAAGAGATTAAAGAAGACGTAAATAAATGGAAAGACATCTTATGTTTGTTTATAGATTGAAAGACTTAGTGTTGTTAAGATAGCAATACTGTCCAAATGGATATACAGATTCAGTGTAATTCCTATCAAAATCTCAATTTACTTTGCAGAAGTTGACAAGCTATTCCTGAAATTTGTATGGAAATTTAATGGACCAACATCAGCCAAAGTGGAGTCCTGGTGGCGCAGTGATTAAGAGCTTGGCTGCTAACCAAAAGGTTGGCAGTTCAAATCATCAGCCGCTCCTTTGAAACTCTATGGGGCAGTTCTACCCTGTCCTCTAGGGTCACCGTGAGTCAGAATGGACTTGCCAGCAACGGGGTTGGGTCTTTTTTTTTTTTTGTTTGTTTTTTATTAGCCAAACAATTTTGAAAAAGAAGAACGAAGTTGGAAGATACACACTTCCTGATTCAAAGCTTATTACAAAGTTACAGGAATCAAAACAGTGTGGTATTGGCATAAAGATAGATATATAGATCACTGGAATAGAAAAACTAGTACGCAGATATCTTAGCAGGATTCTTTATAATAGCCAAAAAGTGGAAACAGCCCAGATTTTTTTTTTTTAAATGAAGCCTTTGCAATTCACCTAGTTCAGGATTTTTCTTTTTTTTTTTTTAATTGAAGTAGAATATACATACAGAGAAGTACACAGATCATTAGTGTACAGCTTGATTAATTTTTACAAAGTGAAAGTACTCATGTAACCTGTACCCAGATCAAGAAATAGAACATTACAAAAAAAAAAAAAAAATTAAAAAAGGTCGAGAAGGGAGAGGGTTGACAAGTTGTGGGGTTGTTAACCAATGTCATAAAACAATATGTGTACTACTGTTTCATGAGAAACTATTTGTTCTGTAATCCTTCACCTGAAGTACAATTAAAAAAGAAAAAAGGAAATAGAACATTATATCACCCCAGAAACTGCCCCCATACCCCTTCCAGCTCCCAGTGACTACTCACCCCCTAAGGATAATTCACTGTCCTGATTTCTAACACCATAGATTTGTTTTTCCTGGTTTTTAAAGTTTAGAATGACATAGTATGTATTCCTGTGTCAAACTTCTTTCACTCAGCATCAGATTCATCATTTTTAGATGATTAGATGGTCTACCTGCCTTCTTCCAGGCCATCTTCCACATAGCCTCCATAGAGATCTTCCCTAAAGAACATGTGTTTGAAAATGTTTATTGCTTTCCTATCACCCACCAAATAAATCCTATCCTTTTTAATGTCTTAATCAAGACCTTTTGTGGTCTGATCATCGACATGTTCTGTCCCATTTCCTATTGCATGCTTTTGGACCCTCTGTGCAGAAGCAAAACTAAAGTGGCTGTTCCCTGGATACTCATTTTCCTATCTCTGTGACTTTGCTTACACTGTTCTTTTTTATTTGGGAATGCCAGTTTTTTAATCTTTGCCTGTCAGAGTCCTACCCATTCCACAAGTCTTAACTCAAATTTAGGTTTTCCAAGCATATGTACCTAGAAACAGAATTGCTAGGTTGCATATCTTTATTTGGTAATGCAGAATTGCCCTTCAAAATGGTTTTACTAATTCCCATTGTTTCAGATCCTTCCCAACACTTGATATTGTCAGACTTTAAAATTTTCGCCAGTATGATAGGTGTTAAATGGTGTTTTATCGCATTTTGCTGATTACTTAGTATGGTTGAACAAGTTTCTTCTTCTTCTTCTCTGAAGTCATTTGAGTATTTTCTTCTATGAGTTTCCTGATCAGATTCTACTAACTTGTTTTAATTTTCTTATTGATTTTTGTGAATTCTTTATTGCTGATACTAATCCTTTGTTATATATTTTACAAATGTATTTTTTTACTATGTACTTGTCTTTTAACTTTGTTTACAATATCTTTTGTAATAAGCCTGAATTAAACCCGTTGCTGTCAAGTCGATTCCAACTCATAGTGACCCATAGTAGAGTAGAACTGCCCCATAGGGTTTCCAAGGCTGTAATCCTTAACGGAAGCAGACTGCCACATCTTCCTCTCACAGAGTGGCTGGTGAGTTCGAACTGCCAACCTTTTGGTTAGCAGCTGAGCGTTTAACCACTGTGCCACCATCTTAAATTTGATGAGTTAAATTTATTAACCTTTTCTTTTGTGGTTTTTCCTTTTGGACTCATCTAAGAAATACTTTCCAATCCCAAGGTCATAATTATATTCTCTTCTGTATTTTTTTCTGATAGTTTTAAAGTTTTATTTATTTATATTTAGGAATTTGGTCTTTCTGGAATTAGAGAAGTGTGAGGTAAGGATCTAATTTTATTTTTATTTTTCACAGAGAAAACCTTGTCTCAATATGTTTTATTGAATCTGAGCAAGATTCTTCCCTTTGCCTGATCTCTTTAAACAGGATAGTGAAGTAAAAGTTCAAATTGATCTGGGAGGGACAGGAATTAATGGACCAAATCACCATTTTGCAGAATTTTACCTTGCTCCTTTTCTTATTTTTAGAAGATAATATGCACCTAGGGCAGGAACAACCACTCAGCAAACAACCTGTGAAGTCCTAGGGTACCTCCCAAGCACCTCGCAGATGCAGGGAGAAAAAATGGAGCACAGTCTTGGAGTGTAGATTGAGACAGAACAGGCCATCTGCTTTCCATTAAAATTTCTCCCATACCAGCAGATAGGGAACTGCAGAGATATTTTTAGATTTGTTAGAGAGTTTTTTCCCCTGAGGAACAGCACACACTTGGCCTTATATGTTTACCTAGGAGCAATTATATTATTAGATTTTTAGCAGTCTATTTTCTTGTTGTTGATATTGTTTCTACACTAAAGACGTATCAAGTTGAGCCTGCTCTCATTTTAACAGTCTGCCTCTGCTAGGGCTCAGCCTAGGTGAACGACCCCAGAGGTTGCTGGCCTTTTACCTGTATGGGCATGTTCTCCCTGATGATGCAGCACAATTTGGAGCACAATTCCCCTCTGTTGGTCGAAGAACCACAGGGAGAGTCGTCTTGCCCTGACTAGAAAGAACAGTGCCTTACTTACAGTTCACACCCTTTACAATTCTCTGGGGCTCATTGGTGACAGGTTGGGTGGGTGGGCTTTGAACCCAGAATAGAGGTCCCCTCAGATTCAGATCTGGTGGGCAGGCCCAGAGCCAGCACTGCAGAGCCACTGCCTGTCTGGATTGACCTACTTTCTCACCAGTATAGCACTCTCAGCAGCCAGGCTTCCTAGCTACTAAGAGGAATCCAGATTCAGGCATTTCTCTGGAGCTAACTGATTCAAGGTTCATTTAATTAAAAAATAAATAAAAACTTGCAAACCTTGCAGCAAGAATGTTTTTCGTCTGTCTTTTCAGCCTCTAAGCTCAAAGCGATAAAGTGAAGTTTGTGATCAGTATCAGGTTTTGTAGGCTCTATCTCCTAAACCCCTGGTGGGATGGTAGTTAAGAGCTATGCTACTAACCAAAAGGTCGGCAGTTCAAATCCACCAGGCGCTCCTTGGAAACCCTATGGGGTAGTTCTACTCTGTCCTATAGGGTCACTATGAGTCGGAATCGACTCGATGGCAACGAGTTTGGTTTTTTGTCTCCTAAACATCTTTGTAGTTTACTACCTCTAATTCGTCTCATTACTACTGTTTTACCTTTTCCTTTGATCTACTGCCATAAGTTTCTTTCTGATCTCACCCACTCTGAGCAACTTTCTACACTGCTGCCAGAGTAGTTTGTATAAAACACAAATCTGAAACTCCCCAGTTTAAAATCCTCTTCTGGTATTTACTGATAAATTCCATCCCTTAGCCTGGCATTCAGATCCCTTCATAATCTGTCCCCAGTCTACCTTTTTATCTTCATTTCCTGCCAATTTTCCACAATTCACTGTAAACTTCAACCATACTAAACAATTTACTATTTCCCTAATATGACATGCACTTTCATGCCTTTATGCTTGGAATAAGTATATATTTCTCTGTCGTCACCCCTACACACTTCCTACAGATTCCTTCCATTCATTTTCAATACCAACTAAAATATTTTTTTCTTCTGAGAAGCCATTCCCAATGCTCCCTAACCTCTTCCATGTTCTGATAACACCCCAGCATTCTCTGATTACATATATATTGCCTATAGATTAATATAAATGACCTATATTATTTTCCACTTGTCTGTAAGCTCCTGTGTAAATAACCAAGCACTATGCTTGGCACAGAGTAAGCATTTGCTAGATGATAACTCTGCTCCTGGATGATGATGAAGACATCTGGATTAAATCACTTTAGGCCTTCACTAACTGCCTGTCACCAGAATCTTGCTATGTCAGTTCAATTAAAAAACAAAACAGAAAAATATCAGGAGGAAAAAAACCATCAGTGGAATAGTGAACAAGGTAGGAAGAAAACTGAATTGTTTTCAGGGAAGAGGATTTGCCAACTAATGTCTAGCTAGAAATGGGCAATCAGAATGGAGGAAGGTTGAAGGAACTGGGTCTGTTGAATTTGGACAAGAGGATTCAGGAAGAATAACTGATATTTTCATATGTCTGGAGGACTGCCCTAGAGCAGAGGCAACAGATATGTTCTGTGAGGGCTGAGAAGGTGTTCAGGGTAAGATTCCTAATAAGGCAGATTTTAGCTCAAGGTGAAGAATTTTCTAACCAACAGTGCTCTCCAACAGGAGCTTTGACTGCCTGAAGAGGTTCTGAGCATACCATCATTACAAGGGTGTGCTGGCAGAGGCCATGTTGCCAGCCATGTGGGCATTCTGGTGCTGAGTTGCAAATTGGACTCAATCACCTCTAATACCTGTTTCAACTCCGTAATTCAGTGCCTGTGTGATACTTTTCAATAACATGAACATGACCTACATTAGGACACTGAGTGGGAATAGAATAGCTTTTTTTGTAACTGAACCATTTTTGACCAAATTGACTCTCCAGAGTAGTTTCCTGTTTTCTCTGGTTTTGAAGCAGAGAGAAAAGAATCTTGGGAACGAAAATGGCAGTCAAATTCTGAGGTTTACGCTGAATAGACTCAGGCTTCGAGGCGAGCTAGGGAGGCTGCTGAGGAAGGTGGTGGAGATGGAGTTCTGTCCCCATTCTGCTTACTAGCTGTGAGAGTAATATAAGTCTCAGCCTCAATATCCTAATCTCTAAAATGGAATTAATAATATATTTCATAGCATTAGGGTGAAGATTAACCTAGTGGCACAGCAGTTAAGCACTTGGCTGCTAACCAGGTTGGTGGTTTGAACCCACTCAGCGGTCCATGGGAAAAATACCTGGCAATCTGCTTCCATGAAGATTACAGCCAAGAAAACCCTATGAGGCAGTTCTCCCCCATCGCATGGAATTGCTATGAATCGGAATCTACCTGATGGCACCCAACAACAGCAGTAGGGTGAAGATTAAATCAAATAAAGAAGTGCCTGGCACAATATGCAGAACAACTACAGATTTAAAACTGTTTCCTTCCTCTTGCCCTCTTCTTTTTTATTTTGAGAGAATTAAAGTTTCCTTGTTTGGTTGATAAGAAGCCCTGGTGGTATAGTGGTTAAAGCGCTCAGCTGCTAACTGAAAGGTCGACGTTCGAACCCCCCAGCCGCTCTGTGAGAGAAAGATGTGGCAGCCTGCTTCCATAAAAATGTACAGCCTTGTTGTGGGGACCATGGTCTCGGGGAACATCTAGCTCAATTGGCATAACACAGTTTATAAAGACAATGTTCTAGATTCTACCTTGGTGAGTAGCGTATGGGGTCTTAAAAGCCTGTGAGCAGCCATCTAAGACACTCCACTGGTCTCATCCCTTTAGGAGCAAGGGAGAATGAAGAGAACAGGATACAAGGGAAAGATTAGTCCGAAGGACTAATGGACCACAGCTACCAAGGCCTCCACCAGACTGAGTCCAGTACAGCTAGATGGTGCCCAGCTACCA
>NW_004444024.1:2922777-3081126 GCF_000243295.1 Trichechus manatus latirostris | reverse complement strand
TGCATGAAGAAATTTTTGAAATGGTGTATCTTTGGCTATGTTTATTTTCACCAAAAAAAAAAGGTTGAGAAGTTAGAGGGTTGACATGTTGTGGGGTTGCTAACCAATGTCATAAAACAATATGTGTACTACTGTTTCATGAGAAACTATTTGTTCTGTAAGCCTTCACCTGAAGTACAATTAAAAAAAAAAAAAATTACAGCCTTGGAAACCCTGTGGGGCAGTTCTATTCTGTCCTATAGGATTGCTATGAGAGTTCCTAGTGGGTTTGGGTGGGGTTTGTTTGTTTCTTTGTTTTGGTCATTCTGGACTCGGAGGCAGTTTCTTCTTTTTAATTATGCCTTTCAGACCTAAAATGTCTTCATTGTGTAAGTGTTCCCGTTCCCAAAAAGGAGCAATCCTCTTTGTCTTCCTGAGCTGGGGAGTTAGTCTTCCCCTAGCCTTTCTTTCTTTCTTTCTTTTTTTTTAAAATAATATTTTATTGTGTTTTAGTTGAAAGTTTATCCAGCAACGTAGGTTCCCATTTAACAATTTTTATACCAGTCGTTCCATGACATTTGTTACAATTTTCACAATGTGTCAGCATTCTTATTATTTCCATTCTGTTTGTTCTATTTCCATTGATCTAGCTTCCTCTCGCCTCGTTGCCTTCTTATCTTTTGGATAAATGTTGACCATTTGGTCTCATATAGTTGATTGTTTAAGGGAGCACATTACTCATGGGTGATATTGTTTAGTTTATAAGCCCATCTATTATTTGACTGAAAGGTGACCTCCAGAAATAGCTTCAGTTGCAAGTTCAAAGGTTATCTTAAGGCGATAGTTTCGGGGCTTCCTCTAGTCTATCAGTTCAGTAGGTCTGGCTTTTTACAGGAATTTGAATTTTGTTCTACCTTTTTCTCCCATTCTATCTGAGACCCTCTGTTGTGTCCCTGGTCAGAACAGTCGGTAGTGGTAGTAATGTACCATCTAATTCTTCTGGTCTCGGGCTAGAAGAGGACATGGTTCATGTGGGCTTTTAGTCTTATGGACTATTTTCATCTTTGAGCCTTTTATTTCCTTCATTCTCTTTTGCTCCATATGAGTAGAGACCAATAGTTGTATCTTAGATGGCTGCCTGCAAGCTTTTAAGACCCCAGATGCTACTCATCAAAGTAGGTAGGATGTAGAACATTATCTTTATGAACTGTGTTATGCCAGTTGACTAAGTTGTCCCCTAAGACTATGGTCGTGAGCCTTACTGGGTTGAACCCAGTAAACTAACCTGTGAGTTGTTTGGATGTATCTAGGAGGCCTCCGTAACTGTGCCCCGTATGTGCTTTGTTATATATATGGATACATATGCAGCACACATACAGAGACACTTACACATGCACGTGCATTTACTTGCATATGCCTTCTTATACACATGTATGCATACATATCTATCTACATAACCACACACGTTTTTTGGTGGTTGTTACTGTTGTTGCAAAATTATACGTGTTATAGCATTTACTGACATTGCCCCTTTTTCTTGTATACTTCTTAGTGTCTTTATTTACCTTGGTCACATTGTACTGACTTCACCCATATTTGGTATAGCCTTTCCCGTCACCAAAAATAGTAAGTGTCTACTATTTAGAAAGTGATTCCCCCTCCTTCTCCCTCCCATCCCTGGTAACCATCAAAGAATGTTGTTTTCTCTGTGTGTATCTATTCTTGATTTTTTATAATAGTGGGACCATACAGTATTTGTCCTTTGGTGATTGACCTATTTCACTCGGCATAGTGTCCTCCAGATTCATCCATGTTGTTTTGCAGATTCCTCATTATTCTTTATAGTTACATAGTATTCCATCATATGTATGTACCACAATTTGCTTATCCATTCATCCACTGATGAGCACTTAAGTTGTTTCCATCTTTTTGCTATTGTGAATTATGCTGCAGTGAACATAGGTGTGCGTATGTCTAATTCATGTCACTGCTCTTATATCTCTTGGATATATACTTAGGAGTGGGATTTCTGGATCATAAGGTATTTCTATTTCTAACTTTTTGAGGAAGCGCTGTACTGTTCTCCATAGTGGTTGTTCCATTTTACAATCCCACCAGCAGTGTATAAGAGTTCTAGTTGCCTCACAACCTCACCAGCATTTGTTGTTTTCTGTTTTTTTTTTTTTTTTTTTAATCATTGCCATTTTTGCAGGGGTGAGATGGTGTCACGTTGTAGTTTTAATTTGCATCTCTCTAATGGCTAATGATTGTGATCATCTTCTCATGTATTTGTTGGCCACCTGAATATGCTCTTTGGTGAAGTGTCTGTTCATGTCCTTTGCCCATTTTTTGATTGGATTGTCTTCTTGTTATTGAGTTGTTAAAGTTTTCTATGTATTTTAGAGATTAGACCCTTAGCAGATATGTTGTTGCCAAAGATTTTTTCTCAGTTTGTAGGTTCTCTTTTGATGAGCGTAAGTATTTAATTCCTAGGAGATTCCCCTAACTTTTAATACTCTGCAATTTTTAGTTCCTAAAGATCAAGTAATATCAGAATTAGTCCCCTGATTTCTCCTGAAAGTAATTTCTAATTTCCATATTAATCAAAAAATAGCTTTACATTTCTTCAGCCCTAATCCTAGTAACAACAAGAAAAGGGTATTAGATTGTCTTGACATCTGTAAAGCAATTAAAATGTACACATTAGAATCCCAGGAAACCTGATCACGACTACAGCCTTTGGGATGCAAAAGAGAAATGCTCACTTGTGTTCATTTATTCTCTTTGCTCTTGACCTTCAAAGAATATAAATACAGAAGGGGCAGACTTATTTCCAAAGACCAAGCCATAGTTATTTGGTAGGTATCAAAAAGGCGTTGCTTTTGGGATTCCTACAAAATGGGTGGGGGAAATAAGATTAGGGTTGTTTTGAGGCTCAAATGAAATAGGTGTAAAAATAATCTTTTGTATGAACAGTGGGTTAAATATACATGGCATGTAATTTCAACTCAATATACTTTACCTCTGATGAGCTTTAGCAGATCCATGCAGCCTTGAGGGGACCAGGACCTGGAATGCACTCTGCTCAAGTGAATGGGGCAGAACCTGTCAGGAAAGTCTTCGGAGTGTGCTGGGAGGAGATTGTTCCAGCAAGGAATAGCCACAAAATAGCAAGTGCTAGTGTGACCTGTAAGGAGGACCTGGGTGGCGCAGACTGGTAAGCACTTGACTAGTAGCCAAAAGGTTGGTGTTTCAAACCTACCCAGAGGCACCTCAGAAAGCAAGCCTGGTGATTTGCTTCCAAAAGATCATAGCCTTGAAAACCCTATGGATCGGTTCTACTCTGCATACAAGGGGTTGCCATGAGTTGGAATCAACTCAATCGCAAGTAACAAGTGTGACCTGTAGCACATTTAGTCCTAGATCTAGTGCTACCATTCTATGCAATCTATCAAATTCAGGTGAACTAAAAATAATTCTGCTTGGAAACAGTGAAGGAAGATTTTATAACTGCCCGTAAAGTAAAAGCATCTGAAAAGACAGAACCGGGGGATGTGATTATCTGTGTCTGCACAGTCTCTCACGTGAGGGCTGAATACAGATTTCAGCCATGAGGCTGGATCACATTGCTTCCCAGATGAAGCCCCTGATTTTTTTTTTTTTTTTTTTTTGAGAAGTGGCCTCTGGATTACTAATTAGGTGGCAACAACTTGGCTACCTCAGTTCTGAAATTAGAAAATGATTGACGGTAAATAAAGATGAAGTTTCTTAGGAGTTGGAAAGGACTTAGGGAAAGACATATTAACAAAGATACATTATTAAAGCTCCAACATTTACAAATCCCAAAGAAGCTTTTAGGGATTTAGGGATTTAATCTTTGATTTTTAAAATCAGCTTTCTATTGTCAGTCAAAATACCAATGAGCATTAAAAAACTGCAGGGAGCAGTAAGACAGGCACTTACACACTGCTATTGGAAGTACGAATTGATACAGTCTTTCTAGAAAGCAGTGTGGCAAAATATGTGAAGACTCTCTGCATGTCACTTGTCATCACCTGTCCTGCTATTGCCCTGATCCTGAGCCCTGTCATCTATCACCAGGAGTTTGCAGAAGCTTCCTAATTAGTCTTTATGCTTCTCTATCCTTGCCCCCTTTTCAACACAGCCATCAGAGTGACCTTTTTCAAACATAAATCAGGTTATTCTTCTGCTCAAAACCTTGTGATGGCTCTCATTTCACTCAGAATAAAAGTCAAAGTCCTTACAGTAGCCTATAAATAGGCCCTACATGAACTGACCAGCCATTTATCCCTCTGACTTTCTCTACTACTACTGCTGTCCTCCTTGTTTGCTCCTGTCCTGCTACACTGGCTTCTTTGCCTTTCCCCGAAGATGCCCTGTATCTTGTATGCTCCCAGTGTAGGGCCTTTATACTGTTTCTGTGGTCTGAAATGCTTTTCTTCAGCTACCTGCTTAGTTAACTCTATCATTTCCTGCAAGTTTTTGCAAAAATCATACTTTCACATACTTTGCCACACTGCTTTCTAGAAAGACTGTATCAATTTGTGTTTCCACTAGCAGTGTGTAAGTGCCTGTCTCACTGCTCCCTGCAGTTTTTCAGTGCTCATTGGTATTTTGACTGATGATAGAAAGCTGATTTTTAAAAGTACGTCTCAATGTGTCTTACCTTGATCACTCTGTTTAGTATCGCAGTGCCCCTCCTTCCTGCCACCAGTCCTCTGGCACTTCTGATGCTCTTTACCCTGCCCTTTTTTTCTTTTTTCATAGCACTTAAGACTTTGTCTATACTTACTATTTATTGCCTGCCTTCTCCCACTCCCTTAAAGTGTAAGCTCCACAAGGGCAGGAATCTTTGCTTTGTTCACTGATATAAGTCCCTAGAACAGTGTCTGACACATAGTAGATATTCAAATATTTGCTGAATGGATGAACTTTAAAAATAGTCCTATCCTTTGATCTAGAAATATCACTTCTAGAACCCTTTCTTAAAGAAATAATGAGAGATGCAGCCAAAGTTTTAGTTAGAAGATTGTTCTCACAGCTTTTATATTGATGAAAAATTGCAGACAACCTAGATGTTTAAAAACAGGGTAATGGTTAAATCATTTGATATCTACATGATGAAATATTATGAAGATAATAAAAAATAATGACATCTTAATTACATGGGAAAATGTTTATATTGCTAAAATGGAAAGTATATATAATATGCAGCAGTGGGCTGGAGCTGGCTCATGTAAGTTCTCTAGAACTGATTTTGAGCATCTCTTTCCAACTACTCGTTCAGTGATGTTGGTAGCTTGAAATTGGTCATGGTGGGAGTCTTTACACTGCAGAAATTGGCAAACAATACAAAGCGGGGTTACCAACCTGTAAAAATGGTGTGGAGGAGGCATCTGACTGCCTCCTCTATCTTCATAAGGGGAAGGAGAGAGAATCATTGTCAGCATCAACAGCCCAAGGCTGATTGCTATGAGGCGAGGGTCAGACATACCTCCTCTCTCTAAACTTTTTACCAATTCTGAGACCATCTGTCCCTCCCACAGCACTGTCTACTTCTCTGCTGGGTTCGATGATTTGTTATAGTGGCCGCACAGAACTCACAGATCATACTCATGATTATGGGGTTATTAGAGAAGTAACAGGTTACAATTCAGGATCAGGAAGTACTCAGGAGATAGTCATTCAGTCAGAATAGCCTCTTCTCTGCCGTGCTTGCAGGCAGGCCTCTCTGGCCCTTGGCCCACTGGCCCCTCGGCCCCTCGGCCCTTTGGCCTGGCCTCTGCCCTGCTCTGGCACGTGTTACAAAACTCTTTAGCTCTGCCAACAAGTGCCCGGGGGCACCCTACTCTACCAGGAAACCTTGGCTCAAAGACACTCAGCTCTCTTGTTCCATGGGTCAGGAAGCCCACTGTGTTGTCTCCTGTCAGTCTCCTGGTTCTTCTGTGTCTGCTGCCATTGCTTCTTGCTACTGCTGCACCACCATCTCTCGCTGTCTTCCATGTTACAACTCCTTTCTCTCTCTCTCTCTATCTTCAAGCCTAGCGGGATGGCAAAACTGACCAATCACCTTGTTAGGGCTCCATGCATCTTATTTGCATGGTCCCACCCCGCAAGGGTGTCACGTACTTTATTTACACTATTAGCAAGCTGTCCAGTCTCTTTGGTGGGCCAGTCATTTGGTGGGAGTTACAAAGACTATGGTGCACCATAAAACCCTAGCCTTCCATCCCCATCCCCTTGAGCCAGTTGTTAAATACATACCAGTACACCACTGAATATATACATATAAAAGAAATAGAAAACTATCTGGAAGGATAGATGCCAAACTGGTAATGGTATTACCTCGGGGGAGGAGAGTACTATTGTGGCAAGAGTGTGAAAGGAAACTAATTCTTTTTATCATACACACTTGTATATTGTTTGAATTTTTTATAGTGAGCATACAGACATATGTTTCTTGTACTACTTTTTTAAAAAAAGACAGAAAATCTGCGTATGTTGGGAATGTGGGATTGGTGGCTTTTCCCCCGAGAGGCTGAAAGCTGGTTGCATATACTATCTGAAATGGCGCATGAAGAGGGTGAAGACCAAGCCTGGGACTTAGGCTCTTTTTCCTCTGAAATTGCTTTTTCTTCATGCCCAACTAAATGGGACTTTCACTTGTCTCTTTGTAGGTTACCCCACAGCCTACCCGGCAGCGGCTCCTGCTTACAATCCCAGCCTCTACCCCACCAGTAGCCCCAGTTATGCTCCAGGTAAGGAGAATGTGGGAACAGCAGTGATGAGTGGGATGAAGATGGGGCTCTGTTTGGAGAAACAAACCCACCTGCTGGCCTTGCCCTGTCCTGAATTGCTCTGGGCTTAGCCTGTCCAGATCTGATTCTCCTGGGAGTCCCCTCTGGGAATTGGGGCACATCATCCTCAGGCTGGGGGTGGGAGTAAACCTTCTCCATACTCCTTGAGACTTCAGGTTGGCCCACCTCTCTGCTGGAATGTCCAAGACATGTGTCCTCCTCATAGAACCTTTTCCGCTTTCTCAAACATTTGTCCAAATCTATTCTTTGCTTAGTTTCCCCTAAGGCTGTCATTGGGAAACACGCACATGCATACACACACACACTTAGCAGGCTTCCTGGGTGTGGATTTGGAAGAGGTGAGAGACTTGCCATCAGAGGGTAAAGAACTGGTTTTCAAACTGAGGTAAGCTGCTTGTTTTTCAAAAATAAAAAAAGTACAAACCTATTTGGATAGAAGTTGAAATAGGTTTGAAAACCTTGCAAAGGTTTGTTCTAATTTGGCAGGAGCAGTGGTACAGAGATCTCACCACTGACCTTAATCCCTTCACACTCAGTGATGCTTTAACACTCAAGGGTAGGCGAAAGAGGATGGGCTCTGCAGTTAGAAAGTCCTGTGTTTGCATCCTGATTAGTCAGGTCACTAGTTGTGAAGCCACCTCACCTCTCTGAAGAATGTAACCACCTACGTCAGGGTTGTAGATGATTTTATGCAAGTTTCTTTTCATTTGTTCAACATTTTTTTATTTGTTGAATGTCCTCCACACTGGGATGGAGAAATGTAAGGATGCCATCTTTATTTGAAGGAGCTTACAGTCCACTTGAGAGCCTGGCATATAAACAAATTCATTGCAATACAGTGTGGTAAATTTTTAAAAAGAATACATTTAAGAGGAGAGGAGACAGAGGAGAGAATAACTGCCTCTCTGAGGGTGAGAATGTAAGGGAGGCTTCTCAGAGGGGCTAGCAATAGAGATTTGGGGGAGAAGTTGGACTTTTTTTTAAGCACACAAAGGCAGGCATGGGCAAAGACGTGGAGATCTGAGAACATGACACTTTTAGGGACCTAGAAGTAGTGGGAATGGTTGAAGCATGGAATGTGAGTGGATGGTAGATATGTCTGAACTATAGATGTGCAAGAACCAGATCTGGAAAGGCCTTGAATGTCATGATTAAAAACAAAAACAAATCACTGCCATCGAGTCAATTCCAACTCATAGTGACCCTATAAGACAGAGTAGAACTGCCCCATAGGGTTTCCAAGGAGCGGCTGGTGGATTCAAACTGCCAGCCTTTTGGTTAGCAGCCAAGCTCTTAATCACTGTGCTACCAGGGCTCCAATGTCATGATAATACCCCTATTTTCTTGTTTAGTAATTATTATTATAGAATTAAAAAGTTTGAAAAGGCCTTAGAGATCTTCCAGTTCAGGGAACCCTTTTCTTGGTAGGGGAGATCGAGAAAGGAACAATGTTTTGTCCCAATTACCCAGTGAATCAGCAACAGCATATGGACCAGAACCCTTGGCAGATCTCCTATCTCTCAGTCTTATTCTTTTCTGTGCCAATCCAGAACTCATTCTACTGCCATTTCCTTTCTTATGAGACATTTAAAGGAGAGAAGAACATGGGCTATGTCAGAAGACCTAGATTTGGGTCCTGACTCCCGTCACTTCCTAGATGAACAACCTTGAAGTCACCTGACCTTTCTGAACCTTAATTTCTTCATCTCTAAAGCAGGAATTATATCACAATTCACATTATATGTGCATATACCCACCATGGAGCCCTGGTGGTGTAGTAGTTAAGAGCTCGGCTGCTAACCAAAAGGTCAGCAGTTCAAATCCAACAGCCACTCCTTGGAAACCCTGTGGGGCAGTTTTACTCTGTCCTGTAGGGTTACTGTGAGTCAGAACCAACTCAATGGCACCTAACAACAACATACACACTGTGAAGTTATCAGACAGCCCCTCTTTTTTTTTTTTTTTAGTGAACAGGAATTTTTTATGCAAGTAAGTAATGTTAACCTTTAAAGTGTTTCTATAGATGTGTTATTCCACAGACATTTATTTTGTCCCTGTTATGCCCGAGGCATTCTGGAAGACACTGTAGATGATTCAAAGTTGAGGAAGCTATAGTCTCTGCCCTCAAAGAGACTCCTTTTGAGAGGAGCAGTGACATTTGAGCTAAAAATCTATAATGGCATCTCAGCATATTTTATTTTATATTTAATCAATAAAAATATATTTCCAAAATACCTATAATAGGAGGCAGAGACAATAAAGGCTACAGAAATTCTCTCTGATAAAATACTTAATCAAATTTGATTTAAGTTTTATCTTAAAAGCTATTGTGGTTTTGATTATTAAGTAATTTAAATACTATGAGATCTGTGAATTAACTTGGCAAACTATCCAGTCTAAAACAAAATGAGGTAAATTATTGCAGAAGGTCAGGTTAGATCAGGTGTAAAGAAGATCCATTGTCTTTATGGTCAGGAGGCCACCAGTGACCTTAGTGGAAGCAGTGTCAGTGAGGTGATGAGGCTGGAAGCCAGACTGCAGTGAATTAGAGATTGAAAAAGTAGATTTAGCAAATATAGATTATTCTTGCAAGAAGGTGGGCTACAACGGAAAGGAGAGCAAGAGGGCATTGACTAGAAGGGAATGCGGGACTAACAGAGGGATTTTTAGCATATGAGCATGATTAAATAAGTACTGATGGGAAGGAGCAAGTGGAGAGGACAGGTCAGAGATGCAGGAGAAGGGGTGCCAGATGGAGCCAGGTTCCCAAGGAGGCTGAGGTAGGGAAATCCAGAGCTCAGTTCTCTTCTTTGTTTTGGGGAGTCGAGTGGCAAGTGGAGGTGGGGTGCCTCACACAGGAGGAGGGCAGCTCTTCCTCTGAGACTAAAGGAATGGTCACAGATGGACGTTTTTAGTATAAATTGCTTGGCGGAAGGTGGAGAGTTTTTGTCTAATGACCTTGATTTGCTGAGACAGGTGAGTAAGGATAGAGGAAGGGATCTTAAGCAGAGGGGAAGTAGCAGGAGAGGAAACTACCAAAAGATAACACTATCCTGTAACTGTACCATTGGAGCCCCACTGAGGGTGGAGGCCGTAACTTTGTCATGGCTCTTAATCACTGGGGTGTTTTCTTGTAATATTCAGTACTTCTGGTGATAGATTGTGGGATTCTTTTAGGATTAGAGTTTGGCTGGAAAGATAAAATAGAAGGACAGGAAGTAAATAGCTAGTATTTATTGATGGTTCCTATGTTCCAGGCACTATTTTAAGCTCTTTATGGATATTAACTTGTTTTATGTCACAGCAGACCCTTGAAGTCGGTACTGTTGTTATTTTCCGAATGGAAAAACTAAAACTTGAAGAAGTTAGGTAACTAGTCAAAAGATCCAAACCCAGGTATCCTGCCACCAAGCCCACATGTGCTCTTAACCACTGCATTATAGTTAAGGGATTTGGCCAGATGGAGGCTGAGGTGTTAGACTAGAGGAACCAGGCTAGAGAAGGGAATGCAGACAGGAGGAGCCTGAGTCTGAAAAAATGGAGGAATCACAAGCCCCTTGCATGTATAAACTATTGGTTAAGTTTTAATTTTAAAACAAAATCAGCCGTCATTTAACTTGGTTTTCCTTACTTTTATGTTTTGGAAAGTCAACATACTTTCTAAGCTATGACCAAACTAACCCAACCATTCTCACAAAAACTCACAAAATCCAAGGAGAGAGAGTTGTTAGCGCATTGTGTCAGAAGCCCCAAACTGGGAGTTGGAAGATCTAGGTTGTAGCACTAATTCTGCTACTGATTTTGGTGTGACCTTGGGCAGGTCAGTTTCCCTTTTGAGTTAAAAAAAATACACACGCACATACACACACCTGGGTCTGTTTCATATGTTGGGGTGTTGGCCTCTGCATCATTCACCAGGTCTCCTGACTGCAGTGGGGAAGCTTCTACCATGGAGGAGCTGGCTCAAGGTCAGAGAGGACAGTGTAGGCTACTCTGAGCCTCCTCCCAGAGCCAGCCCATTTGTAATGCAGGGAGAAGCCTCTTGGTGCAGAAGTCTACAAAGAAGCCAGGCTCTCAGGTTTAAATTTTTCTCAGCTGCTTCAAGGAGACTAAGAAGTTGCTTCAGAGAGAGCTATTTTTAGTAGCTCTGAGTACCCTTAGATGTCATCTGTCCATGATACAGGGAAATGTTTCGCTCTTCCATTGGTTCTGAAAGCAATGTAGCTCTTGGAGCTTCTTTTCCCCAAGCTTTTAATGACTTCAGGAATCTTATAAGAACCATTTGACCCCACAGGAGGCAGGAGCCAACTGAGACTTGATTTTCAGGATCTGGAGACCAAAACATGTGTCATACTAATGGCAATCTGACTTGAAAATGAAGAGGGAGGATAAACAGGATAAGCAAATAGATAAAAGTAAAATACCTCCTTAGAAGAACTCTGTTTATGAAACACTTTCCATCTGTTGTCTCACTTGATTTCATAGCATCCCCGTGAAGTATAAATATATACTCACATTTTGCATATGATGAACCAGGGGAAGGGCAGTGGAAAGGAATTTGTGTTTTCTGGTCACCTGCCATGTTCTAGGCACTATGCAAGGCATGTCACAAACATTATTTAATTTTCACCTTAGTCTTGTGAGCTACAGCTTCTTGCCTTCAATTTTGCTCAGGGAGGTTAAATAACTTGTCCAAAGTTTCACAGCTAAAAAGCAATAGAGTGGGATTCAAACCCAGTCAGTCTGACCCCACAGCCTGTGCTCCTTCTTTAGCCCTACACTATCCCAGAGGCTCCAGGGAATGAAATGCCTCTGCATTAGTCCTAGTTCTCTGGGGCTTCACTCTTCAGAGGCAAAAAATGGCAGTTTTGTCCCTGAACTTTGATTTTCTCCAACACCTAAAGACTCTGTCATGTGTGGAGTCCCTCTGCAATACTTGGGAGAATTAAAAACCATTCTTGTTATAGACAGAAAGAGTGGGAGCTTGGGCCTGTCCACATTCAGGCAACTTCTGGGTCAGCTGCCTGAAAGGTGCCATGGCATCTAGGGACATGCCTCTCTTCCATGAGCTTTCCTGGATGGCAAGTCTTTCACCCTCCTTCAGGGTACATGCACTTTGCACCCTGTGGATTCACTGTTCCTTGTGTAGCCGGGGAAAACTGCAATCTCAAGACAAAGTCTGTTTATGTAACTGCAATGTGTACGTCTTTCCACAAATTCTTAGTGGTAACTTCAACTAACATTTCTATCCAACAGAGTTTCAGTTCCTGCATTCAGCTTATGGTAGGAGAGCTATTTTTCCTCATCTGTATTATGACCTATGAATGTGTTATCTTGTAACAGTGGTAGACTCCCTCTCCTTCCCTCTCCAATTCCCATCCCTTAGGCTTGGGCTCTCCCCAGGTGGCTTAGCAGCAGTTCCTAAAGCATGCAGGAACATGTCTCATGGTGCAAAATCATGGGTTGGAGACACACATGAACCGTCCCCCAGGCAGCAGTGAAGGATCATGGCACTAAAAGGCGTCTCTTCCCCTCCTCACCTCTGGGGTTCATATCTGACCTAGGTCAGAAATCTTCACCCTAACCTGGCTATGAATTCAAACAAACGAACAAAAACTCCTGGGCCTGTATGAGCCTCTTCTGTTGGCTTTGTGGCAGCCCCTGTGGAGGAATACCTGGTTTATGCCTATAAGAACTCAAAAAACCAGTCTGCCCCAGGATCAACTTTTTCATCTCCATTGGCAGTCTGACATGTTTGAAGACCTGGTTGACTTTAGGTACAATGTATTCTCCTTAGCCCAGATCTTGAGCTCTGGACTCATTTTCAGGGCGTTTTCCTGGATGGTGAGAGGTGGGGGCCAAGTGTGCTAATGAGCCAGAGACCAGAACTGGGTTCTCTGGACAGTGTGGACTCCAGGCCCAAGGCACCACAGGAACTTCTGGGCACCTGTGAGGGTCCCAGCAGTGTAACATGACTAGGTCCTTTTTGTCATAGACAGGAAGGGACCATGGGAGGGACTTACCACCCTCACCTGGGCTGCTCAGGACAATGTTTTCATAAAATCTCTGCACCCTTCCTCGACTTTTAACCTTGAATTATTTGGATGTTGGAATTGCATTTGTATGTGGCACATCTTCCAGGAGATGAGCTGTGAAATTTCTCCTTGCCACTGCTGTGGGCTGTGTGATCTTGGGCAATTTGCTGATATCTCTAGGCCATAGTTGATAAGATAAAGTTTTTTATTCCAGATGATCTCTGAGGTCCCTTTAGATGCTAACACTCTGCCATCTTATAATTTTACTATTTCGATTTTGCTAGCCGCAGACTTGTTTCTCTTATCATTTATGGGGAGTCATTTTTTGTTTGCCTCAGCATGTATGAACTTGGACAGAAGACTCCATAAAGAATAAGAGAAGCTCTCATACTTCCTCACCCTTCTGGAGCTCTTCACTTTACAAAATGTTCTGTGCCAGGCCCTAAGCTGGCCTTTTGAAGATACAAAGACCAGTAAGACGAGGTACCGTACCTGTTCTCAAGGAGTACACAGTTGAGTGTGGGACACAGACAAGCCACAAGTACAGGGCCATGTAAGGATCACAGGAACTGGGTTAGTTAACTATATGGGATACATGAGGGGACTGTGGTCAAGGGGTGGGGGGAAGAAAAGACTTCAGAGTAGAGTCAGGTCTTTGGCTCATGATTGATGGATTAATAAATGATTACCAGGTGGAGGTTGGGGAAATACATGCCAGGAAGAGCAAGCAGTATGAGCAAAAACAGAGATGTGAAGCTCCTTGGCATATTCTGGGAATGATGAGCAGTTTTTGTGGCTGTGGTGAAGGGTTGGAGAGTGAGTACAATGAGACAGAGGCTAGAGAGATCATCAGGACTAGATCGTGAGGCTTTGAATGCCATACAAGGAGTTCAAACTTTAGCCTATAGGCAGTGGAGAACTATGGAAAGTTTTTAAGAAAGAGAAGTCTGTGATTAGGTTTGGGTCTTAGAAATATCACTCTAATTGCAGCTTGGAGGATGGATTGCAGGGGGCAGGTTTAAGAACAAACAGAACAGTGAGGAAGCAGTCACAGCAGTTGAAATGAGAGATGGTGAGAGCTTAAATTAGAGCTGTCAGCAACTGTGGGGCTGGAAGAGTGGGCAGATAGACACCAGAATTAGAGACTACAGGACTGGACAACACTTTACTTTTTGGCCTCACATCAGTACTATGAAGTAAGCGGGGAGTGATTATTATTACCCTTTTATGAGACAAAAGAACTGAAGCTAAGAAAGTTTAAGTGACTTGCCCAAGGTCCCACAGCTAATAAGTGGCAGAGCCCAGGCTAGAACTCAGATTTCCTGATTCAGTTCATTGTTCAGGATGATGGTCCCTTGCTGCCTCGCCTCCTTGTAAGTGTGCTTAACAATTGTTCAAGTGTCAGAGGGTGTGAGGGCCCCATATCCGGGGAAGTGAACAATCCAGCACCTAGATGGGGCAGTATGCTGTGACTGGGCCCATAGCCCATAGCCCTTCACTGCCAAGGGCTCGTTTCTCTCTCTCTCCCTCTCTTGCTCGCTGTCTTCCCCTTCCCTCTCTCTCTCCCTCTTCTTTCTCTCTCTCTTTTTAATTGAGGAGTAACATATATACAGTAAAGTACATTAATCTTAAATGTACAGCTTAATGTTTTACATATGTGTACACTTATATTAACTACTACCCAGTTCAAAATATTAAACATTTCTAGGTGTGGTACCTTTCATGGCACCTAAGAGCAGGCATACATGTCAGAGCAGCCTCCTCTGTTACCATGCCTCTAGAAGCTTCGTTAGGATTGTCTTCATCCCTCTAAACTGCTACCACCAACAGAGTGGTTTGCTTCAGAACTGTACATGGAAGAGGATCATACGGTACAACTAATGAGGTCAAGTTGACAGCTTATATTTGTTGTTTTTAATCTTCATATTTATCTAATTATTTAAGTTATTAACTGTTCTGTATACAGCATAAGCATACAGCGGAGTCCTTGACCTCGTTGTCTTTATAATGAAACCAAAAGAAAATACCTCCTTTTTTAGAAACATATAGTTTGTTCACTTAATCGGTTGGGAAGGGCATAATCAAAGGCACAGTCACACTTGTCTCTTTCCTGGTTAATCTGGTGTGTTATTTTACTGTATATAATGCTGTCTTGTTCACTCCCTGGTTGGCGTGTGGCTGTGTTGCATCCCCAGCTAGGCCATAAGTACTTTGTGTGCGGTGACTGTGACCCACATGTGTTCTCGTCCACTGTGGCGCTTCCCTCAGTGCTGAGTGCAGCGTAGGCCTCAGTCACTGTTTGGTTAGTTTTTATTTACTTACTTTGTCACACAGTCCTTCAGGCTAATGTCAGACTTTTTGCTTAAGATGAAAATTATGGTAAAATGTGCACCACTTAAGGGGAAAGTTGGAATGGAACTGGACCTCCAAATTCTTCAAATTCCTTGCAGCCAAATTCAGGCTTCCTGCCCCCTGGTGGTGTCCCGTGGGATCTTGAGGGTATGGACTTGCTCAGTCTGACTTTTCCGAGCTGCATGGCTCACTTTTTAGGGAGTTGTTTTGGGTGGCTAGGGGCTTTCCAGCCTCTATAATGGTAGGTTCTAAATTTGGAGACATTTTGATAAGATTTTTCAACATCGATTGGATCTTTTATTAATTTTACCCCCTGGGGAAAAGAAATCCAAAATGATTGTTTAAAATTGACTCCTCTCCTCCTGCACTGTCTGCAGAGCCGTGTCTTGATATCCAGCAAAGGCCCTGGACTCTGCATGGAAGTTCTGCTGGGGCTCTATTTCCTCTGCGAGAATTCTCCTTTTAGTGTCACTTTCCTGCCCATGATTTCCTTCTCATTTCTCAGCATCAGCTGTATATATTGCAGGCCATTAATACAAGCACAGAGTCAGCCCAGAATAGCTACACTTCTAGCCTTGTTTAACAAAAACAACAGAATTCTTGACGTCTTCTCTGGCCCCAGTACCTCCATAATTGAGGGAACCAGAGGCATTACCTGTTACCTCTGATGGGCAGAGGGGGTTGTGGAATCTCTCTGGAAGTGGAATATCCTTGTCCTGGTGGAATTAGAGGTGTAAAGGCATACTTTCTTCTCATACCACCATCTCTTACTTTAGCCCCTTGTTAAAATACTTCAAGTATATCTGGCTGTTGCCAATGCAGTTCTGCCTCCTATTAATATACTTTAAAATACCCCGCATCCATGACTCCGAAGACCTTATTTGAGTGGAAGAATTCTTTTTACCGTAAGTAGAAATTTGGGTCAAAATGTTTCTCTTCCAGTGTTTGAAAGCATAGCAAGGGAAATATCTACAAAGTTAGGCATTCCCCACCCCTTTTGCAACCTTATTTCCTCTCTCCTTTCCCTCAGGATACCATGAAGGTAAGTTTTTTTAGTCACTCGTCCTTCAAATTTCTCAAGCTGAACTCTGAATCAGCCTGGGATGTCTCTGCAGAGCCCAAGCTGGGACTCAGCTGTATTTCACACCTACCTCAAGCTTGACATTTACTTTCGTAATGGCCCAAAGGATCATCTTTAACTCATGAGGTGATATCTCAGGTGGGGCACTCATTAGCACTTCGGCAGGCGATGTTTAGAGGTATGCAAGAGGTATGTCTCTCTGTCTGCAGCTGGGTGTACAGGAGAAAAAGGCATTAGGCACTGCCCCACTGAACTACTAGGTTTAGTGCCTCTGTGCCTTTTAAGCTGACAGGGCCACAGCTCAGTCCCTTTAAAAGAGATGGCAGTCCATCAAGGTTCATGTAATGTGGTTATTTTTGGGTTTCTCTTGGAAAGCAACTTATTAAATATACCTCCAGATGAGATTTCAGACATGAAAAAGAGGACTCAGTTGATCTGACCCAGTATATAGTCCAAGGCCCCAGGTTGCTGCACATTAATGAGAAAGCTGCCAAGGAATATCCCAGAGCCTTAGGCCAGAATGTCAGGGAGAGTAGGGGCTGGTTCATAGGCATCGTCATGATTCTAATAGTAGAAAATCCTGGCTCTTTTAGTATAAACTCAGATTTCCTTGGTTTCAAATCATTTGGAAGTTCACTTCAGCACCCCTCCCACCCCACCCACCCATCTCAGAAAGGCTGAACCATCCTGTGTGTCCTCAACAGGACCCCTTGGGTTGTGTTTTCATTCAGCACAAGACCCTTGTTTTATGTCTGTGTTTGGTGGTGCCCACTTCTTATTTCTGCCTAATGCCATTCTTGTGTCTTCCCTTAAGCAACTCTGCTGATGAAACAGGCCTGGCCACAGAACTCGTCTTCCTGTGGCACTGAAGGCACCTTCCACCTCCCAGTGGACACCGGGACCGAGAACCGAACTTATCAAGCATCCTCTGCGGCTTTCAGTAAATACAGCCTGTCTCTCCTTTCCTTGTTCCCCTTGGTTGGGACTGATTGGTTTCTTAGGAAGAAAGGAAAAGGAACTTTTAAAAAAATGACATTTATAAGAAACTTTCAAGAGATTCTCCTAACCATACAAAAATTTCACCTCCTCATTCAGGAAAGGTCATTTCTTTGATCATGCGCCCACGTTTGGGGAGACACAAAGCAGTGAATGAGGGAGAAGGAAGTATTCCTCTGGCCATTGAGTTTGGTTAGAGAAGGACTGTTAAGCATTTTAGAGGAAAGGACAGAGGACACATTTTGAAGGCCTATGAGCCTTTGGACAGAGAAGGCTCCTCCCCTTAGTGCAGGGTTTCTGAAACTCCACACTATTGACATTCTGGACCAGATAATTCTTTCTTATGGGGGCTGTCCTATGCATTGTAGGATGTTTAGCAGCATTTCTGGCCTCTGCTTATGAGATAACAGTAGCAAACCCCTGTTGTGAAAATGAAAAATGTCTCTAAACGTTGCTAAATCTCCTCTGAAAGGCAAATTGCCCCTTGGGTGAGAAACACTGCTAATGGAAGCCACACAATGGGAGCAAGGTATGTACAGGGAGTCCTTAGGGAGGACAGAAACTATCTAGCCAGTCAGATTGGTCACATTCTTCTTGGGACTCAGTAAGGTGACTGATAACATCCAACCTCAAATCTGATTTTGAACACAAAATGGCTTCGCTGGGTGAAAATAGGACTAATGTTTGGAAATTACTGAGTGGCATTTGACTTCTTATAAGGAAGAGCTTTGTGCCTTGTTGGAGCTGTCTAGTGAAGCAATGGCTGCCTTGGGATGTGGTGAGCACTTGTCTCTTGAGTTGTGCCAGCAGAGGCTAGACAAACCCTCAGAGGGATGTTGTAGACTAGGCCTGATGGTCTGCGGTTCAGTGAATTATTAATCTATTAAGTAAATAGATTAGAAGAATTCGTTATATTTTTTCCTTTCTTTAAAATACCCCATGTCACTTTCTCTATCACTTTCTCCATAGTTGTTCCTAGATGTCAACATCAACTTATGTTTATATAGCGTAACTCTCATCTTTTGGAGATACGCTTTCATAACCACCCTCTTACTGAACCTATACTGAAGTCCTATTTGAGTTATTTGGGTGGATTTTCATTCCAGTTTGATAGCTGAGGCCCAGAAAAGTAGCCCTCAGCTATCAAACTGGAATGAAATGCCATCCAGCCAGTAAGCAACACAACTGGAAAACAATACTCACCCAGGTTAAATTTCCATTACTGACTTTTTTTCATGAGATTAATTTTGTCTCTTTAAAAGAGGGATGGCAGCAGTTGACAGTTTCTCCAGATGCCTCAGGTGGAATTGACTGAACATCTTTGAGTTTATATATGCAGATGGGCATATACACACATAATGCTCTCTTAACACGCATCTACACATATAGATGTAGATGTATATAGACACACCTGCCATCGTGTAGGAGGGCAGTGGTGGTTCAGTGGTAGAATTCTCGCCTTCCATGCAGGAGCCATGGGTTCAATTCCTGGCCAGTGTACCTCAAGTACAGCCACCAGTTGTCTGTCACTGGAGGCTTGTATGTTGCTATGATGCTGAACAGGTTTCAGCAGAGTTTACAGATTAAAACAGACTAGGAAGAAAGGCCTGGGATCTACTTCCAAAAAATCAGCTAATGAAAACCCTGTGAATCACATTGGTGTAATCGCATTATGTGTGTGGGGTCTCCATGAGTTGGGGGCTGACTAAACAGCAGCTAACAACAACAACACCATCATGTAGCAGAAAGAGGCCTGGAGTGGAAGCCTAAACAATTGGATTCTAGACTTGGTTCTTTGTAACTTTGGATAATTCATGTCCATGCTCTGGACCTTGGTTTTTCCGACTGTAAAATGAAGGGGCTGGACTAGGTATACGTTAAGGTTCACTCCGGCTAATGGACTTCTGATTCTGTGACCTTAGTGCTGGGTACCCAGTGTCCTCCACCTGGGCAGGGACCTCCTCTCTAGCCACCTTGATAAGTAAGCTGGCCAACTATCCTTTGCTTGCATATCTCTAGGGAAGGGGTACTCATTCCCTTCAGAGGCAGCCCTATCCACAGATAGAAAGTCTGAGTATAGAAGGCTTTGCCTCATACTCTGTTGAAATCTTCCTGAAGTCCCATTGAAATGTTCAGTAGTCATATTTTATTGTTTCCCTCCCAGACAGGCTATCACAGTCCCTGAAAAGGACCAAAATGTACCCCTCTTTTTAAAGGATGCAATATATGAACCTTTGCAATTTCTTAACAGAGTTAGGATTGACTTACCCTCTCATGCTCACCAAGGTCCCTCCCAGCACTCAAATTTTGTGGCTTCTAGTGCCACAGAAGATTCAGGACATTTAGACAAAATCAGTTCAGTTTCACCAACACTTGCTAAGCCTGTTTGTGATTAGGTCTCCCTCCTACTTACTAAGCACTTTCTTGTTCGGCTACCAACAAGGAGACTTGGGGGTTGAGGCAAAATTCAAACATAGAGCTTTGTCCAGACATTTACATCTGATGATCAATAAACTGATTAGTCTAAAAGGTATCTATGATGTGAGGATCAATGCCTTTGAAGGTAGTAGGGGTGCTACAACTAAAAAATTTATGACAGTGCCAAAGGATTAAAGAGAGGGCTGAGTCAATTTTCTCTTGCTAATGTACACGTTGTCTTTATCATCCTGTTTGATGAAGCCTAAAATTATGGTTAGGAACCTTGAGAGAAAGAACAGGGCATCATAAACAAAGCCTCTTTCATAAGATAGAGCTGGGACAGCTGTCTTTTTTCTCATGATACTGCCTTTTGGTGAAATGGGGGCCCAAAAGCCAACATACCAAATGCTTGAGAATGGACTGCAGAGACGTATCACTCAGAAAGGAGCTCTGCCCAGGACATGGTTCGTCCTAAACTGATCTGCTGTGCAGTTTTTGGGAAAGTCACTGCTTGTCTGGGCTCCAGGTCCTTCATCTGAAACAGAGAGGGTCGAATGCAAATCTAATATCTTTAAGGCCCTAATTCCATGACCTTCAGATTTAGGTAGAATTCCTTTCAGGATAGCCAGACCTCCAGTGAGTGAGTTGAGTCTAAGTTCATTTGATGTACAAAGTAATAAATCCTGGATTTTGTGATACCCAAGGTAGCTCTGGCTGCAGCCCCAGGGGAATTTCCAGTGTTCCCCAAGGATATGGATAGGACCACCAGTTAATTGTAGAAAGTTCTCAGCAATGATTTCTCCATAAAGTCCCTCTGAAATACTCAGAGATTTAGAATGTCAGCATTAGAAAGGCCCTCTGATATAATCTATCCCAATGATGATATTTCCTGAGAGAGGAATTGACCTGAGTCAGTGACAGAGTCAGGATGAGGGTCCAGGACAGTTTCTGCAGCCTCATGTAAGATCGTCCTGAGCCCTTGTGAGCAGTCACTCTCTCTTTTGGCATCTACTCGGTATCTGTGAAATGTTTGTGTTTGGTCTAAATGATCTCTAAGATCTCAGGTGCTTTGGCAGTTCGCTTCTCCCACTTCAGACTGTCTGGATAAACCTCAAGGCCTTCTTCTGCAGCATCATCTCTTTGTCTGACAAGGGTGTTTTGGCTACTAATTTGTATTCTGAGTATGCTTGTGTCTCATTTTATAACACGAAGAAAGAGAAACATTCTCAGACAAGGTTATTCTTAGATGTAAAAACCAAGTTCTACTGCAATCTCATAGAGCCTTTTGATTTTCCTCAGAGGGATAGTCTCAACACTTAGTAATATGGTTGTCCTTGTGGCAGAGGGAGTAGTGCAGGCTGCACCAGGGAAGATAAAAATTGCAAATTCTTGAGGACCATAAAGGAAAAAAATAAACCCGTTTCCGTCGAATCAATTTAGACTTATAGCGACCCTATAGGACAGGGTAGAACTGCCCTATAGAGTTTCCAAGGAGCACCTGGCGGATTCGAACTGCTGACCATTTGGTTAGCAGCTGTAGCTCTTAACCACTACACCACTAGGATTTCCATGTAAAGGAAGGTCGCCAGAATTGCTGGCTTGCTAACATGAACGAATCATAAAATCATGGCATTTTAAACCATAAAATTTTAGAATCTTAGAATCCCGAAATGTACGTTCCAAGTTAGAACAGACCATAGAAGTCATAGTTTAACCTCTTTCTATTGTAGTCTTTCAGACCAGCCTCTGCTTGCACATCCCCAGGACAAGAAGCTTACAATCTCTAGACAGTGAAGGAAATAATAACTAACCTTTATGAAGTGCTTATAATGTGTCAGGCACTGTTCTGTTTTATACTTATTAATATATTTATCACAGTAACCCTTTGAAATAGGTACTGTTATTATCCCCATTTTTTAGGTGAGGAGACTGATAGTGTAGAGATTCTACAATTGTTAAGTAGCAGGGGTGGGATTTGGATCCAGTCAGTCAGTCTGGCTCCAGACCACTCTTAACCACTACTCTGTGCCATATAGCTTTCAGAGACAGGCATCTTATGCTTCAGGGTGACCTGCTCTTCTTCCTAGAAAAGAGGTGCTCTCCACTGTGGCAGGAATCCCACGCCTTATTTTATTCCTTTAAGTCAGAGGTTGGCAAACTTTTACTGTAAAGGGCCAGATAAATATTTTAGGCTTTGCGGGCCATATGGTCTCTGTCATAACTACTGTTGTAGCAGGAAAGCAGCCAACGTCAATCTTAAGTGAATGGGTGTGGCTGTGTTACAGTAAAACTTTATTTACCAAAGCAGGCTGCAGTTACAAAAACTACTGGCTGTATTTTGTCTGTCTTAAATGTTAATAGTAGGAGTAAAAGATTCTGTGATGACATAAATTTGGGAAATGCGGTCTCCTACATCTTCCTGTCTTAGAGATTCGCAGTTCACCCTGCCGTTTTAAAAACTTCTTAGTGTCATGGAATAAAAAACTGTCTCTATTTTACATGATACTTCACAAACTTAGGACCATGGAACTTTTTTTTTCTCTTTTTTTTGGCACAACAACTATTAAGGTTCCTTGGAATCAACAACTCATCATGCACACTTGGGACATGTCCATCTTGTGTGTTCCTTTTATAGGTAAATAAACTGTGGCTCTGAGATGGAGTACTCATCAGATGGCTCCTTCTAGATGTCTGCAAACTAGACTCCCTGTTTTCCCCCACAGTATCTACTTCTCCTCTTACAGGCCACATCTCATGATTAGCTCTATAATCTAGAAACTTTGAAGAATCTGCTGTGGACTTCTCCCTCACCTGACTCCCCCTCCCCACTTCCAGTTAGCTTCTAGTGCTTATCAATGCTGCCTTCTAGGTATGTTTTTTTAATGTATCCTTTTCACTCGGTCGTCACTGCTGCTTATTTCCCAAGCAGTTTTTCATGCAACAAACTATAGTTCTGCAGGTGGAAAAATAAATGCCATGATTCCAGGGGCAGGGACAGGACACTAGTAGTTGCCTTTTGTGGCAACTGAACAGTAGCTCTCATATCCTCCTGAGCACTTCATCAGGGGCTGAGAGTTGCCAAGCCAAGGCTGTGATATGGATGGAGAGATTTGTGACTATGTGGTGGCTTGCTTTTACTCAGGGTTAGGGTAGAAGAGCCCCTGTATCTTTAGAGCCATGGAATTTTAGTTCAGGAAGAGATCTTTATTCTTAACCTCCTGGTTTTACAGCCAAAGAAACAAAGGCCCAGAGACTCACCAAAAGTCACAGCAAATTAGAGGGAAAGTCAGGACTGAAGCCTAGATCTTTTCTTTTCCAATGAAGTACCCTCTCCACACTGCCCCCAGTCCCTCCTTGGAGAAACAGCACCTTCAAGCTAAAAGGGTCCTTGGTGAGCATCTTACAGGTGAAAGAGCTGAGGCCCAGAGAGGTTCAGTGATGTATTCGCCAGACCCAGCTAGGACTGGGACCACAGAGAAGAAGAAACCCCGACATTACCTCATTAGGACTCTATAACCAAGGTCCCCTGGCACTGTCCTTTCAACTCAGAAATAAAAGCTTAGCGTCTTCAAAAGTTCCTGAAAAGGCCTACCCTCTCTGAGTTCCAGGATCCCCTTGTGTGTAAACTGAGAAGGTTGGGTTTACTCGATGATCACTTGGATTCCATAGAATTTTTCCATTTTATGGTTCCCTAAGGACAGAGTCTTATTCTCGAGTGATCGTGTTTCAAGTTTTTCCTGTGAACACAGGATCTGACTTTTCCAGAGGACTCAGAGGCAGCACAAGTTGTTTCTATGGCTCCTTGGGGCCTGACTTCTCAGCTCCAACCCCAGCTTTTGTCCACCCTGCTGAGGCATAGACATGGCCTGGGTTCCAGGTAGATGTGAACCTTTGTGATCTTTGACTTCTGGCTTTTCAGGCAGAGGTGGCCCTCACCCAATCCCAGGTGGGGGATGAGGGTGGCGGGGGAAGCCAGCTCTACAAAACAAAGTAGTTTTTCAGCATCCCAGAAGCTGAGGATCTATGAACGGTGTTTTGTGTGGGGTTTTTAACCTCGAAACTTGGTGAGGAGGAGGGGGATATGGTGGTGGTGAGAAAAGTCCAAAAAGGGAGAGAGATATAAGAAGAGAAAGAAATAGAGAGTGAAGGAGAAAGCAATTCAGAGAAAGATGAAAATAGCAGTAGAAGATAACCCTGGGGTACTGGGTGAGCAGACAGAAAAGCAAGAAGATGGAGAACAGCAAGAAAGAGTGAGTGGGTTGAGGATCTTCCACTTTTGTGCCCCTGCCTGTCTCACAGCAGATAGCTCAGAATCCCAGACTGTCAGAGCTGAAAGGGTCCCTTAAGAGATCATCTGATCCCAACCTCTTAGTTTATAGATGAGAGCCCTGAGGCCCAGAGAAACAAAAGATGCCCAGAATCACACATGTAGCCCTGTGCATCAGGACTGAGGGAGCTGCCTCTGGGGCCAGGGCTCTCTGGGAGGGGCCCTGTTCTCTGTTCTCATCTGTGTTTCCAGCCTGGATTCAGCTCATCCTTATCTGGGGAGTCATGATTGGGACCTGCTGCCTTCCAGCCATGCTGTTCTGCTAATTGGAAGTCTCTCTTATTGCCTTGGTACAGGATATACTGCAGGGACACCATACAAGGTCCCGCCAACCCAGAGTAATACTGCTCCGCCCCCCTACTCCCCATCACCCAACCCATATCAGACGGCCATGTATCCAGTCAGAAGTGCCTACCCCCAGCAGAATCTGTATGCCCAGGTAAGTACACTTGGAAGCCTGGGCCTACCTCTTCTGCAGAGGAGCCACCAGCCAGGTGGGGTGGGGTGGGGTGGAATCACATGAGGTGAAAAAGAGACGGAAGGAGAGCTCATGGCTTGGGCCCACTGTCACTATTGCATCACTGAAGCATTATCTCTACAGTCTGCCCTCTCCCTCACTCCACCTCAGCCCCCAGAGGTATGATGCACAAAGTCATTTAGATTAATAGAACCCAGAATGTTGGAGGGGCAAGAGCCCTTAGAGATCATCTAGCTCAACTCCTTTGTTATACAAGCAGGGAAGCTATAACCCAGAGACAGGAGTGACTTGTCCAAGGTACAGTGAGCTATTGGTTGAGTCAGAGTGAGACCCCATGTGTCTCCATCTCTTTCCCTACTACCTTACATCTACAGACTTGATAAAGTCTGTGAGCCAAATGGGAAGGAGAATAGTGCCCACGCCCTTCCACCACTGTCCAGTGTGACCTTGGGCAAGTTATTCTCTCTTTCTGTGCCTCAGTGCCCTATCTGGCCTCCGTAAACTAGAGTGTGCTCTGAGGGGATGGCTGTGAGAGAGGGATTATACGAAGTGCCAGTAGATACATGGCACTTTTTTTGGAGTGACAATTCTATATGAGGTTTAAGTGGTGCGGAGAACACTTTTTTTTTTTAATTTAAAAAACAGCTGTATTATAGAGTAGAATACATAGTTTTTAAAAGATAAAACAATAGGCTCAAGATAACATTTATCTCATTTATGCTAGGCTGCTTTGGACTATGATCTCCCACCTATGAGGTTATAAACCCACATTCTGGGACTCTTGGCATTATTTAGTAGAAACATTTGAGAAGCTCTGGATTAAAATGATCTTGAGGGTCTCTATCTGCTTCCCCCCAGAGGTCAGCAGGCCTGTGGACTGTGGCAGCGGGAAGCAGCCATGTGACCCAGGCAGTGGGACGTCACCTCAAATCAGTGTCTCCATCCTCACCTTTTTGCCTAAAGGGAAATAGATAGGAAGAAATGTCTTGGGAAATGCTTTCCATTTGTGACATATTTTCAATACGTACAGATGCCGGCATTTGCACCAGTGTGATAATGCAACTACTAATAGCCCTTCGTGTGTATGTGCACTGTGCTCTGGAGTTCACCAGACACGTTCATAACCTTGTTAATAAATTGATTGTAGTCCCTGTCTCTAAATTTTAGGCGCTTATAAAAGCACGTTATAATAAGAAACAAACATTTTAAAATGCTAAAACCAAGGTTAAAGGAGTAGAGCTCTTATCCCATTAGATCATCAGAGCAGCCCTAGGAGCAAGGCAGGACAGGGTTGTGAGCCTCAGTTTTCAGTCCAAAAACTGAGCCCAGCACTGAACTATCCACAGTCATATAAGGTAGAAGCAGAGCCCTAGCCTGGAGCCCAGGCCTGGGCCATTGCTTCTCGCACCCCACCCCTTAGGGTCTAGGAAGAACAGAACCTCCCCTCCTCTCTCTTCTCCAGCTCCCACCCTACCTCTCCAAAAGCCTGTGTAACCTTAGTCTCTTTCTCCCAGGGAGCCTACTACACACAGCCAGTGTATGCTGCCCAGCCCCATGTTATCCACCACACCACGGTCGTCCAGCCCAACAGCATTCCCTCTGCCATCTACCCAGCACCTGTCGCTGCCCCCAGGACCAATGGTGTGGCCATGGGCATGGTGGCAGGCACCACTATGGCGATGTCAGCAGGTGAGGGCATCTCCATTGGTATCCATTCTTCCTCTCCAGAAGCTCATGACAGAGTGGAGAACACAGTCATGGAATTGACTGCAGCATAGCATGAGAAATCCTGTGTCGGGGGGCCTGCAAGCCCAGAGGAAGGACCCTCTAAATCTGTCTGCAGGGATGAGGGAAGCTTTCATGGAGAAGGGCGTGTGGAGCTAGGTCTTAAAGGGTGAACAGAGGCTTACCAGATAGGTGAAAGAGGGAAGCTCAATACAGGCAGAAAGGACATGAGTATGGCATGTTCACAGAATGGAAATGGTCTAGGCACTTAGAAAGTAGGGGTATGGAATAGGGAGAGTGGCTAGAGCAGTTGGCAAAGATAAGATGGTGAAGAATCTTGAATACCTTTGTTTAATAGGGAGCTAGTAAGGGGGCTTAAACGGAGGAGGGATGGGTTTGGTTTAAACATTTTCTCTGGCTGCAGAAACAAATGGGCCTGTGGGGAGGCTGTTGATTTAGTTCAGGGGAGAGATGATGCTAGGATCCTGGTAGAAGCAGGGAGCCCAGAAAGGAGGGCTCCGGACAGTGCTATTTAGCAGACAGGATCTTAAGGACCTGGCCAATAATTAATTATAAGGGATGGGAGAGGAGGAGTCCAGGATGACCCCTTCCCATTTCTGACTTATGCCACCTTGCAGGTGGAGGGTGGGAAGGGACACCAGAGGAAGAGCAGATTTAGGGAAGTCTGGATGTGTTGACACCCAGGGAGAATTAACCATTGGACATTCAGATAAAGAGCATGAGAAGAGAAGAGGGCGATGAAGACCTTAGAGACCCAAGTGTTAATGAATCAGCTGGGTCATGCTCCAAGGAAGAGACTATAAGGGGAAGAGGGGATGGGAGCAGGAGCGGGAGTGGGAGTTTGAGTTGTATTCTGCTCCTCATGTGGCAGTTGTTAAAGACCTCTCAGTCCTCAGATCAGGTCAGCAAGCTGTTGACTGTTTGCTCAGTGTCAGCTTTGTTCGGGTTCTGGGGACCAGAGAAGGATCACACCACAGCTCTGCCCTTGCGGAGCCCCCAAGTTAGTGGGAAATGGACACATAAACCAACAATTACCACTCAGTATGATATTTGTAACTACAAGAAGCATACAAAGAAAAGAGAAGGCCACTGAAGTAGAGTGATTGATTCTGCCCCTCGAGCATCGGAAAGTTTCCCTAAGGACTTAAAGCCTGGTAGAGTGGGGAAGGACAGACAGCAGGTCATCAGGCAGGCTGGGGAGTGGGGGTGCCCTGGTACAGCTTTTTGGGTTTACTTTTCTGTCTCTGGATGTTCAGGTACCCTGCTAACTACACCCCAGCACACCGCGATCGGGGCACACCCTGTCTCCATGCCAACATACAGGGCCCAAGGAACCCCTGCGTACAGCTATGTGCCCCCACACTGGTAAAGCCTGCAGCCCATCCAAGTGAGTGGGGCCCAGGGCGGGAGAGGTAGGAGGGTGAATAAATAGAGCAACAGCTTCAAAGCCCCTGGCTTGCGTCTGGAGCACAGGTGTCAGCAGGTGGCAGGCAGCAGTTATCAGTTGCTTTCCTGCTCTGGGTTTAGTAATATCACTCTTAATAATAGCTGTCACTTTACAGATATTCTAGATACTTCACAGGTTATCTCATAATCCTGACAGTAGCTCTACGAAATAAGGACCGTTAGCTCTCTTTTAGTTTACCATCAGTAAAAATGAAGCTGGGACTTGAATTCCAGTCCTTTGATTCTGAATTCCCTGCTCATTACTTTATAGTCTTACAGACTTTTTAACTGTGGGCCCCATTTGTCAAATGTAATCTTACCTAAATGAGATGTTAGCTGTGGTTGGAGCAGGGTGGAGAACCTGGAGCTGCCACAACCACCAGCCTCCCCACTGCCCCCAGCAGCTCCTGAGGCAGCGCCAGTGAACCCCGGAGCTTCAGGGCCCTACCTCATCATCTACCCTGCCCTCCACCTCCTCCAGGAGCTACTGATGCTGGAGCACATCTTCCCTGGGTAGAAGCCAGCAGCTCCACTGGGAAGGCACAGAGGTCTCCATTTAGGGGTATTCCCAAGTTGAGGGAGGGTGTCCAGAGGCTTCCTGAAGTGGCTACAGGAATATCACTATCACTAATGGCTTTCCCCTTCCTCCCCAGATCTGGAGTCACACATTGTATGCAACTACTCAAGTCTTACACAGGTGCTGGAGCAGTTCCCTAGCAGCACCACCTCTATTTGCAAGAAGAGACAACGGAAGTGCAAGGGTCACTTTATGCATTTTAGTGGTTTGGGTTATTTTTGATTTTTGTAAAAGCTGCTTTTTCTAATCTCCTGCCTCTCCCCAACTGCCCCCCTCTTAGCTGGCTGCCCTTCCAGCTCCACCTCCTCCTCCTACCTGACCAGCCACATCCTCTCTGCTCTTCTTTTCTTCCCCAAGCGCTCAGTCCCCAGGGATCCTAGTCTAGCAGCCAGCAGTGAGTGGAGTTTATTGCAATGGTTCAGCTGAAGGCTCAATTTCATTTGAAGAGCATAAACAGATGTGGCCCTCAGGTCCAGAGTAGGAACTCAGAGCTGTTGAGCAGGCCACATCTCTGAGTTTTTTTTGGGGGGGGGTGGGTGTTTCTTAAGATTAGTTTAGGACATTACCATGTCCTGACACAAATGAAATATCTTCTGAGAACCATTGCAACAAACCAAGAATAAAACCACCTGATTATATAGGAGTGTTGATAGCAGCTTGATACACCAGGCTGAGCACCTGGGAAAACCAGATTTTTTTCCTTGGGAGAACTTGGGGGAGGGTGGGGGAGGGAGGGCATGGTGGTGGGAAGGGAGAGGGTGCTTGCCTGCTGGCTTTGTTTGAAAGGTCTCTGGCCAAATTGGGCCTGGACCTTCTGATTTGCACAGTGATGTAAACTGACCTGGCACTTCCTCAAAAGGTGGTTTTGACCTGAGACATACCAAGCAGTTGCAGGGTGGTGGGACCCCTATGTCCCAAGACCTTGGAAGGCTAGGTGCCCTGTGTAATCCAGACCTGGGCCTCTGAGCCTTCATGGACCCACTTGGATGAGGAGCTTCCTCCTGATTGGAATGGGAACCTATGGCATTTCTCTCCCTTTCCCTCAGCCCTTCCCAGTGCCGAGGCTCACCTGTCTGTCTGTGGGGCTGGCAGACAGGCCACGCTCTTGGTTACCTTATGCCATTCATGGCCAAAGTGAAGGAACCCTATTCCAGGTGGGTGCTGGTGGCTCTGAAGGTCATGATAGTGAAGGAAAAGCAATAGCAATAAACATTTTATAGACTCATGGAACTGAAGGGACCTCAGCAATCATCTCATCCATTCCCTGTTTGACAGATGAGGGAACTGAGGCCCAGAAAGGAGGAAAGGACTTCCCTAGATCTCACAGTAAATTAGCATTAAATGCGGCCTTGCTACCCAGGGCCATGTTGCCTACAAAAATTTACCTAGGAATGGATTAGCTTGGTTTTAAAAAAATTAAGTCAGCAGTGCCCACACCTGGCAGACTCTGGAACAGTCTCTGGGCTTTTGTTTCTGCTCTTTTCCTTCATGGACTCCGAAGGCAGGGGCTGAAGACTGGGCGGAGGCCACATGGGGGCAGATGACAGGAACAGAAAATGCAAACGAAGAAATAGCATTTGGAAATTCTGTGAAGACATCTGCAACGTTTGTCCTATACCTGACTCCAACCCTAGGAGAGGGAGCAAGTGGGCTGAAAAGGAGAGGCCATGATTTTAGGACACTATCCCCTCATTCTGAGAGGAGAGGAAGAGGAGCTTCCTGAGAGGAGAGTGGGAACCATCAGGAAAGGAGGACGAGGATGAGGCCCAGGAGACTTAGGCTCATCTGGGAGAAGAGGTGCCCCAGGGACGAGGGGCCCCTTCTAGTCTCAGCCAGGAGCCTGGATTGCCCAGCATTGCTCTCTTGCCCTCCAGTGCTTGGCTGGGCCAGCAGCCCCTCTAGGGTGGAGCAGGAACCTGGCATTTTACTGTACAAAATGGGATCATTGAGAACATTTCAGACTTTTAAGTTTCTATTTTTATTTTAAATTGGTGCAAACTTGGATAGTCCCCCACCCCTACCTCCCATGTCTCCCTAAGGAGGAAAAAATTAGGACAAACCCATGGGCTGGAAGGACCTCAGAAGCTGTCCAGCCCTTCCCAGGAGGGCAAAAGCCCATCAGTATCCTTGGCCCAGAGCCAGTTTGGGGGCTCACCCTCCTGGCCTTGCAGGGATCTTCAGGACCAGTAAGGAAAAATCCAACTGTTCTAAATGGTCTGTTTAGTTCTGGGATGCTGAAGAGCTTTGGTTTTGAAACAACAAAGTTTTCCAGTGTTAATCCATTTTTTGCAAATACCTCCTCCCATCTGCCTTGGTTTTGTAAGGGTGGGTGAAGGTTATTTTAGATTATGTCATATGTGTTTAAAAAATGCCAGAATAATACTGATAATAGTAATAGGAAACCTTTGCATTTGTCAGGTGCTTCATAAATTTCAAAGGACTTCACAGCCTTTAATTTACTAGCCCTGAGAGAGAGACAGGGTCAGAGTTATTACACCCATTAGACAATTGAGGAAACCCAGGTTATAAAAGGAAAAGGAACTTGCTCAAAGCGAGCAGAATGCTGGTATCCTGACAGACTTCCCAAACCCTGCTGCCTCCAAGTGGGCTTGGGTGGAACCATGGGGTGTGTGTGTTGGGGGGGGGGGGGGCGGGACCTAGAAATGACCTTGTCACTTTGCTCTTTCTATGAGTAAGTAAAAGTCCAACATCTCGTACCTCACAGTTCACACAGCAGTTTCACATACTTTCTCAGGTTTAATCCTTCCAACAACCTGTGAGATAGAGATTATTCCTCCTATTTGATCCGTGAGGAAACTGAGGCTCAGAAAGGTAAATTGACTTGCTAATAATCAGCAGAGCCACTTGAATCCCAGCCTGTCTGCTGTTTCTTTGCCTTCCACTCTGACTCCACACACAGGCTCACGTACTCAAGCGTCTATGCTCCGCACCCTGTCGTAGCCCCTAGTATGTAATTCAAGATCAAAGAGAGGGCCCAAGACAAAAAGAAGGCACTGAAAGGCGGTGGTCTGGAAGAGCCCAGGCTCAGCATTCCTTTTTCAGTGTGAGCTCACAGTTTAGCTGGCTCACCCTCTTGCCTTGACTGAGATCCACAAGCCTGGCCAAGCTTGGGGAGTCATTGCATAGGGACTGAGCCCAGGAGAACAGGGGTAGTAGTGTGCCCCCAGTAAGGTCACAGCTGCCTGTTGGGAGGTACCATAGCCATCATCCAAAGATTCTAGATAGCCCAGTGGTCAGGCTGGACAGAAGGTCAGAGCTGGAAGGCCCTCTCTTTGTAGGAAGGTGCAGGCAAGCCAAGAGGGCATGTCCACATGACATTTTGAGCTGCTGAGCTGGACCAGCATGCAAACCCCTGTCTCTATCCCACTTCACTACTTCTCCCATGTGCCATAAGCATGGTGGCCAGGTTCAGAGGTGAAGGTGGTTTCAGTTACCAGATCCTCTTGGCTTCCCCCACTTCTACCTGATACCCTCTCTTTACAAGCCTGGGGCCAAAGAAGTTTGAGTCTGGAAGCTGGACTGTCCCTAGGTGGTAAAAGCCTGAAACAATCTTTTGCCGCATTTTGGGGGGGAGGTGGGGAGCATATTTAATTTCTTGCCCACGACACAGGACAGTTGCTGCTCCTTCTCTCACTCTTGGCAGTGACTCTGCAGTATATCTCCTTTCCCAGACACAGTTATTCTGTATTGTATTCAGCAGGGACACAGACACACATATCTGTCCAGAGCTTTCTTGGTGTACAAAGTACTTTGACATTGATTGCCAAAATCCCCGTTTTATATATGAAAAAACTAAGGCTTAGAAGGCTTAGGAGACTTGCCAGAGGTTACTCAGCTTTAAATGAATGCCAAGATTTGAACTCTTCAGTCCGCTGCTCTTTTGCTGGCACCTGCTGGGTGTCTGAGTGGCAGGCCTGAAGAAGGGATGGGCTACGTATCTGTGCCAGAGTAGAGGAAGGCTCAATGGAAGGCTTGGGAAGCTTAATCCTTCTAACTGAGCAGATTTTTGTGAGCTTTTGCTTTGGGCCACAGCCTGTGAGGAACCCTGGGAATATATCCAGCTAGCAGCACAGGGAGGATGAGAATTGGCAACAAAAGGCCTAACTTGAATAAAACACTTTGGGGTCATGATGCTCAGGACTGAAAACACATTCAGTGGCAGCCTGAGGCATCCTTTCCATTGAAAGACCCATGTACCTGGGACGCCTGCGCACCCTTGCTTTCTGACCCGGAGAGCCTGGCCACTGCCCAGATCCAGTGGACTGGAAATTCAAGGGGACCTGGTGTGGTGCCGAATAGCCAGAAGCATTCTGGACTAAAGTCCCTAGGCTTGTCCCTAGGCTTGCTTTTCCCATGGACAAGAACGAGGACCTAGAGAGACAATGAATAAGTAGGCTTCATGCATCCCTACCCAACCCTTTCCCTGGCTTCACCCAAATTGTTCCCTGTTTAAGGTGTTTTACTCCCGGAGATCTGCAGGGACTTCTTTGGAGTGGCTTACTTTGTCCTGAGGGGCCTTCAGAAATCAATCACATGGAGCATCATAAAAGTATGACAGGCCAAGATCTGGTGTCCCCATCGTGCAGACAAGACACAGGCCATATCCAGGGTCCCAGCAAGGCACTGTTTGAGCCAAGACTAGAGCCAGCATATCAAATTCCATTGGTTCTGCTCTGTGACAAGAGAGGGAGGGCCCAGAGGGGACAGGTCCCACTCCGGGCCTTGTGGTCTTAATCACAGCATTCTGGCTAGATCAGTCATTCAGATCTCACCACAGCATTTATGCTTCTCAATTGGAGTGACAGTATGTGGAAGCTCTGCTTTGACATCCTGTATGCCACCACATCAGTAAAAAACCCCTTGGCCGTCAAGTTGATTCTGACTCATAGCAACCCTATATAGGACAGAGTAGAACGGCCCCATAGGGTTTCCAAGGAGTGGCCAGTGGATTCCAACGGCTGACCTTTTGCTTAGCAGCTGAGCTCTTAAACAGTATGCCACCAGGGCTCCACCACATCACTACAGGGTGTAAGAGGAGCAGGTCAGGTAGTGGGCAAATAGGTAGCAGGCTCTATGCCAGTGTGCAGCCCCAGGAAGTTCAGACCTGACCCACCTTGGAAGGCAGTATCGCAGTGGAAGGAAGCCAGCTAGGCTAACTGATCAAATTCAACACCTGCGCCTCTGAGAGCTCAGGCTTCTATAGGCATGCCATGCTAGCTGCTGGATTTGTCCTTTACCTGTCCATGTCCCCCTCTCCTACAAAACTCCTTATTTTTGAAATGAGGCATTACATGGTTCTAGGGCCCAGCCTTCAAAATTCCTGGCAGACCAGCTTCAACATTCCACAGGCCAACCTTGCCTGAAGCCAACTTGAGTTCCTCTCCCTCGATTTCTTCAGTGAGTATTTGCTATCTTGCATGCTGTGGAGTTGAGCCCAGGAGTTGGATCTGGCTACCACAAAACCAGAAAGGGAAGCTACAGCACTCACTTCCCTGTGGCTGTATTCACAGTCCCTGGGTGTCCTTGCTGTGGCAGTGAGGCCCTATATCATTCCAGCCCCTGGTAGAGGGGTGTTTTCCTTCCTGAAAGGAAGTACCTTGCAGAGAAGTACCAGGAGTCAAATGGGTGAAATCAGCTTTGGGTCTGATCCCAGCAAGACCAGCATCTCCAGGCTCCAGACTTTCTCCTCATGCCTAGAGTCTGTGAATATGGGACTGGCCCAGAGACCTCCTTTGGGTCAACCAGATTATCTGGATCTATGGTGTGACTCCTTACTAAAGGGGAGGTAAGGCCAGGCCTGTAGCAACTTGTAGTTGTCCTATGATAACCTTTAAAGGTCCAAGGGCCTGTCCCCATCTCCTGACTTCAAGGCTTCTGCATCCTTGTTTCATATGTGACAGAGAAACCTATTCTCATGGCATGTAACATCCCTGTGAGAGAGCATTGTATATGATTTTGTATTTTTTAATTCATTTTAATCTACAGGTTGGAGTCTAATTTTTAAATTTTATTGGAACTCACATTTTAAAAAACAAATAAAAGCATTTAAAATAATAACAAACTTTTGACCGGTGTCTTCCAAGTAGTTTGATGAAAAAAATTATAGGTGTTTTTAAAACACAGCCTGGAGTGTAAAGATTGGAAAGCCCCATGGCCTCACTGTGTGTATGAAGTGTAAATCTGGTTTTGTTTTGTTTTGGATTCTTTTGGGTTTTTGTTCTGTTTTGTTTTGAAGATCAGATAGTGATCACTCTGAAAGATTGAAGCCAAGAATTTGTAACTATGATATTTACTGTAAGCTGTAGAACGTTCAATAACTATTAAAAAAGTTTCCAAAAAAAAAAAAGTCCTAGGTGACCAGACTGAGTGGTTCTTGGGGGATGGGGGCTACAGAACGAGTTTTCTGGGCTTTCTCCCCAGTTGATTCTAAACTTTTCTCCCATCAAGAAATACCTGATACGTCTCATAGTGGATGTGGCATCAGGTCTCACAGTTGAGAGGGAGATATGAAGTGGCAGTTTCGGCACCCTGGACCAAGCTGTGTGATACGGGAGCCCAGTGAGGCCATTAATGGTTAAGAGCTGACACTGTGGCTGGCGCTGCTTACTTCATGCTTGTTAACTCTATTCCTCACAACACTGTGAGGACAGCCCTGTTAGCCCCACATTTTCCTGCCCATCCGGAGGAGGCAATACCTGAGCTTTCTTAAAGGGTAGATGTGCCAGATGGGAAACTGAGGGAGGGACGTGGTAGTTTGAGTTACAGGAGGAGATTGACGGTGATCATGTGGCCTCCATCCAAACAGACATCAGGTGCTGTCAGTTTTATTTCCTAAATCTTTTAACTCTCTTCTGGGTAAAGCCACTGCCCTAGTCCAGGCCTGGGCTTCTTCTCTGGGTCATCATGTCCCTCAGTCCTTCCCAGGACCTGGCCCTCTACGGATTATGCTCCACGCTACGGCCAGAGCCCTAGTTTCAAGCCCCTTCTTCACTCCACCAGTTCATGGCTGTGCCTCTAAGTAATTCAGCCTCCTCAACTGGGGTGAAAACAGGCCTAGAGAGGCTAAACGACTTGGCTCACACTACCAAACCAAAAGCTAAACCAGTTGCCATCAAGTTGATTCCGACTCATGGTGACCCCACGTGTTGCAGAGTAGAACTGCACCATAGGGTTTTCAAGGCTGTGACCTTTCAGAAGCAGATCACAATTCTGAGGCGTCTCTGAGTGGGTTCGAATCACCAACCTTTCTGTTAGTAGTCTAGTGCTTAACCAGTTCACACTATACCTGTAATTAAAACTCAGGACTTCCTGCCAAACCTCACCCTGTGCCTCTGCAACCCTCTCCCCAGTCTTCCCTCCTGTCCTTGACCTGACTCATTCTCCCACCCAAAGGGCAGAAAGCACTATCATGGAGGGCACCTCTGGCCACAGGCACTGCCTGGGCTGTGTTATAGCACACAGGGCAGGATGGGACTTTTTCCCGGGAGCTCAGCTCCAGGTCACATTGACAGGGCTGAGGACCAGGAGCAGGCAGGGAGGCTGAGACCTGGGCCACTGTTCTAGCTTGTGGGGGAGGAGTGCAGGAATGAGGCTGGGTCACACTCATCAGAACTTTCCCTGACTCCAGCTCCCTCACCTGCTGGTATAGAGGGGGCAAGCCTGGGAAGGTGAGAGCCAGTAGGGCTTCCAGATGAAGGTGAGGGTGGAGGCCCTGAGGCCCAAGGGCATCGTACATATGTACATCATACATCCTACTCTTTTGGGAGCTGGCCTCAACACCCTCAAGAGACAGGTGAAGACACTGAGGGAAGGGTCATATGTTTCTCATCAACCCCACCCTTCCAAGCAGAAAATTGGGGCAGGCATGGTCTGGAGGGGAGCATGGTGCTTACCCTGGGGCCCAGCACTGGGATGGGGGTGTTCCTTACCTGGAAGTCTTCACCATGGCTGGCATTTTTTTGTGGCTCACTCCAGGCTGGGTGGGCAGATTGGGGAGAGGGCACCTGGAGGCCACAGTCTAGCCTTCCCATGGGGAAGGAGGCTGAGGCCAGAGAGTGGATGGGGTCCAGCCTCCTGCCCTACTCAACAAGTGCTGTCTCATCCCCCTCCCCGCCCCAGAGCGGGTGGTGTGTCATCCCAGCCTGGGCTAAAGCAGGGTTAATTGACTGAGGGGACAGCCACATTTGAAATGCCAAACCTTGAGATGCAGCTGCACAGCTGGCAAAGAGGGATACCAAGTGCACCCTGACGGCCCTAGGGAGCATTTCCTTGGGTGCACTGGTGACACCCACTTAAAAAAAAAAAAAAGTTGCCATCAAGTCAATTCCAACTCACAGTGACCCTATAGGACAGAGTAGAACTGCCCCATAGGGTTACCAAAGAGCAGCTGCTGACCTTTTGGTTAGCAGCCGAATGCTTAATCACTGCGCCACCAGGGCTCTGTTGACACCCACTAGTTGCCTAAAAACGGACACCTTGTTCTAGACCTTGGCAATCTTTGCTGCTCCAGAAAATTCCTCTTGGTGTCTAACCTGCCTCCTTGTCTAATTCCCCTCCTTCCCCCACCCTCTCCTAGTGCAGGTGAAGCTCTGTCTCTGGTGTCCTCAGGTGCCTCTCTCCGTTTCCTGCCCAGGCAAGAAGCCCCAGACACGAGCCTGTGTCCACATACCCTGGGGGGAGGTCAAATCTCAAAGTCTGTCTGCTCAGCCCAGGGTGGGAGCGTCCTCCAGCAGCTGCTAGGCCAGGCCCCCACCTCAGCTTCTGCTCTGGAGAAGCCAGGCCTCCCTCCTCCAGTCCCAGCATGGCCGCCCTTCAGCCCCAGTCCTGGGACTCCCCATGGGCTGTCCCTCCTTACACCTTCCCAGGTTCCATCAAGTGCGGCTTTCTTCCTAGTTCTTCAGCCTCCCCCGCATTAGCATTTAAATGTGTGCCCCTCTTCCACCTTTAAAAAACATACCAAACAACAGCAACAAGATTAATTAAACCTGTAGAGTGAGTTAAATTTAAATTACCTTTTGAGGAAAGAACCCTATCCCAGATCCATGAACTTTCTATGTGTGGATCTTACTTTGGTGGAAAATAAAATTCCATTGATTTATCAAATTCAAAAAAAAAAAAAAAATTAACCAAACTGAAAATTAACTTACTCTCTCCAGTAAAGCCTTACCAGTCATGCCTGGTTCTGCAGGGAGCTGTCTACATGATGGCACTGGCCCCATTTCCTCTCTGCCGTCTCCCTCAATTCACTGGGACTTGGCCCTGCCCTCACCACTCCCTTGAGGTGACTCCCACCCAAGTCCTTGTGTTGATTAACTCAGGGAATGCTGCAGTCCTGACTGCCCAACAGCACCTGGCCTTGTGGCCTACTCCTGCCCCCATACTCATCCTTGCCTGGTTTTCTTCCCAACTCCCTGGCAGTGCTCTCTCTGACATTCCACTGGAGTAGCCAGGGATCTTCCCTGGGCCTTATCCTGGGACATGCCCCCTACTTCCTAGCCCAGTCCTGGCATAAATACCCACCTGAGTGCTTCTAATTAGTCTTGTAGCCCAAGTTCGTCTCCAGAGAGCTTTAGGCTTTCACATCCAGATACCTCAGGACCTCCCACAGGGCTGTTTCACAGGCCCTGACTCACCCTGCTACCCTCAGGACTGTTACTTCTGTTTCCCCACCCAACTGGCCCAACTGCCCCTCATCCCTTGAGCCACATCCCACTACCGAGTCCTAGCAGTTCTGTCCTGGAAATCTTTTGAGTCCATCTGTTTCTTTCCACCACGCAGCCCGACCGCCATCGTCTCTTGCCTAGATGGCTGCATCAGCTTCCTTGTGGTACCCCTGCTCCTCCTCTTCCGCCCATTCTTCACACTGTGGCCAAGAGTGAGCTGATGTAGCATGCTTTCCCCTTCCTAAGCCTTTTAGAGCCTCCTTGGCACCCTTGGTGCAAGGCCAATGGCTTCCCAGAGCCCACGTGGCTGGCCTGCTGCTGCTCCCTGGCTTGGGTCTCCATGCCCCAGTCACACTGTACTTCTTCCAATTTCTCCAGCACTTCATGTGTCTTTTGATCCCTCGCCTTTCCTCGTGCTGTTCCCTCTGCCTAGAACACATTCCCACCTCCCACATTCTCAAGCCCCCAATATGTCTTGCTTACCCCCAGTCATCCTCCAGGCTTCACATGACTCACTTTCTCTAGAGCCGTACTGTCCAATATGGTGGTCACTAGCCACGTGTGGTTTTTGAGCGCTTGAAATATGCTAGCTCATATTGAGATGTGCTTTAAGTGTAAAATACACACTAGGTTTTACCAAAAAGAATGTAAAAGGGGTTATTAATAATTTTAAAATTGATTTTATGTTGAAGTGAAAATATTTTAGATATTATTGGGTCAAATAAAGTATGTTACTACTGTAATTAAAATTAAGTTCACCTGTTTCTTTTTGGCGTCCCTGGGTGCTGCAAAAGATTAATGTTCTTGGCTGCTAACTGAAAGGTTGGAGGTGCGAGTCCACCCAGAGGCGCCTCAGAAGAAGAGCCTGGAGACAAGTCAGCCATTAAAAACTCTATGGGGCACAGTTCTACTCTGACACATAGGGGGTGGCCATGGGTTGGAATCAACTTGACGGCAACTGGTTAGTGGTCTTTCTTTGTACTTTTAAAAAAATGTGGCTACTAGAACATTTTAAATGTGTATGGGGCTCACATTCTATTTCTGTGGCCAGCACTGCCTTCAGACACTTCAGTGAGACCCAGGTGAGGTTAGGGGCCTCCTCAGGAGCCCCTGCTTCACTGATGCCAGGTCACCACCTGCCAGGGAGCAGGCCCTGGGAGGGAGAGATGGTCTGCCTGGCACACGGTGCCCAACCCAGCGCAGCACTCAAGAGCAGTGTGCTGAATGGACAGACGACCTGGGGAGGCAGCAGGAAAAGAAGCTCCTCACAACACCACTCTCCCACCTTTTATTATTCAATAAATGGATGGGGATGTGAGGGTAGGACAACAGCAAAGTTTCAATAAATAAAAGAAATGGGGTCGGGGCAGTGGGCCCGCGCCTGCACGGCACCACATAAATAACCAGGTTGCTGAGCAGAGTTGGGGGATAGGTGCTGGGCCAGGCAGTCACCCGTGCTGCCTGGGGCTGGAGGACAGATGCACCAACACCACAGGGACACAGGAACCACTGAGGCCAGAGGCGCCTCTCTAGCCCCATCCCCCCATCCCCCAAGCTCCTGAGATCTTGCGGGAGGGGGCAGCTGGGCAGGCTGGGGCTCATGCACCACAGCCCTGCCCAGGTCAAGTCTGTTTTTCCATTTTCATTAAAAACAGTGGGGAGAGGGGCATGCACATGCATTAAGCCCCTTCTGTAGGTAGAGCATGGATGAATAGCCCCATGGGGGCCTTGAAGGCGGAAGCCCCAGCAGTAGCAAAACGGGGCCAGGTAAAGCTACTAATGGGAGGGGGTGGCACAGAGTCAGGCTCATCCCCCACACTGGACCCAGCCCAGAACCTGCAAGGAGCTGGAGAGGCCTTGGGCACCAAGACGTCCTTTTCTCCCCACTTCACAGTCAAAAAGCTGGGACCCAGCGATGGACAGGGACTTTTCAGGATTAGAACCCAGGAATTTAGCCCCCAGCCCAGGGCTTTTTGGTGCCCCTTCCCTTTACAGGACCTGCTGGAGGAAGAGGTGCCTCTGCTCTGGGGCCCTGTACAGAAGCAGGGATGGGGCCAGGGGTGCCCAGCAGAGGGTCCGTCCCTTCCACCAAAGTTACGCTACCTGCTGGTACAGAGAATCCTGCAGGCTCCTAGGATCTGGCCAGGGCAGGTGTAGCGGCATCCTGCAGGGGAGAAACGGGGGCAGCAGGGGCCTGGGGTGGGCTCTCGCTCTGCTCCTGCACAGTGCCTGCCAGCTGGCCTGCCTCCCCACTAGGTGGACGGTCCCACTTCCAGGTCTTGGCTTCTGCTGTTCTGTCCACTGGGCCACTGCTTCTTGGTCCTCACAGGCCCAGTTGCAGCTCTACCTCCTTCAGGAAGCCACTGGAACCTCCCAGAGCTGGGCTGCAGTGTCCTCAGACTAGACAGCCCTTCAGATGACCAGGTTGCTCTCACTTAGCCGGACCACATAGCGGCTCTCCTGGGGGAGAGGTGAGGGTCAGAGCTGAGTCGGGGGCCTTCTGGGCTCCAGGTGCCCCTGCCCAGGGCCCCCTGCACCCTACACCTCCCCTGTCTTTGGTAAGGGTTGGACCATGCGCCCACAGACACCTCCCCTCTCTGGCCCTCACCTCAGCCTTCTTCTCCAGTGGGGGCTTCAGCCACTTGGTGTGGTTTGTGCCGCTGCTCAGCAGTGCCCGCTGCTCAGCGGGGAGGCCAGGTTGTGAGGAATCAGGGAAATCACCCCCTGAGGGCCCAGCCTCTGTGATGGTCTTCACCTCAGATGCTGCTGAACTTGTCCGCTGCTCAGGAATTCGAGCCACACGGAACCTATGAGGAGAGGTGGTGCAATCCTCCCGTTAGAGGTGGGGAATGGCAGACGCAGTGAGGGCAGCACCTGCCCAGGGTCACACAGCAAGTTTATGGGTCAAATCCTGAACCTGTCAACACCTGAGCCCGAGCCCTTCTCAGCGCCCTCCCACCTGCAGATGAAGCGTTCTCTCTGTACCCAGCTCCTGGGCACCCAAGCCCTAGATTGCAGGTAGACTGTCCCTTGCCCTCAGGGGCCCCAGGTGCAGTGGGGATCAAGATCCTGCCTGCCTTGAGGACCCAATGGCTCCAAATGAGACAGAGCATGCTGGGAGGTCTGGACTTCTCTCTGGCCACCCCCACTGCTCAGAGAGTCACACTGAAGCACAGGAAGGGGTGTCCACTGATGAGCAGGGTGTTTAGGGTTGACCCAGGGCCCTGCCTCCCCACCCAGCTGTCGTGTCTCTCCCTGACCCTGCAGTCTCTGTGCCTGCCTCACCTGCCCACAGACAGGATGGTGATCTCCCCCTGGCGTCCTGTCTTGGCCCCGGCCTTAGGAGCCCGGGCTGAGCTGGGCAGGAAGCTGGGAGCAGGAGTGATGGCTGCTGCAGCCTCAGGGGACAGCAGCACCTCGGGCCACTTCTTCTGGCTACATCGGGAGCAGCAGGAACCAGAGAGTGAGGCCAGGCCCTGCACAGTGTGGAGGTGGTGGCGATGTGGGCAGATGTGTGGCATGCTGGGGGTGCCTGGTGGCAGCCTGCAAAAAAACACACGTGGGAACCCAGGGCCAGGAGACCCCAGGAGGTGGAGGAGGGGCATCAGAGTGACAGGAGAGGGAAAATACCCGGGTGGGGAGTCCTCAGGAGGCAGGCTGATCATCGGTGTGTTTTGGCCTCCCTCTTGCCCCACCTGACCACTCACCTGGGCACAGGCCCATGGTTTGTCTGCACCAGCTGTTTGCTGTGATACTCCTTCAGCAGCTCCTCCAGGGCCGCCGCGTTCTCTGTGGGCAGCTGCAGTCAGAGCCCAGCTCTGGCCATGAGGGGCAGTGCCCCACTCCCAGTGCAGGCCTCCCCTACCTACTACCCACCACCCCCAACCTGGGCTGTGTGCCTCTTCCTCCACCCTCATCAGGCAAGAACAGGAGGAAAGGGGCCTGCACTGTCAGCTGTACTCAGTCAGGAGGGCCAGGCTGGCCCAAGGCATCACAGAGGAGTGGGGCAAAGCAGGGCTGCCTCACAGGCTCTGGGAGGAGACCCTCCTCTCCAGGGCACTGGGGCAGGTCGGACAATCCCCTCACCTTTCTTCTCTGTGATTAGGCGCACCAGGACCCCGATGGTGTCCTCGTTGGCATCCTCGGTCCGGTAGGCAGGGTTGATACCTGGGGAAGAGAGCAGAAGTACCATGATCTCAGGAAGTCTGAGGGGGTACTACAGGCTCGGGAGCTATGCCAGGATCTGCCAGCAGAGGGCGCCCCAGACCAGATTCACAGCAGCCAAGGCCATGCGTGCATGTGCCTCTGTGCGTTTAGGTGGCAGGGGTCCCCAGAGACCTGCACACGTGGGACTCTTGGCCTCAGCCTTGGTTCACAGAAGCTCATGATCAACTTTACAACCCAGCATCGCCACTTCCTGCACCCAAAAATCCCAGATACTTAGAGGTTTTGGGGGCTATCTGAACTCCTGGGTCCCTGCAGAGTGAGGCGAGCCTTCAGCCTCTTCTGGGCCTGCCCTCTCCCTTCCTCAGCCTCAGGAAGCTGTGGGCTGCCTCCCTGCCCAGAGCCCCCATCTCCAGCACACACAGCCATTCCAGGCCTACTGCCTCCTGCACATCACCCTGTCTATATAACTATTTAACTGAGAGCCCTTGATCAGCGTGGGCCAAAGCCTCAAGGGTGTGAGAACGGAGCCACTGTGATCAGTCTTGGGGCCAGCAGCAAACAGCTCCTAGGACTTCCACCCAGACAGCAGCTAGCAGTTAAACGGAAGTCACTAGATTAGGAAAACAAGTGCCGTCCTAGGTACAATGACCCTGAGTTGCCATCTTTCTGCCTGCCTGCCCCCTCCAGACTTCAGTGTCAGGAGTTGAGAGGGGCTTGGGCAAGCCCCCAGGCAGCCTGGGGAGCTGGCATGGGAGATGCTATTTCAATTTTGACTCTGCCACAGGCTCCTGTGGGCCCAGAGCAGTATATGTGCATGTGGGGGCACCCTGTCCTACTGGTCTTCAGGGAGAGGGGGAAAGGTGGCAGCATCCCAGGGTAGGAAGGAGGAATGTGCCTCTCCTTCTGGCTCCAGGACTTGTAACTCAAACCACAGCCTGGAGCTGAAACTTGAGCCCCTCTCAGTGCCTGCTCCTGACACTGGGAATTCCGCCTGCTCCAGGCCAGAGGTTGCACTGAATACGAAGGAGGCAGTCTGACCCTTGAGCCACACATACAACTGGAGCCCCCAAGGAGTCCAGAACTCTTCAGGTGGACAGGGCCTCACCCAGGGCGAGAATCCTGCTGAAGCCACTTGACCAGCTGTTCTGCCTCTGCTCTGCTCCCGTTACACCTCAGGCCACCTTGTCCTTCTGTCCCCTTTGTAGTCTGCAGCTGTCACCCCTGTGGCCCCAAGTGTAGCACCCCCAGGAAGCTCTCCTGATTAGCCCTCTCCCTGGCAGAGGTAGGTTCCCTCTGGGAGCCCCCGAACTGGGCTGGGGCTGTGCTAGCCCATGTCCTTTGGCCTCCCCACCCAGACCCCAGGCTGGGGCTCACCGCTGCCTCCGCCTCCGGGGCCAGGCCCGACCTCCTTGTGGGCTGTGCAGTGGTAGCCCTTCCGCTTGAGCAGGTTACACACCAGGATGCCCAGCAGCCCCATGAGGCAGAAGACGGGCACGATGGCGACCACCGCATACTGTGCAGCTGTCTCCTCGGGGCTGCCCGCCCGCGTGCCGTTCCCAGACTGCCGGGTCTCCCCACTGCTGCCGGCCCCTGCTGCCACCTCCACACCACGCCGGGCCCGACGCCCCCACACTGAGCACCACGGAGGACGGGGGCAAGAAAAGGCAGAGGCAGAAAGAAACACACATTCAGAGAGGCAGAGAGGGTGTATGGAGGTAGTGGTAGAGGACTGAGGTGTCCAGAGCAGCCCACTCCCCGCCACACTGGGGAAGCAAAGGCCAGTTCACCCCCTTTCCCTCCCGGAGCAGATTAACCAGTCAGCAAGGTATGCACAGGCTTACTTGTGTTTACTTAACTAATCTGTGGTGTACAGTTTCACATGGGTTGTGAAATTGTACACTACAGATTAGTAAGTAAGCACAAGTAAGCCCCTGCATACCTTGCTAATTACTGGGTAATCTGTCCCTGCCCCCTCCTTTCGGCCATCTGATCCGTCAGCCTGAGCAAGGCCTCTGTCTTGCTGCTTACTGCAGCCTCTTCTGGACAGCCAGCCCCTTAGTCCCCTGTCCACCCATCATCTTGGGGACAGAGGGGTGAGCAGAAGGCACACACAGCACACGCGTGGACACAGGGACCTAGGATGGGCCACCCCATGACTCAGTCCGTGGATTAGTTGCCTCAGAAAATGACTGATCCAATGGGTGAGCGGAGGTGTGTGCACATGTGCGAGTTTTTGCATGTGCACCTTTGTGTGTGTGCACGTGTGCAAGTGTGTGCATGTGCGTGTGCTCACTCATCTGCACGGGTCTCTGAGGGGTTGGGGAGGGGGCTGGTCAGGATATGAGCCCACCAGCTCCAGGTGCCCAATCCCCAACCCCCATGCTGTGTGGGTCCAGCTGTGGCTGCCACTTGCTGAGCAGTCTCTGCTACTCAGAAACCAGGTGGGCAGACACACAGAGCCAGTGGCCACGTCCCACGGGTGTGCTCCTTCCCTAGGCCACCACAGTGAGAACCCCTCTGTCCCTAAACGATCACTGCAGGGGCTCCTGGGCTCAAGCTCGTCCCTCCCACACACGCCACCCCACCAGTCCTAGCCCCAAACTGCCACTCACCATTACAGCTGCGAGTACCCGGAGGTGCCCAGGAGCAGGGCTGACATGGAACGTGGGGGGCCCCCTCAGGAGCAAACCACCTGCAGGGAGGGAAAATGTTACTGGTTCCCCAAAATCTATCCTTAAGAGAGGCTGGACTCCTACCCAGTCACCCTCCTTGATACTGACCAATCCCAGTTAGCAGATGGGGAGACTGAGGCCTACGCGGGGTGGGGGTGACCCAGGGTCCTCGTCACGCAGCCATGAGCCCCACACCCCACCCATGGCTCACCCAGGCTGGCAGCCTCCACACAGTGTATCTCGAGTCGCCGAACCCGCCTGGGCCTCCAGCCTCCCTCGAGGGCTGCAGCAGGTGTGGGGTTGGCATGGGCTGGGGCCCCATGAGGCTGAGAATGTGCCTGGGGGGCAGGACCTGCACAACGTACCCTGCCCCAGGTCCTGTGGGGGGAAAGGGGAAGAACAGAGCCAGGAGCCGGGACTGAGGTCACTGGGGAAGCCAGGCCTAGTGGCTCCTCCACTTGTCCCCAACAGCCTTCCCAGGACTAGGCGATGGGAATGGACTAGGGCAGTGCTTACCAGGCTGGGCTCCTCCCCAGGCGGGCACTGCCAAGGTATCGTCGATGCTGGAGTGGATGGAGGCCAGGGCAGCAGCTGTAAGAACAGTGGGTAAGAGGGCGTTGAGGGCGGCAGAAAGCACCAGAGCATGGGATCTCTGGGGTCATCCATCCACAACCCACTTCCCTGAGGCCTCCGGAGGGGGACAACTGACCACACAGGGCCACCCCATCCAGGCTCCAGGGACACTCTTCTAACCCTAAACCTCATGCTGCATGTGAAAACTGTCCTGCCCCACGCCTGTTGCATCGCCACCCACATGGGCAGGGAGAAACCACATCTGCTTCCGGCAAGTGCTGGAAAGCCCCAGCCAGGGCTGGATCAGGATCTCAAGCTCTTGGGTCTCTGAGTCACAACCTCTCCAGCTAGCCAGGAGGATGAGGAGGAAATGCTTCCGAATTCCTCTCTCAAATTCCGCCCCTCTTCCTGTTGCCTTGGTTGCCTTCCACCACCATCACAGCTGGACATGTCATTAACTGGCTTCTGCTTATCCTCCCCGGGGCCAAGTCTGCAGCTGATGCTTCCTATTCCAGTCTCTCTGCGTCTTCACATCCTCCTCCATGACCTCCCACCACGCAAGGCCACCCTGCTTACACCCCTGCACCGAAACAGGGCAGGGTACATCCCAAAAGAATGTGACCCCTCCCCCAGCCCATTCCACTGGGACAGGAGCTCCCTCTGCCTCCCATTTTCAGGTGTGACCTGTCTCCCTTAATCCCTTCTGCTGTGGGGAGACCCCCATCGTCTCTGGTTTGGCTGGTGCTGGCTTGGGGGCGGGGGGTACAGAGCAGTGCAAGCCACTCTTAAGGGCAGAGGAAATGCCACACGAGGCTCTGGGGACTTCCTCCTTCCCCAGACCTGGCTCCCAGCACCTGCTGGACCCTGGAGACCTCCTGCACTGGAGCAGCCAGGACTGAAGCCACGTCTTGCTCTCGCTGGGTTTCCAGTATCACAGCAGAAAAACGGCCCCCCCAGACCAGACTCTAAGTTACCGCCTGAGGCTACAAGTCTGTAACCGAGTCCCATGAGGCTCTGGGCAGTTGGCCAGTCTCTGATTCTGGGATCTGGACTCTGGGGTCCCCGTATCTGAGGTGCTAAGGTTCTCAGGCTCTAAATCCCAGGCCTCTTCTGCCCGATTTCCTCTTTTCCTGGCCCATCCTCCTTGCTGCTCTGTTCCCACGCCTAGCATCTTGCCCTCAGCCATGCTGGCCTGTCTACAAATGCCAGCAAGTCCTGCCTTCTCCCTCCCCGCAGGGTAGACCAGGGGGGTGTCCAAAGGTTGGACTGCCTCAGACTCTTCAAAGGAAGAGCTGACTACCCAGCACCACCCAACCATGGGTTCCTCCCTGGAGGGCTGGGGTGCAGGGCTCAGGACTCAGCTCCTCAGCTCCCCATGGTCCCATCCCCAGCTCACCACAAGGAAGCAGGACAGGGACCAGTGCAGGGGGCTCAGCTTCATCATCAGGCCCAGGGCGGTCGCCAGCCTAGAGCAGATGGAAGGAGGCTCAGTGGAGGGCAGGAGGAGGCCAACAGGGCTGCACGGGGGCTTGCAAGGTGCTGCAGGGGAGGCTGAGCACTGGGCAACTCAGCCTACACCACCTGCTGAAGCCTGGGTAGAAGTGGGGGTGCCCTGTGAGGGGCCAGGAAGGGGAGGCAGAGGCTCTGCCAGGCTTGTGAGGCTTCCCAGAGGAAGGGCTTCTTCCTCTTCCATAAACAGCCAGGTGCCCTGGACCATCGCCAGGGGAGCCTGTGAGGCAGGAAGCCTGAGGTGGCCTTTGGGGGAGAAGGGGACTGAAGGGGCTGGCACCCCTCCCCCAGCCTCTCCACCCTCATCTCCAACTCTCCAGACTCTTGCCACCCAGAACTGCTTATAGGTCCCCAAGCATGCCGGCTCTCTGTCCTCACTCTTGCCATTTCTGCTCCAAGGAAGACCCTTTCCCCAACGCTTCAAATTCCAGTACAAAGACCTTTTTCCAGAAGCTTCCTTAGACCTCACCTTTCCCCAAAGCTAGGTCAGGGCCTTCTCTTGCCCCCAGAGCTCCTGTGTGTGCCTCACTCCTACCCCATCACATTCCTAGTCTTTCCACGTGGCCATGGCCCCCTGTCTGCAGCTGGTTGGCCCCCCAGGGAGGGCTGGGACGTGTCTGATTGTATCTCTGCCCCAGTGCCAGGCAAGGGCTGGGGTTGGGCAGACCTGTGGGGGTGGGGGTGACAGTGATGGCCAGCACTCAACCACCAGTCACCTCTTGAGCACCTACTGTGTGCAGAGCACCTCCTGTGTGCTAAGCACTGCCCTCAGTACCAGGGCAACAGGTATGACAGGACAGACAAGGTCCTGTCCTGGCGAGCTCACATTCCAGAGAGTGGTCCTCTGCCAGAAGGTAGAAATCGCCAAGAAAAACAACCAAAGCAGATGAGAGTGATGGGGCAGGAGGGGCTCGAAGAAATGTCAGTGGTGGCTCCGCGGGACCCTCACTTGAGACGAGGCCCCCTCTCTCAGACCTTTTCTCCTGAAATAAGCCTCCAGCCTAGTCTTTGGAGCCAGTAGACAAGGTTGAAACAGCAGGAAGAAGGATCTGCATTAGACAACAAAAGGGATTGTGGCAAACCAGGAGTTCCATCATGTACTTGCAAGAGGACTGGCTTCAGGGTCACGTGGGTGAGGGAGGCCCCATTTGTCTGGCAGCAGCAACAGGCCACACACAGTCTCTGAGCCCCAAGGGGCAGCGCCCCCGTTTCCTATGCCTCGGAACAGGAAACAAGGCCCATGGCTCTCCGGCAGGCTGGGGAGACCCTGCCTGGAACCCGCACTGTCTAATGCCAAGCCTTGTGGGACAGCCGGGCTGAAGTAGATCCCAGATCATGTGAAGGCCCCTTGCCTGTGGGCGGCCGGGCATCCTGACTGGAAAAGTAGTGAGGAAACCGATCTGCCTGACCTCGCTGCCTGGCCCTGCACAGACCTTTCTGGGCCAGGGGTGTGAGTTACGTCCCAGGGGGAGGGGGAGGGGCGGCAGTCACACCATCCTTGGGACTCTCCAGGTCACGGGCAGCAGCTCTGGGCCCCAGGCCAGCTCAGGGGAAAACCAGGGGTACGAAAAGGCCAGCCACAGAACAGGGTGAAGGCCACACCTAGCAGTCAGCACTCAGCAGATGGTATACCCTGATTCACCCACCCCTTTGTCCCTCCTCAAGTCTGGTCACCAAGTCTTCCTTTCCAGTTTCTGCCCCCAAAGTGTCCCTACCCCTGGCCCAGGCTCACCTCCCCCCAAGCCCTTCTCCCCATGACCCTCTTCTCTGTTCTCCAAGGGACCCAACCCACAGACCTGACATGAACCTGAGGTCCTCAGGCTGTCCCCACATCCCTGCCCAGCCCCCAGCCCCAGCACTCCTTCATGTCCCGGGTGGGCCCAGCGGTGTGGGGGAGAAGGGGGAGTGAAAAGTGTGGGGGAGAAGGAGAGTGAAAATTGTGGGGCCAAACAAGCACAGAGGAGAGAGCCCCTATCTCATCCTGTACCCTGGTTGGCACCAGTTGAGTGACCTAAGCCTGCAGGGGGCGCTCTGTGCAGAGGAGGCTCCCTGTAAACTAGACTTCAGGGAGAAAAACGTGGCCCAAAGGCCCAGACACGATGCCAGCAGGGGCCCACTCACAGACACTCATTGCCTAGCATCCTGCGCCTTCTAATTATGTGCCTTCTAATTACCCCAAACCGGCACTTACTCCAGTCTGGCTGCCCAAGTCTCTGTTTTCAGCCAGCACCCCCAGCCCCCACTCAGCCCAGACGGGACCCTGATGGACCAGCCTGGCTGCCCTGAAGACCTCGTCCACACTGGTGCACACTCTTGCTGCTCCGGCCCCCTCCTCACACGCACTCCTTCCCCACTTAGCCTGTGGCGTCTAATCCCTTAGCCCTGGAACCGTGACCTAAAAGCAAACTCGTTTAGAAGCCCCTCAGCCTATCTTGGCAGCTACGAAGGCCTCATCCCCACCCCTCTGCCTTGTCCTGAAGGCTGAGCAGTCAGTGACCTTCCAAAGCCAAGTGCTTCCTGAGGGCTTCCTGGAAGAGGGTGTCAGAGAGGGGCAGAGCAAGGCCCCAGGAAGGGCGAGCACCCTCAGCCTACAGATGGGAGAGCTCCTCTGCAGCTGGAATAGGATGGATTGAGCGCTCTCCCAGTAGCGTCGTCTGACCCAGGGGGGTTTTAGCAGAGAAGAAAGTTAGCTTAGAGATCACTCCTCCCCAGGGTCTCCAACCTGGGGGCCCATCCCCACTGCCAGCAACTCCCTGTGGGACAAGAGCCCACCGCTTCACCTTACTGGGTCTCAATCTCCTTGTCTGCAAAATGGGGATGCTTATCTCCCGTGGCAAGGCTGTCATGAGGCTTATATGACATAATGAGCCTAAAATAGGTCATGTGATTCCCCCACCCCTTTTTTCCCCTCTGCACCGCTTGTGCTCGTCACGGTTTGTAATTAAGTATTTGTTTGCTTACTTGTTTATTGCTTACTCCCCACTAGACAGTAGCAAGGGTGGGAATGTCTGCTTTATCTACCACAAAACCCCACACTCAGCCTAGTGTCTGGGGCCCAGCCCAGGCCCCCACAAAACAGACTCCTTGAAGTGGGGGGAGGGCTTCCTCAGACTTGCCCCTCCTCCAAAAAAAAATGCTAACACAATTAGAGTGAGAAATTCCCTGGAAAAAAGCCAACTAGCAAAGTCCCGGCCCTGGGCCCCAGAGAGAGGTGGAAGCTGGAGGCGTAGAGCCCCAGGGAAGTACAGCCAGAGAGAGGCCTCAGAGAAAGAGGAAGCCAGCCCACTCCGCCCGCCCAGTCCACCGGCAACTTCTCCTTTCCCAGAATTGAAGCTCGGGTCACCCAAGCCTCTGCCATGTCTCTCTGCCCCAGCCTGGGTTCCTCCTCTCCTCCCATACGTTCCCCTGTCCTCGCCTTGCTTCTCCCTCAAAGGCTTCCATCGTCAGCTCTACCGAACCCCAAATCCTGAAGATCATCCCACCCTGCCCCTCTTGCCTCCAGTTCAGACCTACCCTGCAGCCAAGGTGTCCTGGAAAAGTTTGGCCTTGGCCCAGCCCCTCACTCTCAGATGGTGTCCTGACCCACCCCAGCCAAGCACCCCTCCCTGCATACACACTACAGCCACCTGATCTTCTTTTGGGCCCTCGGACACACTTGCCTCTTACCCTAGCCCTTGTACTGACTGTTTCCTCTGCCCTGAAGCCCCTCCCATCACTTGGTCAACACCTCTTCCTTCAGAGCTCAGCTCAAAGTCACTTCCTCCTGGAAGCCCCCTCCCACCAGCCACCACTTCTCCTTCAGCATTAATCTCCTTCCTGCGTGTGATGATCCTGTGTACCAGCCCCTCCATTCCCAATGCCAAGCACAGGGCCCGCCCCTGGTATGTAGATAGGTGGGGATGTGGAAAGGCACTCTCAGTAGAGGGTAGAGCCTATGCTAAGGTAGGGAGGGCTGGAGAGCAGGGTGATGGTTAAGGAGCCCAGAGCTTGGGGTTAGGCTCCCTTGGGGATATACACCATGGAAGACAAGTGCTGCCATCAGCCTGCCTTGCTCTGTTCTCCACTGGCTTTGTGGCTAGGGACCCCCCTGCAGAGGGCTGCCCGGAGGATAAGATGAGAGAATTCACATTAAGCCCTCAGCACAGGGCCTGGGGCAGAGCAATAACCATCACAAGAATATTGAATACACCATGGACTGCCAAAAGAACGAACAAATCTGTCTTGGAAGAAGTACAGCCAGAATGCTTCTTAGAAGCAAACAGGGCGAGACTATGTCTCACATACTTTGGACATGTTATCAGGAGGGATCAGTCCCTAGAGAAGGACATCATGCTTGGTAGAGGGTCATCGAAAAAGAGGAAGACCCTCAATGAGATGGACTGACACAGTGGCTGCCAAAACAGGCTCAAGCATAACAATGATTGTGAGGATGGCTCAGGAGTGGGCAGTGTTCCGTTATGTTGTGTTGTACATAGGTTCGCTATGAGTTGGAACCAGCTCCATGGCACCTAACAACAACTGCAGTCTGTGCCTCAGTTCCCTCATCTGTAAACTGGGGACGGGGTAATGGCACACACCTGACAGGGAGGTGTGACGTATAAATGAGGAATTCTCATTTGTGTTTACGGGTAGTGCTCGGCACTGAGCCAGGCTCCACCAGCGGTATCCAATTAGCCGCGGAGAAAATCTGAAGGTGGGGGTGTCAGAGAGGTAGAGGAGTCTGGAAAGGTCGGCAGGCAGTGCCCAGGTTATACCGAGCCTCACCTACAAGCTGAGAAGCTTGGCCTTCGCCAAGGCCTACAGGAGCCTTGAAGGGTTAAGTAGGGGAGAGAGAGATGTGTAACAATTCGCATTTCAGAGGGTTCACTGGGCTGCCTGCCAAGTGGAGGCAGGACTGAGGGAGATGGTGGTGGGAGGCAGGTACCTAGTATCTGGCAGGAGCTCTCTGGTGTAGGGCCTGGAGCAGAGGGGGTCAGGAGGCAGACACTTCTGTTTCCCAGCCAGCTGCTCCACAGTCTGTGGACCTCCCTCAGCTCCAGGGGCAAGGGTTGCCTGGAAACACAGCTGGACATGGGCCTCCCCCGGAGGTGGCTGCACCCGAAGCAGGAAGACAAAGGCCACCCGTCAACAGAGAAATCCAGGTTAGCGAGGAACCCGATCGTTCCCTGGCAACTGGGGCTGAAATAGGGCAGTGCCCACAGTAGGCGGTGGTGAGAGCAGCTAGGCCTGCCTACTTCCCATCCTCTACCCTAGGCAGGGACCCACTTCATCTTGCAAGTGAAATGAACAGCCCCGTTTCACACCTGGGTAAACTGAGGCCGGGGCAGTGTGGGTTACACAGTCAGTAAATGGTGAAGCAGAGATGGAGCTCAGGTCTGTCTGACTCTACCTTCCATCTCATTTTTAAGTGCTTGCCTCGTTTCTGTCTCCCCTCACTCTCGGGCGTAGCCCAGGACTCAACGTATAAATTCTCGGAGGAGTTGCCAACATACTGGTGGAGGCTAGTGAGCTAGTAGCATACAGCAGGTGGTTCAGCTGAGGGTGTATGCACACAAAGGACCCAGAAGGGCCCCCAGGAAGGAGATGCTGCCCCCACCCCAGCAGTCTATGGGGCCTCTGAGATTTGCCTGCATCAATACTCATTCGCATATTGTCCTAGTCTGTGCCAGCTCTGGTGGGAAGGGGTACTAGGAACTGTAAGAAGCAGGAAGGCTGGGGAAGGCCCAGAAAGCTGGGAAGGCTGGGAATTCCCAGACGGAGAAGAGGCCCAGGGTGGGGCCCTGGCTCCCTAGGGCTTTGGGCTGGGGGCCCAAGATGTGCAGAGGTTGGCTCAGGGTCACCCAGCAAGAAGAGAGCCCCCATTCCTGCCCCAACCCAGGCCTTGGGAAGCCATGATCTCCCAGGTTACAACCCTGGAGTGAGTACTCCAAGCAGGCTGGCTCCTAATCCTGCAATACTACATGGATGGGCAGCAGCTGCTCCCTGGCCATCCCTGGCCACCCCTGGCCCAGCTCCCATGGCCCTGCCCTTCAGATCCCCACTGTCTCCAGGCCTGGGCTGCCTCCAGGTCTGGACTTCAGTGGCTCAGGTGGGGCTAGGGGTGCTAATTGGCCCCTTGAGGCTAAGAAATGGGCTGAGGCGGCCAGACCTGGCCCACCCAGCTCCTCCCAGTCTGGCTTTGGCACAGATGCGATCCTTTCCCCCTTCCTTGGGCTGAGACGGGGGTTAGGGGAGAGGGGTGTCTGAGACCAGACAGTCATCCCTGGGGTGGAGCCAGGGCTCCCCAACACCCTCCTCACTAAGCACCTACTGCGTGCCCCATGCCCTTTTCAGACAGGATTTCACTGAACCCTCAAAGAAAGGGTTCCAGTTGAGGAAACGGAGGCTTAAGGAGGTTAAGTGATGACCTGTAACAACTTGGTCTCAGAGGAGACAAGACTTACCAACCCAGGGTGAGGGAGGAAGCAGCAGTCCTTGCCTATCCCACCCCAGGCCCGGCATCCCCACTGCTCCTCCATGTCCTGCCTCTAGCCTACCACTCAACCGCTCAGCACCGTGGGCCTTCCTGCGTGGCCCTGGGCAGGAGGAGGTCTTGAGACAGGAAGGCAAGAGGCCTGGGACGGGCTGGAGGACACCCCACTGCAACCCGCACCCTACTGCTACCTCCACCTCTGAGAAGCCTGGGCCACCTTTGCCTCCAGCCCCAACTATATATATGGAACCAAATCACCAACGTGGCAGGGCAGCTCAGAGCCTGCTCAGCACAGACACTGCCCCCTACCATCCCTCCCTGGAAAACTTGGAAGACATGGAGAGAGGCTTCTGGAGAGACTTTGGGGAGACCATAGCCCCAGCCTACCCCATTCTCTAACTCCTCCAGGCTCGGGGTGCTGGGAGAGGGATCCCTGAGCAATTCTGGGTCAGACCCCACCCAATGGAGCTGTGGTGAGGACTGGGGTCAGTACGTGTGAAGCGGGAAGGAATAAGGGTGGCTGGAACAGCCACATCTGGATTCAAGCTGTTTCTGCCACTTAGCAGCCCTGTGACCTTGGGCACATTACTTATACTCCTTCAGCTTTGGGGCCTTCCTCTGCAAACTGGGTACTCATCCCTAGCTCATGGGATACTGAGGGGATAAGTGGAGCCACTATGAGTAGTGCTGCCCAGTGCCTGGCCTGACAGTCTCTCTCGAGTGCCAGTCTTCACCATAGCCCCACGAAGGCCAGAGGAGGAACCTAAGCTCATAACGAGCAGCGCCCAGCCAAGGTCACACAGTGGCTTGGGAGCGGGCAAAAGTGCTTTGCGGAAGCCAACATAAATCCCAGCAGTGTGGATGGAGGACCCTGGCTGCCCATTTCCTAGTCCCTCTACAGGCCTGTAGCCACCTGTTCTCATGCCAGCTGAGGTCAGTCAGGAAGGTGAAGGGGGCTGAGTGTGAGCAGCTCAGCAGTCAGGACCCAGTCCCACAGCCCCAAGCCTCAGTTTCCTCCACTATAATTTGGGGCAACTGTGACTGTTCAGCTGACCTCACAGTGTGGACAGAGGATGCACTGACTTCATAGGGAGGGAACAATGGCTCTTCTTACAATCAGGCCTCAGCCCAGGCACCTCCTCCTGAAGGAAGCCCTCCCCTCCCCTGGCCCCCTCAAGCCCTGGCCCCGTCAGCCATTATTGTTTTTGGTCTCCTTCCTTGGGGTGGGGGTGGAGGCTCCTTGAGGGAAGGAGGGCAGGCAGGTAAATGCAGGAGGCTGGGCATGCAGCAGGGCCATGGTATGGAACCACCAGTGAGGATGTGCTGGTCCAAGTTTAGGTCCCTCCTCCTGGAAGGCCTCCTTCCTTCTCTTTCCACTCCCACACTCAGAACCTGCCTTTAACTGGTTGTGGAGGCCCCTCCGTCCCTCTCTGTCAGAGCCAACCAGCCAGGGCACACGCTCACAGCCGCATAGGCAGGTTATTTATAGAGTTCTCTCATCTTTCCCAGGGTGGCCAAGGAAAAGAACTCTGGCCTTCAAGGCAGACAGACCTGGGTTTGGATCTCAGCAACACTAGGGTCTTGCTGGTGACCATGGGCAAGTCTTTTCCCTTCTCTGGGCCTTGGTTTCCCTCCCTGCCTGTGTCTGGAGGTGGCTGATGACCCTCCTGGAGCATGAGGCTGAGGATGTGAGCACTTCAGCCTGAAATCCCAGGGCTGGGCACCCAGTAGGGACAGCGCTGACTCCCTCCTGTCTTTCCTGCCACACTAGCCCCACCCAGTGGCACGACCAAGCCCAGGCTTAGGCACACAGGGGCTCAGCACCCAGGGAGTGCTGAGCTCTGCCCAGGACCATATATCCTGGTGCCACCCAATCCTGAGCGAGGGATACGGACTGACAGGCCCTCAGGACAAACTCCCCTTCTTGTCCATTCCTCCTGCCCACTTGGCAGAATGGCTGGCCCCATAATGAAGGGAGTCTGGCCTCACCAAGCAAGGTCAGGGGTTAAACAGCCCTACCCACACCTCTTTTCCCTTCACATTGGCTAGACTGGTCCTCCCCAGTTCATGTGGCAGAACAGAAGGTAGGTACCCTGTCTGGAAGGCAGAGTCAGAATATCAGGGTTCTGAGGAGGCTTGGCTAAGTCCCTGCACTTCTCAGAACCTCAGTCTCTCCCTCTGTAAAATGGGGCTAGGACTCTTGGCTTTGTCACCTGACCCTATGAGTAGAGGTGGGGTGCTGGTTTTCCCTTGATGTCTCCCCTCCTTGGCCAGACACAGGCACTTCACCTCCCTCCACCAACTATCACACCAATCCCAACTGGGGCCACATGCGGAAACCTAGTCTGCCCCACCAGAAAGGTTTGGCTTGGTGGGGCACAGGGGAGCCTCCAGCAAGGCTGGGATGAGAAGAGAAGGTTAACCCTTCCCCTCTGTCTCCTGCCCCCGGGCCCTGAGCTATTTCCACCTCTTTGCTGAGGATGGAAATAACTCGGGCTCAACCCCTGGAGACCAGGACAGCTATTTTGATCAGCCTCAAGAAACACAGCTCCAGTCATTCCAGAGAGGACCCAAGGCCACCATGATCCCCAGCCCCAGCTCTCAGGGAAGCAGCAGCAGTGATCAGAGCTAGAAGGGGGCATCTCTTCGGGAAAAATGAGGAGACTGAGGCCCAGAGAAGGCGAAGCACCAGCTCAAGGTCACTCCCCACCTCTCCCCACCACAGAGTGTGATGCATTTGGAAATGTGCCCTAGACAACTCCTAAGAGTAGAATAGGGGCCTCTTGGGTATGGTGAAGGTCACCTGGGACTTTCAGTTATCCCTGCCATCCCTGTCCTTTGGAGTCTGAGCTGCGCTGCTAACTCTGGACACTCTTCAGAGCCATGTGGACACTACCAAAGCCAGTTGCAGATTCTAGAAGGCAGAAGATAGGCCTTTCTGGTGACCTCTGGCTGGGGCTACTGGTTAGGGGAGGGAGGATAAGGAGGAAGAGGAAGAGCAGGAAAACCACATAACCCACCCATCTACCCTCAGTGTTTCAGGCATGTGTGCACACACACACATACCACATCCAAAACTCACAATGGGACATCCTGGCAAGGCCATGCTTGCCACCCGAGTTTGAGAGAAGGAAGCCCAGATAAGCCATGAGCAGATATTAGGAAGAGGGTGGCCCTCCCTAAGCATCTCACAGGGCTTCAGGGTCACAAGAGCTGAATTCTGGTTCTGGCACTATCCTAACTCTACGTGACCTTGGGCAATCACTTTACTTCTTTGAGCCTCAGTTTCCTTCTCTGAAAAACAGTAAGCAATCCCAGAACCACTGTGAGGATTCAACAAGACAGCACATGATAGTGTTCAGCACAGTGCCTGGCATTGCTGCCCCTACCAACCCCCCAAGGATGCAATCAACATTTTTCAGAGGATGACAGCAGAAGACAGAAACTCCAGACCCACAAGCACTCACCACCACCTCCTGGGCTAGGGAGCTCGATTTCCATTCTATCCTGCACGAACCACAGACCTTCTTGTGGGCATGGGGGACTCAGAGGGGTCCAGCCCACATGGTGGAGGGGCCCTACTTCAGCCTTCCAGCAAGAACGTAGCCTCCTAGACCTGGGGAATTCCTGGGGAATAAATCTATACCCCACCCCTGCCCACCTCCAATCAGGGAACTGAAGAAAGGAAACCTGGGTCAGAGAAGTCAGTGTTTATGGATCAGAATTTTGGACCTGGTCCCAGGACCAGGCAGACTTTGGATAGGAGGTGAGGTCTTCTTGGCCAGTTGTGAAGAGAGTTCTGCTTCCCTAGCAGACACCCTGCCCTCACCCCTCACTGCAGTCTTTCTGCCTGGAGCAAAGGAAGGGAGAACAGAGACGGTTGACCCAAAAACAATAGAGGATCCCAAAGTGATGATTCACAGTCCGTTCACGGCCCACACCTCAGTGTGCAGATGGGGAGACTGAGGCTCAGCGGGGGCAGGGTTTGAGAGAGCAAGACTGTGCCTGGGCCCAGCGAAAATACAGGTTACTAGCGTGGCAAGGCTTTGTCAGGCTTCAGAAACCTCAGTGTGTGTGTATTTGGAGTTGAGTCTGAGGCTACCTGGGGCCCCTCTGCTGCTGCCAGAGATGTCACCCACCAGATGCCTCCCAGCCTTGTCCCCTCTCCCCCTGCCAGGGCAAGTCATTCAGGGTCCCCCCCTTGCTAAACTGAGGGGGCACTGTTCACTAAACTGAGCTCCTGAGGGGCATCCTCTTGGGGACAGTCCCTCAGGCTCCCCCTCCCCCCACCTTCCGCACTGCTGGAAGGTGTTTGAGGTCCCTCCTCTTTACACCTTTTACTCATTGCTCTGAGGCACAGATACATGTACTTACACACACAGTGACACTACACCCAGATTCCAAATACTATGGGCCCAGTGATTCCTGGGCTTTCTCACAGTCACTTTGGTTTCTTTTCTCTCCGTCTCTTTCACATACTCACACTGCCTGTCCTGGTCACACCACAGGCCACACACACTCAGTGACCTCAGTGACCAGGGTCTCACAGTAAGCTAGGGGTCACAGTCACACACAGTGACCCGAGGTCTCTCCCATACACACAGTCACACACGCACACTTGCCTGTCACAGACACACAGAGCCCCTCTGTGTTGCCTGCTCAGCCCCGCGTCACCACCCGGTGTCCCAGCCACACGTTCGCCCGGGCCGGGTTGCCTCATGCGCCGTGTCACTCATAGTCACGGGCTGACACCGTTCAGATCCTTCCCCCCGGGCCGCCCCGCGCCGCGGCCCCACCGAGGCGCCACCGTCCTGTCCCGCAACCCGTCCTGGTCTCGGTCCAAGTTCCCAGGCCCGGCTTCTCAAGCTGCAAGTTCCGCCGCTGCTTCCCCTTCCCTTTCACGCACCTACCAACACCGCACCGCGCAGGACCGGGCCCGGAGTCGCGGCCTGAGGACGCGGAGGACTAGGACAGGAGGGGACACAGCCCGGGTGAGGGGGCTCCGAGACAGGCACTGAAGGCCCCGGGAGAGGAGTGGGCGTAGCGAGGCGCGGGGATCGGGTTGCGGCATCCGCCGGGCGGGCGAACTTCCTCAGAGACGTGGGGGCGGCAGGGGTGCCACTCGGGTCCGCGTCCCTCTGGCCCCGCCTGCAGGGATCGGGGCCAGGTTGGGGGGTTCCGGCTCCCTTGTTACCTGGCCGCCCGGCCGCAGCTCCAGATCCGCTCCCCGCTCGACGCGGCGCCCCGGCCGGGCCGCGCAGCCTGCGCGCCTTTTGAATGAATCGCCTGCGGGGCCGGGAAGACGCGGAGCCCCGCCCCCCGCGTCACAGCCGCCGGCCCCGGCCCCGACGTCAGAGTCCCGGGCTCTTATCCCCGAACACCCCCACCTTGTGATGCCAAGGAGGGGCTCGCGTCTCTCCGGCCTGACCACGCTGCTCTACGTCGCCATCTCTCGCGTCCCCCGGGAACTGCAAGGGACTGCGCAGGACGAGGCCGTGGAGCCCAGGGGGCCCTCTTGGATCAGCCCCCTTTCAGGGCTTCAAGCCAAGAAAGAAGGGTTGAGTAATGAAAGATAAAGCGATTGGAAACTTGGATGCTACTCCTGGTCCTGTCACCATTGCCAGTTTAAATGGGGCTACCACAGCTGTCCCTTCCTAGGCCACGGCTTTCTCCTGGAAATTAGCAGCGAAGGAGAACGACCTCTCTCCTTGCCTTGCCGTGAGGCCCAGGCCTTCCCTTGGAAGCCGCCACCTAGTTGGTGAGAAAAGCCCCAGTGAAGGTGAGTCTATAAAGGAGGCTTAGCTTGTGGGCTCCTGCACATCCCTCAGGGTCCAGCCCAAATCTTTTTCCTTCCAAATGCCTTTCCTTCCACCACTCTGCACCTATACCCCTCTGCCAGGAGGTTAGTCCCTCCCTTCAGCAGGACAAGTGACACTCTGCTCTCCCTCTCTACCACCAGCTATTCCACCCCCGCCGATACCCAATGCCCAGGGTGTCCACCAGAGCAGTCACCAGGGGCACAGTCGCACAAACTTCAGGGCACCACTGACATTATATTCTTGGCTCTGTGAGTTGTGTCCCCTGGAGTTGTGCCACATGGTGGGCCAGGACTGGAGACAGCAGCTCAGCCGTTCAGAGTTTCCCTGACTCAGTACCATTCAGGGTATCCCAGGACAGCAGGGCTGGGAGGAAACTCAGACAGCAAGGAGGGCCTAGTGTTGGGGGCAGAGGCCTGGCTGGGATCAGGATAATCATAGCCCATGACAGAGGTGGAGGAAGGTAAGTAAGTCTGTTGGAGATAGATGGAGGGTGGCAGAATTACAAACAAACTGAGTCAGAGAATCTGAGCCTCCCAGTGAGGAGGTAGGGAGGGTCAGGTCCCCACGGTCCAGGAGATTCCAGGAGGAGAACTGGACACCTGTGGTGGGGAGGAGGTCAGAGGAAGAGTTTCCATTTCCCTAGGCGATGCCCAGGTTGTGGGGGAGGGCAAAAAGAGCTCCAGGTCACTGATGTCAGAATCATGGTCCCAGCCCTCTCATGTGTCAGTGGCGACCCCCAGGAACCTGTATCCCACATCCCAGCCATGAAGGGAGCCCACAGAGGGTCCATGCTGGGGACCTAATGAGGTAACCAGTGCAGCTCAGGATGCTGGGATGTGCATCCAAGGATGTTTATTCTTGCCCCTCACTCCTAGAAACGTTTTCTTTGTAAGGGGACCTTCCATACCCCAATTCCAAGTTCTGAAGTCCAGACGGTGGCATTTCAGGTCCTGCTTAATGGACCAAATGGGGTCCATGCTTTATGGTAAAGGAACACTGGATTTTAATCAGACACTGTAGAAGGGTCCAGGCCCATCTCTACGACCAGCTCTCTGTGAGGCTTTGGTCATCCTCCCCCCTCCCCCAGGACTGTTTCCCCATCTGAAAATTAGAGTGCTGAGCTTGTTGCCTAAATACCATTCTAGTTCTCTGTGGGAGAAGGCCATTTGCTTGCCCTGGCTGAGTAGTAAAGATGGGGATCAAGTACTTGAGCCAGAAGAAAAAAATCAAGGGTGGAGGGGCTGAGACGGGTTTTCCCCCATGGTTCTGGGGCCCTTGTCAGAAACTCTGGGCTCTCAGGATGCGGCTGTATCTAGTCAGGTGTCCTGGAGCCACAGCCCACACAGCCTCCCTAACCCCTTCAACCTTCCCACCCCCTGCACCCCTCAGGTTACGAAGGAACTTATTATTTACTGCTGGTTGGAATGCCATCTCCTCCTCTAGCTGGCTCTGACTCCGAAACCACTGCAGATGGGACCCTCCCTGAGACTCTGGGAGCCTCGAGATCCCCCGCCCCCCGCCCCCAAGTGGGAAGATGGAAAGAGTTGTGGAGACCACAGAAGAGATTTAGATTGGCTTTTTTTGGTTTGTTTTCTTTTTTTTTTTTTTCCTTTCTAAATTTAGTTTGTTGTTGTTGTTGAGAATATACACAGCAAAACATACATCAATTCAACAGTTTCTACATGTACCATTTAGTGACATTGATTACATTCTTTGAGTTGTGCAACCATTCTCACCCTTTTCTGAGTTGTTCCTCCCTCATTAACATAAACTCACTGCCGCCTAAAGTTCCTATCTAATCTTTCGAGTTGCTGTTGTCAATTTGATCCCATATAGATAGTTCTTAAAAGAGCATAATGCTCTAGGCAGACCTTTTTTTTATTAGTTAAGCTAAACTACTGTTGGGTTTTAAGATGACTTCAGGGGATGTTTTGGGTTTAAGGTTTACAGATTATCTCAGGGCAACAGTGTCAGGGGTTCATCCACCCCTCATGGGTCCAAAACGTCTAGAATCCATGAGAATTTGAAATTCTGTTCTGCATATTCCCCCTTTTGATCAGGATTCTTCTATGGAATCTTTAATCAAAATGTTCAGTAATGGTAGTCAGGCACCATCCAGTTCTTCTGGTCTCATGGCAAAGGAGGCAGTTGTTCATGGAGGCAATTAGGCACACATTCCATAGCCTCCTCCTATTCCTGACTCTCCTTCTTGCTCTCTTGCTCCAGGTGAATAGAGACCAATTGTTGAGGCTTGGATGGCCACTTGCAGGCTTTTAAGACCCCAGGCACTATGCAACAAATGCAGCGAACTAGGCGGTAGAACAGAAGCACTAAACACATTCTTAGGCCAATTAACTGGGATGTCCCATGAAACCATGACCCTAAACCTCCAAACCAAGGCACCAAATCTCATGAGGTATTTGGTTGTACATAAGTAGCCTCAGCAGCTACTTTTTTTTTTTTTATTGTTGTGAAATATCTATCACACAATTTTTGCCATTTCAACTTTTTACAGGTGATACAACTTATTGACAGTAATTACAATAATTGGCCATGCAACCCTACCCAGATTGGCTTTTTATGGAGCTTAGAGAATCACAGGCTGGAGAACAAAGGACTCTAAGAATCACAGGATTTTTTTCACTGTGGAAACCATAGGCTTTTAAAATCCTGGCATCTCAGATGGACCCACAGAATCTTAGCATTTGAATCCCTGAGCTGGGACCTCAGAGACCCTCTTGTTGAACCTCTCATAGTACAGCTGGGGAAGTGAGCCCAGAGAAAGCCCACAGCTCATCCTAGGAGGTGCAGCACAAGGCCCCAGTAACCTGGGATGAGCTGTGATAGTGACCTGGTGGCAGGGGCATGGGCTTGATGCCTAGTCCAGCACTGTCTAGGGTGGGGATCCTGGACCACAGGATGAGAGCCATGTGTATGCAGTTATTTGCAGGAGGTCTGAGCAGATCATGGCCTCCGGAGCTGTGGGCCAGAAATGGTGGCGCCCCCTGCTGGCTGCACTAGAATTTCAACATGAAAGTCCAAGGCAGGAGGAATGTAGGGAGCATGAACTTAAAATTTCAATGTTCTGTCTTTGGGTAACCCACAGTTCGCCAATTCCTACCCGTGTGGAAGGGGAGCTGCCCTCCCGTGTTTGTGCCTCGGCTCCAGGGGAAGGGTGGGCTGGGGCTGAGGAGGAACTGGGGCTAGGAGGTCAGGATGGGGCTGGGCAAGAGTTGAGCTGAGCTGGGGCCAAGGTCAGCCCACATTTAGGTCTTGACCTTGGCTTGGGTCTGGAATCCTGCTGGGGTTGGGGTCTCAAGTCCTTGACCCTGGCCTCACTGGCTCCCTCACAGGAGGTCCAGCACTCTCAGTTGTATCCATCCCTGGCTTGAGCCTTATTGGTTTCGGGACCTCTCAGTTCCATGGTGGGTCTGAGAGGAACTCAGAGTCACAAATTGCAGGCAGTGAGGCTGGCGGGACCCCTGGGAGCTGCCTAGGTCCACCCTGCAGTCCGGCTACCCTCTGGGTCCAGGAGGTAGGCACCCAGGCCTAGGGAGGCAGGTGGCTTGCTGAAGCATTTGAAGTTAAGGAACCGAGAGAGGAGAAGTCTGAGGGTGGAAATGGAAGAATACTGGCTTTGGGGTCACACAGATAGGGGCCAAGTCCCAGACTGGCATTGCGAGGCTGTGTGGCCTTAGGCAAGTGACTTCACCTCTCTGAATGTGAACTCACTCAGCCAGGATGTTATATGGAGACCCCATGTGGGGGGCACCAGCTTCTTCCAAGCCACTGGGCTCTGGAGCCATCTGCTCCCTCTCCTCCCCCTTCCCTCAGTGCCGTTTTTCCTTGTGCTCCTCCTCGCAGACCTGCAGGGTGGGCAGAGCCTGGGTGCCTGTCCCTGCTTGTCCCCGATGCCTGCTCACTATCTTCCTTTCCAGCTTAGCCTTACAGTCTACCCTGACCCAGCTCGGGATGCCTTTGCCAGGCAGGGCTCCTCATTGGCCATAATTGGGCCCAGAATAGCACATCCCCTTGCCGCTTCCTGCAGCCTGGACTGTGGCATAAGTTCTGTGAGGACAGAAGAGAGATTTGGTGTTTGGCAGGCCTGCAAAGGATCTGAAGGGCTTTCAGAGGTCACCTGAGTCCAGAGAGGGGTAGATACTTGCCTAGGGTCACACAGCATGGGGAGGCCAGGGCTAGGGCTTGAGCTTGCCCCATCCCAGGCCTCACCTGGGAGAAAGCTAAAGACATACTCGTACTTTCTGCTCCCTGTGCCATGCCCTCTGGACCTATAGACTAGTGCTGATGATTTTTCTGTGTGCCATGGGGTCCCTAGAGGCCAACTAGTCTAGCCGTCTGCCTCCTCTGGTTTCTAAGGGTCATTCCTGATTTTCTGACCACAGGGAACATTCCTGCCAGAGTTCTACTCCCACCCCACTCCCCAGCCTCAAAGCTGCTGTGCTGTCACCTCGGGTGAGTCCCTATCCCTTTGTGCCTCATCTTCCCCATGAGGTGGATGGCCCAGCTAAACCCAGCCCTCTGTCCCTCGCCCAAGGGACCACCTAGAGAATCCTCTTGGGGAGGAGATGTCCTTTGGCCCCAACTCTCCCCACCTCTCTGGGGTCAGTATCTGCAGCCCAGAGCCTGTCTGAGGAACATGAGTCGGGCCCCTCATGAGTGACTGGGTGTGGCTGTGGCCACTCAGGCTCCATTCTACTGACCGCCAGTCCCCACCCTGCCATGAAGCAGAGACATGAGTGGATAGACTGGATGTGAATCCAGTAGCTGCTTAACTCTGAGGAAAGTGTTTAACCTCTCTGAACCTCGTCCTCATCTGAAAGAGGCTGATAATGGCATTGACCTTACGGGATTGTTGTGAGGATTAATGAGATGATCCATGTGTCCCGCTTGCAGCACTTAATAAATGACAGCTGGGATTATTGATTTATGGCATTCAAAGCCTAGAGTTGGATCCCAAGTTAATTCTCTAGATATAATCCAACAAATATTTGCTGAGCACCTACTGTGTGTCAGGCACTGTAACAGTCCTGGGAGTGAGGGCAGAGCAAAGAAAAAAACAAAGTCCACCCCCATGGAGCTCACATTCTGGCTTCCCCTGCCTCCTCCTCTTCTCACTTTGCTCCCACAGGGACTATACCAGGGACCCCCATAACAGGCTATGACGCCCCTCCTTGCCTTTGCTCAAGCTGTCCCCTACTTTGTCCCACCCCGGTGGCCAGTGATGGCCATACCCTTTAAAGCTATGGATCTCCCCACAGCTGCACTTTGGAATCACTGGCAAAACTAAACCATGGTGTCACAAGCCAGAGGAGTGCTTACCCTTGGTGGGGTGGGTAGACTGGAAGGGAATGTGAGGGGAGCTTCTAGAGTGATGACATTGATCTGGGTGTGTTCACTTTCATGAAAATTCATCAAGCCGCACACTAATGATTTGTACACTCTTCTGTTCAAACATCATACTTCAATAAAGTTTCCTTAAAAAAAAAGTAGTGATACCTGGGTCCCATCCTCAGAATTCTGATCTAATTGGTATGGGATGTGGCTTGCCCCCCCCCCCCCGGCCCCATGATTATAATGTGCAGCCAAGATTGAGAACCACTGCTTTAAAGGAACTAGTCTCTCCAGAAGACTCCCTGGGCCTGGGGCATGACCCAATTCATCCTAGGACCTCCCTGCCCACAACTGATTGGTTCAGAGCTGAGCACCTGGATGAAGATAGCTGCCCACAGCCTGGCCAATACCCTGGGATGTGGCCTTCTAAGTAACATGGGCCAGGCCAATCCCATTCCTACTGAGGCACTTGAGTTGTGAAAACGGTGAGGATTTGGCCTTGGGTATCCGGTGCTGCAACGGAACGTCTATCCAGGGGCCCCTATGTTGACGGGCAAAGGCCCTGAGGCAGCAGAAGCTGTGAGGCAGTGAGACCAGCAGCTGGCAGGCAGCGAGGAACCAGAGACCAGAGGGGGGAAGCCAGGGCTTCTGAGATGGAGCTCCAATATGTGGGCGGGCCACTGTGCTTCCTTATGACTACTTGCTGCCAGTTCATGTCTCCATTGATAAACCTCCTTTTATTTCACGGGCTGCATGAATCTCTTCCTTGAACTCCAAAGACCTGCACACAGCCCCACTAAACAGATAAGGAAGTGGAGCTCAGAGGGCACGCAACTCGTCCAAAGTCACACAGCTAGTTAGTGGCGAAGTCAAGATTTCAAACGAGGTCTGTCCAGCTGCAAAGCCTGTGTTGTCTGATGCTTTATATCATCATAAATTCCACATGAATGTTCCTTCTACTCCATAATGTATCTATGTTTAATATAAGCCTTCCTCCAAGATCTTCCACGTAAAGTGAAGCTGCAGGGCAATGTCCTGTGGCGCTGAGGACCTGGCATCCCTGACAGAAGCGTGTGCCAGTTTGCAAAGCATGAGCCTGCACTCCCCTTAAGGAACTGATTTTTTTTTTTTAAAGTTTCAATCATTGAGGTTGGAAAATGTCCAAACGTGTTCAGGAGAGGTGAGGCTTGCTCTGCCCTTTTCTACTGGCCTTCTTACTGATCTATGCAGAGGCTGCCGTGGTATGAAGGGCTCTTTGCCCCTGCAGAGTGGCCCAGGTTGCCAGGCCTTGGCATTCTTGTGTCTGATTTAACACCACCTTCTTTGGACCAGAAATCAGAGACTTGGATTCTAGCTGTGCTCCAAAGCCTGGACTCACCTCAGTCCTTGTCAGCCGTGAGGCTTTGCTGGAGAAGTTTCCTGGAGGAGCCTGAGACAGGCTCACGGGTGCCGTCTGCTTCTTCATGTGTGGCACGGTCAGCTGGATTCCCAATCCCCCATTCCACAGCCACTGACTTGAAGCTTTTGAGGGGAACTTGGGAATGTGTATTTAAATGTGTATCTATTTTAGGTATTATGTTTGATATTTGCATGTGTGACCTCTAACAGATTTTAACACGTAGCCCTGGTTACAAAGCACTGGACTAACATAACCCCTTAATTTCCTGATGAGGAAACTGCAGCCCAGACGCAGGCAGGGAGCAGCTCGCCATCCCAGCACTCTTCTGGGTCTCCGAGGCCTCCCTTCTCAAGTGAGTCCGTGTCAGGAGGCCCACACGCTGGGGAGGCAGGTCCCTGAGGTTGCTGGCTGGAGGCCACCATGGCCACCAATGGGGAGCAGGCATTTGGAGTTTCTATTTATTGACTCTTTAAACTTCAGCATCCAAGGAGAGTTAATACATGACTGTTTGGTAGCAAGAGAAACATAATCTAAGATCCCAAGGACCCACCCACTCCAAACAAAAACGAAATTAAACAATAAAACAAACCCCACCTGAAACCAGACCTTTGGAATAGTAGCTGGAGAAGCGAGGGGACTGAGGGTCAGATTGACTCTCTGCAGTCTGTAGGGTGAGGGAGGCGGCCTTCAAACGGGAGCCTTCCCAGTTGAAGAGGCCACGTCCAGCCCCTCAGCTCTTGGGTCCTTCCTGAAGGGGATGCCCCTGGCAGGAGGGGGCATGAAGACAGGGATTCAGTGGCCAGAGTGAGGGGGCTCCTGGGTCTGCCCCCAAGGTGACCATTTGTGCCAGTGCATGAGACACAGGGAGGCAGGAGGCTGCGGGCCAGCGGCCACTGCAAGGAGAGCAAGAGGACCCTTTCCTCTTACCTGGTAAGGCCAGGAAAAACCATGTCCAAGGCCCCATCTGCATTCCCAAATTAAGAAACCACTAAAGGCACTGCTGACAAGCTGGGAAATGCCAAGCCTAGGAGGTCCCCTGGGTGGGAGTCACTGTCCCCAACAGATGTCATCTTGTTTTGGGTAACTGAGGGGACCTGGTCCTTGATTGGGAGGGCAGCCCAATCAGAATGGGGCCTTGGAAAGTGTACGTTAAAGGGCATTGGTTTAGTGCCCTGAATGTGCGTATATGTGTGTGTATATGCATATACTGGGGGGTTGAGGGGCATTGGTCCCTCCAGGAAGGCTGTTAGGGTCCCAGGGTGGCCCCCCCAGGACAGGAATAGGGTTTTTATCCCCCTTCCTGTCATTTCTTCAAATCACCTCCTGCTTCAGGTCATTGCATAAATAAGTGCTTGCGAAAGTACACATCTAAAAAGAACATAAATACTGTACATGGGAAGGGATTCCATCCCCCACCCTGCTGCCCCCAGAAAACCCTCCAAATATTGCACATGGCCCTCCCCGGCCACACAGGGTCCAGGCCTGGCTGTGTCTTTGGTAGAAGCTCCAGGGACAGAGGTCTCAGGCAGCCCGCGTGCCCCACCATCCTGAATGGGAGCACCGAGCAGCCAGAGGGTCAGGAGAGGCCTCGGCCCAGCTGGCCAGTGGTGTTCTGTCAGGAATGCTTCTGCACAGATGGGGAGGGAGCCCATGCAGGCACATGTGTGACCCTGGTCAGACACTCCTGCTCAGAGTCTGTGTGTGGGCTAGGAAGAGGCAAGCAGGCTGAGGGCAGGTGGGCGGGCGAGTCCTAGGCCATAGTGGACAGGGTCACACCCTCCATAGGAGGAGGTGGTTTGTGCTGTCATCTCGACCCACGGTCTCGCTGCTGCTGCCGGCCCCACTGCTGAGTCGGAAGTCCTCATAGCCATCACCTCCACTGATAACCAGCATTTTAGGCCTGGCTGAGGCAGGGCCTCTGTGTCGGGGGGAGTCCTGGTGCTCCAGTGATGGCAGCTTCTCAGGGCCTGGGGGGCAGAGGGAGGAGTCATCAGCCTGGGAGTTGACTAATGGCTTCGCTGTCCCATTATGGCCTCAGCTCCCGCACCCCGGAAGATAGAAGAAAGACATGCACACTTCCTGTGCAGGATTCTACCTCCTGTTAGCCAAGAACTTATTTGGAAAGAAATGCCCACTTCCTGGCAGTCAGACCACTTCTTATCTCTCATCAGTACTTTCTTGTCAGGAATTACTACATCTCGGGGACAGACACATCACTTTCTCTTTTGAATGTTGTTGTTCCTAGTGCTGTAGAGTCAATTTTTGACTCATAGCGACCTCATGTGACAGGGTAGAACTGCCCCATAGGGTCTTCTTGGCTGTAATCTTTATGGGCACAGATCACCATGTCTTTCTCCCATGGAGCTGCTGGGTGGATGTGAACCGTCAACCTTTCAGTTAGCAACTGAGTGCTTAACTGTTGCACCACCAGGGCTCCTTTCTCTTTTGATTAACACACATTAAAAAGAAAAAAAAAAACCAAGCCCGTTGCCGTCAAGTCGATTCTGACTCATAGTGACCCTACAGGACAGGGTAGAACTGCCCCATAGTGTTTCCAAGAAGTAGCTGGTGGATTCAAACTGCTAACCTTTTGGTTAGTAGCTGTAGTTCTTAACCACTGAGCCACCAGGACTCCACACATATAATGTCCCCTTAATATTCACGTCCTACTTCCAACTGCCCTTTCCCAGTTATATAGCTTCGTCTTCTCTGGACCCAGACAGCTCCTGACCAAGGCTTTACTGTTTCCTAATTCCCACACACCACTTCCTCCGGGGAATATGGCTTCCTGTCCTTCCAATGCAAGGTTTTTCTAATTGTGAGCTCCTTGATGTACATCATTTCCTAATATGTTTTACTCTCTAATTATCACCATTCATTTCCTGTCCTATATGCCATTTTTATCTCTTGTTTTCTGGTGCTATTTCTATTTCCTTCTCTGGACATCACTTCCTGATTCTACTTCCTGCCCTATACACTATTTCTCGTCCCATATTATTTCCTGTTGTATATACCTTCCTGTGCTATATTCTCCTTCTTAGCTTATTGTTCACTCCCTGTCTCCCATGATACTTCTTTGGGCAGAATTTTACACACATATGCCATATCCTAGATTTCATTCTGGGTTTTCCATAGCCTACTGCCTATAATGAATATATGTCACTTCCAGCTCTGTATTATACTTTTTCTCCCTCTTATAACCTCTTCTGGCAGAACAGTGGGGGTCCTAAACCAAAAGTCCAGGGCCCCTGGGTTGGGGTAGGTTGTGCAGACCCACCTGTGTCTGGGGGAGGTAGTGGGGTTGGGCGGAGCAAGTTGAAGCCATCTGGCAGCTGGACTGCAGCCAGGAAGCGGACGTGGCCAGTGTGTCCCTGGCCTAGGCCGGCAGGGCTAAGGGGTGCCCGTGGGCAGCTGACAGTGTTGGGTGAGGTGGGCATGGTGAGCACGACACCTGCACTGGTGCCTACCCACAACAGCTCTTCACACACCAGCAGCGCTGTGATCCGCAAGCAGGCAGCCTTGTGCTGCCGGATGATGGCGTCTGAGCCTGGGGTGGGAAACAGACCAGAGATGAGGCCAAATCCTGAACCTGACTCAGCGTCCCCAAGGACTCCTTGATGACAGGGGCAGCAAGGCTCCAAGGGAGAGTGCAGTGGTAGTTTGAGGTCAGTACCTGCCAGCATCCTGTGTACAGGAGGTGTGACGTCTACCTCTGCCAGCTGCTCAAAGGTATCTGCGTGGTAGAGACACACATGGGCACTGCCTTTCAATGTCACCCACACGCCCAGGCTGGAGTCCACCATGCAAGCCACGCTGCGGCTTGAATCCTGCCCCACGTAAAACGTGTGCTGTAGTTGGGGGGTGTGGGGGGTGTGTGGCAGAGAGCAGAAGGGTGGTGAGTGGCAGGCCTGTCTTCTCTGGCCCCTCCCTGCCTTGTGCTTCACCAGTGCCCATCCCTCCCTCCTTACAACTCACACCAAACCTCTCCAGAAAGCCCACCCAGACTGATAGTAAAGGTAGCCTTGGTCCCTGGTCTGGATGATTAACCTTTCAAAGCTTGGTTTCACTGGAGCCTCCCTACTTTATCCTCAGGAATTAAAATGAAAGTGCCCTTTCCCCATGAAACTTGAGTGATTTAATGATCAGAGAACTTCAAAGCTTGGGTTGGGGGGTTTATGACCAGCCATTGGCCCCTCCCTGGATAGATGGGGAAGTTGAAGCCTAGAGGGAAAAAGTAACTTACTCAAGGTCACACAGCTAGTCAGTCTCAGGGCTGGGGCCTGAACCCAGGGCTCTACTCCCAGCCCGGCCAGTGACAGAATCAGTGACAGGAAAATTAAGGGAACTTGTTACCCGTGGAATACTACCCAGGCTGGAAACATCCGATGTATATATGTAAGTGAAGTCAGGAATAAAGGCCAGGGTTTAATGCTAAGGAATGTTGACATAAGGAAGGACCTTTGTCCCATTTCTAAAAGACCCCAGTACCTGAGTTGAGAGATGGAGGTGGGGGTGGGAGGAAAAATAAGGAATCCTAACATACATGGGGCACTTACTGTATTCCCCATCAACCAGAGATGAAATGAAGATTAGAGAGGACAGGGACAAGCCCAGTATCACACAGCGGTCAGGGGAAGGTCCTAATCCTTCAAATGGATGTTCTTTTATGACCTATGATCTCATTTTCCTCTCTTGGGCCTAGCTCACTCCAAGTCACTAATTCTGCCCCCCTACCCCCACTACCTCCAGCTGTAGCATGTCGGGGTTCAGGACAAGGACTCGGTTCTGGCAGCCGCACCACAGCCGCCCACCCACAGACACCATCTTGGTGATGGGGCTCCCCTGAGCTCCCAGAGTCACTGATTTGAAGTTCTGGGGGTCCCAGAAACGACCTGGGACAGGAATGGTGTAAAGAAAACAGCAAATTTAGCTCGGTATCACATTTAAGCCTCACCCTCCCCTGAAATGAAGTGTTAACATGCCCGTTTACAAAAGAGGACACCGAGGCCTGGAGAAGGCCTGGGAGTTGCCCAAAGCCACAGCTCCAGACTCCTGGCCCTGAGGTCCCAGCTTTGCCCAGGAGAGAGCTCCAACACCAGCAAGTGGACACACTAACCTGCTTCCCTTTGGTAGACTACAAGTTCTCCATTGGCCAGAGATATAAACACCTGATTATTCAAATATCTGAGCAGGAAAAAGAGGGAGGAGTCAGAGACTTTAGGAGGCTCAAGCAGGTCACCTGGGGCCAGGGGAATCACGATGGAATGGCTGTGGCTCCTAAGAGGTCACCTCCTCCCCACTCCTTGTTCTCCAAGTTGGGGGAACCTGAGGCTGAGAAGGGGTAGTGACTTGCCCAAGGTCACACACTGGGTAACAGGCAGAGCTAGCCTAGGGCCTTGCCTCTGGCCTCCATCCTCCACAGAAGGGAGGGGCCAGCAGGGCAGGGGGACCCAGGTGAACAGGAAACCTGCATGTGTGGCTGGGAGGGGTTTGGATGGGAAGCGCCATCCTGGTGCCTTACAGGATGCAGGTCACAGAGGCTGCATGTTGGAGCTTCATGCTGTTCCTGCGATCACGGATGCTGTCAGAGGACTGGTACACGTGGACGCTGTGAATCAGGGGTGTGCACCTGTCACCGATGCTTGTGGCACACCGATCCCTGGAGTCATCCCTTCCACCTCTCTGCCTCCAGCATCATCTCCTCCATGCCCAGTGTCTGCCCAAGATACTGAGATCCCAGAGCCTCCCCTGGGACCCCTGCTGTGGTTTTAGGCCCACTCACACCCCTGGCTGGCAGTATCGCTGAGGTCTGACACAAAGCCCTCCTGCTTCTGCTGCAGGTACCATATGGTTTCCAAAGCAGGGAGCTCAAGTTTCTGACACTGTGCTCCCAGCCCCTCCCCTGCCCCTACCAGCCGTCTTCAGTGCCCAGCCACACGGAGCTCTGGTAGGCTTCAGGGTCGACACTCAGTAGGTCCTCGAGGCTGCCCCGGGTGAAGGAGCCGCGGCTGGAGCGGCGAAGGGCTCGCCCGTCCATGGGGCTTGTGCCGCAGGGACCGCCAGGCCCGAAGGAGCCAGACAGCGGCAGGAATCCAGGCTCTTGCTCCTCCTCTGAGCTGGTCGTCTCTGCCGTGGCCTCCTTGGAGCTCGGGGTCTCCTCATCTGAAGGAGATGAGGGTCTCTATCTCCAGTCCTCTCTTTCCCCTGCCCAGGCCAGAGTCTGATATCTTTCTAGGCCTCAGTTTCCCCTCGATGTACCCCTCTTGGCCAATGCCTTCCCACAGCTGTTCCTCCCCATCCCTGAGGCCTCTGTGTCAGCTCAGACCTTGTTACCTGACTCACTGACAGCTCAGTGCCACAGGTTCCTGTCCTAGCCTAGCCCTCTATGATCTGCCTGACACGCCATGGACAAGGGGACCAACCCCTCCACCCAGTACTCCATCTTCCTAACTCAGCATTCCAGGGTCCTCAGTATCAGGCCTGACTGTCCTACTGCTCTCTGGGTCCTTGGTGACCCAGCCCCTGTCCACCTTGCTGCCCCCCATCGCTCTGTGCACTAACATCCTGACATCTGATCCCATGTCTTTACACTGATCCCTCCTCACCCATTAGGACCACCCAGCTGTCCCCTCCTCTAGGCGTCCATTCAACTTAACAGTGAGTTAGGAACTCACTGCCAAAGCTGGAGGAGATGGTGGAGCGGCTGGCTTGGCTCTGCAGGGTTCCTGAGGGACTGGGCGAAGATTCGTCATCCGAGTCGCTGTCAAAAGGCACCAACTCGGGACGGGGGTCACCTTCAGCGTGGCCTGGCGCCATCTCCAGGCCTGAGCCCGTAATGGAGATGTGCAGGCACGGCTGAGACCCCGGCTCCGCCAGTGCAGCTGCTTCCTCGTCCGTGGCGACCTCAGTGTCCAGTTCCGGCCCGGTAGGCTCCGGTGCCGCCTCAGGAGGGCTCCTTAGCGAGGGAGGTCGCTCCCTGCGATACCAGAGACCAGATGGTGGTGTGAAAGCCCCTAGGAACCAAGACTCCGCCAGCTCTGCCGCACGCCTACCAGCAGGCCCTGCCCATGGACACGCCCATCTGGCCCGCCCACAACCACTTCGAGGTGGCCTCAGTGCGTGCTGAGGGCAGAGCCGGCCTCCCAGGCCGGCAGTGTGCGTCCACCCCGCGGCCCCTCCATGGCCCAGGACTCACCGGTTGCAGCGCCGCTGCAGGCCGGGCACCGCTCCGATGCAAAGGATACGGGCAGAGCAGACAGCGATGCAGGCCTCCACGTCGGGCTCCGCCCGCAGGCTCAGCAGACACACCTGGCCCACATAGCCGTCGCTGTTGCACACCCACACCTCGGGTGTGGGCTCGGGGCAGCTGCTCAGGGTGGGTGCCGCACAGGAGAACTGTGGGAGGCACCAGTGGACAAGGGAAGGTGAATAGAGGAATTGCTGCCAGCTCCCCTCTGCTCTATCCCTGACCCCAGCAGAACAGAGGGAGGCCTGCATGAGTGTGTATGGATTCCCAGTATACCTTCTATATACACATGTATACACATCCACACAGCATACATGATACTCTTTACACATCAAATATACTCATACCTATGTGATACTGCCATCACCCATACATGCTTGTACACATACATAAACACTGATTATGATCACGTGTACATGCATATTACAAATGTGACATTGGTAACCTCTGCACACATGCTTTGTATGCAGATGCATACAAGCACATAAATTAGACACCTTCACATCAAATGCAGATATAACCAAAAAAACCAAACCCGTTGCAAATACAGACATACATAAAACGTATATATGATGCATATGCAGTGTCCACATGCATGTAGAGAGCTCTACAGTCAAAGACACAGAGAGCAATTTCAATGTTTAAGACATGTAAGTAATGTTGTACACAAACACAAACACATGACAGCACAGCTTTGAATACCTGCACCCACATAACCCACGTGCAGACACACCTGCATGCCGCTGCGGGTTTTCATGATGGGGATGGCCTTCAGGAACTCGGGGTCTAGACAGCTTTTGCTGGATGCTGTGGTGGAGATGGACAGACACATAGACAAGGGGATGGGGCAGGGGGAGACAGACCCTGCTCAGCATCGACCTCACCCTGGTTCTGTCGCTGCCCCATTTCTCTTTCTCCCCTGCACCTCAGGATCTCTCTAGGGAGGGGCCTGATGATAGGCACACTAGAATGAGGTGGCTGTGGGTTATATCCTATTTGTCCTCGGCCTTAATTTTCCTATCTGTACAATGAGGGAGTTGAACCCAGAGGTCTCTAAGAGTCTTCTAGGCCATAGACCATGATCAGCAGCTTTCTCAGAGTGTGTGTGTGTGTGTGTGTGTGTGTGTGTGTGTGTGTCTGTCTATGTGTTGGGGAGTGGGGGGAGAAGGTTCTGGGAGGAGAGAGCCAGCAGGAGTCTCGGCTCACCCAGTTTCCTCTTGGCCTCATCAAAGGCCTGCTCAAAGCCGAGGCGGGCATCAGCGTGGGGGAACTCAAAGATGAAGGAGTCAGTGCCCTCGGGTCGTGTGGCACACAGCTCCAGCTTGGTAGGTGGGAAGGAGAGAGCATAGCACAGAGCCTGCTTCTCTGACAGGTCCCGGTGCATGGCGGCTGAGAGGTCCCGAAGTGCGTCGTCCAGGGTCTGTGGGGAAGAGGGCCCAGGCCTCAGTCTCACCACAACCTGCTCCTGTCCCTGGGAGTGTGTGTTGGGAAGTGCATCTCCCCTCAGACAGAAAATGGGATTCTGTCTCCCGCCTCAGACCAAGAGGTAGCCTGGATTCCTCCTCCACAGACAGGGTGAGCCTGCTCTCCTCCCTCAGATGGGAATGGCGCCCCATCTCCATCCTTAGACGTGAAACACATTACTTCCTCAGTTTAAGTGAAGGGATGTCTCCTCCCTCAGGCAGGTAACAGGCTGTGTCTCCCCCTGACACAGGGTCAGGGAACCACCCCTTGCCTCAGGCAGATGGCACAGACCTGGTGGGGGAAACCGATGCTCTCGGAGAGCTTGCTCATTTGGCCCAGGGTGGTCAGGTCCTCGTCCAGGCGGCTGATGGCCTTCTGGATATTTTCTCGATTGGTAGCTTGAGATGCCCCTGGTAGGGGTAGAGGAAGGCCATGGACAGACAGAGAGATACGGTTAGTAAGAGAGGCTGGGGCACACGGTCTGGAGCCCAGGGCCTCTACCACCCTGGAAGCCTTTCTCTCTACCTGGCTGCAGCCTAGTCCCCCTCTCTGCCGCTGACCCACACCCAAACACACACTCTGTTCCCAGGTGGAAACTCTACTACAGCAATTGGATCCATAGGAAGACTCCCGGCTTCAGAGCTGGACTGAGCTGAGTCCAGATCCGGGTGCTGCCCTTTACTACATGCAAATGTGGGCAAGCCACTTCACATCTCAGCCTCAGTTTCCTTATCTGTAACCTGGGTAAAAATGCCTCTTACCTCCCAGAGTGGTCATAAGGATTTAACGGGACAGTGAGTGGTACTGGACAGGACAAACCTGGCAGTGTTTGCCACATCTCCACCCTTGCTAAGGGAAACTGCCCCCCCGATGGGGTAGTCATGTTTGCTATCATGGGACACCCTCCCAAACGGACTGTCCTGGGGGTAGCCCCTGGCTCAAAGGCAGTGGATTAGGAAGCTGGTCTGAGGTCTATGCCAACAGAATGACCTAAACAGATAGGCTAGGCCAGTTAGAATGTCTCATAAATTTGAATCAGGCTGGTCTGTAATAGAAGCTGAAGCTAAAAGGTGTGACGTGGCAAGAGTGCCGGAGAAGCCAGGCTGGAGTTAAGGGAAATCCAGAATATGGAGGAATAGAAACCATGGATGATTAGAGATAGCAACTGGAATACAGAGGAAAATGGAGTAGATGTTGTAAGAAAAGAATGAGGAAAAGATGGGGGTATCTGGCTCAAAGAGCTCCTTCAATTACTGGTGCTTTTCCAGTTCTAGTCCATGTATTCTTAGAATAAACTCCCCTTTTCTTGAGGTAACTTGAGTGAATCTCTGTCCCCTACAACTGAAGGTGTCTAACAAGCACAAGTTAAGACCAGGAATGGGGTTGCAAGCAAGAGATGCTCAGAGGTGGATGTGGGGCTTGCTGTGTGCCAGCGGAGCAGTTCAGAGTACACAGAGGCAAAACCGTTCATAAAGCCTGTGATTCCTCAAGACCAACTGCATGCTCAATGTGGGCAAGGCTTGGGGTTGTGGCAGGGGTTGCCTTAAAATAATCTGCATGCGGTTAAGGACAGCAGGTTTGGAAAGGCACGCTTCACATCACTGCACAACTTGCAGCTGGGTGTGGGGAGCGGCCTGATAAACTGAGATCTTATAAACCTCAAGGTAACAGGCAGCTCCCAGGGAAACCCAGGCCTGAGAGCAGGGGACTGTGCCTGATTCAGAGTCACATGGCACAGGGTGCCGGGCCCAAGCAAAAAATCAAAAGGCAGATGGCTAGGCAGGTTATGTGGCTCCAGCTGATGCTGAACTTCTGGTGGTGCAGCCTCCCAAGGGCGTGTCTGCAGTGGTGCAGCCTCCTATGGGGGTGTCAGGGGAGCAAAGAGAGCCTCAGACAGTCATATATGATGACCAAAGGACTCACCTCCCCACCAGGGAGGGAGCAAGAGCTGCTGCCCTGGACTTCTCTGTCCTATTCCATACCCGACAGTTCCCAGTAGTGGGTCCCATAGGCCAGCCTGGCACCCCTCACTGCCTGGCTGGGGGTGTACACTCTGCAACAGCGGCCCATGATGGGGCTGTGACCTCCCCCCATGCCCCTGGGCCAGAACACACAAGTCTTAAAATCAAGGGGAAGGAGGCTTCTTTCTTTTTGCTTTTTCCTAAATGACATTTTCTTTTTTTCTATTTTCCTCCAACCTTGTTCACAGGGTGTGTTGTTGCGAGATGTAAATTTACCATTTAGGCCACAGGTTGCAGAATGGTAAGAAAGACCTGGATGGCATCATGACAGCACTAGTGGAGAAATGCATCCTAAAACTGGCAAATAGTTTTGGAAATGGCCCTGTTACCAGGGACACAGGCACAGGAGATGATCCTGTGGGGGGGCGGTGAGGGGCTGGAGTTACAAGGAAGCTGAGAAAGCTGAGAGCAGAGAGGAGAACGGGCAGACACAGTGAGAGAGAGAGAGAGAGAGAGAGAGAGAGATGATATGGCAGGAGGAGAGGCTCCTTGAAGCTGCCTCAGCTCCTGACAGTCTCCCCCAAACAATGTGGATCTTTCCAGTTGACCCCTTCTCCTGTACTTACTTCAGTGAGTCTCTCTTCCTTGTGTAGAAACCGCTGAACTAAAACCCCAAAACCAAACCCACTGTCGTTGAGTCGATTCCAATTCATAGCAACACTATAGGACAGAGCAGAACTGTCTCATAGGGTTTCTGGGGAGTGGCTGGTGGATTTGAATTGCTGACCTTGTGGTTAGCATCTGAGCTCTTAACCACTGCAGAACAGTATAAAACTCACCTAATATTAGGTGCTTACATGAGTTCCTGCAGATGAATCAATGGCTAATGACAACTGTCTGCTATCCCTGCACCACCCCACCTGCCAGCCTTGTCCCCCGCCTGGTTAGCAGGTGGTCTGCATGGACAGGTCCTGGTCTGGCTCTGCAGGTGCCACTCAGGTCCTGCATACCAGATAACTCCCTCTGATGGGAAACTGAGGCCCCGAAGCAACGAAGCAGATAGACAGGCAGCTGGCCTGTCCAGAACTCAAATTCTCCAGGGGGGTTTCTCAGAGGAAAACCCAGACACCCAGATACCCCAGTAGGCCCGAGTCAATCCCACCTTTGATGATGTCTGCATCTTCCAGGGGCAGCTTCCACAGCAGCTTGTACTTGCTGGCCGTGTCGATGACGCTGGCCGCCGTGTACCTGTGGGGAGCCAATGGGTGCTCTGGCCAAGGTGGGAGAGTAAGGCATAGGGAGAGAACCTGCTCCCTACTGCCCAAGTCACCCCGGCCCTGGCCAGCCACTCACAGGCTCATGGAGCTGCGCCGCAGAGAACCCGACTTCCGCTTCAGGGTGGTGCAGACAATGAGGTCCGTGAAGAGGAAGAGGGACCGGTCCTTCTTGCCACCCACTGCCTTCTGTGGGGCCCGGGGCAGGATTCAGGCTGGATGGACACAGCCCAGAAGCCCACCCACCTGCCCACAGTGCCCAAGGGGCAGTGAGGCCCAGGGAGGGGTGGGCGCTTTCCCCTAGCTGCCCAGAGAATCAGAGTTGGGACTCAACCCGAGACTCCTGTTGGGGTGGAAGAGGCAGGCAGACCCGTGGACAGCAGGTATGAGCAGAAGTGTGAACAAAGTAGGGCAGGTGGGCAGACAATGGGACAGTTCTTACCACTTCAATGACCATCTCCTGCCTCAGGAACCGCCGCAGAGGGGCCTGGAGCTGCAGGGCAGGAAGGACAAGGTGTCTTAGAGGCTAGTTATCAATCACCTCCACAGAACCCAGTGACCCCCTCAGCCTCGCCCCATGGTCTCAGGCCAGTGGAAGCGGCATCCTGTTCACCCTCAGAATACTGTGCTATCAGGCTGTGGGACACATGGTCAGAGACAGACATAGAAGAAACATGAATGTGGACAGACATGTGGATTCAGATGGTGGAGATGTGTGATGGTGGAGACACAGACATGGGTACAAACACACTGCAGATGCTGATGTGGACGTGGACACGGTCACGACTGCAGGTGTCCACAGATGCAGACATGAACATGGCCACAATCACAGGTGACCACAGATACGGACATGACACGGCCATGATCGCAGGTGACCACAGATATGGACATGACACGGCCATGATCGCTAGTGACCACAGATATGGACATGACACGGCCATGATCGCTAGTGACCACAGATAAGGACATGACACGGCCATGATTGCTAGTGACCACAGATATGGACATGACACGGCCATGATCGCAGGTGACCACAGATATGGACATGACACAGCCATGATCGCTAGTGACCACAGATATGGACATGACACGGCCATGATCACAGATGACCACAGATATGGACATGACACAGCCATGATCTCAGGCGACCACAGATATGGACATGACACGGCCATGATCGCTAGTGACCAAAGACATGGACATGACACGGCCATGACTGAGGGTGACTACAGATGTGGACGCGGACACAGCCATGATTGCAGGTGACCAGAGATGCAGATCCAGAAGACAAGTGGACAGAGGGGGCAGGGAGAGGTGGCACGCACATCCTCCATGCCCTCGATGTGAGCCTCGATCTCCTGCAGCACGCGGGCATGCCGCTCTGCCTCCTCGGCGCTTCGCACGCCCTTGTTGATGCGTTCAGCCACCTGCTTGATGTTCCGCTGTGCGTCCAGCAGGAGTGGGTAGTCTGGGTGGTCCTCAGGCGTGTGTTTCAGGAGGTCCTGGGGTGGGAATGGGGACCAGACCTGCCTGCTGAGCGGCCCCTGCCCAGCCCTGGGGCCCCAGACTGACTGCTACAGCAGGAGGGACTGTGGGCAGACACCAGAGAGGACTTCCTTTCCAACCTGACCCCTGAGGTCTCTGGTGCCAGGCTCAACCAAGCAGGCCTCAGGGCCTCCTGTATCCCCCCATGTCTCCAGGCCTTGCCCACCCATCCACCCAGCCCCATACCCACCTTCACCAGAAGCTCGTAGCGTGGGATCCGCTGCACAGGCTTGATCATGAGGTCAGACAGCGCCTGCTTCTCCTTGTTCTCCCGCATGTTTTGCTGAAACCCAAAGCAGGGTGGATATGCACCCGTGTGAGGGATGATATGCAGGGGTGTGTTCAAGGACAGGCACAAGAGGGCCCGTTTCAGCCTGGCCAAGGGCAGAGGCTGGCCCACTGGCTAGGGCTGTGGTGCCCAGGCTGGGAGTTCCTGGGGCCCCTAAAGCTAGCCCATGGGTGAGGGTGTCCCCATCTCCCCGCCCTACTCCACAGTACCTCCAGGAACTTGAGAAAGGCAGGCCTCGCCTCCTTAGCCACACGCAGAGCGTCCTTTGCATTGAGAAAGTTATCAATATAGGCGGAGTAGATGTTTACCAGGACATCCTTGGAGAACTGTGGGGGAGAAGGCAGGTTGGGGCCCCTCAAAATGTTTCTCACCCACCTCACCCTGTCCTGGGTCCTGGTTTCCACTCATTCATGAGCCAACATCGTCCCCCTCCCCTTACCTACAAAGAATACAGTCTCTAAGGAGTCTGGCATGTGCTCCTGTGTCTGTCTCTCTTAAGTGTGTACGTGTTGTATGTGTGACTGTGTGTGCGTGTGTGTATAATACATATATACATCTTACCTGTGTATATGTCTGTGTGTACATATGTGTGGCTGGACATGCCCTGTGAACTCAGACGTGGTTCTCTCACTTCCAACTGGGCATCTCCATCCCTTGGTCTCCAATCCCACCAAGTCCAGCCAGGCAGGTCTCCCTGCTTACTGTCCTCTGAGGTATACAGACTCATTCCAGCCACTGGGCCCTTGTTCATATAATTCCCTTCTCCCACTCAATCTCACCCAGCCCTCAGGGCTGAGCTCCAGTCAGTTCTGCCTCCTCCAGGAAGCACTCCCTGCCCTGACAAGGGCTCTGCCTGTATACACACCTGGCCTCCAGTCTCCCTCCCCGGTCCCCCAAGATAAATCTTTCCTCTCTTGGGAGGCAGATGCTCCCATCTGCCACAGGAAAGCCCCGCTCAGGGGAGGGCACACAGCTGGTGGCTAGTATCTGTTGGCCGGCTGATGACTGACTACTCGGTTAGAAGCCTTGGCTAGAGTCAGGACACCTGGGTTCCTGTCTCAGCTGTACCATAGATGGGCTAGGTGACCTGTGGTGGTGTTTCTGACCCCCTCCAGGCCTCAGAGTCCCTGTTTCTCTAAGGTGCCAACTGTCCCTGTTCTCCCCACCTCTGGACAGGGACAGGACAGAGGCTGGAGGAGCTCAGGAGGGAAGATAGATCTCACCAAACACCCCGGTCCTGGGACAGGGTAGCTTATGGTGGCCCCTCCTGGGGGCCCAGGGCTTCCACCTCAGTCCACAGTCAGCATCAAGGTCCGGGTTGGGGGCTGGGCTGGAGATGTCAGCACTCAGTCCAAGCTGGGGTCCCATCACCCCTGGGGCCAAGGTTCTGGTCACATCAATTTCCAGGTCAGCAGGCACATTCTAAGACCTTCTTAGGCTCAAGGCCCCACCCCACATTGTACCAAATACATGAAAAGACGCCTATATCCCACAAAAATAGCTGTTTTTTTCCTATAAAAGTTTTAGAAGGATTTTTATAATTTTGCTTTTGAAATGATTTGTTCAGGTCAAGAGAGGGGTTGGGGCCAGCAGCAGCATCCAACAGAGATCTGGGTCAGTGTTAGTGCCAGGAGTCAGGTCAGTGCTAGAATCTGGGGCTGGTCTAGGGTTGGGGCAGTGTCCACGTACAGGACAACCCAGGGGCTGGGGTCAGTGCCAATTCTGGTCAAGTTTTAGGGTGGGATCTGGGATCAGAGTCAGTGCCCAGTTGTGGGGTCTACGGCTACATCCAGCCCCTTCCGAGAGGGGCCCGAGCTCATGGTGGCTGGCAGCAGAGGGCGGCAAGGCAACTCACCGACTGGATGAGCAGGTCTCCCACCTTCTTCTGGGCGTGCCAGGTCTGCACACAGTGCCGTACCTGCTCCAGGAACTGCTCGTGGTGCTCCAGGAGCTCGGGGATCTGGTCGAAGATCTCGTCCACCAGTGACGGGTCACACAGCAAGTTCTCCGGCTGCTTCAGCGGCTGCATGTAGCCCTGTGGGGCCAGTGGGGTCAGTTCAGGTGCCCTCAGAGAGACGGCATGCCCAACCCACCTGTAGAGGCGTGACCAGACATGCCTGCCTGCAGGCAGCTGGGTGAGTGCACACGAAATTACCTGGCCTGCAGGGCTCAGTGCCCTGCCTCCTGGAACTCCTTCATTAGACGAGGCGCTCCAGGAGGGGAATGGGCAGACCTATCCCCATGCCCCTCACTGCTCACCCCATGGCCTGGCACAAGATAGAGTGGGGGGCTCAGGAAAGGTTTGTTGGATGAATGCATAAACAGAGCTTTGAGTGTGGAAAGCAAGAAGACGGGGCTCCCTGGGAGACCCACACTCACCAATTCATTCAGCAAATATTTATTTAGCATGTAATATGTGTCAGGCACTGTTCTAGGAACTGGGAGACGGTAGCAAACAAGAAAGACAAATATCCCTGCCCTGATAAGAGATTACAGGCTAGTCGGATGAAGCAGACAAATAGAACAAAGAAGTAAAAAATAAATCACATTTCATCAAGTTTAAGATACACCATTACTTTTATTTATCTTTAAGGAAAAAATGTGCTGCCAATTAAATTATCATACACTGTCAATTACGATGAATTCTAATTTCAAAGATGTTTAAAATGTGAAGAACACGAGTCTTAGAATAGACTACATGTGGTAGTCATATAGTAAGTTAAAAGGATAAATAGGAATGGGAAGCCATAAAGGAAGTCATTGGAGGATTTTAGTGACATTGTCTGAATGTTGTTTTAACAGCTGCGGATCTGCTGGTTACTCTGTGACTAAAATTCCTATTTTTCACTTCAAATCTGCATTCAATGTTGTTCCCTCAACAAAAACAGCCATGCTCTGTGGCTGATGCGCTTATAGAGAGGTCGCCCTCTACTGGCCTGAACGGTAACTACAGGCCACAGGGAGGCTTTCAAAAAAGCAAAAAAAAAAAAAAACCGTTGCCGTGGAGTTGATTCTGCCTCATAGGTATATACAATGGTGCAATAAAATTTATATTAATTTTTTTTTTTACAAATCTGGATTGTTTTCCAAAACAAACTTGAGAAAGTAAAGCTCAGCCGAATCCTCTCATCTGATGGTGGGGTTCTGAAAAGGCCAGGGGTATTGCACACTGAGGCAGGTACCACTATTATTATTTTTTAAATTATTTTATTTTTATTATTGTACTTTAGATGAAGGTTTACAGGACAAACTAGCTTCTCATTAAACAATTAGTACAGGTATTGTTTTATGACACTGGTTACCAACCCCATGACATGTCAGCACTCTCCCTTCTTGACCTTGGGTTCCCTGTTACCAGCTTTCCTGTCCCCTCCTGCCTTCTAGTCCTTGTTCCTGGGCTGGTGTGCCCCTTTAGTCTCATTTTGTTTTATGGGCCTGTTTAATCTTTGGCTGAAGGGTGAACCCCAGGAGTGACTTCATTACTGAGCTAAAAGGGTGTCTGGGGGCCATAGTCTTGGGGTTTCTCCAATCTCTGTCAGGCTAGTAAGTCTGGTGTTTTTTTGTGAGTTAGAATTTCATTCTACATTTTTCTCTAGCTCTGTCTGGGACCCTCCACTGTGATCCCTGTCAGAGCAGTCAGTGGTGGCAGCTGGGCACCATCTAGTTATACTGGACTGAGTCTGGTGGAGGCCTTGGTAGTTGTGGTCCATCAGTCTTTTGGACTAATCTTTCCCTTGTGTCTTTAGTTTTCTTCATTCTCCCTTGCTCCCAACGGGGTGAGACCAGTGGAGTATCTTAGATGGCTGCTCACAAGCTTTTAAGACCCCAGATACTACTCACCAAAGTAGAATGTAGAACATTTTCTTCATAAACAATGTTGTGCCAATTGAGCTAGATGTTCCCCAAGACCATTGTCCCCATAGTGAGGCAGGTACCATTATTATCCCTACTCTACAGATGAGGAAACTGAGGTACAGACTGGTTATGTAACTTGCTCTAGGTCACATGTAGCTGGTCAGCAGGTGGAGTCAAGTACGAACATTGGCAGTTTGACTCCAGAGCTGTGCTGCTGACCCTTGGCCTGACCTCAGTCCTTCTTCTAGCATTCCAGGGTTGCCTAGAGTGACAGTCCTTGGCTTCAGCTGACACCCTCCTGCCCAGCTCCAGCTCCCCCCATAGGACTCAGTCCTTGGTTCCTCAGCACGATCCTGCCTGTGCTCTTCCACCCACAGGTGCTCTGCTAGGCCTGGGAGATTCGAGCAGAAAAGACAGGTCCAGGCCCTGCCTGCCCCCAGTTCTCCCACTGCTCCCGCCTCCTGTCTGAATGAGGCATGAGCCGCATCATCACCTTTTAATCTTCACCCTGAGGGATGGGTATTATTAGCGACACTTTGCAGATGAAAACACCGAGGCTCAGAGAAGCGAGATGATGAGGCTAGTATCAGCCTGGGCTGTCTGATCCCAGTGCCTTCATCTTTCACCCAGGAGATGGCACTGGACTCCTCTCAGACTCCTGCATGTCTACTCCTGCCTGACGGCCGGGGTGGAGGGGTTCCTTAAAGACAGAATTCTGGCTGTGTCCCTCCTATGACTTCCAGTTGTGCTTACAGCAAAGCCTGGCTCCTTGCCCAGCAGCCCTGGGGCCCTGCACAGCCTGGTCCTGCTTCCGGTCCTGCCTAGCTCCTGCCTCGCTCACCCCTCCTCCTTCCCAGCAGCCATACTGGCCACCTCTCCATTCTCTGATTACTCCAGGCCCCCTCTAGACTCCAAGCCTGGAATGATCCCCTCCAGGCTCCCCCCTTCCTTAACTCCTACCTGCCATTCGGGTCTCAGCTAAACCTCCCCCAACCTCAGAGAAGCCTTCCCTGACCCCACACCTGGGCAGGCTCCCATCCTGTGTTCTCATCTCTCCGTGCACTTTGGCATTACCATTTGTCATCATACATGATTCACTGCCTGGTTACTGCTGGTCTCGGCCATAAACTAGGAGCTTCAGGAGGCAGGACCTTGTCACTCATGTCCACTGCTGTACCTCCCATGCAGAGCACACTGCCTGGTATACAAAGGTGCTCGATGTCGATTGGTGGAGTGAGTGAGTGAATGAAGGAATGAATGAGTCCTGTGTCTGTTCCTGAACTCCATGTTTCCTAGGGCTCTTCCACCCTTTGCCTCACTCTGCCCAGGAGGCCTGAGCAAGCTCACCTTCAACCACAGGCCTCCCAGGTCTCTCACTTCAGCCCAGACCCATACTCTCCATCCTGGGCTCCAGGCCCACATGTGCATCCAGGCTCCTGGGCCTCCCCAGACCCCACACATCTGAGCCTGAACTCACCAGCTTGCCCCAGAACCACTCCTTGCTTGTGCCCCACCTTACCCAGGTAGGAATCCTCCAGTGCCCAGGTCACCAGGCCCAGAGTCCAGGCATCATCCTGGGCTTCCCCACATCATCCCCCACATTTGGCCAGTTACCATGCTTGGCTGACCAGCTCATCTCCTTAATATCTGTCCCCAGCTCTCCCTCCCTGGAGCCTCTGCCCTGGTCCTGGCCTCTCCTACCTCGCCTGACCTCAGTGGTGGCTTCTACCTGCCTCAGCCTCTTTCTGTGATACCTACCCTCTCACCAATCAGACTTGGTAAAACATGAATCAGGCTACACATGTCTCCTGCTCAGAGCTTTTGCTGGCCCTCCAGGGCTCTCAGCAGAGTCTAAACCCTCCTCCTGGCATTCAAGGCCCCACAGTGTGGCCCCTGCTGGCTCCCCCAGCTTCACTGTGAGACCAACCCCTCATACTCTGTGCTGCCACATGGACCTCTGAACGTGCCAGGCCCTCTCCTTACTCAATATCGCACATGCTGTTCCTGCGGCTGAGAAGATAGGTTTCAGCACCTCCTCCAGGGAATCTTCCCTGACTCCATGTCTAGGAGGTGTCCCCTAGATGGTTTTAGAAAGCACAATATACTTAACTGTGTCCCCAACAGGACTGTGAGCTACCTACATCTGGAACAGGAACAGGGCCTGGCACACAGTAGGTGCTCAACATTTAATTCCATTCAACAAATATTTCCCCAATCAATGAATGAAATGGGGTGGGGGAGGTACACCAGATGGGGTCCACAGATCTAAGCTCAGGCCCAGGGCTATCAAGGGGAGGTGGAGGGGCTGTGGGGATAGGGAGCCTTGGGGGTGGCCTGGCCTGGTCCATTGAGGCTCCTCTCTGCTACCCTGGAGAGGGCTTCCTCCTCCCCTGGTGCAGGCACGCGGGTCTTCTCCATGGCGGAACAGTGTGCCCAGGTCACTCCCCTCTCCTCTCTAGCCCTGGCCCCCTGTCCATGAAATGGGTTTGTTCCCACCCTTCTGAAGCCCTTCTGAAGACCTCCTGGACCTGGGTTGGCCACAAGCCTCACCTGCATCAAGGTGCGCAGTGACTCCACGTATGACTGCTCCGTGTCCAGTAGGGTCATGGTCACATGCTTCCGCATGTCCTGGGGAGACAGGGGGCAGAGGGTGAGCAGCGTCTCATTCCACTGAGACCACACTACCCGAAGCCACATGGGGCCCAGAGGGCCCGTCCACACCCACTCCCTGGCCTTGAAGGCCTGTCCTCCTGCCACCCAGGGCTCCTGGCTGTTCTCCAATGCACCCTGGACCTCCACTGTGCCAGTTCTTAGCTCAAGTGGTCCCCCTGCTGGCAATGCCCTCCCCTTGCATCTCAAACGTCCCCCTCCACAGCGTTTGTCCTTCACCCTCCCACCCCCATCTCGATCACCACAGCTGTTGGCAGATCTGGAAATCTCTGTTTACTTCTTGACCCCCTTGCTGGGCTCCTGAAAAGGATTCTTAAAAAACAAAAACCAGTAACCTTTCACATTTGCAAAGGAGAATGACTCAAGACTATGCCCAACTCCAGCTGCCAGCTCTGGAGCCCGCACCTTCAGGCTCGGCATTTTGGGGACATGCCCCACCTGGTTAGGCTCCACACCATCCCTGGGAATAGAAACTGTCACCCTCATTACAGATGAAGACACTGTGGTCCATAAAGGTGAAGTAGGTACTGAAGGTCACATAGTCAGGTGTGTGGTGTCAGGGCCCAGTCACCCTCAGACAAAGATGGGTCCCAATTCTTTCGTTAAAAAAGATTAACTGTGCCCTACTATGTGCCAAGCTCTGTTCTAAGCATTATATACCCACTATTTAATCCTCCCAACTGCCCTGTGAGGTAGGTGTTATTATTCTCCCCTTCTTAAGAATGGAGAAAAGGAGGCACGGAAAAGCAAAGTAACTTAACCCAAGTCATCAGAGCCAGGGCAGAGATCCAGGCACTGCTGCCTCTGTCCTGAGAAACAAGAGCCTGGCCACCACAGTGATAGTCAGAGGGGAACACATCCACGGCAGGGTGGGGGCACAGGGGCCTGCACACATACACTTCGGGTCCCAGGAGGAGGCAGAGCCCGGGAGTGGAGGCCCATGAGGGTACCAGAGTAACCTTGCTGGAGGAGGTTGGCTAAGGGCTGGGCCTCCACGGCAGGAGCTGGTGTGTGTGTTTGCGTGGTGGGGTGTCTGACGATCTGAATTACAGAGTACCCAAGGGGTTGTCCAGCCTCTGCACCAAAACCCTTGGGGATAGGAAGCTCATCCCTGTCAGGGAGACCCCTGCCATATGGGAAGGCTTTGCAGGGAGCCAGCCTAGGGATGCCCTCTCTGTGTTCAACCCCCTGGAACTGAGCTTACCTACTGCCCTTCCCCACCAGCCCCACTGTCTCTGGCCCACTCCTCTTCCAGGAAGCCTTTCCAAATGGCACTAGCCCCAACAGCCTCCCTTTCTTGGCAGGGGATCCACTTCCAAGTCTCCTCACTGACCTCTCTAAGACTCGGGAGTGACCTTGTACAAAGCCCTTAACACCTCTGAGCCCCAGATCTCTGGGGTTTACTCTCTTCTCTCCACCCTTGTTCCAGGACTCAACCTGGCCCAAGCATCTCTTGTCCTGACCCTGTCACAGGCTCCAGTTATCAAGGCCCGCAGATCCAAGTGGACCTCCTTGCATGCGCCAGTGCAAAAATGGGTGTCCATGTTTGTGTCATCCCTCCAGTCCCCACCCTGGGTGCCCTTCAGGGTAGAGACTCAACTACTGGGGCTGTACTGGTCACTGCTGTGCCCTGTGTCAGTGCCTGCCTGACCCAGCCACCTCTCACCCCTCTGTCTGTGGTATGCCCACCTCAGGTCCCCCTTTCTCTAACCTGGGAACTCAGACGTCAACCCTGTCCCTCAAACCTGTCCTATAATGAGGCACACTCAGGAAAGTGGGTTCCTATGCTAGGAACTCAGGGGTGGCGGTGTCAATGATGCCCCCTTGGGGGAGGGGAGAGGAGGCTGGCTCACCCCAGCTGGTGCTCTTCTGATGGGGTAAGAAGGCACCAGGCTCTGCCTCAGAGCCTTTAGCTAAACCAGACTATCTCTCCTCAGTGCTTCTGGGGCCTTTAAAAATCATGGCAACTTCTGGTAGGAGGTAGCATAAGCTGAACCCAACCTAGGATGGAGAGCTTAGAAGAGCATCAAGGGCCAGAAGGGCTTCCCAAGGAAAGGCCCAGCCGCTCAGTCCTCCCCACCACCCCGTCTCCAGGAGACACCGCAGTACTTCACAGACATGGCCTCATTTCACCCAAACACTCACAGCTCTACTACACAGGTGGTATCATCTCCTCTTCACAGATGAGGAAATCAAGAGTCATAAAAGTGACACAACCTGACCAAGGTCACAGCCAGTAACCAGCAGAGCTTGGACCAGAGTCTCTTCAACCACCTCATGCTGCGTCTTGGGGCCCCAGCACCCGGAGTTCTTGTCCAGCACAACAGGGTAGCTTTGGGCCACAGGGTCCTTGGCACTGCCCTTATTGGGTGTGTCACCTGGGGTTGTCACATAACCACCCTAGGTTTCCACATCCTCCTCTGGGAAATGGAGGTAGTACCTCCCTCCCAGCACTGTGAAAGCTAGGAGATGGGAAGCAGAGCAGCTCTCTCTACAGTGGGTCCTCAATGCCCATTCTTATTGTACGTCAGCAAAGCTATTTGTCTGCATCAGTCCCTGAGAGTAGGACTGGGCCAGACTCAGCCCTGGGCTATACAGTCACCCTCCTCCACCTACACTCTCTGCCCCTGCCAGACCCAGCTGGGCACATTGAGAGTCATAGTCAGGGAAGCTTTCTGAGGGAGGCAGGGCTGGTGCTGGGCCTGGTGACCAGGGGGTCTGGGGTAACGTGGGGAGGCTGACGCTGCAATGCCTGCCTTTCCCAACCTCCTCCCCTGCTTAAAAGCACAGTGGGCTGTCACTCAGCTGTCAGGGGAAGGCATGGAAAACGGGGTCAGCTCCCTGTTACTGCATTGAGCACCCTCCTACATGTGCCCAGACATGGGTGTAAGTGTATGTAGGGGTGGGGAGACAGGGCCCTGGAAGCAGGAGACAGAAAACACAGCTGTCCACTAGGTCAGCAGGCCCACCTGTTCCAGACGGGAACCCTGAACGCCCAGCTGTACCCAGGTCTGCCCCCCTGAGCCCCTCACCCCTTAACAGCCCCATCTCAGACCCTCACTACACAGGGCACCGAGGTGTGGGGAAACAGGGGCTGAGGGGTACAGCAGAGGGACAGAGCCCTAGTCTGACTGGGGCATCACAGCCCAGAGACTGAGACCACGAGAGACGCACAACATGAAGAGAAACACATACACACAGAGACGAGCTGTACAGGCTGAGACACCCAACTGAGAACCAGGCCCTTGAGCCCAGAGGCTTGAGGCAGCGAAGAGACACATATCACAGCAGAGGGAGGAAGACAGAACCAAAACCCCCACTGGAGCCTGGGAGAGCTGAGCAAGCAAGAGTCCAGGCCCAGAGAGACACACAAAGGCAGGGTAACAGCCCCTAGAAGCCTCCCCCTCCCCCACAGGGGAACACACACTGAGCCGGGAATGGGGACACCACCGTTCCCAAGGCAGCACACCTCCATGGCCCGGCAGGTCTGGCAGCAGGGAGACGATGACAAGCAGGGGGAGCAAATTCGAATACACCCAGCACACAGACACACCTGAGGGCTGCCTCACGCCTGAAAGGGAGGCTTGGAAAAAGCTCTCTTGCCTGAGCCTGTGGACCCAGGATCCCCCTGGGGGCGGCCTCTCTCCCACCCTGCCCCATATGATCAGCTGAGTGCCACCAGACCTTGACAAGGCTGGGTCTCAGGGAGCAAGCCCCCTACCCCAGCTGGGTTTGCCAGCCCTTATGCCATCCTGAGCTTGCATGCTGGTGGCGCCAACCCTGAGAACCCTACCAGCCGCCTGCCAGCCACATCACCCCCTGCCAGGGCTCCTTACAACTCCCTCAATCTCCCTTCCCCCCATCATGGGTCACAGTGCTCCCAGCCCCGTGGCCAGCAGATTGGTGTGCCTGATCCAAGTTCCGGGCCTCAGGCCTCAGCATCTCCTCATGCCTCCTCCAATCCGGGGCGGGCTGAGTTCTAGCCTTTGTCCCAGGTCCCTGACTGCCCCTCCCCCTCCCTGTACCTGGGCCTCCCCAGGCTCCTCTGCATCAGCGCCGCTGCTCCGGGCGGGCTCCCCGGAGGCAGCGGCCGGGCCCAGATCACGCATTTCTTCCAGTGCGATGGTGAACTGGGCCAGGGTCTTCACCATCTGCAACATGCAGCCGGCCCGCCGCCGGGGGCGGGAGCGCCCGGACGGCGACGGGACGCGGGTCGGCGCAGGGTCCGCGGGCGCCCTCCCACTCTCGCTCCCTTCCCGGGGTTCGGCCCGGCGGCGGCGGCGGCAGTGGCGGCGGCGGTCGCAGTGACGGTCCCAGCGTCGATCTGAGCGCGGCGGCGGGCTGGCGGCGACGCTGTTGCCTCCTCCGCGCAGCTAGTGTACCCGGTGAGCCCGGCGCGCGCGCGGCGCCGCTGGGGTGGGGGTGGGGGGGCACCCTCGGCCCCCCCACCCCGCGCGGCCTCATCTCTCCCAACACGCCCAGAGTGGCCCGACGTCGCAACCACCTTTCCCCCTATACAGCGGTGTCCGCTTGAGGACCTATCCCCCTATGAGAACACAAGTTGGGGCACACCCGTGGACAAAGGCGAGTACACGCGGCGAAACGTAGTTTCTGTACACATCTGTACCCAACGCAGGCACACACTGAACCCGGGTCCCCACCGGGGGGGGGGGGCAGGCACACACGGGGTACACACATACCTACACACGTATATGGCACTCCGGCCTTGATCCGTATATACACTGACACAGACTCAAGTGCACACATACCAGCATAGTCCCATACACACCCAAACCCTGACATACATGGAGCTGACCAGTGCTGCACACAGTGACACATTCTTCTGCAATCCTGAGCACTGCTGTATTCAACACACTATGACCACATTGGCAGAAACCGACACACATGTCCAGGCACACATACACATCTCTGGAAAGAGCCTGGGTGGCACACAGGAGCAGAAAGGTTGGGGGGTGTCTGGCTGCTATCAGAAAGGTTGGCAGTTTGAACCCACCCAGAGGCTCTTCGGGAGAAAGACCTAGAAATTACAGCCAAGAAAACCCTATGAGGCAGTTCTACTCTGTCATACGGGGTCACTATGAGTCAGAACGGACCTAAAGGCACCCAACAAGAACAACACACATCTCTGGAGACTCGACCCTGTCCTCCCCGTTAGGGGAGGAATACTTGGGTGGGGCATGAAAAGGCCCCCCGAGTGATCTCTACACCCCTCCACCCCCCAGCTTGGCTTGTGTCTTGTATCTGAAACAGTCCCACAGGGTTCCTGGTAGGGGCTGGGGAGGGCCAGGCACTTATGCTCCCCTCCCCGCACCAGACTGTGGTCTAGGATGTCTCCAAGCAGGATCCTCTGGGCCTGCTTCCCCAAATCCCAGCGATGCCAGAACCTATCCCAGACCCACTTAATCAGGACTTGGGTGGAGGGTAATCTTCATTTTGCACCAACTCCCACCCCCACCTAAGGTGCCTGATGCACCCTGCAGCTGACTGGGTGCCCCTCTGCTCTGCCTCAGCCCTGGCTGACTTCATCATCACGCCCCCAACCGACCCCCTCCCCAAACCTGCGCTCCCAGGGAACTTTGCAGTGAAGACATCCCGACCCCATCGCCCAGCCCAGTCCCATCTGTCCATCTCCCCCTCCCCCTCACTCAATATGTTCCAGCCATATCTGCCTTCACTTCCAGAAAATAGACCATGCTCTCTCCCACCTCAGGGCCTTGGCCTATGCTTTTCCCTTTCCTAGGAATGCCCTTTCCTTTCCTTTTAGACCAGTCTCAGCTCAAAAGTCACCTCCTCCGGGGAGCCCTCCCTGATCCCCAGATTAAGTCAGGTACACTTGCTCTGTGCTTTCAAAGATTGTCAGTTGTCCTTAACAGTTTGTAATTATACATTTGGGCAATTATTAGGTCGATGCCCATCTCCTCCCAGGAGACTGCAGGGCTGGGTCCATGTCCCTTTTGTAAGCCACAGCACTCTGCACACAGTAGGAGCTGGCTAATAAACAGGTTCCCAGATTAACTCCTCCTCCTCCCTTCTTTCACCCCACATACCCAGCAGGTACCTAGTGAGAGGTAAACCAGCCCATGCAGTTCCCTGCTCGCCTTCCCTGACATCCCTGTGGCCGAGGATCAAACCCTGCAGTCCCATCCTGCTCTGCCCCACTTTCCCCAACCCCGCTCAGCCCTCAAGCAGGTGGGTCCACACCCCCAACCTGGCCAAGGGCATGTGATTCCCTATCCTCTCCTGAGAGGGCAGACCATGGGCCCTGGCAACACTGGCCTCCTCAGAGTCCAAAACACCCAACGTGAAAATTTTAACTTCCCAGCAGATAGTTCCAAACAGCTGACAATAAACAGGCACTAAAACTCCAAGAGAGCAGCAAGATGAAAACCAGTGTGACCCCACATGGCAGCTGATCCCAGAACAGTGACCGCAACACAGACAGGAGGTGGGGACGCTCCCAGGGGCTACACTGGGGAGTCAGAGCCTGGTACATGACAGGTGTCCGGTAAGTCTGTGTTGCATAAACGAAAGAACCATCAATTAACCAGTCGGCTTCCCCTGGGCCCCACGAGGGACCTGGCCCAGAGTAGAGGTTCAGTTAGTTTGTTGAATGAAACGATGAAGGCATGAGCGTGCTCTGCACAAACCCCTTTTCTGGTCCCTTTACAGCAGTGGTTCTCAAAATGTGGTCCCTAGATGTCAGCATCTCCTGGAATGTCTTAGAAATGCACATTCTCAGAACCCCCCTCCAAGCCCCACCTCCCCATACTGAATCTTAAACTCTGGGGTGGGACAGAGCAACCTGTGCTGTAACAAACCTTCCAGGTGATTTTGAAGAATCAGAGCCTTCGAGGCCTAGAGCCTACCTGGCCACCTCATCCCGTTCTGGGGCAGCGGGTCCTTGTCAAGCCCCTTCTGACCCTGGGAGGCAGAAGCGAAGGTCCTCCAGGTGAGCCTCAAGGCCTTTTCCCTCTTCTGTCCCCAGTTTGGACCAAGAAATACACCTGCCTCTTACCCTCCCAACCAGAAGGATTGTGGGCTTTCCTGGGGCATGGTCTGCTCCTCCTCTTCCTGTTCTCAGGGTTGGGCATGTGGCGGCAGAGTTTAGAACAGCCAGACCAGTTGACTGAGCGATGGTTTGAGCAGGGAGGATGGGCACGCACCGTGGTCCAGTCCAGATAGCCAGTCCCACAGAGAACCCCACACTAGCACCTGGCCCGTCGCTTGATTCACTGTGGATAAACCACATTTGGCTTTCTGTCAGAATACCTCTTCCCCCATTTGACTCTCTCTCATGCTGTATGACCTTGGCCTTCATTTCCCCTGAGTGGTGGGGAGGTGGTGCATAGCCCAGGCTAATTAGTGAGGTGCATCCATCACTTCATTACCTCAGTGGAACTAGGCCCTGCAGAAATCAATCTACCCAGGCTGGCCTCCAGAAGCTCCCAGACAATGCATGGGCTCCTCTTATGGGGCTCAATGGAGGTGGTTATCTCTGCCTGGACAGGGGGGCAGTCAGGGAGGGCCTCCTAGAGGAGACAGGTTTGAACATGGTCCTGAGGTCAAGAGATCCTGAGACATGTGGGTGCCTGGAAATCAGAGTTCACCCAAAGGCCCTGCCAGGAAAAGGGGCGGGACCTGGAGCCAAAGGCACTGCTGCTGCTTCATTAAGGATGGCTAATTAGATCCGAGCCTGTTGCTACGGCAACAAGGGGCAGCCTCTGTCATCTGGGGGCTGGTGGGGGCGAGGAAATGAAAGGAAGCTGAGAGAAGGAACAAGAGCACATAGCTGCTGAATCAGGGTCTTCAGGGATCATCCCCACAACAGCACATAAGCATCAGAGCCCCCCCGGGCGAAGGCAGCTGGGGGTGGGGGGATGCTGGGGGCACCATGTATGCCAGGGGCACATCTGTACAGATCTGGTTCTATTGGTTCTCTGAGCTCCCACTGCAGGCATTGATTTCTTTTTCCCTTTTGGGTATCTGCAGTTGTTTGGAGTGGGTTTGGCTCAGAATAGTTGTTGGATATGTACAGGGTGGCTGGTAAAGTGCTGCTGAACCCTCCTCTCCATACCCCATACCCTACCACAACACATATCCCCCTCCCTCTCTACCCCCGGCGCCTCCCCCTCTCCCTGGCCAGGAGAAGTGGGGAGGGGGAGCGGAAAAGGAGCTCTGCCCCAGAAGGCCACCACCCCACACTAGGAAAGGCAGGCTAGGCACCCACAGCTCTGTGGGACCACTCTTCTGCCAGTCTTGGGGAACATCTAACCCTCCCTACCTAGGCCCATTCTGCTGACAACTGCCTCATCTCTGAGGGAAGCACAATGCCCTGCTTGCCTGCCTCTGGACACGCTGCCTACTATGTGCCCCGCCAAGACCACCTGCATCTGGACACTGCCTATTTGGGGGCTAACTGGTCCTGCAGCTGATGCTGGACCAACTGGAGGATCAGGGTTGAGAAGGGTTGAACATATGGATGGATGATGAGCAATGGCTAAGTAAATGAAGAGAGAGATGAAAGAATGGAATGATGATGGATGAATACATGATAAATGTATAAACAGAAAGATAAATGAATGACAGATGAACATATAAATGGATCCACAGATACACGATTCGATAGATTAGTGAATTGGATTTTTATTTTATTCATTTGTTGATTAGTTCAACAAATATTTATTGAGTCCCTACTAGATGTCAAGCACTGTGGTGGGGGTTTACAGGGAAGAAAAGAGGTTTCTACCCTCCTGGGCACCTCAGTCTATGTAAGCTTCCTTCCATATAGAAATTGAAGAAAAGACAGGTGCAATGCAGGCTGTGAAGAAATGCAGCTTCTGGAGCAGCAGATCTCATCAGGCTCCTGTAGGGTTGGTAGGGGGTCTCCAGCCTTTCACATCTGCACAGCTGTATATAAATATTTGCCAAGAGAGTGTCTGGGCCCCAGAACTCCCAAACTGGAGCGCTGGTAATGCTATAATCTCAGACTCCTCATCATCACTAATGCTTTTTGAGTACTTTTCATGTGCCAGGCACCCTACCAATTGCTTCGCAAGCCCTGGCTACTTTAATTTCCACAGTAGCCTTATACCAAGCACTCTAATATTGTTACTCCCTTATTTTACAAACAAGAAAACTGAGGTTCAGAGAGTTACCTACCTGGTAAGGGGTAGAACCCAGCTGGCTGCCTCCACAGCCCGTGTCCACATCTCCCCTGGGGTGGGGGGAGATCCTGTCTCCACCTCCCTTGGCCTCATGCAGTCAGCTCAGCTTCCCCTTGCCTCCCTGGCGTACTGGTTGCCTGAGTTGCTTTTCTCCAGCTTTACTTGTACTGGGACAGTGATTGGAACAAGTTCTCCTGACCCAGAAGTTTTTGGTGGAAAACAAAATGCCATCCACACGCTATGCTGGGATCAAGGAGGATCTTCCTGGGGAACTGCACAAACCCTGGCATTAGGCCCAGATGGCCTGTCTGGTGCTCCTGACCTCACTGATGTCCATGAGCATGGAGTCAGTACTAGATGTTCCCAACCTAATGGGCTCTCCATTTCACTGATGGCTACTACCCTCCTCGGGTGCGTCAATAAGATGAAAGTTCCGAAAGAGGAGCTTTTGGTATAGAGACTAAGAGGACAGACTGGAGCCAGACAGCTTGGGCTCAAATCTGGGCTCAGCCACTTACTGGTGGTAAGACCTTGGGCAAGCCACCTCACCTCTTGGGGCCTCAGTGTCTCTATCTGTTCCTGTCTGAGTTCCTTTGTGTCATCTTTCTCCCTGCCTTCCGAACCCACATCCTGCTTCCTATATGCCCTCTCTTCTTGAAGAGGAGCCCTCAAGGCACCACAGCATTCCCAGGCTTCACAGACAGCTGGAAAGAAAGTGTCCATGCCCTCAGGCTCCCCCAGGACTGGCTGCTCTGGGTGGGTCCATAATTCTGGGGAATGTGCTTTGGGAATGGGAAGGAGAGAATAAGGGCCTAAGGAGCCCCAAGACCTTCCTGCCACAGAGACACTGCCTTGTTTAGGTGGGTTGTGCACCTGACTGTGTGTGCACCTGGAGGTGGGACTACAGTATGAGCGACACAGCGTGTATCCTATCTGTGGGGACTCATCCATGTGTCTCTGTACACCCCTCTGTCAGTGGTCTTCTGTGGACATGTGACTGCATAGCCAGTCTATGAGCGATGGTCCATGTGTTTCTATGGAAGAGGTGGAAAGTAAAGGGACAACTTCGAGAATAACAATAATAAAAAACAGCTACAGATGTTGTTTACTGAGCACTTACTATGTGCTAGGCATGGGCTAAGTACTTTACATTTTGTTTCATTTTATCCTCATCATCACCCTAGGTAGGCGTGGCAGACTGTATTTTTCAAAGATGGCTACCACAATATTTCCTATCCCACATGCTCTTCTTATGGACATTCTTCTCATAGTGATGAGGTCTGTGTCCCCTCCCCTTGAAACTGAGTGCATCTTTGTGACTGTCTTGACCATAGAGCAGAAGCGATATGATGCGACTTCCAAAGCGAGGCCATAAAAATACCATGCACTTCCACCTTGCTCTCTCAGGTCACTCATTCTTGAAACCCAGCCATCATGTTGTGAGGAAGCCCAGGCCACATGCAGAGGCCAGGTACAGATATTCCAGCTGACACCCCAGATGAGGCCCCAGTCAACGGCCAGTATTAACTGCCAGATTTGTGAGTGAGGAAGCCTTCAAGGTGATTCCAACCCAGCTACTATCTGACTGCAATTGTATGAAAAACTCTTGAGTGAGAACTACTTAGTTGAAGAAACTGAGGCTCAGAGAGGTGAAGGAGCCATGGTTATGTAGCCAGTAAGTGGCAGAGCTGGGCTGTGAACCCAGAGTCCTTAATGTCCTCATGGGAGAAATGAGGCAAGGGGATGACTTCTGCACAGATTCAGATTTCATCTATTGGCCCAGAGAGGTCCAGCTGGGACCCCAACCTGAACAGCACTAAAAAATCTCACCGCCCCTTCCCAAAGCCATTCCAGATGGGCGAAAGAAAGATCGAGGTGGCAGCTCACTCCCTATGCTGGGGCTCAGGCCCAGAAGAAACACTGCCACTCACTATACTCCTGACCCCCTCACGGGCCTCCAGGAATGATGTGCATCCCCCATATCCTCGGTGGGGACTTACTTCTACGATGAACTAACGTTTAATGAGGTGCTGGTGCTCATGCAATATCGCTATTAATCCTCACATCAATCTTCTGAGTTATGTATTACTATTACCACCATTTTACAGATGAGAAAACGAAGTCTCTGAGAAGTAAAACTTGCCTGAGGTTATGAAATCAGGATGTGGCAAAATTGGGATTTGGCAAAGCTGGGATTCGAACCCAAGTAACTCGCATATCTGAGAGGCTGAGTGATTTCATTAGGGTCACAGAGCACATAAATGAGGAGTCAAGCCAAGCCTGGAGCACCCTGAATTAGGAGGTGGGGCCTGTGTTCTCCCTGGAGGACTGACAGGTTAAAATAAGAACTCCTCACTGGCTGTCCCCCACTCCCCCTAGACTGCGAAGTCCACAAAGCCAGATGGACCTTGTTCACAGCTCTGTCCCTGGCATACAGTAGGTGCACAATACATACCTAATGACTGACTGCCTTGCTATGTGACTTTAGCCAAGTTTTTCCCCACGCTGGGACTCAGTTCCTTCCTCTGTAAATAAATGGGTAAGCAGGAAGAGTGCAGCTGGACTCTAAACTTCCTACCAGGATCCCTGAGGGAGGAGGCGGGAGAGAAATCATGCTCAGAGACTGGGAGATGGACAGCTTAACCTTCATGATTTTGAGAGTCAGAATCAAGGCTTCTGGATTCAGTCAGGAAGTTGAGGCTCCAGGAGCTGCACTCCTGCCAGACGCCCAGAGGTGGCAGCAGAGGGCCACACGGCAGAGGCTGTGTTGCATGTGGTTTTAATTTAATGCCAGTCTTTTTTTAAATGTGTTTTTTCTCCCTTCTTCCCACCCCCTCCCTCCTTCATTTCAAGAAGATACAGCTGGACCTTCTAGTCTGGGAAGGAAAATTTTCTTATCACGGATAACGGCTGGAAGCAGGAGGTAGGCGGGGAATAGGTGGATAGACAAACCCCAACAGATGTGAAAAACATCTGAGGAGCTAGTGAGTTCTGAATTCAATCTCTGTCTTGACCCAGAAGGCCGCGACTGTCACCCCACTTTAGGGCAGAGGAACCAAAACCAAGATCTTCTGGGTCCCACATCTGAGTCTGAGGGGGACTGATGCCTCATCTTTGGGTGTGGGGGAGGGACACCAGGGTTACCATTGGGAATCCGATGATGCCTTAGAGTAGGATTTGTTAAACCTGGCATTCCCACCTTAGGGGCTCCCAGGAAATGCACCTACCCACACACTCTCACCAGCTACTAATCTGACTGCTACGCACACAGTTCTGTCCACGATATTGGTCTGGCCCTGCGGTCCGAGCCCTGGCTCAAAACCTGTAGATGAGGTGACTTTCCAGGGCCCTCCCCTCCCAGCTCTAAAAATTATCTCATTAAAAATGTTTAAACCTTGCTCAGCAACAGAGAGACCATATGGTCCCTGGGCCTAGTGCCTGGCACCTTCTGGCTGTGACCGTGCCTTTTCCCTTTAGCCTCAGTTTCCTCACCTGAAAAGTGAAAGTGAACACCTACTGCACAGTAGGTGGTCTGGAATAGACGTCTCCCTTCCCTGCCTCCACTCAGTTCTCCAATGTGCAGGCATGCCAGGGTGAGGGATCGTGGGAACGGAAGTTATCCAGGGTCTGTTTCCAGCCCCTCTGGTTCCCTCCCTCCCTCTATCCAGGCAAGAGGGAGGGAAGCTCCGTTTGTGTGTGGTTGGGGTGTCCTGCCTTTGAGGCGGAAGATGACTCACTGGATTGTGGACTAGGCACCCTGGGAAAGGCCAGGCTAGCCTCAGGCCAGAGCCCCAGGGGGCTGCGAGGCAGGGAGGACGGGGTGGGGCCTGACTGAGCTATAGATACAATGCTGGGGGCACCACCACCTTCCTCACCTACCACAGTGCCAGAAATTCTTCTACTAAGGCCATCAAGGGCCCGGGGAAGCTTGAGGTGTTATCAGCTCCCTCTTAGCCTACTAATGTGACCTCCAGCCTCTACAACCAGCCAGGCTAGTCTCCTCACCCTTGCCTGCCCAACCAGGTTTGTTCCCAGCTCTACACCTTTGTTCAAGCTTCTCCCCCTGCCCGGGCTGCCCTCCTTGCTCTTGGTTCTGTTCAAATCCCATCTAATTTTTATGCTCTGCCACCTCCAGGAAGCCTCCTCTAAATCCCCAGCCCTCCCTGACCTCTTCTTCCTCTGTCCTCACAACAGCAGCACTAAGTAAACTGCTCTGTGACAACTCCCCAGTCAATTCATTCCTCTTTTCAACACAGGACTGCCAGAAGAACGAACAAGTCTGTCTTGGAAGAAATACAGCCAGAATGCTCCTTAGAAGCAAGGATGGTGAGACTTCATCTCACGTACTTTGGACATGTTATCAGGAGGGACCAGTACCTGGAGAAGGATATCATGCTTGGTAGAGGGTCAGTGAAAGACAGGAAGACCCTCAACAAGATGGAATGACACAGTGGCTACAATGATGGGCTCAAGCACAGCCAACAGTTGTGACGATGGCACAGGACCAGGCACTGTTTTGTTCTGTTGTACATAGGGTCGCTATGAGTCGGAACTGACTCCGCGGCACCTAACACCACCACGAGCCCGTCTTGCCCTCAGGCAGGGTGCCCAGGGTACTAGAGGATGTTTAATAAAGTCCATGAGCTCCAAAAGGGAAAGGGTACCTCTGCCTTGTTCCAGTAGTATCCTAAGAACAGCGCCTGGCCCATAGCTGCTCAATACAGGAAAGCAAGTATCAGTGTAATGAATGTGTACAAGTTTAGAATGTCCATGTTCAATCTTCCCTTGAAGGAGAGAGGCACAGGAGAGACCATTCCTTCCCACTTTATATATGGGGGGGCACTGAGCGGCAGAGAGGAGACTGCCTCACGACCCCCAGGGCAGCAGGCAGTCAGCTGAGGCTAGAAATGGGCTCTTGGAATGTTTCCACTATATTTTGATCAGAGGGGTCCAACCAGCTGGGATGTACTGTGATCTCCATCTCCTCTGCCCTCACCCCATTCCAGGACCCAGAGGACAATCCCAGGAGGGGAGCAAGTAGTGACCCTGACCCAACCCAGTCAACTCCCCTCCCAGAGCCCAAGGAAGACCCTCCTATCAGACTGGGTAGACCTAGGGTAGTCTCCATGCCCTGCTCAATGACCCCCCCACCCCTACACACACCCTAGCTTCCAGGAGGCTGGGCCTGGGCCATGCTGCAACCTTGGCCTCTAGGTATTACTGCACTGTATCAGCAACTGGTGACCAGCTCTACTGCCTAGGCAGCCACAGCCGCCTGTGTGTGTGTATGGTATGTACATGGTGGGCAGAAAGACTGACTGAAGGTCAGACTGAGCCAGACCTAGGCTCCACTCTCCTGAGGCCCCAAGACAGGGCCACCACCTCCAGGAAGCTGTCCTGATGATACCTATATCTGCCCACTCCCCTCCCCTGAGCACCTGTCTTGAGTTGCAGCCTTGAAACCCAGGGTGTCTCTACGTTTGTTGTCATTATTGACAATGAGCAACACCATTTAGCACTTGACAGTTTGTAATGCTTGTAGGGCCTAATCTCATCAGAACCTCACAGCAACTCTGTGGGGAAACCAGTGCTTCAAACTGGTTCATTCCAGTTTGAACCCCTGCTGAGAATTTGCATTTCCACCCCAGATATACTGAATCAGAATCTACATTTTAACAGCATCTCCAGGTGATTCTTATGTATGATAAACTTTGAGAACCACTGCTCTACTAGTGGTTCTCTGAATTGGTCCCTAACCAGCAGAATTAGCATTGCCTGGAACTTGTTAGAAATACAAATTCTCAGCAGGGGTTTGAACCAGAAGGAACTGGTTCCAAGCCCTAAGGGAAACCGAGGTTCAATGAGGCACCATAACTTGCTCAGGTTCTCAAGACTAAGAGGTGGCAGAAGTGGGACTCAAATTCCCCCTTCTCCTACTGACCTGCCTTGGGACTATGGGTAAATCACTTAACCTCGCTGAGCCTGAGGACAGGAAGAGCAAAAGCATAACAACAGGAGTTAATATTTATTGAGAGATTCCTATGTGCTGCTTACTAAGCACTTCACAAATATTTAACCTCAAAATAAACTTCTTGGGCAGGCTCTATTTTACAGAGGAGGATGATGAGGCATAAGGCAGTTAAGTACCTTGCTTAAGGTGTCACAAGCCCCTAGGGGTCCCCAGGTGGAAGAGGAGTCAGGATAGCCGTAACTATTTCATAGTCCCCGGAGAGAGAGGGGCACCTTCCAGCTTAAGGGAGTAACCCACAAAGCACCCCAGGCTCCCAGCATGAGGAGACTGTTCCCACAGCCTTCTTCACAACAGTGGAAACTGGTAACAACCTCAACGTCCAACCCCAGAGGGGGGTTGAGTGAGTCATGGTACTTATGGAGATCTTTGAAATGCTGTGGAGCAATGTTCAGGAGTCATATTAATTGAAAGAAGCAAGAGCTGTACATACCGTACCATCTCAACGTCATAGACATATCTATGTATGCAAGGAGAAAAGCCTGGAAGGAAATATACCAGAATGGTAACAGTGGGCCAGGGTCCCTGGAAAAAGCAGGGTGTGATTGTTAAGGTTGTGTGTCAACTTGGCTGGGACATGATTCTCAGTGGTTTGGCAGTTATGATGTAGTTTGGCAGTTATGTAATGATGTAATCAACTCCATGCTGAGATCTGCATGAGCAGCCAATCATTTGAAAGGGAGTTTCCTTGGAGGTGGCCTGCCTCCAGTATATAAATAGATGTTCCAGCAAGGCTCTCGCTATGGATCCTGCATCCAGCTTGTCTTCATCTGACCTCCGGTTCTTGGGACTTGAGCTGGCAGCTTACCTGCTGATCCTGGGATCTGTCAGCCTCTGTAGCCTGTGAGCCAGCAGCCTGCCATCTGACCTGCTGATCTTGGGTTCATCAGCCCCTGCAGCTACGTGAGTCAGGAGAAGCCTCCGACCTAACGCTTAACCCACAGACTTGGGACTTGCTAACCTCTACAACCGCGTGAGCCATTTCCTTGAGATAAATCTCTTTCTCTGTATATCTATATACACCACACTTCACTGATTTTGCTTTTCTAGAGAACCCAGCTTAAGACAGAGGTCAAAGCCAGAGATTACCCTCCACTGATGGCTGCCTGCACCTCCAGGAAGCCCACACCTGTGCCTCAGGTTCCTCTTCTATAAAACAGAGAATATAAACAGCTTACTGAGCACAGTGCCTAGAATAAAGAAAGCCCTCAATAAATATTGACGGTTAACATGAACTACACTGAAACCTGTGAGAGCCGGCACTCAATGGGACTGCTTTGTTTTTCCAAGTCTCGCCAAGTTTTCTGCCTTAGACAGGGTGCAGTCTTACCACTTTTCTGTCACTCTCTCTTAGTGGAAATTATTTGAGTTTTCCTTCTCTGATTGGTTTCTACCTTACACAGGCTTGGTCTTTTGCAGGTTTTACTGTTCAAGAGATTAGTGGAAGAAGGGTCATCTCAGAGGTCTATTAGACAAGCCCCTTCCCGGGGCAGGCATGCTCTGGCAACCCTTGCTTGCATACCCCCAGGGCTAAGGAGCTCGCTCTTTCAACTATGGGGCAAGTTACACTGGGCCCCTTAGCACTGGACAACTGTGACCTCTTGGGATCCTCCCGCCATTCTAAAATCCTTTGGTTTCGGACCCTACTCTGGGTTGCTTCTCCAGGTGCAAGATTGGGAGAGGCTTTCTGGGTGGCTCTCCTGTCCCCAGCCCAGGTGACCACCTCCCTCCCGCTCTCTGGGATAACAGAGCAGCGTTTGTTGGCAGCACTTTGTGCCTTTCCCATTTTCTCCTTCAGAAAACAAATGAGGAACCAGCTGGGTCTGACCTCCTCTCCACCATCCCCCCTTCAGCCCCTCCAGTCCCCCAGGGGCGGGAGGCCCTCTCTGCCCCCTTCCTGGACAAGGGCCTGGTGGAGAACCCTGAGGGGAGGGGCCCATGTTCTGGCTGTTGCCATGGCAATGGCAGCCCTGGAATTTGACCACTGGGGCCCAGTAGTGGGGGTGGGGAGTTGGTACAGGCCAGGCTAGGGGCAGAGAGGAGGGTCCAGAGGCCCAGGAAAACCAGGAAGAGCAAAGGTGGAGCAGCAGTCCAGGGACCCCTCCCTGGTCTCGGTTTCCCCATCTGTAAAGAGGGAAGAGGCATGACCACAAGATCTCTCTTTCCATCTCAACTCCAAACTGGGGACTGGGTAAGGGTTGCAAGGAGCAGGAGCCAGGTGGGGCAAGGCCATTTACCCTCTTTGATGGATGGGGACTCCAGGCCCAGAGGACAGGGAATTGCCCAAGATTGCACAGCAAGTTCAAGGTGGTGCCAGCACTAGACCCTGGGGGTGTGGTCTGTCCACTCTGGCTTCCCTAGTTTTCCATAGGAGAGGACAAGGGTGACTGCTTGATGGTAGGGGAAGGGGGAGCCCCTAGAATGGTCCTGGCTGTGCCAGGCCCACAGTCCTGAGCCAGCTGATGATGTTCCTGCCCCCAGCAACCCCCAGCATTCCTGGATCCGGGGGGCTGGCAGAGGGCGTGCCCTCGCCCCCGCCTGCCGTGCCAGGCTCCAGTGGGTATTTTTAAATAGGTACCCACCTCTCTCCGCCTTCCCGCCTGCCCACTCCAGAGACACAGGGAATTCTGTTACCAGCTCCCCGACTACCCACTCTGGCCAAGCCTGAGTGGGCACCAGATTCATGGTCATCCACCTGCAGGACAGCCCCCTCTTGCTGGGAGCCTCTTCCCTCACAGTCAATCCCCGGATCAGGGTGATCTCAAGGGCCCCTCCCAGCTATAATATTCTAGGCCCAGAGGGGGGATGACACTTGTTCAAAGTCACACAGCACAGACGAGAAATTTGGGAATGCTGTGTCACCAGCAGGTGCCCCCACCTCTGACCATCCACCAAGTTCCAGTGGTGCCACCCCAGGCCCTTATCCTCATCCCTCTGCTACTGACCCTCAACAGCCAAGCCTCACTTCCCTCGGTTAGCCTTCGCGCCCACTCCAGAAAAATTGTTGGCTTAAAGCACCAGCCATCTGGGGGAGAAACAGAGTTGGAGCCATACTCATACTACACACCAGGATAATTCCAAATGGATCAAAGATTTAAATGTTTAAAAAAAAAAAATCATAAAAGTACCGAGAAAAACTTGGGAGAATTGCTTTATAACCTTTGAGTGGGAAAGGTCTTTCTAACTAGGACTCCAAATCCAGAAGCCATAAAATAAACGCTTGATAAATTTGACCACATAAAAATAAAACCTCTGTACGGCAAAAAACACACCATAGGAGGGTGGATGAATCCCTGAAACTATTGCCCTGAGATCATCTTTAAGCCTTAAACCAAAAATATCCTCTGAAGTCTTCTTAAAACCAAACAATAGTTTAGCTTAACTAGGAAAAAAGGTCTGTTTTGAGCATACGCTCTTTTAAGAACTATCCATATGGGAACAAAGTGACAACAGCAACTCTAAAGATTAGATAGGAGCCTTAGGGGGCAGTGAGTTTATGTTAATGGGGGAGGAATAACTCAGAAAAGAAGGGTGAGAATGGTGGCACAACTCGAAGAATGTAATCAATGCCACTAACTTGTATGTGTAGAAACTGTTGAATTGGTGTATGTTCTGCTGTGTATATTCTCAACAGCAAGAGCAAAATAAATAAAATTATTAAAAAAAAAAAAAAGACACCATAAACAAAGTCAAAAGCCAAGTGATAAATCGGGAAAAAAATATTTGCAACTCACAGCCCAAAGGACTAATCTCCCTAATGTATAAAGGATTCCTAGAAATCGGTAACACGAAAGGTCAATAACCCAACAGAAAACTGGGCAAAGGATATGAACTGTTCACAGAAAAGAAGATCCCATGTCTCCTGGGCATGTAGGAAGATGCTCAACCTCACTCATTACAAGATAAATGCAAATTCAAATACACTGAGATACTGTTTTTCACCTATCAGATTGGGAAAATATGGAGAGGTCTGAACTGTGGATGTAGGGGTTGGTGAGGCTGTGGGGAAATGGGCCTCTCATACACCCCTGGTGGTGGGTCCCCGTGGATGGCATCAAAATTACAATCGCACATACCCTTTGTCCCAGCAATTCCACTCCTAAGAAGTTGCCCTAATGATACACTGGCACCCTTGCAAAATGACCTATGCATAAGCTTGTCTGCTGCAGCACTCCTTGTTACAGCCAAAGATGAAAATAACCTTAATGTCCTTTAATCTGTGGTTAAATACATTTAACCACATGTACAATGAAACACCATGCAGTACAAAAAGAATAAGCAAGTGCTGAGTGTACCAGTAAGGCAAGAACCGCAAGAGCTAGTAAGTGAAAAGAGCAAGAGGCAGAGCAGTGTACAGATGGTATGCTGCCATCTGTAAAAAGTGGGGGAAGAGTTGATATACTTGCTCGTATTTGCATATAGAAGGATTTACAAGAAAGTAATAACTGAGTGTCTTGGAGTGGGGCAGGGTGGAGACTAGGCAGCTGGGTGGGAAGGGGCTTTTTACCCTTTTTGATTTTACTTAACCACGTGAATATATCATCTATTCAAAATATTAAATATATAGATTTTTTTTTTTTTAATGGATCTCACCATCCAGCCCCTGCTGCCTGCTCCAGCCTCAAGTCTTACCTTTGAACAACCTTTGCATCCCTCATCTTCCTTCTCATCCTTCAAGGATCCACTTCAGTGTCTTCCCCAGGAAGTTGTCTTTTCTATACACTCCCTCCTAGGCTAGGACACTCTGGGATTCTCTCTGTCCTGATCACCTGTGGTGTCCCGGTCTGTGCCTGTGTCTGCCTCCTCATAGCCTGGGTACTCCACTGTGTTCCCAGTCCCATAAGCAGGTCCCGAGGCGGGTCCCAGTGAATGAAGACCACATGAAAGAATGGAGGAGGGTGGAGGAGGGGCTGCTCTGGGACCCTGAGTTTGGAGGCCGTCTGTGCTTTCTTCCTGCAGTTTCCTAATTGGTATCCTCTTGGACACTTACAGTCTCCCATGTGGCACTCCTCCAGGAAGCCCTCCCTGCCCATCTTATAGTCAGAGAGGGTCTTGGCACTCCAGTCCATTCTCTGCTCAGCCCCTTCTGCAGAGAATTGTTGAATTCCTCCTCACAGGCTGACCTCAGAGCTGGGCTTCGACTCAGCCAGAGCTTGGAAATGAGTCCCAAGCCTGAAACAAGGCCCCGGAGCCAGAACTCACTGGGTGACCTCGGCAATCCTGCCCCTCTCTGGGCCATGGATACCTGTCTGTACAGTGAGGAGCATGACCTCAGGGCAGGGATTTCTGCCAGTGAAAATCCAGCAGAGCCCCAAACCCAGAAGCCTATTTCCCCTTAGCTCCTCTCCTATGGGAAGCTGCCTGAGGGGAAATTTCGAACCTCCCTCAGGGAGCTCAGCTACTCCTTCCAAAGATAACTTTTTTTAAGCTACTCTCCGTGACCCCATCCACATCTCTCCATCCCTCAGGCCCTTCCTCAGCCAGGCCAGGCCACCATCCTTCCTCCCCTTCCGACTTGCTTTCTGACTTCCCACTGATCCCCAATAGTAACAACCCTATAATATGTGCCATCATCACCATCATCAACATGCCCATTTTACCGATAAACCTTCTCACAGTCACACAACTAAGAGGAAGAGCCAGGATGTGAACCCAAGCCATTTGGCTCCAGAGTCTGTGTTCTAACCATTACACCAACACAGCTGGATGCAGGATCAAGTCCTGCACTCAAGCTGACCCGTGAGGCCCTTGGTGACCTGGCCCTTGCTGACCCATTAGGGTCAAATTTCCCCACCATGCTCTAGCTGCATTATGCTCTGGCTGTAGTAGTTTCTCCAACCCATCCACTCTCTTACATCTCTAGGCCTTTGCACATGCGGTCTCTCTGCCACGTAAACCCACCCATTTTTATGTTTGGCAATTTCCTACTCATCCTATGTTTCTGGTGGCCAAAGAAGTGACAGCCCATGCTGTGTGGTGGGCCAGGGAGCTGATGTGCTGGTGCCTGAGGTGTGAAAAACCCAGGTCCTGAAGGGCCTTGGACCTGCCAGGTTCAGAGCTTAGAATTTCTCCTTCAAACATTTGTTCATACTCTTCCTTTTACTCACTCCAAACTCCAAGGAAGTCCTTTATTATGTCTAACCTAAATTCTCTCGTCCTATAGGGTTAAGGAGGATTTCTGGGCCTCTCGAGAGAGTGCCTCCACCTGACCTTGTTCAGTGTGACCCACTGAGCTGGGCTAAGACAGGGTGCCCGCTCTGGGACTGTGGCTGGCTGCCAGCTCCCACCTTCCCTCAAAGGGCCTGTATCTTCCCAGGTGATGGCAGTGGGCAAACAAAGTCTTCATGCTGCTGACAGGTTGTCCTCCTGATCAAGCGAGTCCACAGGGAGAGCCTGGCCAGGCTTAGGGTCCAGCCTAGCTCCAAAGGCCCTGGGTGGGTGCACCACCTGCTCAGAGGAGCTGCATGGGTAGTTGAGATGTCCCACCGGCCTGGCTTCTTCTGGGGACCTAGCCCTAACAGGTTTTATCCTTGCCCAGGAAGCCTGCCTGGGTTGAACTTCTGAGCCAGTGGAGAAGCTGAAGGTAGAGGCTCGTCCTGCTTTAAACCCGTCCACCAGGGATTCCCTCTGTCGAAAACAGGGATTTTCTGACCGAGTCCTGTATCCTGTGGAGTTCCATGTTAGTACATGGGGAAGGTGACATGGCCACCCCCCCACCTTCACTTAAATCAACAAGGTTCCAAGTTGTCCTGTTTTATAGTTCTGTGTCAAGATTCTCCTAGAAGAAAGGGTTCCACTATTTTTAAAAGCTTGGAAATTATTGCCCTGGGATCAAGTTCAGACTTCCAGGCGTGGCCTTCAAGACTGCTCACAACCCAACCGACCTCTCCAGAACAGGGGAGCTTTCATGGTACCCCAGGTGCACGAGGGCTTTTCCAACACAGGCCTCTGCCTGCATGGTGCTCTCTGCCCAAGGGGCCCTTGCCCCATTTCTGCCTGTCAAGGCCCTGCTGGTCCTCAAGGCTATGCTTGACGACCACCTGGCCATCCTCCAGCCACTGCTTCCAGTTAAGTCTCCCCCTTCTTGGCCCCCTTCTGACCCCCAGTTCTCAGACGGGGACCCCCTGGGGGAAGGAACCACTTCTTTGTCCTGTAGCCCAGGTGCTAACACTGCACCTGTAGGCACCAGTGGAAATGAATTTTAAAGGTTACTCTGGGTTCCTGATGGACTGGCCTGCTCTGCCAATCTGAGGGTATATTCCAGGGTTAATTACACAGGGCTAATTAAGAGTTAGGAGCACTGTGCAGTCAGCTCTCAGTGAATCCATTCACTCATGTACCCCTGGCAATGAGTGCTCTGATTCTCTGTCAGATTACTGGGCTTTCCCCATGGGAGTGAGGTCCTGCTCCCAGGCAGGCAGTGGGCTGAGCTCCTCTGCTGACTCACCTGGCTCCAGCACCCATTGCCCAGCCCAGCCCCATGGTCGGCACTGAGGGAGTTTCAGTGTGGGGACACACTTCTCCGCTCACGTCTCCCCAGACAATGCGTATTTACAGTGCTTGCTAAGCTGACATCTGGTTGCCCGGATCTACTCAATCTGCTGGCATTATAGAGGAAATATCCTTAAGGTCGCCAAGCTTGCTCTGGGGAAGGTAGGAGAGCAGGGTTCTCAGGCTTATCCTTACTTTTGACATCTACCTGCACAGATGTCTTTGTGGGTATAGAAATCTGCTGGCGATTGAAAAGCAGTGTGTGTGAGTGTGTGTGTGTATGGGCGCACATATGCCTATGTACAGTGCAGCTCAGGCTTCACCTGTGTTGGGATGGGTGGGGGTCTATTGGCAACTTACCCTACAGTGTGGGAATTGTTGGTTTCAGTGTGTATCCCCCCTCTTTAGCCTGTGTATAGGGTCTTTCTTCCCTAGCACCCGAAGTCCTGGCCTGGCCACACAGAAGCCTTGATGACTGAGGGGAGGGGGACACAGTGCTGCCTGAGGTCTGAGAGTTAAACTCAGGGACAGGGCTAGGGGCCTGGCAGGAGACAGGGCAGGAGGCCGTGGGTGGGGGAGGCGTCCCTGGCTGGCTTTGGGTCCAGGCCTTTCTGGGCTCTTTGTCCAAATATGGAAGGTTTTTTTGTCTCCATTTGAGTCACGCCGGCCATGGCCCAAGAGATCTGCTTTGCAGATACTGCAGGCGGGACTGCGCCAGTACTGCCTGGCCTGCCCCCACCCGTCCCTCCTCCTCCTGCCCGTGGCCCATCTCAGCACCCTCCCAGCCTCCTGAGCCAGAGCGCTCCGCACCAGCAGCGAGCCCAGCATCCACCTGGGCTGCTCTCCAGCACCAACAGCAAGGTCCCTGGGCCAGAGAGGGGAGGACTCACGCCTTGCCTCTGCCTGCCCATCACCTCCTCTCACTTTCCAGGGGCCCTTCGAACTCAACTGCGCCAGTCAACTCGTATTTACTGAGCGACTACTACGTGCTAGTTCTGGGGGCTATGACTGGACTGTGAGTGTAGTGGGATCGCTGTCCCCAAAGCCAAGTCCACCCTCTCCTCCCCTATGATGCATCACCCCCCACCCAGGCACTGCTGAAAGCTAGCAGCCTGAGTAACGTTCCTGGATTCTGGAGCCAGACTGCCTGGGTTTAAACCCCAACTCTGCCACTTATCTAGCTGAGGGCTAGTTTCCTAATCTGGGAGGCTACTTCACCACGCCGTGTCTCAGGGTCCTCAGCTGTAAAACAGGGATAATAATAGAACTTACCCCATAGGTTTGTTACAAGGATAAAATGAGTTAATACAGGCAAAATGCTTAGAACAGTGCCTGGCACACAGTAAGGGCACTGTAAGCTTTGCTACCATTATGTGTGACTCTGCGCCCCTCGAACCGCACCATATCTGGGTACACTGCATCTACAGAGTCTTTCCGTCAGCTTCCTCCCTGATCTCTCTGCATTAGACAAGATTGACTCTCCCAGTCTTGGAGTGAGGCTGCCCTGGGATCAAATACCACCTCCTCTCCTTCTGGGCTCTGGGAGCTGAGCTAGGCATCTCAACTCTCTGGGCCTCAGTGGCTTACCCCTTGCCCCAAACCAGTACTGATTTGGGACAGTACCCTTTGCCAGTCTTCTGGCTTCTAAGGCAGGGCGGGGTATGGGTGGGCAGTGGGGTGGAGCTCAGAGTAACTTGGGGACTCCTCAAGGGCAGGGCCCAGTTCTCCTCTTCCTGCATCCCCTGCCCCCTCCTCTGATATATTTAATAAATACATATTGAGGCTCCACCAGGTGCCAGAAATGGGAAGGCTTGGCCCGACCACAACTAAGCACTGGGTCGCAGGTGAACCAGGGCCCCACTAACAGCACCACACCCTAGAGTCTTTAAGACCTCCTTCCCACCAAGCAGAGGAGTCACAATGGTTGCTGTGTGTCCCTGGGACAGGGGGTCCTGACACTGGACTGGGATGCTAATGGGGACAGTCCTACAGAGCCCTCTTCCAAAGGCTTGGCCCTGCCAGGGGCTTCTGTCTAGCTCTGCTGAGGGAAGTAGGCAGATACAGAGGATCAGAGTAGACCAGAGACAGAGGGAGCAAGACCCAGGGAGGAGGGCAGGGCGAAGGACAGAGGAGGGAGGAGAGAACAAAGCAAGGAGCCTCCAACGAGAGAAAGGCCTGGTGGAGGCAGTACAAGTGGATCCAGAGGAGGAGCCTCTCCGCAGCCCGGCCCTGGGCCCAGATGATGAGGCAGGGCAGGCAGGGAAAAGCAGCTTGTCCCGCCTTTCTCCTCCTCCTCCTCCTCCAGTCTTGGGGCCAGGCCCCGACTATTTTTAGCCAGGGATGAATTTAGCTGTTCCCTCGGAAATTCCTCACCCACGCCCTGGGTAATGCCCCTGCTGGCCTTGGGGAGAAGCCTGGAAGCGGCTGGTCCAAGCAGGAGGGGAGAGGAGAGGGACCAGGAGCAACAAGGAGCAAGAAGGGTACTTAGGCACCTGATGGGGAAACTGAGGCTCAGATCAGGCCCTGAAAGCTGGGTTACTCCTTTCCCCCACTGTCCTTGCCCTACCCTCCTCCAGGAAGGCCTCCAGGGCTGCACAACCACAGACTAGCACTTGTCTTGAGGTCTATGGTTCCCAAATCACAAGGGTACTTTGTCTCCAACTACAAGACCTACTGTGAGCTCTACCAGTAAGGCCGCCTGCCTGTCCGTCCACCCATCACTCTACCCCTAGCGCCCAGGCCTCTCGCGGAGGGCAGGATTAGGGGTGTAGCCTAGAGCTTTGTGAAGTTAGAGGGGAAGCATACCGGGTATAGAGGCAGGGACCTGAGCTGGCTCAGACCCCCTCCCCACTCTGGAAGTTCTGCCAAGGCAGGGGTATGACTCAGATGACCCTGTGTCCTGTCCCACTGCCATATTCTCTGACTCAAACCAAAGAAGCAGGCCCCCATCCCCCCAAATCCAGTTTCTGTTAGGGCCACTGAGCCTAAGTTCAAATCCCCAGATTCTACCTCCAAATTATCTCCCCAGCAGTTTCCTTCTTGCCATCCCATATCACCTGCCCTCCCCACAAGCTCAGGCTTCTCACCTCCCTGCTCCCTCCAGTCTGACCACCTCTCCACAACCAGAGGACTCTTTCTAATTCACAAACCTGGCATGCTCCTCCTCAGCTCCTAGTCTTCCAGGGTTCTCCGCTGCCCACAGGGCAAAGCCCAGGCCATTCAACTTGGCGCTCGAGGCAGTCAACCTGGATCTCAGTCAAACTGAGACCTCCCTGGCCTTTTGGCCTTGGTCATACATAGAGGCTTCCCTTTCCCACCCGGCTCAGACCAATTCCCTAAAATGCCAAGTGTACCTTGTCACTTCCTTGCTCAAGAACTCTCAGTGGCCCCTTCTATCCAGCACAAAGGGGCAGCAGTGAAGTGCACAGGGAAGTCTGCTGGGTCTGCTCCACTACTGCGTGGCTTTGGGCAAGGGCCCTCCCCTCCCTGGGCCTTGGTTTCCCCATCTAAATAATGCAGGGGTTGAGGAGAGGTTAGAAGAGATGGCTGGCTTCTAAGGGTCTTTCCAGGTGGACCGTCCTGACATTCAAGGCCCCAGCCCTCTTCCTCCAGCCCTCCTGGCCTGCCCAGAAGTTGGACATCTCACCGTCAGGCCTCACCCCAGGGGAACAGGGAGAGACAGAGGGAAATAGTGAGAAACAGGAGTGAGACTTTAGTGACGCAGGCAGCTAAGAAAGATGGAGTCAGCAGGACTCTAGGGGGAGGGGGTCCCTTCCTGTCCCTCTGCCCCTTCCCTCCACATCTGCTCCCTGACCCCCAATGCCCTGTCCTGGGAAAGGACTGAATGTTTGTCCAAGGGGGTTGGGGGGTGGTCTCAGCAGTCCCAGGAGGCTGGGTTGTGGGGCTGGCTGGCAGCCAGGAATGCAGGCCTCCCTCCCTCTTGCTCCACACAGCAGCTTGGGGAGCAGGGGCTGCTCACTCCCTGGGAACCAATAAACAGGAAACAGACACCAACCTTGTGCTCGCTCCCTCAGCCCCACCCCCACCCTTGTCATGGCCTTCCCACTGCCTTCCCACTGGCCCAGGATCTGCCCCACCTCTCCCCAACCCCAGAATCTCAGAAACAAAGCATGTCAGAACCAAGGGGTAACAGAATCTCAAAAGCACAAACAAAATCAAGCTAAGAGCTGCGGACTCTTGGAATCAAAGTCAGAATCCTTCATCGTGAAACCATGGGATTCTAGACTCACACACTGATAACCTCAAAAGCACACACTCCTGAGGAGGCCACGTTTCAGAGCTGTCTACACCCGGGGCCCGGGGCCCTGGGCTGAGGGCGCCACACCAACAGGCTTCTCTAGCCTTCACAACAACCCCTTTAAGGCTGGGATTAATAAGTGTCTGCATTTTACAGAGCAGGAAACTGAGGCTCAGAGCTGAAGTCTGGTGACTTGCTAAATAGCACCCAGAGAGTAAGTCAGAGATGCAAATTTAACCCATTATCAGCCTAAGCCCAAAGCCTACCAGCCACACAGACCCTCAGAGTTGCGAAGTCCTGGAGTTCAAGGCACGACTCCATTGGGAGTCTTCTAAGCACAGAACGGGAAGCAGAGGGGACTGAGTTCTGCCTCATAGGCTGGTTCCAGTGGCTCTAGGGCTTTGACCCAGAGACGGATTTGGCTCTGCTCTGCCTCCCGGCCCTGGGTTGAGCTGTCCCAGACATGTCCCAGGTTGGGCCTGGGGTGACAAAAGTAGAGGGGGAGCTGGAGAGAAGAGCAAGGACAATGCCTGGCTCCTCACCTCCAAAGGCCCAGGCTGCTAAGCCACCACCAACCCTGCCTAGGTACAGCTGGGAACCCAATCTGCCCTCCTCTCTTAGAGCTGCTTCACAGCAGGGAAGAGATGCTGAGAATCTGGGAATCAACATCTCCTAGAATCTTAGAATCACAACATCTTAGCATCTCAATCATGAGGAAAGGAACTAGCATTTCTTGAGCACCTACTATGTGCCAAGCCCTCTTTGCATTATTCCATTTAATCCTAACAATAATCCTTTGTGGTGTGAGGGGATAATGCACCCATTTTACAGACTCAGAGGAGCTAAATGCTTTCCCTGGGTCCCAAAGCCAGCATGGGGGGAGAGGGGATTCTGGACTGTGTTCTTTACTCTCTGCATGGCGCCTCCTTGGAAGCATGAAGAGACCTGCCAGGTCCACTGGTCTGACAGCACCAGGGCTGCCAATCCCCAGCATGGAGTTTCTAGCACATGGGGATAGGGAGCTTATTTCCTACCTATCCCCAAGGTCTCAGATCTGCCCTTGGCTGTGACAGGGATGTAACAGCCTGGCAGGGATGTGACTCCCACCCCCTCCTTAGACCTCTACCTTCCCTGTTTGCCCTGGCTCTAAACTCTCCTGCCAACTGCCCTTCTTGGGAACTGCTCCATCTTAATTTCTAGTTAGCATATCTAGGGCCTGTTTCCAGGGGACCCATTAGCACTTCTGTCCCTGCCCCACTAGGCCTGGGCTCAGCCTCCCTACGGACCCCACCTACCTCAGGGGGCTAGCCCTTGTTGAAAGCTCCTGGCAAGCAGGGATGGTATCCAAACTTTCCCTATATGTCCCCACTCCTCACCAAGGGGTTTAATGATTGACTGCTGCATGAATGAATGAATAATGAACATGGAAAGGAGTGAATGGAGGGATAAATGCAGTGGGCCTGAGTTCACAGACTCTGCCCCAGGACCAGCACCTGCTGGGGGCTCTGGATCTCAGAAGCTAACAGCCTGGCCCCCTCTGCCCATGATGGTAGGCAGAATAATGGCCCCCAAAGATGTCCATGTCCTAATCCCTGAAACCTGTAAATATGTTACCTTACATAGTAAAAAAGACTTTGAAGATGTGATTCAATTAGGGATCTTCAGATAGGGAGATTATCCTGTATTATCCAGGTGGGTCCAACGTAATTACCAGGGTCCTTATAAGAGGGAGGCAGGCAGGTCAGAGTCTGAGAGAGATGTGAAGACACTAAACTGCTGGTTTTGAGGATGGAAGGGGTCGCGAACCAAGGAGTGTGGGAAGCCTCTCCTGTTAGGTGCCGTTGAGTTGATTTTTTTACTCATAGTGACCCCAAAGGTGTGCATCAAGGTTGTATCCTTTCATACCTATTCAATCTGTATGCTGAGCAAATAATCCGAGAAGCTGGACTATATGAAGAAGAACGGGGCATCTGGATTGGAGGAAGACTCATTAACAACCTGCGATATGCAGATGACACAACCTTGCTTGCTGAAAGTGAAGAGGACTTGAAGCACTTACTGATGAAGACCAAAGACCACAGCCTTCAGTATGGATTACACCTCAACATAAAGAAAACAAAAATCCTCACAACTGGACCAACAAGCAACATCATGATAAACAGAGAAGAGATTGAAGTTGTCAAGGACTTCATTTTACTTGGATCCACAATCAATAACTATGGAAGCAGCAGTCAAGAAATCAAACAACACATTGCATTGGGCAAATCTGCTGCGAAAGACCTCTTTAAAGTGTTGGAAAGCAAAGATGTCACCTTGAAGAGTAAGGTACGCCTGACCCAAGCAGTGGTGTTTTCAATCGCCTCATATGCATGTGAAAGCTGGACAATGAATAAGGAAGACTGAAGAAGAATTGATGCCTTTGAATTGTGGTGCTGGAGAAGAATACTGAATATACCACGTACTGCCAAAAGAAAGAATAGATCTGTCTTGAAAGAAGTACAACCAGAGTGCTCCTTAGAAGCAAGGATGGCAAGACTATGTCTCATATACTTTGCAAATGTCATCAGGAGAGATTAGTCCCTGGAGAAGGACATCATGCTTGGTAGAGTAGAGGGTCAGTGAAAAAAAGGGAGACCCTTAATGAGATGGATTGACACAGTGGCTGCAACAATGGGCTCAAGCATAACAATGATTGTGGGGATGGCGCAGGACCGGGCAGTGTTTCGTTCTGTTGTACACAGGGTCGCTATGAGTTGGAACTGACTCGAGGGCACCTAACAACAACAACAGTGACCCCATGTGATAGAGTAGAACTGTCCCATAGGGTTTTCTAGGCTGTAATATTTACAGAAGCGGATCACAAGGTCTTTCTCCCCAGAGCCACTGGGAGGGTTTGAACCACCAACCTATTGATTAGCAGCTGAGAGCTTAATCGTGGCGCCACCACAGCTCTATATATGAGCAACCTCTAGAAGCTAGAAAAGGCATGGAAATAGATTGTCCTTTACAGTCTCCAGAAAGGAACACAGCCCTGCCTATACCTTGATTTTAGCCTAGTGAAACCCATTTCAGGCTTCTGACCTCCAGAACTGTATGATAATAAATTTGTGCTGTTTTTAAGCTACATTTGTGGTAATTTGTTACAGCAACAACAGAAAACTAATGCACCACCCACCCATCTGCCAGCCTAGACCTCTGGAATCAGCTTGTGCCCCCCTCCCCCACCCCTCAGGTGCCCTGTGAACTCACCTCTCATCCTCTCCGGCCTGGGGCAGGTCTCAGCGCCCCGTGACTTCCCTAAGCCCCTCCGCAAACAAACCAGAGGAAGTTTATTGTCCCAGCAGCAACAGCAGCATCACCACTTCTGGGGGCAGGCCCCAGAGTGGGCACCACAGTCTGCCAAAGTCTGGGGATAGACCCTGCACGTGTATGTGTGTGGGTCAGGGGGAGGGTGGACCTGGAGCAGTAGCTGGCAACGGGAGAGGAGCTCTGAGGGAGTCAGGCCTGGGTTTGAGTCCCAGCTCCACTCTGAGCCTCATCTCCTCAGTGGCCTAACAGAGTGAGTCTCCACCTGCCCTCCTGCCTCCTTCACCAGAGATGGCTACTCAGTCTACAAGTTGAGATCCTACACGTAACAGCTTTGGCCTTTCCCAGCACCCCTGGAAGGAGGCTTTATCCTGGCACCTAAGGGCATAGAGTAATGTGTGGTTCAGAGAGGGGAAGGGGCTTATTCAAGGTCACACAGCAGGAAAATGGTGAGGCTAAGGCTGGGACCCAGATCTCCCGACTTCTAGTCCAGACTTCAGCCTCCACAGTTACTGGGGGTTGTGGGGCTCAGAGACCCTGAATGGGCCCCTGGACCCGTGCATCTGATAGGCTGGGGCTCACTCACTGCTTAGAGCCCAGCAGCCTGGCAGTTTGCCTCTGCCTCTATCCACCCCTGGAATGCCCTAGGGGCCAGGAAGTGGCAGGGTGGGGATGGGGGGATCAACTCCTATGGTGGGGGAGGGCACTGGATCCAACAGGCTTAGGATGGCCAAGGCCCCGGCCCCACCTGCCTCCTAAGGGACTTGGGGCCCCTATTTCAGGGCCTGCCAGCAAGGCGCCAGGCTGCCTGGGCACATTTCCCAATAAGTGCGCCAGGGCTTCGAGCCTTTCTGGGAAACATGGGCTCTCCATCCCCCGCCCTACAATTGACAACCCCGCCAACTTGGCTCAGTGGGAACTCTGTGAGACCAATGCATGCGCTAGGAGTCAAGACACCTGGGGCCAAATCCCATACTTGAGTTGTGAGGCCTTGGGCAAACCCCTGCCCACTCTGGTCCTGTTCTTCATCTATACATTGAGGCCATGGCAATACCCACCTAGCTGGAAGACCAAATGGGAGGGACGGGGCTGCCTGGGGTTAGAATGAGCACTCTGTCCCCGGAAACAGGCAAGCTGGGGCTGGATGGGCCATCACAAGGGCTATAGAGGAGACACCAGTGGGATATGGCACTGTCACCTGCCTCATTGGGGTCCTCTTAGCCTTTGAGCCAAGCTGGGGGGCGGTGGTGGAGGGTGGGGTTGGGGGGGTGGTGGAGGGTTGGGGTGGCGGGAAGGCCAATGCAGCCCACAGCCCTGGTCAGCTCTGGAGCTTTGTCAATCTTCCCTTCCCACCCTGAGAGACTCCTTACACACTGCCTCACCACACTACCCAGCCACACATGCAGCCACATGAGCACAGTAGTGTTCCCCTTGAATGCTGGGGACAGGCCCTCACAAAGCTCTCTGGTCTACAACAGAAACCTACCACCCCAGCCCAAGCCACCACTATCATCTCTTGCCCAGATTATTCTAGTTGCCTCCTGACAGGCCTCCCTGTTTCCACCCTGACCCCTAAAGTCTATCCTACACACAGCAGCCAGAGTGACCCGCGAAAATATAAGTCAGATCAGGTCACTGCTCGACCCAGAATCTGCTCCGATTCACTCTGCATAAATGCCAAAGTTCCCCCATTGGCCTTCAAGATCTTTATGGTCTGCCCCCAAACCACCTCTACCCTCCCTTAACTCTCTGACCTCATCTCCTACATCTCTGCTCCAACCATACGGACCCCTGGCTACCTATCGAACATGCTTCCACCTCAGGGCCTTGGCACTTGCTGTTCCTCTTTACCCAGAATGCTCTTCTCCCCAGATGCCACCTGGCTTACTCCCTCACTTCTTCCAGGCCTCTGCTCAGATGTCACCTCCTCAAGAAGGCCTTCCCTGACCTCTCCATCTTAAAATATTACCCCCTCCCTGTCACTCTCTGTTCCCTTATCTTGCTTTATTTTTCTTCCAGGCCCCTATCATAATGTAACAATTTACAGACAGGTGTCCTAACTAGCTTAGAAGCTCCATGAGTGCCGGACTTGGCTTTGTTTGCTGCTATATCCCCAGGGCCTGAGTGTCTAGGTGCTCAGTATGTGTTAAATGAATGTATGCATTACCCCACCAAGGATCTCCCAGAGCCTCTGAAACAAACTCTTACTGCACATGACCTGCTGTGTTCTTCCCCACCTCCTAGCCTCTGCTCATACTGTGCCCTCTCCCTAGAATCCCTTCCCACTCTTCTCTGGCTATTCGAACTCTGTTTCCAAGGCCAACTCCGAGACAGAGCCTCCCCCAGAAGCTTCCCCAGCCAGTCCCCATGGCCAGTTCTTAACATCCTACAGCCCCTTCCAGTCAGCTTCTAGATTCTGAACCCTCTGAGTGTCTCACCACCCCAGGCAGCCTGGGGGGGCCGCTACCCCACTATGGGGCGAGGTATATCCTGAGAGATCACAGATGGGAGGCAGGGAGGCAGGAGGGCCAAGTTCCACACTAGGAGAGGGGGTTGGGACAGGATTAGCAGCAGCCTTGCAGCCTCCCAAACCCAGCTGGTCCCAGAAATGTGGGGCTGGAAAATGTCAGAATCAATTCCGGTCGATCCCCTAGTCTTTCCCTGCTGCGTGGACCCATTCCTGAACCACACTCCCCCAACAGCCTAGGGCCCTCAGGAAGGAGTGGGGGCCCCTGGGGAATAAACAGAGGAAAAGGACAGCCCTTCTGCCTGTCCTCCCCCTTCCCACCCTCCTCCTGCAGGGTGACAAGACATTTAATTATGGATATTTGGTACCGCTCAGAATTCCAAATGTCCTAATCGCCTCCCCTCCCAGAACCAGTTTCCATGGAAAATCACAGCAAAGAGCCAAGGAGGGGAAGGAGAGAGCCCCCATTCCGTGGGTTCCCTGCCAAGGGGAGACAGAGAGAAGAAAGGCGACCAGAGGAGCTGCAGCCCAGGCCTTCCTCAGCAAGGCGGGGAGCTGGGGAGGGGGACTTGTGGGCTGTGTCTGCTGTGGGCAGGGGGTGGGGGACAAGATCAGGGTTCTGGTGCTTTGGCTTGGCTCTGCCTACCTTGCTGTGTGACTTTAGACCCAGCATTCTCCCTTTCTGCGTCACATAAGTTCTTCCCCTCCAACCCCAGACCCTGGTGAATTAAATAACCAATGTGAAGGTGCTCAGGCTGTTGGGGGTGTACAGATGATGTTCCCAACTGTCCCCTGACCCTGTCCCCCACTCAGAAGGCAGGCCAATTGCACTGAGAAACAGGGACTGCTTGGGCCCCTTCACCTCTAAGATTCTGACATGCTAGGATTCAGCATGAATCTAACAGTCTGGGATTCGAAGAATTCAGCACTGTAAGGTTCCCACAGCTCTCACACTCAAAGAATCAAACATTCAGGGTGCCTGGCACATTGTAAGCACTCAAAAAATGTTAGCCATTGTTACTGCTATTTCATTATGCTAAAGTTCTGTGAGTTAGTCCATCTATGATTCTAAGGGACAAGCCACTTCTTATTTCTGGGCTACAGTTGTTGCATCTGTCAAATGGGTATAAAGTTCCTGAGACTATAAGACTCCGTACTTTAAGGCCAGGCTAGGGGAAGCCCTGGAGTAAAGAGCCACTGATCATCTAGGCTATTGTGGTCCTAAGTGGAAATGACAAGAGGCTTTGGGGGAGCAGGGAGGCTCAGACAGCCTTCCCCTCCTCACTCCCCTGCACAAATGCAAGCAGGTGTTCCTAGAACAAATGAACCATGAGCTATCCCACATTGCTGGGGCTTCCAGGTTCTTATAGCTATTGGCACAGAGCAGCCCTTCTTTTCTTTCTGCTCCAGCCACATCCCTGACTTCCCCTATTTTCCCTTGATAACCCTGCAGGCTGGGTCAGGTCCTTCCTACAGAGCCTCAAAGACCAGGCGGTATAACCTCCCACTGTACAGATGGGGAAACAGAGGCCCAAAGAGAGGACCTTGTCCAGGTCTCAGAGGGAGCCGGGGCCGAACCAGGCCTGGAACCCAGGGATCCCAGCAATGGGGTAACACCACATGGCAGGTGAAAATGGGCTCTGGGCTGGGAGAAACCTGAGTTTGAGTGACTCCCCACAGTCCAGGATTGGGCCAGGGGGTCCTCTTAGGCCCCTCCTATCAGCCCCTGGCTAGGTTCCCATTGGTTTCTGCCCCATCAGCAAAGCGTGAGAGCCTCTTCTCTTCCCTTCTTATTCTGGAGCCCATGCCATGCTGTCTCCACCCACGGCCCAGGGAGCGTGACTAGAACCCCAGACTCGAAACAAGGGAACACTGTCTCCTCCATGGAGGCCAGCAAGTGGGGGCGAACAGCTGCTCCCCATCCCCGGGAGCCAGAAGGAAGGGGACAGTAGGAGGGATCCGGGCTAGCAGATGGGAGAACTTCCAGGCTTTATGAGTGGGTGAGAAATCAGAGAATGGGGAAATCTCTTTTGAACCTATTCAAGTCCACCAGGTTGTACTGGGACCCCACTATGTGCCAGCTCTGTGCCCAGAAACCTGGTGGGGGTGTGGAAGGGGGCAGAGGAGGTGGGGCCAAGCCTTTCCCTGGTCATTGAGAAACAACTGGGGCCATGGATCCTGTTTTTTTCCCTCTTTTCCCCAGGGAGGGAACAATCACACCACCCACTCTTCGTACAGGAGTCTGCCAGGCAGAGACTATACCCCCACTTTACGGAAGGAGAAAATATGAGGCATAGAGCAGTGATGTGACTGACCCTAGGCCACACAGGGTTGAAGCAGAGACTCAAACCCTACTCTTCTAATTACAGGACACATTAGTTCTCTCCCTAAAGGGTAATAAGGGATGTGGAGCTGGGCCTGGAACGGTGGGAGGACTGGAGTGGGCAAAGGCTTGGAGACTGGAAAACGCCTCTGTTCAGTGCAGAAGCAAGCCAGTGTTCTAGGCAGATTTGTCCCATGGGGGTATGGGTGGGGCTAAGCTTCTCCTAGGGGAAAGGGGGAGGGACAGGAAGAATGTGACAGGAGATGGGGACGGGAGTCATATCGCGACAGGAGTCATATCACGTTCTGCAAAAACTCTCACCTCTTCTTTGGGTCTCAATGCCTCCTCTTAGGAGCACCCCCCAAGTCTAAGTTCTTTAGTTCACCCCTGCCCTATCTCCCAGTTGAGACTTCAGGGCTACCAGAGGAGGTATTTATATGGGAAAAGAAGTTGGAGAGGGGACTCCTGGCAGAAGCTACCCCTGCTCTCAGCCCCGACCCCGCCTCCCCAACCTATCTTCTAAGACAGAACATGCAATGAAGTTTAGGGGCACCTGAGCTGCACTAACAAGGTCTTAGAAGGAAAGGCAGATCAAAAGTCCTCCTCTTCTCACCTCCACCCACCGACTCCCTTGCAACCTCCGTGGGAGACAGCAGAGCCAGGACCAGGAGGAAACAGAGACAAGGAGAGAGAAACAAAGAGAGAGACAGAGTTCAGAGGGGCCGTGAGAGTATTGGGAATAGGGAGTGACCAAATTAGTCCAGGGTTTAGGGTTTCCAGGCTCCTCACACAGCAGCAAACACAGTGGGAGTGCAGGCAGTGGCGGAAATCTCCTGGCCATCATCCCTGTGCTCAGTCCAGAGCCCAGAGCCTAGACTAGCCTCAAACCCAGGTCCCAGGGCACCATGCAGCCTGGAACCCTTCTGAATCCACAGCCTAGACTTCAAGGATGGCTGAAGACAGAACACAGAAGTGGGAGCCTCAGGGACAGCAAGATCTGGGGCCTAGGCAGGGGTTGGCAGAGGTAGGGGAAGCATTTCAGAGTCACCAGGAAGGGAGTGGGGGTGGGGAGAAGATGCAAGTAGGCAGAACTGTGAGAGACCAGGGGCCTCACCCTCACCTATAGAAGCAGCTCTACCTGAAGGGGGCAGATTCACCCCAACCATCCAAAGGCCCCTCAGCCTCAGCAGCCCTCTCTCTGCCCCTGCCTTCCATTAGAAGACCCGTTTTAATTGGAAAAGGCTCTGGCAGGCCTCAGCCCCCGAGGCTTTGAGCTCCATCTCAAGCCCACAGACATTCCCCAAATCTGTGCAGCATTAACTGCATAGAAACATAGGCACCACCTTGTCTACAACCCCCTGGTTTTAGAGATGGGGAGAATGAGTGACAGAGAAAATCCAGGCCTCCTCAATGTTACACAGCAAGTCAGGGACAGAACTGGGGTTAGATCCCTGAGGCCCCATGTAACACCCTGGACCTCCCCAATTCTACTGGGGCAGGGAACCTGCCATAGGAAGGCCACATGAGGAAGGGCAAACCCACAACAACCCTGGGCCCCAGAGCCCAAACATCCTACAAGGGGTCTGACCAATAGGTTAGCAAGGCTAGGGTGGGCAGAGGGAGGACTGAGCTTCATTCAGCTAGGTCCCATTACTCTTCATACCCCCTTTCACATTTACAACAAAGAACCAGATAGGAATTTCTAAAACCAGTCCCTGAGAAACATCTAAAGGACTAGATAAGAATCCTTTGTAATTATCATCTAGAATACGTTGGAGTAGACATGAACTTTTGATATTAGCACCAGCAGAAGCCTGAAGCCTTGGAACTGAGCAGACAGGAGCCCTGTGTCATTAACACTCTTAAAACTGCCTGGGCACTTCCAGGACCAGATAAGCACTCTCAGACCTGGGCACCTGCCCAATGAGTGCATTCAAAGGGCTCCTCCAAGTCAGTGCCCATGGACTTCCCTTGGCCCCACTCCACCCCATCCCAATGAAGTCCCCTTACAAAGGACTCACCACTTGTGGCTTGCTGCAGCACTTGCTGGCTGGGGCAGCCTCGTGTGGAGCCCGGGAAGCCTCAGGGGGTTTGGCCTCGGCAGAAGGCGGTGCAAGCAGAGGCAAGCAGGGTATGTCCACAGGCCCTCGGGCAGGGACCTCGCCCGAATGGAGGGTCAGCATATACTGCTTGGTGACGTCCTCGAGCGATGGTGGCTGCAAGGCGGGGTGGGCTCCTGCAGGGAAGCCCATGGGCTCTGGCACAGCCACAGGGGGGCCAATGGAGGTGGGCGTCTCAGGCACCACAATAGGTGTGAAGGTGGCTGGCACACTGGCATGGCGAACATGTTTGGAGGAGGGCCGGGCCTGAGACAGGCTACCAGTCTGGCCCTGGTTGCCTTCCTCTCTCCGCAGCTCTTGGTGACTACTCCGGGCTGGGCGCTTCTTGGATCCTCGGCGGATGAGCCGTGGGGACAGAACGTCCGCCAACTTAGGGTCAAGGTGGAAGTCACAGTGGGCAGTGGAAGAGGCAGGCGGGGCCTCGGGCAGGGCCCTCTCAGACTGTGCCCGGCCCCTGGCAGGACTGGGCTCTTGGGGCTCTGCCCGTTGCTCTGCAAGGATGGGCTCACTGCTGGATGGAGGTAGCACAAGCTCGACCTCTCGGATGGGCTCCCCTCCAGGGCCCTCGAATTCAGGTAGAGCCAGCTCCCCCCGGCGACTGGGGTCACTCAGAGATTTCTTTTTGGGGGCTTTGCCAGCAGTCCTGTCGTCTACCACACGCCCCAAGGCACCAGGCCCCTGGACAATGCTCTGAATAATGTCCTGGTATCCCTTGCTTTCTTCACTGCCCAGAGACCAGTCACTATGGCCGCTGGTCAGGCCCTCCTCCAAAGTTGGGGCCGCTGGAAGCCCTGTCTTGGGGCCCAGTGAGCCCAAGAGGTTGCTGTCCACTGAGAACCCAGAGGGCTCCTCAGAGGAGGCAGTCCGGTGGCGCTGTGGAATCGGGTCACTCAGAGACCTGTAAGCCTCACCTGCCTCCCCATTGCTCAGTTCAGTCCCACCAGGGCCTGAAGGTGGGACTTTGCGTCGCCGGCGGATGGTACCTGGCGTGGGAGGGGTCTCAGGGGACACAAGGGCCCAGCCACCCAGACTGTCCTCTGTCCCAGAACCATGGTGGTTGGTCTGGGCAGAGGACGAGGAAAGAGGTCGCCACACTCCCGTGGAACCCAGGCTGCAAAAGGCTGAAACAGGAGGCTCAGGGTCTGCCCCAATGCCCTCATCTGTCAGGCTGGACTCAGGGCCCGAGAGCTCCTCCTGGGACCGCGGCCCACAGGTCATGTCCCTTACCCAGTCAGGGCCCCCAGGGGGTACATTGCTTCCATCGTCTTGCTGGGCGCCCATGCGCTGTATCTTCTCAAACACCTGACGGGCCTCCTGCACATACTGATCCTGGACAACAAGGGGTAGTGGATCCTCCTCAGCACCAGAGCCTGCCAGCAGAAGCTCAGAGGAGCTGGGCTTCAGAGTACCGGTACGGGGCAGGCGACAGGCCATGGGCTTCTCAGAGCAGGTAAATGACTTTGCCCTGCGCAAGGTGGCTGTCAAGTCCTTGAGTGTGGGGCGGGTGCCAGGTGATGCTGGGACTGGGGCAGGCATGGGCCCAAGTTGCCCCACAGGGCCACCTGCTGCTGGTGAGTCTCTGCCATCCAGGGGGTCACTCTCAGGGTCCCCAGGACGCTGGCCAGCCTTGCGGATCCTCAGCTCTGAAAGGTCTGAGCGCAGGAAACTGAGCAGTGTCAGTGTCTCTGAGGCGATATCTGGGTTTGACAGGGACTTCCGCTGCCGGCTCTTGTCCAGCTCCAATTCTCCACCCCTCAATACCCTCATAGTGTCCACAGGTCCCTTGGCACGGGTTCGAGCCTGGGACCGCAAGAGGAGCCCTTCCCCAGCTCCAAAGCTAGGGGAGCGGTACACACCCCAGCCTCCAGAACCCCGGGTAGACCACAGGTCCTCATCCTTGAGGGTCTCTGTGCTGGAATAACGACTGCTGCCACGGGAGACTGCTGGGCTGGCCAGGTATGCAGGAAAGCTCACCTTGGCCACTCGGAAAGCTCCCCCCACAGTGTCGGCTATGGGCCGCGGCCCCTCCTGGGGACCTGGGGTGCAGGGTGGCATGCCAGTACCCCACTCCCGGGATCCCTCCTCGCTAGGGGCTGTTGGAGATGTTAGAGGCTCAGGGCTCCTGGCTCCCTCTGAAGAGTCCATGCTGCCTAGACTTAACCCATCACGGTCCTGACTGCAGTCTCGGCCCAAGCGAGAGTTTCCAGGCCTGCGCCCCTGCCTCCCTCCCCAGCGGTGGCTGCCCTCACCGTCTCGGTCCTCGTCACTGCCCGAAGAGTGGCCGTCATGGTAGGCTGGACTCTGAGCCCCGGTCAGCGGCGGCGGCTGCGGGTCCTCCTCTTCCTCCTCGCTAGAGCTGGCAGCCCGGCTGCGGCTGACAGGATAGGAGGAGGCGATGGAGGAGGAGGAGGAGCAGGAGGCCCGGGCCCCGGCCTGCGGTAGGGAGAAGCTATGCCAAGAATGTAAACCATCCGCCGGACGCTGAGCCCGCTCCTGTTGCTCCTGCCACCTCCTCCTCCCCTCGACCCCCGGCCTGGGCAGCGGCCGCACTGAACGCAGGCCAGCCAAGGGGAAGCACGTTCGAGGAGGTGGCGTCGGCGGCTGCGGGGGCTCCCTGTTCTGGGGCTCCCACGCGGCACCGTCGGGGCTGGGCGTCCGCAGGGCCTCAGAGTCGGCGCTGGGCCGCCGGGAGCCAGGACCGCCGAAGAGCTTGCGCATCTCGGTGACGCTGGGCCAGGTCCCGCGCGCAGCGCCCTCGGCCGCTTCTTCCACCGCACCTGGGGAGACGCCTCCGTCCCAGGCCTCGGCTGGGTCGTCGTTGAGACGAGGCGCGTCGAAGCGCCGGGAGAGCTGGCGCACCGACGGAGACAGGCTGCGGAGCGGGCGCGGCTGCGCGGGGGCGGCCGGGGGCCCCGACGCCAGCTTGGACACGCGCCGGGAGGGCTGGCCCGGGCCGGCGGCGGCGGGCCGGCACGAGGCGCGGCGCCGCAGCCCGGGAGTGTCCGCGACCTCCTCCTCCCTCGGCCCGGGTCCGCCGCTCCAGCGCTCCAGCAGCTTGAATGAGACGCTGCGATAGAGCGGCGGCCGGGGTGCCCCGTCCGCCATGGTGGCGGCACTCACTCCGGGGGGGCTGGCCTCGGGGAGCCGCGGCCAACCCCCCCTGCGCTCCCGCCCCGAAGGAGCGCAGCGGCCGCGGTCCGAAGGCCTGGGTTCCTGCACCCACGGCGCGCGGCGGCACTGGGGACAGGGTGCAGAGACCTAAGCAGAGGTTTATCCGCTGCAGCTCAAGTTTCTGCGGCCGCAGGCGGCAGCGGCTCCATCCCCTGCGGCCCCTCCCGCCTCAGCGCCGATCCCCGGGGCGGGTCCCCGCCTCGGCTGGCGCGACCGGGGGCATCGCGGCCTGTCCGGGCCCAGGCGGGACCCCGCGCTCGGTTCCTCGGCTCGGCGCCCGCCGGGCTGCCTGCCTCCCTCCCCTAGCGCTCCCACTCCGGCTCCCGCTCCCCCACCCCCTTGGCTGCTAGCTCTTCACTCCCTTTTGTTGCAAATAACTTTGTGGCGGAAAGGGGGCGGGGGGCGGGGCCTCGCGCCGAAAAGAGGGGGTGGGCTCCAGGCCCGCACTGGGAACCTGGGGGAGGGAGAAAAGCCGGGAGGAGCCGAAGGAGAAACTAGGCTGCTTGAGCACCGGCAGACCGAAGCGACCCTCCAGATAAACCCCTTAGGATTCCAGTCGGCCAAGCTGCCCCCCAGGGACTCGCTCGGACACTTGCAAGCTCTGTGCTTGGTCAGCTATGCGGACACATAGGGCGGCGCACCCGGCACAGTGTAACCGCATTCGCACGGAAACACCTACTGCCCTAGGGGCACCAACATGGCAACTTCGAACCCACAAACTCTCGTCGTATACACCGACACTCAGGTACACGCAGAAACACTTTCCCAGGCGGGAGAGGGGCGGAACTCGGCGCCGGGAGGGGCGGAGGGCGCCGCAGACAGACCTGTGCTCTCGCTGCTCGCTACCCCGCCCAGGCCACGCCCCCTCCAAGCTAGTTATGCGGTGGTCACGCCCCCTGCCCACCCTTCGCGCCCCAATAGTCCAGCCCCGCTTTTACCACGCCCCCTCCCATATCCCTGCGGCCTGTCCAGTTCTGACCGTCCTCCAACCCGCCCTTCGGCGCTGCAGAATACCCACCCTTCGTGACACGCCCACTTCCGCCCTCACTTTTCCAGCTGAGCTGCCCCAGCCACGCCCCTCCACCTGCCCCCGCCGTCTCGGCCGCCCAGTTCTTCTATGCTCCGTACTGCGCCCCGCCCCCTCCTTCCACTGCGGTTTGTGGAACGCGGCTCTTGCGCTCTCTACTGGCCGACTCTCCCAACTCGCGCAGCCCTGGGCAGGTAAAGTAGCGAGACTTCACTGTTTCTTTAGTCGTTTTCTAGTGCCTAATCTCCGCAAAGCGCAACGCCCCTCCTTCCGCCTCACACACGAAATGAGGTTAGACAGGACCATCCTGAACTTCCCACTACCAAGTCTACACTCCTACCTGTGGCCGCTCCACCTTCCTGGTGGGAAGGTGTAGGTCGCTTCTCCTGAGTTTTACTCTGATCCAACCTTGAGCTCCCGTCCCACCTCTGCCTAGTCTGGCCGGTTTTCTCAGTGTTCCACATGCTAGAGTCACCCGTCTCTGCACTTCCAGACCTTTGCTCGCTCAAGCTGTTCCTCTGCCAGATCCCGTTCATCCTCCTGGGCCCAGCTGAAATGCATCTACATCTGAATAAATGAAAATGTATCGAGTGCAAATGAATGGCGTGTCGGTGATATTCCTTCAGTTATTTAATCCTCGAAATACTCTTGGAGGTAAATATTTATTGCCCCTTCTCTATGGATGATGAAGAGGTGACTGACTAGTTAGCGTTAAAGTCAGGAAATGGCAGCTCCTGCTGTAACCCCATCAAGATCTCAGGACCTTCAAACACCGGGCCCTCCACACAGCCTTCCCTGGTCTCAGATTCCTGGTGAAGAAAGGGTTTCCCTCTCCTTTGAGCCATCCTTCAGCCTCCTCCTCCTCCTTGGGCTTAGGTTCACCCTCCCTGGGAACAGAAGACAGCCCGGTCTGACTCATGCTACCCCTCAGCCCTGCCCCAGCTGGCTTCAGGCCTGGTCAAGCCCGCCCAGGCCCTCCAACCCTACCCAGCGGCAAGGCCTCAGGGAAAGACATGGTTAGTTCAGCAGCCTGTGCTTTACCCAGTCTGCCCTATCAACACCTCTCAGTCCTGGCCAAGTGGATTGTGGAGGCCCTGGGAGCAGGAAAGCCTGGTCTAGATGGGAGGGTCAGGGGATGAGGGTAGGGCAGAATGGGGACACCCAGATTGCCTGACTATGAATGAGAGAGGGAGGACTCTGCCAGGACTCTGGACCTTGCTTGCTGCTCACTTGCCCCCCAGGATGGGGAGCCCACTCTTTACCCTCTGGACAGCCCCTTAAGTTGTGAGAAATCTCTGTAGGGAGAAAACTCTCTGAGTTTTCTAGTGACTCCCTCACCCCAACTTTGGCCCAGCTTTGCCTCAAGGAGGCCACTGAGCACATCTCTCCCTCTCCACTGGGAAATTAATGGGCAAGGCAGAGAGCCCTACCCTGCCTAGTGTCCCTCTGCCCCTGCCTTGCTGTGTGATATTTGATAAATCTCTGCACTTCCCTGGGTCTCAGCTCCCTCAACTGAAAAGTGAGGAGGGAGTCTAGTCTTCCCCAAGGGTCTCCTATCTGACTATGTCCAGGCATGGACCAGTAACTTGAAATTTACCTCCAAAATTAGAGAATGCTGAGAAACCAAAGAAAGAGGTGGGCAACTCCAGTGTGGCAGCAAAGGAGTTTATTATTAGGGAGATTTACGTTCCAGGATTTACATATTTACACACAGAGTCACTGTACCAAAAAGAATTGGTTGACATTCAACTGTTTCAGGAGGTAGTATATGATCTAGAACTGATGGTACTGAAGGAAGAAGTCCAAGCTGCGCTGAATGGAATGGCAAGAAACGAGTCTCCAGGAATTGACAGAATACCAACTGAGATGTTTCAACAAACGAATGCAGCGCTGGCAGCCCTCGCTCGTCTATGTCAAGAAATTTGGAAGACAGCTACCTGACCAACCAACTGGAAGAGATCCCTATTTGTGCCCATTCCAAAGAAAGGTTATCCAACAGAATGCAGAAATTATCGAACAATATCATTATCACACACAAGTAAAATTTTGCTGAAGATCATTCAAAAGCACTTGTGGCAGTACAGGCAACTGCCAGAAGTTCAAGCCAGATTCAGAAGAGGTCATGGAACGAGGGATATCATTGCTGATGTCACATGGATCTTGGCTCTAAGCAGAGAATACCAGAAAGATGTTTACCTGTGTTTTATTGACTATGCAAAGGCATTCTACTGTATGGATCATAACAAATTATGGATAACATTGTGTTATGTATTGAATTGTGTCCCCCCAAAATGTGTCAACTTGTTTAGGCCATGATCCCCAGTATTGTTTGATTGTCCACCACTTTGTCATCTGATGTGATTTTCTTATGTGTTATAAATCCTACCTCTATGATGTTAATGGAGGCCTGGAGGCGCAGTGGTTAAGTGTTTGGCTGCTAACCAAAAGGTCGACAGTTCAAATCCACCCGTCGCTCCTTGGAAACTCTATGGGGGCAGTTCTACTCTGTCTATAGGGTTGCTATGAGTCAGAATCAACTCAACGGCAATGGGGGTTTTATGATGTTAATGAGGCAGGACTCAATCTACAAAATTAGATTGTATTTTGAGTCAATCTCTTTTGAGATATAAAAGAGAGAATCAAGCAGACAGAGGAACCTCCTACCACCAAGAAAGCAGAGCCAGGAGCAGAACATGTCCTTTGGACCTGGGGTACCTGCCCTAAGAAGCTCCTAGACCAGGGCAAGATTGATGACAAAGATCTTCCCCCAGAACTGACAGAGAGAGATAGCCTTCTCCTAGAGCTGGCACCCTGAATTTGGACTTGTAGCCTCCTAGACTGTAAGAGAATAAATTTTTCTTTGTTAAACTCATCCACTTGTGGTATTTCTGTCATAGCAGCACTGGATAACTATGACACATTGTGAAGGCTTAATTGTGCTCATGAAGGACCTGTATATAGCCCAAGAGGCAATCATTCAAACAGAACAAGGGGATATCACGTGGTTTAAAGTCAGGAAAGGTGTGGGTCAGGGTTGTATCCTTTCACCATACTTATTCAATTTGTATAGTGAGCAAATAATCCAAGAAGCTGGACTATATGAAGAAGAATCTGCATTAGGGTGGGAGGAAGACTCATTAACAACCTGCAATATCCAGATGACACAACCTTGCTTGCTGAAAGTGAAGAGAACTTGAAGCATTTACTGATAAAGTTCAAAGACCACAGACTTCAGTATGGATTACTCCTCAACATAAAGAAAACAAAAATCCTCACAACTGAACCAATAGCAACTTTATGAAAAATGGAGAAAATATTGAAGTGGTCAAGGACTTCATTTTACTTGGATCCACAATCAATGCCCATGGAAGCAGCAGTCAAGAAGTCAAACGACACATTGCGTTAGGCAAATATGCTGCAAAAGACTTCTTGAAAGTGTTAAAAAGCAAAGATAACACTTTGGGGACTAAGGTGCACCTGATCCAAGGCACAGTATTTTCAGTCGCCTCATATGCATGGGAAAGCTGGACAATGAGTAGGGAAGACTGAAGAAAAATTGACCCCTTTGAATTATGGTGTTGGTGAAGAATATTGAATATACCATGGACTGCCAGAAGAATGAACAAATCCATCTTGGAAGAAGTATAGCTAGGATGCTCCTTGGAAGCAAGGATGGTGAGTCTTTGTCTCACATACTTTGGACATCTTATCAGGAGGGACCATTCCCTGGAGAAGGACATCATGCTTGATAAACTAGAGGGCCAGCAAAAAAGAGGAAGACCCTCAACGAGATGGACTGACATAGTGGCTGCAACAATGCACTCAAGCATAATGATTGTGAGGATGGTGCAGGACCGGGCAGTGTTTGGTTCTGTTATACACAGAGTTGCTATGAGCTGGAATTGACTGGACAGCACCTAACAACAACAAAAACATACAGAGATAGTGGTCCCCAGCAGCAGGAGGACCAAGGCAGATCTCCGTGGGACAGAGCAGTGCGACAGAGGTTTTATAGTGGTCAAGGACAAAGGTGGCTCCATGCAAGAGGTTTACATAAGACTGCCTTGGCAAGATCACATAACGGGCTTGGAAAACAGCAGTGAACTAACATAAACAGCAGTAAACTAACGGAAAACATGAATGTAGCCATGTTCGGCCTTGCAAAGCCTGTTTTTCCCTTCAGTCCACCCCTGGAGGCCTGCTGTTACAATCTGACGTGTTCTTCCTCTTCTGCAAAGTCCTTGAGGGCCCTCAGAGGAGGTGTCACTGTGAGGAGAGACAGCATTGTCTCTGGCTAAGTAGGCATTTTCCCTGGCTAAGTATACCATACGTGCTGCCCTGGGGAGATCACCTGAAAGGTTGTGAGTAAAGTCACCCATTTTGCTATATGCCAGAAAAGCAGACCCACTTCCATCACTTGTGGTATGGCCGTTGTTCCCTTCCATGTGAGGCGTGATTGCCGAAGCCCTACATGCAGTAGGATGGTGGGCTCCCATGTTAGGCCAGTTAATTCCTCTGCCTCCAGAGGGACGAAGTAACAAATCCACCCAGGTGGAGTGACCCATGACAGGTGCCAATAGATGGTTACACTTCCCGGCGCCAGGTCCTGGGGTGTCTGGAGGACCATGCTGTTCTGTTCTGGCAGCAACCTTGGTGGATAGGCTTCTGGAGCCTGTGATGTCACTTGGATCATTGCTGGAGAGTCACTTGGGACTCCTAGTCTGGCATACAGGGCTAAAGCCCCAGTGGGAACAGAATTTATCAACCTCAAAGCCTCAGGAAGCACCTTGGTCCACCCTGTCAGGGAAGCCTTGCCTGTAAGGGTTTGTATTTGTTGTTTCAGGACACTGTTCTTCCTTTCCACCAGGTCCTTGGCCTAGGGGTTGTAGGGCAGGTGGTAATACCATTGTACTTCATTCTCAGCTGCCCATTTGTGCACATCATGACCTATAAAGTGTGTCCCATGGTCACTATCAACCCTTCAGGGTATCCCGTATGTTATGGATTGAAATGTGTCCCCCCAAAATGTGTGTCAACTTGACTAGGCCATGATTCCCAGTATTGTGTGGTTGTCCTCTATTTTGTGATCTGATATGACTATCCTATGTGTTGTAAATCCTAATCTCTGTGATGTTAATGAGGCAGGGTTAGAGGCAGTTATGTTAATGAGGCAGGACACAATCTACGCTATTAGGTTGTATCTTGAGTCAATCTCTTCTGAGCTATAAAAGGGAGAAGTGAGCAGAGGGGAGAGGGACCTCATTACCACCAAGCAAGAAGAGCCAGCAGAGCATGTCCTTTGGACTTGGGGTCCCTGTACTGAGAAGCTCCTAGACCACGGGAATATTGATTGCAAGGACCTTCCACCAGAGCTGACAGAGAGAAAGCCTTCCCGTGGAGCTAGCGCCCTGAATTCTAACTTCTAGCTTCCCAAACTGTGAGAGAATAAACTTCTGTTTGTTAAAGCCATCCACTTGTGCTATTTCTGTTATAGCAGCACTAGATAACTAAGACACCATATATAACACTCAATTTGTAATTCCTTTATTGTAGCAGCTTGGTTTGCTTGTTTACATGGGAATGCCTGTGTCAAGCCGGTGACAGTATCCACGCAAACAAGAGTGTACTTCGCTCCTTCACTAGGGGGTAGGGGCCCTATATAATCTACCTACCAGTCCATCACTGGCTGTGCTCTCTTATGTATCTTCCCAGGATTGTGTGGCAGATTCTTTGGGTGTTGGCATGAGCACAAGGGGCAATTTTGTACAGCACTCACCGGATTACTATGTTTTACTGCTATACTTGACTCTTTGACTATTTTCCAACCAACACAGGCACTACGGTGTCTGCTTTTCTGGTGAATCCAATGGGCAGCTTCCGCCTCAGGATACAGCATTCTAATTTGTGCTATGGTGTCTGCTTCTTGGTTTCCTGGCAGGGAAAGGGGTGAATGGGCTGCTACCTGAAAAACAGGTCAGCATCCCGGGTTTGGAGGTGATCCCAGATGTCCTGCCACAAGGCTTTCCTCCATAGGACTTTACCTGTTATTGTCCATTGTTCCTTATGCCATTGGCCTATCCACATAGTCAGCCCATAGGCTACCACCCAGCTGTCCATACACAGGGTTAAGGGCCAAGGTTCAAGGGTAATGACCATCCACTCAGCCCTTAATTTGGTGCATTGACTGCTTTGCCCTGACCCCTGCCCAAATGATATCAGTGGAGGCTTGCGCAGCCATAGCCATCCACTGTGGTGGCATATCTTGGCTAGAGTCATCTGTGTACCAGGCGTCTTCTGGCAGTGGGCCTTCCTCTCTCAGAGGAAAGGGGAGGTGGCTCTGGTGGCACACTAGCTTGTGCTGGGGGTTCTTCTCGGTATGTCATTGGACCAAGTACAGCCTGTAACTCTTGGGACAACAGACTGGCAGAAAGGTCACTGCGCTGTTGCAGGTATGCATTCCATTTGGTCAGCGTAGCTGTCTAGGTGATAGCTGCTCCTGGTAGAAGGTATTGTGTATGCAAAACCCAGAGATAGAAAGGAGCGTGACTATAAAGCAACAATGAGTTTCAGATAAGTCTAGGGGGTTGAGTGTGTGGAGGAAGATGGCTGGAAAAGGAGCTGGGGCCAGATTATTAAATACACGGAAGAGACCCAGACTCCCACCTCTCCTTCACCCACCTCTTCAAGGTGGTTCTTTCAGGCTCAGAGCAACCTTGGTGAGTGGGATATGTCCAGCAGGCACCCTGAGTGAAGGGGAATAACCCCTTAACACTGCTTTATTCCAAACAGAGAAACCAGCAGCTTGAGATGGCCCAGGACCACCCCTTAGGCCATCAGAGGCTGCTACATGGAGGTCCTGTGGCTGGCAGCCTGCCTACAGGGTCTCATGACAGACTGTTCTTGCTGCATCCCACTCCTGCCCTCTCAGTTCCATCATTTCCCACCTATGTCAAGGCACCCAAAACACTGGGCCACCCCCAGTCTTGAGAACTGATGGAAAGTGCCCTTGCTGGTGAGGCTGGCTTTGGGCAGAAGGTACTCCGATTCTTATCACCACAGTAAGATAGAAGTGTGGTGATGTCAGAAGACAGAAGCTGATTCTGGTTCCCTATACAGTGCAGTGTCATGCCAAGCAATACAGATATTACCCACCTCGAGACTAGGCTCTTCAATTGCCTGTGGTGGGGGAAGGAGGAAGAGGGGGGAGAGCAGAAGACAGAGTGTCTCTGCCCCTGCCCACAGCCCAGGCTGAGCCCCTGAGCAGAGTACCAGGTGACTGTTCCAGCAGGCTACCAGGAGTTGTGACCTTTTGTTTGCTTTTCCAGGAGTGGAAATTGTGGGCCACATGTTAACTCCATTCCCAGCTTCCCTTTGAGAGGCAGAATAGCGTAAAGGGTACAAACGCCACAGCCAGACCACCTGAGTGTATCCTGGCTCTGCCATTTACTAGCTGTGTTACTCTGGGCAAGTTACTTAACCTCTTTGTGCCTCAGCTTTCCCAACTGTAAAACGGGAACAAAAATGACACCTACCTTGTAAAGATGTTGTGAGGATTAAATTGATTAATATGTGCACAGCACTTAGAACAATGCCTGGATCATAGTAAGCAGACAAAAAATGTTAGTATTATCATTATTTTGCCTTATTGGAACACAAGCTCCTCTAAGGTCCATTCTAGGGATAGGCAGAGGAGGTTTCTAAACGGGGCTTTACGCAAGGGGTTGCAACTGTTCCTTTCTCCTTCAGCACAGAGAGGCAGCTGATCTTTTAAGAAAAAAAGCTCTGCACACTTTCTTGAAAACAAGAACCATAATCCATAAGTCCCATCTGTCCCTATAAAGAGGAAAACCCACTTACATGCCGGTGCCAGGGACTCCAAGCACTACTTGAAGGCCTTACATTCCTCCTTCGCCTCTCCCTCCCCTTGTCTCCTTCACCCCCTGCCATCCACCTTCTTGCTCCTCACTTTAACCCAAAGCATATTCAGTGATGGATGTGGGGGGGCTTGCCCTTGGCATGTTCCAGTTGCTGAGGCTAGAGATAGACCGAGGCACAGACAGGGCTGTGCAGGCCAAGTATGGTGGGCTGGGGGACCATGAGAGTTCAGAGGCTAAGGTTAGTCTCCTGTGGGTAGAGGAAGACTTCTGGCTGGACGGAGCAGCACAGCTGGATCTTGAAGGATGGATGTAATGGACTGAAAGGTAAAGGTGTTTCTGGTGAAGGGAACAGCATGGGCAAAGGCGTGAAGGTTGTTAGCGAAGGGATAAGGCTGGAGAGTTGGCAGGGCTAGTGAAGGAAGGGCTTGAATGCACTGGGGAGGCTCTGGGGAGCTGTAACAATGATAAAACCAAAAAACCAAACCCATTACCATCGAGTTGATTCCGACTCATAACAATGTTAGTGGTTACCATTTACTGGGCCCTGCAGGTACCAGGTAACTTGCCAAGTATTTTACAAGTATTTTCTCATTTAATCCTTCTAATATCTCCTATTACAGATGGAGAAGCTGAGGCCCAGATATGGAAACTGACTTGCCAAGACCACACACTTTGTCAGAGCCTTTCGCTAACCCACGTAGTAGATCCTTCCTGCCTCACCCTCCCTCCCTTCTCTTTCCTTTCCTCATTTATCATCCAAATGCCCATCTCCCTGACCCAGTCCCTGTAACTGGGGACCCCTAGAAAGGTGTGACAGAGGCAACTGGATGCCAACCACAATATCCATTCTCACCACCTTAGGTGGGCACATGGCCTCCCAAGATGAAGGCTTCATTTCCCAACTTCCTTTGCAGCTAGGTATGGCCAGGTAACTTACTCCTGGCTAATGGGTGCAAGCAGAGGTGCCCTAAGGCAGATTGATATAAGGAAATGTTTTTAAGAGTTAGGTGGTGACTTTCCTTTGCCTCTCTGCACCAACCACCTCCTCCCCACCTTCTTATTGCTTACAATGTGGACATGACAGCTGGAGGACCATCTTGGACCATTAACCTCTCTGTGGCTGATACAGCAGAAATCTGTGGCAGAGGGCCAGTCTAGATCCTTAAATGCTGGCCCTCCCCACCATGGAGATTCCTGAGCTGTAGGCCCCAGCCAACCCACCTCAAGGCCAAGCAGCAGCATGCTGGGAACCTGTGATCTAAGTCTTTATTCCTGTCCAGCATCAATTTACCCATCTGTGATATGGGGATAAGGACCTCTGTCCCAGGAGTAACGTGAAGGCAATATGAAAGGATGTGAAGGAGTTTGGAAAAGTACAAATTTCAGACAGTAGGGGCTGTCATATGTGGGAGAGTGGGGACTCCTGGGATGAGGGCCCCCCTCACACTGAAAATTTTCTCAAAAGAGTGGAAAGAAAAGACTTCAGAGGAGACAAGAGTCTGACTTCAAACGTCAGCGTCTGAAGGGGAAAACAGGCTTGCGATGCCAAACATGATAGCCCCCATGCTTTCCGTTAGTTCACTGCTGTTTTCCAAGCCCCTGTTATGTGACCTTGCTGAGGCAGTCCTATGTAACCCTCTAGCGTGGAGCCACCTTTGTCCTTGACCACTGTAAAACTTCCACCCCCATGCTGCTGCGCGCAGAGATCTGCCTTGGTCCTCCTGCCACTGAGACCACTGCTTCGATATGTAAATCTCCCTAATAACAAACTCCTTTGCCGCCATACTGGAGTTGCCCTCCTCTTTCTTTGGTTTCCCGGCACCCTCTAATTTTGGAGGCAAATTTCAAGTTACTGGTCCATGCCTGGATAATTTGCAAGCCAACCAGGAGACCAAAGAAATGGCAAGTGAGACTGAAGCATCCGCAGGGGAAATCCCAGGTTGGCCTGTGACCTCCATGTGGGGAGGTCTGGCCTATATGCTTGATGCATGCAGCCCACAGCTTGAGTACAGGGACACCCCAAAAACGCCAAGCGGCATAGCACGGTTGTGGGAGGACACACACCTTTATAAGTGTGGAAAGGAAGCTAGGAGAGTAGCAGTGGCCGTGGCATGGCCTGTGCTCTGGGCTGTTCAGCTGGCCATCAAGACCCAGCTAGCTGCTGAAGCACTCATGAGAACCCTGCAGGAAGTGCTGCCATTAAAAAGAAATGCTCTCCAGTCCTGTGTGGCAACGACTAGCATATTAAGTAGCCCTGAGTCTGAGAGCAGGACAAGCAATTAGAGACCTCACCTGCACGTTTGTACAGCTGGGGGGAAGGAAAGTGCCAAAGGCAAGGATTAGGGGAGTGTTCATGAGAGGTGACTGGGATGAGAAAACGTGGAATCCGTGGGAGAGTGGCTCTAGTAGTGAATCGGCTGTGGAAGTGACAGTGCAGGAGGAGTCCAACAGTGCAGACCAGCACCCCCCTGGCATGGCCGCTCATTACTCCTAAGATGAAAGCTGCCTGGGAACCTGATGACCCCAGAGATGAAATCCTATCAGCCAGTTCCACGACAATGCACGAATAAACCCCTACTGAGCTTATTGAGTTGTGTGGGTAATTCCAGCAGAAAGGGAAGGAAGCCATTGCGGCTTGGTTACTACTTCTGCGGGATATTGGAGGAGACGGTGTCTCTTTAAATGGAGCTGAGGCTGAGAAAATGAGCAGTATAACCACCTACCCCGCCCTCTTGTGGGGGCGTTTACACGAAGCTTGGAACACAGACTGCACACACAGCCTCACAGATTGGATCATCTTGTGTTATAGAAGAGCTTGGCTGAATGAGGGCAATCGTCCTGGCACGGTCGGGAAATGGTTCTCCCTAGAAGAGTTACAGCAGTTAATTCAGGAATTAGGTATGCACGACACCGTTTATGCCGAGCACTTCCAGGCGCTAGACAATGAAATTCTTACTGCTGGAATGAAAGCAAGGATCCTTCAGGTGGCTCCTCCCTCCTGGTACTGCTCTCTGGTGGCTGTAGTTAGTCCCTTAGTGGGCCAGACAGTGTATCAGGTGGGTCAAGCCATAGCTGATTTGGGTGAAACCAAGAAGGCTAGAGAGAAGGGGGTGTGAACCGTGGGAAAAGAGGAAAGAAAGACTGAGAAACCTGCGACATGAGGGTCCAAGGGCCCCTTGAAAGTGACCCAAAGGCAGATGTGGGTGGACTTGGTGTCTGCCGGAACAGCAGTGCACAAGATAGATAAGCAACCGAATGCAATTTTGGTTAGCATTTGGAAGGATCTGAAACCAGAGCAACATTATCGCTCTCTGGGTCCTACTGCCCTCTGTGAGGATATGCCCCTTGCCGCTGTGTGGACCCTGCCCATCCCTAGGGACTAGGGGTGGGGCCATGTCACCCACAGGTCAGGGCCCTGAAGGGAGACCAGAGGACTCTTGTAGAGGTCACAATACATTGGTCAAGAAAAACAAAGCAGCAGCTCAAGCCCCACCTCTTCCAAGAAGCCCTCCTGATTCCTCCCTCTGCAGAGCTCCCCCAGCCTGGAGTATCTGGCCCATTCTTGCCCTTGTCTGGAGGGTAGCAGTGGGACAGCTCTTATTTTCTCACATGTGAAACCATATGCTCTCTACCCTAGTCCTCTCTCCATCTCCATCAGGGCAGAGCTTAGCACAAGACTGGACCAGATTGCCTGAAAGTGTTCCCCACTTTCTTTTGCTGAGCTCCCTCTCAGCCTTCAACATCTGGTTCAAATGGCTCCTCTTCAGTGAGGTCTTCCTTGACTCCTTGTGCTGAGTGCCAGGGGCATTGTCTGGGATCTCCCCACCCCCAGGTCTGACATCACTGTGTCAGTGTCTGTAACTTCAGGAGTTGGGAGGCTGTATGGGGCAGGGCTAGGGCTGGTTCTTCTGAGACCCCCAGATTCAACCAAGGCCCAAGCACAAGGTGTCAGTAAAGGTTTGAAAAATGAATGAAACATCATACCCCCTCCCTGAGAGCTCATATTCATCCCTCAAAACCCAGCTCAAATGCCCCTTCACAGAAGCTCTCATCTCTTTCTCCCATCTTCCCTCTTCCCCTTCTTTAGTAACTCCACAGCACATAGCATACCCCCGATTACAGTACATGTCACATTATATTTTTGTGAGCAGTTTAACATGGTTTCCCCAAGTCCCCATGGCTGACTGGGACTTTCTCAAGGGCCAGAGTCAGGCCTAGGAATGTCTGTCTCAGAGAAGGGGCTCAATAAATACTTACTGATGAGATTTTTAGTTCTGTGGTTGACCTTACTCCAGGCCAAGCAGAGCTAGCTCTGATTCTCTCTATGCATGGTCTAGGGGTGGTGGGGCTTCTGCTGCACCAACCACTAAGGCCAAAGATGAGGGAATTGAAGATTTTACCGACTTCTGCAGTCTGAAATTGCTCAAACATGCAATCACGATTCATTGACAATTACTAGTGATTGGAATGCGAAAGTTGAAAATGAAGAAGGATCGGTAGTTGGAAAATATGGCCTTAAGGACAGAAATGACGCTGGAGATTACATGACAGAATTTTGCAAGACCAATGACTTATTCCTTGCAAATACCTTTTTTTCAACAATATAAACCGTGACTATATACGTGGACCTTGCCAGATGGAATACACAGGAATCAAATTGACTACGTCTGTGGAAAAAAACGATGGAGAAGCTCAATATCATCAATCAGAACAAGGCCAGGGGCTGGCTGCGGAACAGACCATCAATTGCTCATATGCAAGTTCAAGTTGAAGATGAAAAAAAATTCAAACAAGTCCACAAGAGCCAAAGTGTGACCTTGAGTATATCCACCTGAATTTAGAGACCATCTCAAGAATAGATTTGATGCACTGAACTCTAATGACTAAAGACCAGACGAGTTGTGGAATGACATCAAAGACATCATACATGAAGAAAGCAAGTGGTCATTAAAAAGATAGAAGAGAAAGAAAAGACCAAAATGAATGTCAGAAGAGACTCTGAAACTTGCTCTTGAATGTTGAGCAGCTAAAGCAAATGGAAGAAATGATGAAGTAAAAGAGCTGAACAGAAGATTTCAAAAGGTGGCTCGAGAAGACAAAGTATTATAATGAAATGTGCAAAGACCTGGAGTTAGAAAACCAAAAGGGAAGAACACGCTTGGCATTTGTCAAGCTGAAAGAACTGAAGAAAAAATTCAGGCCTCAAGTTGCAATAGTGAAGGAGTCTATGGGCAGAATATTGAACGACACAGGAAGCATCAAAAGAAGATGGACGGAATACACAGAGTCGCTGTACCAAAAAGAATTGGTTGACATTCATACATTTCAGGAGGTAGCATATAATCAAGAACCAATGGTACTGAAGGAAGAGGTCCAAGCTGCACTGAAGGCGTTGGTGAAAAACAAGTCTCCAGGAATTGATGGAATACCAATAGAGATGTTTCAAGAAATGGATGCAATGCTGGAAGTGCTCATTCATCCACGGCAAGAAATTTGGAAGACAGCTACCTGGCCAGCCGACTGGAAGAGATCCGTATTTATGCCTATTCCCAAGAAAGGTGATCCAACCAAATGCAGAAATTATTGAACAATATCATTAATATCACACACAAGTAAAATTTTGCTGAAGATAATTCAAAAACAATTGCAACAGTACATTGCCAGGGAACTGCCAGAAATTCAAGCTAGATTCAGAAGAGGACATGGAACTAGAGATATCATTGCTGATGTCAGATGGATCCTGGCTGAAAGCAGAGAGTACCAGAAAGATGTTTACCTGTGTTTCATTGACTATGCAAAGGCATTCACTGTGTGGGTCATAACAAATTATGGATAACATAGTGAAGAGTGGGAATTTCTTAACACTTGATTGTGCTCATGAAGAATCTGTACATAGACCAAGAGGCAGTCACTCAAACAGAACAAGGGGATACTGCTTGGTTTAAAGTCAGCATAGGTGTGCATTAGGGTTGTATCCTTTCATCATACTTATTCAATCTATATAATGAGCAAATAGTCCTAGAAGCTGGACTATATGAAGAAGAATACACGTCAGGATTGGAGAAAGACTCATTAACAACTGTGATATGCAGATGACACAGCCTTGCTTACTGAAAATGAAGAGAACTTGAAGCACTTACTGATGAAGATCAAAGACTACTACCACCTTCAATATGGATTATACCTCAATGTAAAGGAAACAAAAATTCTCACAATTGGGCTAATAAGCAACATCATGAGAAATGGAGAAAAGATTGAAGTTGTCAAGGATTTCATTTTACTTGGATCCACAATCAACGCCCATGGAAGCAGCAGTCAAGAAATCAAATGACGTGTTGCATTGGGCAAATCTGCCGCGAAAGACCTCTTAAAAGTGTTAAAAAGCAAAGATGTCACTTTGGGGACGAGGTGTGCCTGAGCCATGCCATGGTATTTTCAATTGCCTCATATACATGCAAAAGCTGGGCAATAAATAAAGACAAAAGAAGAACTGGTGCCTTTGAATTATGGTGTTGACGAAGAATATTGAATATACCATGGACTGCCAGAAGAATGAACGAATCTGTCTTGGAAGAAGCAGAGCCAGAATACTCCTTAGAAGCGAGAGTGGCAAGACTTTGTCTCATGTACTTTGGACATCTCATCAGGAGGGACCCGTTGCTAGAGAAGGACATCATGCTTGGTAAAGTAGAGGGTCCGTGAAAAAGAAGACCCTCAATGACATGGATTGACACAGTGGCTGCAACAATGGGTTCAAACACAGCAATGGTTGTGAGGATGGTGCAGGATCGGGCATTGTTTCATTCTGTTGTACACAGGGTCGCTATAAGTTGGAACTGACTCGATGGCACCTAACAACTGCTGCCCCAGCCACAGTGGAGGACATGATGGTTGCCCAGGCCTTGGGTGTCCTGCCTCCATGGGCTCAATGACCCTGCTGCTGGCTCTTGGCTGTGAATTTCTGCATTAGCTTGTGTGGCTGACGGCAGAACTTCTTCTGGGTGAAGTAGAAGAGGATGGGATCCAGCACACTGTTGAAGCTGGCAAAGGGCCGTGTGCCCTTGTAGGCGGTTGCAAATGTCTCCAGTACGGGGCACGAGACTCCGGATGTAGAACGCACCGCCAGGTAGGCTGTCTTGGTGATGTGGAAAGGCAGGAAACTGATGACAAAGGTGGCTGCCACCACCACAGCCATGCGGGCTGCCTTGCTACGCCGCTCCTGGGCCACTGGCCCTATTGGACCATCCTGGCGGCACAGGCGGTAGGCCAGGCAGAAGTAGCAGGCCAGTAGGAAGGTAAAGGGCAGCAGGAAGCCAATGACCGTGAGGGCAATGCCATAGGGCATGTAGTGGATGGCCAGGGCGGGCGGGCTCAGGTCGTAGCAGACAGTGCGGTTACGCTGGATGCCTGTAGTGGCAAAGGTAGCTGTGGGAAGGCACTGGGCAGTCACAACCAGCCACACAGCCCCACACACTAACCAGGCAGTCCGGCAGCCCCCGTGCTTGTGCCAGAGCGCCAGAGGATGGCAGATGCCCAGGTAGCGCTGGAAGCTGATGCAGGTGAGGAACAGGATGCTGCCGTGCATGTTGGCGTAGAAGAAGAATCGGACAAGGCGGCAGGCGAAGTCACCGAAGGGCCAGTGGTCACCACAGGCGTAGTTATAGATGAGCAGGGGCAGGGAGCAGGCATAGAGCAGGTCAGCCAGGGCTAGGTTCAGGGTGTACACGGCAGTGCGGGTCAAGGCCCGACGGGACATACAAATCTGGGCTATAACGCAGACATTGAGCGGCAGGCCGATTGCTAGCACCACTGAGTAAACAGGTGGCAGTAGGAGCCTCTTGAAGTTCTCGCGGTAGATGCAGGTAGTGGGTAGTGAGCCCAGGTCCTGGCCAGTGCCATTGTCCAGCTCCATGGCTACCCAACCGGGCTTCCTATGTCCGGAGACACTGAGGAAGTAACACACAACCTGTCAGTGACTGCACCCACTGACTACCCAATAGGCCCCTGACCCTCTCTGGGTTTTGATCTCCCCATCTGAACAATGAGGGCACCAACTTTGTCTGTCTCTGATATATACCACCCACACAGAGGCCCCACACAGCCCTCACTTTAAGGAAACCTGGAATGCAATAAAACTCAAGCTTGGGAGAAATCCAATTTGCTTTCTTTTTATAGTATCCATTCCTCATCAGCCTTCCTGGTGAACTCCTATTCATCCTTCAAAACCCTGCTCAAATGTCTTCTTCTCTGTTAGTGGAGGCTGATGGACTCTGCTACTCACTAGCTGTGTGACCTTGGGCTAGTGATATACCTTCTCTGAGCCTCACTTTGGAAAATGGGGGAATGAGGCACCTACCTCTCAGGGCGGTCATGTGGATGCTAGGCAGGGCTTCCTGCTATCCTTGGGCTCCCTGGGGTTTGGAGATTGTCTCTCCCACAAGGACTGGGGCCCCCCTGAGAAGTGTCAGGTCTGGTGCCTCTCTATGTCTGAGAGCCCAGCCCAGGGCTTAGTTAACCCCGATATGATCTCCGTCTGGACTCCACCTTCCAAACCATGGTCCTTCTTTTGGCTGCAATCTCCTTATCTGTAAAATGGAGAAAGAAGGGGATCCAGGAATTTCCTAAGGCCTTTTTCCACTTGACTACAGGTTCGCTATGAGTCCAAATCGACCCAGTGGCAACGGGTTTGGGTTTTTTTTGGGCTACAAAGACTAATCTGGCAGAACCACTGAAGCAGCAGCTCGCTCTGGTGGTAAGAGTGAAAACAGCTTCCCTGAAGGCAAATGGGAGGAGGGACCAATCAAGTCAACCCCTTAATTTATGGAGAGGGAAACCGAGGCACATGGAGGGGCAGTGACTACTCCCTCTTACTCAATGAGTTAGAAACAGATCCAGAACCATAACCCAATCATCTGACTCAGAGGGGGCAACCTGGTGTAGCCCACAGGCACAGGGTGTGGAGGTGACAAGCCCAGCTTCAGAGCTAGGCAGGTCTGGGTTCAAATCCTGGCTCCCCCACTTCCATACTGTATGACCTAGCGTATGTCACTTGCTTTCTCTGGGCCTGTGTCCTTATCAATAAAATGTGCCATGGGCCTGATATGCTGTAGGTGCTCAATAAATGCCATGCCACTGTATGCCACACCTTGTCCCTCATCTGTCAGGCTGGGTCTGGGGTGGGGGTGGGGGGCAGGGGGCAGCAGCACAAATGTCTTAAAGGGTTTCCTGATGGGGAAAGTCTGACTCCTGGATACCTACCTCCAAACTGGCATTTCCACATTCACTGGCTTCTGGAGAGAATTTACAAACTAAATCCAATGGACCTCTAGGGCAAAGCCTTTGAGATAATGAATCCAATCCGCCTATCTCCCTGTTTTACTAGTGAGATAAACTGAGGCTGAAAAGAATATGAAGTCCTGCAAATGCACTCAGAGAGTGGTGGAGAGTTGAGACCAAACGCATGGACCCTGGCCCAAATGGCCAGGTTCAAATCTCAGCTCTGCTGTGTGTGAGTGGTGTGGTCTTAACCTCCGTGCCTCAGTTTCCCCACTGCAAAACAGGGTGATATAGTACCTGCATCACAGAAGTGTGGTGAGGATTAGTGCCTGGCACAAGTATTAACTGTTCTTAATGTGAATATACTTTGTCAGTAGGAACGAGCGAAGTAAAGTTAGAGATTTTAAAAAGTTATATTAAAGCAAAACTCTCCAAATGAATTCCTTTCAACTTAAATTTGATTTTGATGAAAATATTTTACCCAGATTCTGGGCAATTGCAAAATGATGATGTTAGAGTTCTCTAGCTTGCAACCCACACCCCACACCACCTGGTCTTTCATCATCAAAGCTGTTTTGTGGGCTTCAGCCCATGCGGTTGGAGTGTTGGGTGCCCAGCTAAGACAAGAAAAGGAAGCATGATGGTCCCCCCACTGTAGCCAGGGAGCCAAACTAGTACAGGAAAGAGAAAATTCATTCATTCATCTTTTTATTCATTTGTTCTGGCCGTTTATTCATTCATGCATTTATTCTCTTGTTTTTACATTCCAAGCATTTACTGAGTATTTACTGCCTGCTGGAGGGAGGCATGAGGGCACAGTATATAGATGTAGATATAGATGCAGAGATAGAGAAAGACAGAGATGCTAGTGTGAGGGAGAGCCCACGGTAGGCCAGAGGCTGGAGGGACTCTTCAGAGGAGGTTGAAGGACGAAGCAGGGCACTGGTGGTTGAGGAGGATTTCCATGGGTGGAGAGGGGTGTGAGAAGGAAGGAAGGTGAAGCGGGCAGGGTCTGAGAGCAGGCCAGCCTGCTAGGGCTGAGGGTTATGGAGAAGAGAATGGGGGTAGGAGGAAGTGTGCTGTGCCCTTGAGCTCCACTTTGGGAGGCCTGGTGTCCTCAGACCTACGCCTTAGAGAACCCCCTCCCTCAGGTACCCCAAGACTCCAATTGTTTTCTGCCCTTCCCAATTCCTGGCCCTCCTGGAACCCCTCCCCTCTCTCTTAGAAGGAAGCAGGGGGCTGCACAAGGGGATCTAGGGAGCCCTTCTGCCTTCCAGGCAAAGCTTCAGAGTGGCTGTTGCCCAGCTCCTCCATCTGTTTTGCCTTCTGAGGTCCTAGGAGGTGCGAGCTGTTCTCCAGGTTCCTGGCAGGGGCTGGCCCAGAGAAAGGGCTGGCCTGGCCCTGACCTCAGGCAGTAGTTGACATGGTTCCCTCTATCTCTCATATCTGTCACCTACTCTTGGGACCTAAGCCCTGGAACAGCTCAGACCCCAGCCTCTTACTGGCCAGCCACTACTCTGGCCAGGTGGGGGGCTTTCCAACAGGTGAATCTAACTACACTCTTCCCTGCATCCCTCTGCTCTTTGGGGAAAAGCCCAAACCCCTCTACTGACATTCAAGGCCCCTGATAAGCCCTTCAGCCTCATCTAAAGTACCCCAGCCCCTCTCTACCCTACTCGTCATTCCTGTCCCCCTCCTCTCTAGTCACATTGTTCCCCAGACACCAAGATTGCCACACAGCCATTCACAGGCCGGAGGCTGAGACTCCTTCTGTCTCCCCATCTTTGCTGTTGCATTCAAGCAAAGTGCCATCCAACTCACCTCTGTTTGTCAAAACTCTAACCTTCCATCAATCCCCAGATCCAAAGTGGCTTCTTACTTTTCTGATCCCCCAGCTGGATGGAGTTCCTTCTTCTGGGCCCCCCAATTCTGCTCATCTCCTCTAGGTCCCACAATTCTGGGGATCTCCTCTAGGTCAGTGTTGGACTCAGCCTGTCTGCCCAAAGTCACAGTTCCTTGTGTCCAGCTGTTTCTTCCTCTCCACCCTCCGCACTGCCCATGGCCTCGAACACACTGACACTCACATGCAGTCTCCTGTCCCCACAGCACCTTGGTGGCCCCGTGTGCGTTGGGGCAAGGGGAGGTCAGACTTGAGGCTCCCTACTCCCCTGCCCTCAGTCCAGACTGGAACACCTCTGATGGGGCAGGCAGCTTCCTCTGTTTCCTGGAGGGCCTGTCTCTGACTGAAATAGCCCCTGCGGGGGTGGCCACTTCCCTGCCGCCCCCAGCGCCAAGGCCTGGCGGAAACTGGGCCTGGAAGAGCATGGAGGCGGAGAAAAAGGCCTCCTTCCAGCAACTCTCTCCCACCCAACAGGGGAAAGGAAGCTGAGGGAGTGGAGAGAGAGGTGGGGGAGGACCAGAGGCTGCTGGTCAAAGGCCAGCCCCACAGACCCAGCACTTGCTTTTCTCCTTAGCTCTGTCTCAGTCTTCTCATATGCCAAATGGGCAGACTGATAATTAAAGAACTCTTAGGTCTTTAGTTGTAACACCCACAGAGCCAATGGGTATGCATTTATCTTCCCAGCCACTTACTCCTCTAGCCATCCCTCATTCCTTCATTTATTCAATTTCTCATTCACTGATGTGCCCTCTATTTTGTGTTCCACTTATACCTCATTTATCCAGCTACCTTCTCCCTCCCTTCTTTTCTCTTTTCCTTTTCTTCACAAACATTTGTTAAGCACCTAGTTCTGCTCTGTCCTACAGGGTCACTATGAGTCGGAATCAACTTGACAATGGGTTTGGTTTTTGGGTTATATGCCACCAGATCCTCTCACATTCCCTCATTTAGCAGTCACTGCCCCCTCCTACGTGGCAGTTTCAGAGCTCATTAGGAGTGACGTGTTTGGGTTGTGGGGACAGAGGTGATGTCCCTGAGAAATCATCTGGTTGAGATTCTCCCTACCTGTGCCAAGCCCTCCCCTGGTTCCTCTTTACCACCAGTCCAGGGCTCAGAGCTGTTAGGAAGACCAGAGGAGGAGATGTGGTTCTTCACTGCCCTGAGGAGGCCAGCTCCAGGAGTTAAGGCAGCAATCAGAGAAGGTGACCTGGAGAAGGTGGGCTTTGATTTGGAACGGCTGAGGCAACTGGGGGTGAGGGCAGGATAGTGCAGAGAAAAAACACTGCCCTGGAATTCTGAGGCCCGGGTTCTTACTCTACCTCTGCCCCTACTCACTGCATGACTCAGGACAAACCCCTTCCCCTCTCTGAGCCTCCTCGGTAGAATGTGGTGATCTTTATCTCCAGGAAGTTGTGAGGATAAACTGCCACCGAGGGGGTGAGATGCCCTTGTGCACTGTAAGGTGCTGTGCAGAATCTTAGAATCCAAGAGTGTCAGAGTTGCAGGTTCCCTTAAAACCACTGACCTTGCCACCGAACCCATTTTACAGGCAAGGGGACCGAGGAACTGGATAGGGGCCAAAGGTTTAGACCAAACTGGAAAATTTCAAGCTTTGAACCACCTGGTAAACACTCGGTCAGTTGTGCACCGATTGAGCACCTACTGCTTATTCAAGTCTGTACTAGGAGGTTGCTTGCACTGGCCGAGAGTCTAGACTTCCTGATCTGATTTGAGCCGTGCTGGGGTCCAGTAGTGCAAGGGGGCTCAGCCTTCAGCCCAGCAGCTAGTCCTTTGCAGGGTCCCCAGAATGATCTACCACCCCTACCGGGGTGGGTCACTGTCTGTCCCAGGAATGAGAGCAGCTCCAAGGGCTTCCTGGGGCTGTCAGCCCCTGTGTAGGGCTTGGGTCAGCCACCTAAGTGGTCTCAGTTCGTGTTATCCTGGGAAACACAAGGTTGTCTCCACCATGCCTCACCAAGATGACTCACCTGCAGATCTGGAGACCCCCTTGTCCCACCCCTTTGTCCAGACAAGGGCACTTGGTGCAACCTAAGGGGGATAGGCAGGGCTCACTGGCTCTCACTTCACAGATAAAGAAAGAAAACTGAGGCCGGTTGCCCGTTCCCTACACTCTTGACCCTTCCCAGGAATTCAGGAGCATTCAGGACCTCTATGCTCCTGGCCTGGCACCTCAGTATCCACCGAGTGCCCATTACCCACCCAGCCTTTTGGTTCTTTGCCATATCAACTGAGCCTTGACTTTAGGGCTCTCAGGGCCTCTGAATCAAAGTATGGTGGGACTTGGGATTTCAAAGACTCTCAGGATGAGACTGAATCACTGCAAAGGAAACACCTTGTTCTCACAAGGTCTTGGCTTTGCCCACCGACCTGACTGGGCCTGGAGGAGGTGGAGTGGGGTCAGTGAGGGGAGCCTGGGAGGGAATGACCTGGAAGGGCTCCTGGGGGAGGTGTATCTGTTGCAGGGCCTTAAAGGCCCAGGGGAGCTTGAGCACATAAAAAGGGTGAAGAGGTAGGGTGTGCAGTGTGAGTAAAGACAGGAGGTGGGAAACAAGCCCAGCCTGTGTGAGAAACGAAGAACAAATATTGTAGCCAGAGCATGAGATGCGTTGTGCAGGAGAGGCCAGGTGGGAGGCCCGAGGGGGATGACTTGTCATAAAACTTCCAAGGCAGGGCCCAAGTGCCATTGACTTCCTCCCAAGCCTGCCAGGGCTCCTTTGGCCCAGCCCCACCTTCCCAATGGGCTTTCCAGGACCGGAGCACATGCTGTTCCGTCTGCGTGGGATGCTTTTCCCTCACCTTCTCAAAATAATTCCTACTTATCCTCGCTGTGGAGCTCTGGTGATGCAGTGGTTAAGCATTCAGTTGCTAACCAAAAGGTCGGCAGTTTGAATCCACCAGCTGCTCCTTGGAAACCCTATGGGGCAGTTCTACTCTGTCCTACAGGGTCGCTATGAGTTGGAATCGACTCGACAGCAGTGGGTTTGATTTGGTTTTTCTTCTCTCTATAGTTTTCTTGTCTGTAAAATGCGAATGATCATTGGCATCTACCACACAAGGCTGATTAATTAAATGAAACCATGTCTGTGAGGTGCTCTGGCTCACAGCAAGTACTTGATAAATGTTTGTTAACTGAATGAACCAACTCCAGGCCCAGTCCAAATGCCTCCCACTTTGGTCTCCCTCAGCCTACTGTGGTCTCCATTAGTCTCTGGGCCCTTAGCCCCAGGGGTCATTTCTTAAGTGCCTACTCTGTGTCAGATTTTTTATCTGCAGCCCTTGGGGGTAGAGATTACTCTCCATAGGTAAGGACACTAAGACTCAGGAAAGGCCAGTAGTTGTCCAAGTTGTCCCAGCCAGCTGGCGTCTCAACACAGTCTTTCCAACTCTAAGACCCCCCTTTCCATTGTTCTCCCCAAAGTCCATGCTTAGATGATACTCAAATGAAGGGATTCCCAGAGAAGTTGTGTCTTGCCTGTGCTGAGGGCCTGTGGCCATGAGATGGCGCCAGCGGACAGTCCGAGACAGCCAGGCTGGCTCTGGCTGGCTGCTGCTCTGGGCGGAGGGTTGGAGGGAGAGTCTGCACACAGCAGAGGCCTTTCCCCTGGGGCTGGCACTGAGCAGCCTCAGTACTGGGTTCCCAACAGCAGTTTCTCCCAATCCACTCCCCCATGCCTTTCTCTTATTTATCATCAAGACCCAGGCTGGATTCCCAGATGGCCTTCCCAGGCTCAAGCCCTTGTTTTCAGATCCTCACCCTGATCACAGTGACTCCCAGGAGCAACTGGAGACATTGGCGGGGCAACAGGGCCAGTGCTGAGCCTTGTCCGTCTGAGGTAGAGGCCCTGAAGCCAGGCATCCACTGCTCATCCCCACTCCAGATGTACCATCAGCAGAAGCACTGAAGTCCCCCACCCCACAGAAGGGACAGCCTCTGCCAGATTCCTCTCCTCAATTCAGATGACTCTGCATGGGGTCCGAAGCAGGAGCAATTTAGTTTAGACATAAGGAAGTACTGATAAGGGTTGATGCTTCTTGGGCTGCTTATATCCTATGTCTCAGAGAGCTTACCCCTTTAGATGCCTCCACATCCCCCTTCCCCAAGGCCCTCATATTTGAAGGGATGAGGAGTCCTGGTGGCCAGAGGCAGGAGCTGGAAGCCTGAGTCACCGCCAGCCACCCAGCCAAGGCAGGAACCAGCCCAGACCAGGCTGAACATGGGAAGAGGCCTCCTGACCGACTTGGCCTGCCTGCCTGCTGGGAAACAGGGTCTGGAAACCCCCTTGCCCGGCCCTTGGCCCATGAGCTTAGCGGCAAGGGCACCGGATGATGGGGGTCAAGACCCAGCTTCCTTCCACTGAGGAGTCAGACAGGCTGGGATCCTCTGCAGATTTGCTGCGTGAATGTGGCGAGTTGCCTACCCTCTCTGAGCCTACACCTCCACTTGGTAAAGAGAACTAGCTTACAGGGTCATTATGCCCTCTGTGTTCTAGTCATCAACCCAGCTTTGACCCCTTGCAGCATCCAGAAGGGGTGCCTCCTGGGCCTGCTTTGGGGCAGCCTGAGGCCAGGTACCTGATGCCAGTGCCTCTCTGGCACCAGGGGACAGTGGGGAATTCCCAGAAAAGTTTCAATTCCACCTGTTGTGCCAAGTTAGCCTCGAAAGAAGCAGGCATGGCAGAGGGAGGGCATAGGGAGGGCAGAGAACCTGATTTCTCTTCTCTTTTTCCATTTCTCCTTCTCATCTCTTGCTCAACAGGAATCAAAGCTGGAACTGAAACAGGCATTTTGAGGTCAAGGAAGGGGAAGCTGTCACTCTGGGGGAATTTACAGGCCAAGGCTGCTTCCTTTGGTTTCTCTCTGGCCTCTACAGGCTGAGCAAAGAGGGAACTTGCATCTCTTAAACCCCTACTATACTCCAGCTGCCCATCGATGAGCTCACAGAATCCTTGCCACAGCCTGGACAAATGCTTCTAGGGAGCATTGGCTATATGCCAAGCACTGTGCAAAATGCTTTATATATGGTATCTCATTTCCCTTCACAATTACTGTCCCCACTTTACAGATGAGGAAACTGAGGCTCAGCAAATTTAGCAAGAGATTGTCCCTTGGGAATGTGAATGAAGGGAGTTGGAGACCAGGGCCGCCTTGGTGGGCTCAAGGCTGAGAGGTCCCAGGGGCAGCTTCCAGGCTGAGGAACTGTGGGGAGATAGAGCACAGAGGCTCAGAGATCAGTGGTGACAGGGCAGCCCCTGATGAGCGGGGGAGGAGGAATGGGGTGTGGTGCCTTGCTTTCCAAGTCCATGTCTGTGGGGCACAGCACCTCCCAACCAGGCTCTGGGAGATTATCCCCAGAGTCTTCCAATAAACCCCCTTTCCCTGGAGCTTGAGTCCCTGGTAGTGTAAACGGTTAGCATGCTCAGCTGCTAACTGAAAGGTTGGAGGTTCAAGTCTACCCAGAGTGCCTCAGAAGAAAGACCTGGTGATCTACTTCTGAAAAATCAGCCATTGAAGACTCTAGGGAGCACAGTTCTACTCTGACACACATAGGGTTGCCATAAGTTGGAATCAACTTGATGGTAACTGGTAACAAGTCCCTTGAGCGATAGCAAGAGGGTCTCTGTTCCTTGCCTGGACCCCAGGCTGTCATATCTGTTTATCTCCCTGTGTCAGCTATGGGGGTCTGCCTCTTGGATTTCCCTTCCCGAAAGAACTTACTGCTCAGCTGCAAGGAGTGTAATTGGCTGATAGCCTCAGTTAGTGCTTTCAGGGTCCACAATTCCTCCCAGATAACCAGGCTCCAGTCTGCTGGGGAGAAGATGGCCCAGGCCCAGCAGGCTGGCCTGCCCTGCAGGAACTCATTATTTTGCTCCTCTGTAGTTTCTTCCTACCTAGATACCAGACCCCACCCCGCAACCGTGATGACAACCTCACCCCTGTTTTTTCTTTCAAGGGAGTCCCTCTTTCCCCTCTTGGAGTCTTGAGGACCCGGGAGTGGTGGGTCTGTAACCTAGGCCTGCCAGTGAGAGAAGAGTGGGCCCCTCAGGCCCTGTGGCCAGCTTACAGGTGGATGGGCGACCTTTGCTGGGCTCCTTGAGGTCCATCCTAGGGCTTTTACTGGGATATTGGGAAGGAGACATGTTTTCCGCTGTGTTTGCAAAGCTGGTAGGAAGTGAGGCTGAAGCTGCTGGAGCTGCTGGAGTCAGCTGAATTATGTGCCTGGCACTGTCCTAGGCCCTGGAGATGACACCACAAGGGAGGAGAATGTCCAAATAAAGCCAAGGAATGGCAGAGTCTAGAGAAAGAATAGACAGGCTCCTGAGAACATAACTGAGTGCCTGGTTCCAGCTGTGTCTGAAGCTTTACCTACTAGTGGGCTTGGAGCCAGGACTCCTGCCTGTAATCCTGCACCCTATACCTCCCCTCTCTTCTCTCTACTGCCCCATGCTCACAGCTTAGGCCCCAGAATCCAACATCTCTGTGGGGAGGCTGGAACTGGCCATGCCCACGGAGGCCACCAGCAGAGGGGCAGGTGGAGATTGAGGGACTGGTAGGCCAAGCCTGATCCCCCTTGGGGCAGCCAAAGAAGCCTCCCAGTTCATCTCCCATGAGGAGATACCTCCCCCATCAGCTCCCACAGTAGTCACTGTATCATTTCAGTAGCTTCTGGGCAGGAAACAGGAAAGCTGGACACATGGGTTCCAGTCCCAGATTCATCCCCACTTGCTGTGTGATCCTGGGGAAGTCACTTCACCTCCCTAAATCTCATTTCCCCGGGCTACAGTTTCTTGGCTATTCAGTAGGTGCCAAGCACTGAGATAAGTGTTTTTGCTACAGGATCTCATTTGCTCCTACAGCAGCCCTGTGTGGTGGGTTTTATGATGCCCATTTTACAGATGAAGAAATAGGCTTTGAGAGGGCTGGTGTCATGGATTGAACTGTGTCCTCCCAAAATATCTGTCAGTTTGGCTAGGTCAGGGTTCCCAGTAGTGTATGACTACCATTTTGTCATCTGATGTGATTTCCCTACGTGTTGTAAGTCCAACCACTATGATGTTAATGAGATGGATTACTGACAGTTATATTGATGAGATCTATAAGATCAGATAGTGTCTTAAGACAATCTCTTTTGAGATATAAAAGACAGAAGCAAGCAGAGAGACATGGGAACCTCATACCATCAAGCAAGCAGTGCCAGGAACAGAGGGCATTCTTTGGAGTGGAGGTTCCTGTGCTGAGAAGCTCCTAGTTCAGAGGAAGGTTGATGACAAGGACTTTCCTCCAGAGCTGACAGAGAGAAAGACTTCCCCTGGAGCTGATGCCCTAAATTTGGACTTCTAGTGTACTAGACTGTGAGAAAATAAATTTCTCTTTGTTAAAGCCATTCACTTGTGGTATTTCTGTTACAGGAGCACTAGATGACTAAGACAGCTGGTGACGTGCCCCAGGTGACACAGTGATTCAGCAGTAAGTGGGGACTAGGATGCAGATCTGAATGATGATAAAATCTATGCCCAAGAAAAGAGGCGCCATGAGAAAACCCAGGCCAGACAGATTAGGAACTTGCTCAAAGTGTACAGTAAATCCACCCTGATACCTTGCCTCTCAGGAACCGAGTGACCTGAGACAGGACAAAGAAATGGGGACCAAGAATTAGAGCAGGAAAGACCAGCCCAAGGGTCAATGTCAGCTGGACTCCTTCCCTTCCCTAATTTTGTTAGGAATTGAGGATAAAGTCTGTTTTGCCTTTAGGGCCTCAGAAAGCAGCACAGGCTCCACTTCCCAAGAGGCACTGGGAAATGTTGAATGAGTGGCTCCAGCCTGTGAAGGTGAGTCATGGGGCTCTGCCCTTGGTTCTGCCTGGCTCAATTAAAAAAAAAAAAAAAAAAAAACTTTGTCTTTGTTGAGGACAGAGAAGACTTGTTGGAGGAATGAACGTGATGGCTACAGGAGTAGCGTTCCTAAGTCTGCCTGCCTGCACTCTACCTCACCTCCAACCCTCAGGCCACCAACACTGCCCGAGTATTTATTGTAGGGTGTGATCCTGCTCATTTCACAGACACTAAGGCCCAAAGGTAGGCAGCTCTGTCCACAGCTCCTTTAGGAAGGTTTGGGTGTGGAGGGAGTCTTGAGAATCCCTCATCTCCCATGAAAGGAACCCCCTTCCCCGGCTCCTGTCCTGGCCATCCCTAGCAACTCCTGGGGCCTGAGCTCACCTGGCAGGGACAAAACACCCAATTAGACCCCAGAGTCCAGGCGTCAAGTGACAGGGCCATGAGTTCTGGACCCTCATGGCCAGAGAAGTCTTAACAGAATCTGACTCAGACAACTCCCACCAGAGAAGGGCTTGTTTGGCCTCTGCTTGCATACTCCCCTTGATGGGCAGCTCACTTCTCCCTCAGGCCACTACATTCCACCATGAGAAAGCTCACTAAGTAATGTGCTTTGTCACACCAAGCCTTGAGATCTGCTCAGTAACTGTTTCCCTCACACAGTCCAGCCTGCCACTGGGGCCACAGAGCTTGGCTGCCCTGAAGTCCCAGGACTCCCTGCAGAGTCTGTCCCAAGACCATTCATCAGCTGGTCTTCATTCCCACCAGGCAATTCCAGTACTCATGTCCAGGCCCAGGACTGATCAGTGAGGCCTATAAACCGGACATGTATGTGGTCAGGGAGCTGTGACCGTTCCCAACACTGAGGACGAAAAGCTTTTCTACTTTCTGTCTCGTTCTCTGCCTGGGGCCCTGTGACTAGGGGCATGGTCTCTTCTTGACATTTTGAGAGAGGAAACTGAGGCCTCAAAAACCTTAGTAACTTTGTTGGTGGCCTTCCAATCAGACCTGGGCTGCCTTCCACCAAACCCCAAATCCTCAACTTCTAATGCTAGCCATGTGAGACTGGGGCCTCCATTAGCGGCCAACAGTGTGGGTGGAGCACGGCCTTGTGGGTATCGAGGGGCTGCCTGGGAGGAGGAGACCAAAGCCAGGGCCAACCACCTGGTTCAGAGTGCAGTGTGGGGGATAGGGGGTGAGCCGGTGATTCCTGCTGTGGAGTATGTTGTTCCAACTAAGAAGAACACAGAACAGACCTCACGTTCTTCAGGGCTACCTCAAATGACACCTTCTTGATAAGACCTTCCCTCACCACGCTAGCTAAAATTGCAACCCTCACCCCACACGCAAGTGCTTTCTATTTCCCTCCTATGCTGTATTTTTCTCCTTAGCATTTATCACCTTTTAAAAAATTAATTATATTCACCATGTTGTGCAACCATCGGCACTATTTATTTCCAAAAGTATTCATCACCCCAATCAGAAACTCTGTACCCATTAAGCAACTACTCCCCATTGCCCCTCCCCCAGCCCCTGGTAACTGCCAATCCACTTTCTGTCTCTATGCATTTGCCTGTTCTAGATATTCTATGTAAGTGGGGTCATACAATATTTGTCCTTTTGTTTTAGACTTACTTTACTTAGCGTAATATTTTCAAGGTTCATTCACATTGTAGCATGTATCAGAACTTCAGTTCTCTTTATGGCTGAATAGTATTCTATTGTATGGATATACCATATTTTGTTTATCCATTCATCTGTTGATGGGCATTTGGGTTGTTTCTACCTTTTGGCTATTTTGAATAAGCATTTATCTTTTAGCATACTATTTTCTAATAAAATAGTTTATCTTATAACTATAAACTGTTATAAAATTATAACGCATAATTATATAATTACAGTTTATGTGTAAACTATTAGAAAATAGTTGCCATTGAATTGATTCTGACTTATAGAGACCCTATAGCCTCCCCCAGGGTGGGGAATTTCATGTCTTATTCACTACTGCATCTCCAGTGCATAGGACAGTGCCTGGCACATAGTAGGTGCTCCAGAAATATTTATTGAATGAGGGAATGAATGAATTTCCAGAGGTGGTTCAAGAATGCTGCATAGAGAGGACTTAGGGACAGGAACCTGAGGATGAGGGTAGGGGACTTGGTTTGAGGTTCTCTTTGCAAGCTGCAGTTGGTACTTAGATTATGTGTTTATTGGGTGCCTATAGGCTAATAGGAGCCCTGGTGGCGCAGTAGTTAAGTGCTTGGCAGCTAACCAAAAAGTTGGTGGTTTGAACTTATCAGCATCTCCTCAGGAGAAAGATATGGCAGTCTGCTTTTGTAAAGATTTACAGCCTTGAAAATCTTATGGGGCAGTCGTACTGTGTCCCTATAGGGTCCCTATGAGTCAGAATCGACTCAACGGCAACAAGTTTTTTTTTTTTTTGGTTTAGGGGCTAATAGAGTTTAAGCCAGTTAAGTGCCTCCTGGGGCTGCCTCTATCTGGCTGTGTGTGCAAGATTGGGGCTGTGAAGAGTCTCAGCCGAGAAGGGTGAACAGGACGTGGCCTGGAGGGGCTTGGTTGCCTGCCTCTCCATCTGCCTTGTCTGAAGTCTTCCCTGGTCCTCTCACCTCCCTGACCTTTATCTCCTTGGTACCCCACACTGGCCCTGCTCCATCCTGCTCTCCTCTCAAAGCCTCCCAGCCTGCCACAATTGCTCTCTCTACCCCTGGGTCTCTGATTAGGTGCCTCCAGCACACTGGCTCCATCCTCCTGGCCTCTCTCCCCTCCCTTGCCAGCCTGGACCTGCTCCCAGGACCCACGATTCTCATGAACACACCCTGTCAGTTCGCACCCCTGGTTCACGGCATCAGACTGCTCTGTCCTGCTCTGTGTTGTTGAGCGTGGCCTCAGGACATGACTCGGACGAGCACCTGAGGACCCCACATACCAGGTTGCTGGTCCTTGATCTTTTGCCTGTCCTGTCGGCTTCCCTCTTCTAAGGCTTTGCCTGCCTGCCCTGAATCCTCGCCCCCTAACTGCCCTCATCTCCTTCTTCAGAGAAAAGAGCCCTTTTGGAAGGGCTTCCTTCAACCTCCCGGCCACCTAGATAAACCCCTGAGTTCGCTCCCTTCTCTCCTAGTTCTTCCATGGCCTCCTTGGCCTCCTCTGTAGCACCCCCGTGCCTGAAACCCCCTCCTCCTGGCCCTGTCCAGGTGCTGCTGCCTCTGCCAGCTCCTTCCTCTTAGTCCACAAACATTTTTCACTCCTCACTTGCTCTCAGTTTAGCAAAACCTCGTCCTTGACCCCATGTATCTCTCCAGTTGTGCCTCTTCTTCCCTTCACAAGCAAGTTTCTGGAAGTTCTCCACACACTGCCTGCCTCCACTTTCTCCCTCCCTCACTCCCACTTCTCACACTCCTACAGGCAGGCTTCTGCCTCTCACCTGACAGAGACCTCCCTGGCCAGGGCTAGGCACAGGGCAGAGCAGGGAGCCTTTGGGCCCAGCTCAGTGAAGCGGTGGGCAGCCTGCCTTTCTAGGTGAGGCTGATGAGATGGGACCATGGGAGCTAGTGGCCCATCTGAGCTCCATCACAAGGAAGATCTTGGATGTGACCTTGACAAAACAGGCCTGATGAAAAACAGGTCACTGTGAGGAGACCTCATGCGTGACATCCCAGGTTCAGGCTGGTGTGTGTGTGCGTGTGCGTGTGTGTGTGTGTGTGTGTGTGTGTGTGTGTGTGTGTGTGTGAGTGTGAGACAAGGGACGGGTGGGGGGGTGCATCTCTGTGGCTTCCAGGAAAGAGACTGGACTCTGCCCAGAAGGTGGGGTGGGGCTCAGTGGAACAT
>NW_004444024.1:2896327-2922677 GCF_000243295.1 Trichechus manatus latirostris | reverse complement strand
GTGTGTGTGTGTGTGTGTGTGTGTGTGTGTGTGTGTGAGTGAGACAAGGGACGGGTGGGGGGGTGCATCTCTGTGGCTTCCAGGAAAGAGACTGGACTCTGCCCAGAAGGTGGGGTGGGGCTCAGTGGAACATCTATTTCAGGGGATTCTGGATGGGGGGTGGTGAGGGGGTTGGTTGTGATGATACCTTTGCATAGCTCATGACATCAGTTTGAGGAAACATCAGTTGTATGTATCACAGAGTAAAAGAGCCTGTAGGTTATGGAAGGAGCCCTGGTGGTGCAGTGGTTAAGCATCAGGCTACTAACTGAAAGGTCAGCAATTCGAACCCCCCCGCTGTCTGTGGGAGAAAGAGGTGGCAGTCTGTTTCATAAAGATTTACAGCCTTGGAAACCCTATGGGGCAGTTCTACTCTGTCCTATAGGGTTGCTATGAGTCGGAATTGACTCCACAGCAAGGGGTCTGGTTTTGGGTTTTGGTAGGTTATGGAGTGGGTGAGGGTGGAGGGGGCAGAACAAAGCTCCCCAAGTTGCCCCCTGGCCCTGCCCCTGGGGATACAAAATGTGAGAATCTGCTCCTAGAACAGGCATCTCCTCCTCAGAGCCCTCTGGGAAACTCAGAGCTCTTCAAGCCCCAGCCCACAGAATTAGATCCAAATGCCCTTTCCTGGCTTTTATGCCCCTCTACCACCCATCACTGTTCTCTCTACAGAGCTTGGCACCCAGCAGACCTGGTTCCCATGAAATAATGGATCTAGAACACCTAGCTTGGGATCTGGCACACAGTAGGTATTCACTCAGTGGAGCCTCTATTATCTCCCATAATTTTATCACAGACCAGCTACACTCATGAGAAATGGTCTCACTGGCAACCTCTGCTTATTTACTCGTTCATTCATTCTTTTGACATGCATTTGCTGGGGGGCCTTACAATGTGCAAGGACCTCACTGGGCTCTGGGCTCTGTCCCAGATGAGCCCAAGCTGGTAGGAAAGGGAGATGAAAATGGAGACCCAGGGGCCTCTGGGAAGGCAAAAGAGACCCCTATCCCCACCTGGGGTATCAAGGAAGGCTCCCTGGAGGAGGTGATTCTTCGGTGAAGTGTGGACAAGGTAGGGGAGGGTGTCCCAGGTAGAGAGATCTGCTTGGGCAAAGGCTGAAGATGTGAAGGCACAAGGGCATCTGCAGGTGTCTGTGTTTGCAGGAGCTGAGGGGCCTTGCTGGAGGGGAGGCTGAGTAGTCACCAGAACCAGGTCCTGACAGGCCTCAAATGTTAGCTAACAAGTTTGGCCTCTGCACTGTGGGTGCCATCTGAGGAGTCCTGATGGTTTGTGGAGCAGGGCAGAAGCAGAATCAAATTTGAGACTTCGGAGGCTCCATTGGGCTGTCGAATGGAGGACAGATTGATTGCTGCTAGAGTCTGGACCAGAGACACTAGGGTCTGAAGTGGGGCTCTGGCCCTGGGACAAGGAAGCTTCAGGGGCCAGCTGGTGGCGGGGCCAAATCAGGGGCCTTGTACGCCAGGCTCACAATAGCCTCCCACCGTTCCTCCATATACCCCTCCACAAGCCCTGACAGCCAGAGTCCTGAAAAGACAGACTTGGGGGGATGTCTCAGAGATGGCCCTCCAACCCTCAGGTCATAGACGGAAAGTTGAGGCCCAGAGCAGGCAAGAGAATGGCCTATAGTCCTGCAGTGAGCCTGTGGTGGCGTCTCCCTCCCTGTGCCCCACCCTAAGCCTGCTGCTCCAGTCTGGCCTTCCTCTCCTAGGGACACAGGGATATGGCTTTCATAGATGGGGACTCAGAGGAGTCCAGAGGATGACTTGTTCCAACTGCCAGGAGCAGGTAGGGCCTTGTCTCTCAGGTCAGGGAAGGGAGCCCTTAGAGCTTCTGGAATTCTCTCCTGTCCTTCACTCCCATTTCACAGCAGAGGAAACTAAGGCTCAGAAAGGAGAGGCTTTCTGCACCTGGAATAAACATGACCATCTGGGCCTCGGGATGGGAGTTAGGGAGTCAGGAAGATGGAGTACTTGGGTTCTAGTCCTGGCCCTGGAGCCCTGGTGATGCAGTGGTTAAGAACTCGGCTGCTAACCAAAAGACTGGCAGTTTGAATCCACCAGCTGCTCATTGGAAACCCTATAGGGCAGTTCTACTCTGTCCTATAGGGTCCCTATGAGTTGGAATCAGCTGAACGGCAACAGGTTTACAGGTAGTCCTGGCCCTGCTGCTGGACAGATGGACTCATGATTCCTAGGGACACTCAGCTGATGAGGGGTGGAGTTTTGATGTCACCAGTGCCTGGCCCCTGCCTGGCTCTTGTCCTCAGCACCATCCGCAGGTTGTACTCCCTCCCCTTCTATACCATCTGTGTTTCTGTGGGGCATGGCTGAGGAGGACAAAACAGGAAGGAACCACATGGCATCGTCTCAGGGAGCTGTGGTTCTGGGCTGGGCCCTCTTTGAGGGGAGGAGTGCTGGCCCTACCCTGCCCAAGGGAGCTAGTTGCCGCATCAGCACAGCTCAGCCAGGCTGTGCCTCTCAGTCCCAACCAGCTTTCCCAGGGTGGGGTTGGGTGGGGAGACTGGCTTTGGCCCCTGGAGCTTGCAGACTCAACTAAGCCCCTTTGGTGTCTGGCCTTGAGTTTGACCTAGACCCTGCTCAGGGGTGGGAGTGGGGCGAGTGTCCCATGGAGAAATGGTTACTGTTTGAAATGTCTGCCATCCTCCAAACCCACCTGGAAAGGCCAGGGGACAGGGCCTGCTTATTGCCATTTCCCTGTTGTGAAAACAGAGGCTGCACTTCAAATCAGTCACCAAGTCCTGTTCATGCTCTGTCACTGATTGAATTGTGTCCCCACAAAATATCTGTCAACTTGGCTAGGCCACGAGTCCCAGTATTGTGTGATTGTCCACCATTTTGTCATCCGGTGTGATTTTCCTATGTGTTGTAAAGCCTATCACTATGACGTTAATGAGATGGATTAGCAGCAGTTATGTTGATGAGATCTACAAGAGTATATAGTGCCTTAAACCAACCTCTTTTGAGATATAAAAGAGTGAAGCAAGCAGAGAGACATGGGGACCTCACACCACCAAGAAAGAAGCACCAGGAGCATAGCTGGTCCTCTGGACTCGAGGTCCCGGCCCTGAGAATCTCCTTGACTTGGGGAAGGTTAATGACAAGGACCTTCCTCCAGAGCTGATAGAGACAGAAAGCCTTCCCCTGGAGCCAATGCCCTGAATTTGGACCTCTAGCCTACTAGACTGTGAGAGAATAAACTTCTCTTTGTCAAAGCCATCCACTTGTGGTATTTCTGTTATAGCAGTGCTAGATAACTAAGACATGCTGGATCTTTACAAGTGTCAGGCTACCTTCTTCTCTCATTCTGTGTCCCCTGCCCCAGCCCAGGCCATAGCCACTTAACAGCTCTCCTGTCTTCCATCTCCCCTGCCAATCCATCCCCTTTCTGCAGCTGGAGGGAGCAAAAATCTGGCTTCATCACTCCCTTGCCTAAGCCCTTCTAGAACTCCCCAGTGCCTGAGGATAAAGCTAAATCCAGCCCCTGTTGACCTCTCTGTTCTCAACTTTCACCCCTGCTCCTCAGATTTCTGTATGTTCCAAACTATCTTTTCAAGGATGTTTGATATAGCAAACAGCCTTGGAATATAGTGATAGTGTCTCTCTGGAGCAAAAACCAGGTTTTTTTTACTGCCTGGTATAACAAGGATGAGGAATCCCTGGGTGGTGCAAATGGTTAAAGGCTTAACTACTAGCTGAAAAGTTGGTGATTTGAGTCCAACCAGAGGCACCTTGGAAGACAGGCCTGGCGATCTGCTTCCAAAAGGTCACAGCCTTGAAAATCCCACGGAGCAGTTCTACTCTGCACATACGGGGTCACCATGAGCTGGAACTGACTTGATGACAACTAACAATGACAACATATGGATATACTACATTTTGTTTATCTGCTCATCAATTGATGGACATTTGAGTTGTTTTCACTTTTTGGCTATTATGAATAATGATGCTATGAACGTTTGTGTACACGTTTGTGTGTGAACATGAGTTTTCAATTTTCTTGGGTATGCTTAGGGGTGGAACTGCTCTATGTTGAATTTTTTGAGGAACTGACAAACTTTTGCAAAACAGTTGCATGATTTTACTTTCCCACCAGCAGTGTTTGAGGGTTCCAATTTCTCCATATCCTTGCCAACACTTGTTATTGTCCGTTGAGTCAATTTTCAACCCGTAGTGGCCCCATATGACAGAGTAGAACTGCCCCATAAGGTTCTCTAGGCTATGATCTTTATGGAAGTGGATTGTCAGGTCTTTCTCTCATGGAGCCACGGGGTGGATTAGCAACTGAGTGCTTAACTGTTGCACCACCAGGCCTCCTAACTGTAAAGGTAAATCTATATAAAACCCCGGTGTGGGCCAGACACTAAGAAGGTCCTCAATGAATCTCACCAATGAATCTGAATCTGGTGATTTTGAGCTTGGTCAGGAGAACTAGGCTGAGGACTGTTTGGTTTCTAATGTATTATTTGCTTTATTCCAGCAACTATTTACAACCTCTCTGTGTCTGTATTTCCTCTTCATGGTATGGCAGCATGCTCACCTCGGGAGCATGGGGACCTATGTGAGGGCATGAGGAACCAAACTGTGCACCACAATGTCAAGTGTTGGTGAGTCTGTAGAGTCAATTCTAACATTTTACAAGTTATGTCTCTTGCCTCAACCATCCGACTAGCTTCTGACTAAGAGACTGTCTTCTCCCTCAGATCAAAGGTTCTCCAGAGTGAGGAGGGAAGTGAACTAAGACTTCTGAAGGATTTATAAGTAATGTTACAAGCATTATCTTGTTTCATTCACTCCATGAACAGTTCAAGGGTTCTATTATCTCCATGTTACAGATAAGGAAAACCGAGAATCCGAGAGGTTAAGTAGCTTGTCTGAGATGACACAGCCAGTAAATGCAGGTGCCTGTATTCAAACCCAGCTCTGACTCCGAAGTCTGATTTCTTTCTCCTGTGAAGAGTCCGTCCAAAAGAAGGCACTCAGGAACTGTGAGCTGACCTGAATGGCCAGTTCTCATCTCATTGGCATGACAGAGACAATGTCATCCCTCACTCTGAGCTGAAATCTGCCTCCTAGACACTCCACAGGTGCAGCTGTCTCCTGGGGCCACAGAACAGACAGCACTATACCGGGAGTCAGGATGCCAGGCTCTGTCCCAGCCTTCCTGGGCCTCAGTACCCAGCTTAGGAGTTTCCTAAGGGGAAGGCTGGATCTACTTGTCCCTGAATCCCCAGCATTCAGCACTGGGCTGGGCACAGAGGACACTGGTGTTGTTCTTGACCCAGCCTAGGGCATCTCCACAGACCAACCACGGCGTCTTGTGCTGGCCCTGCCCTCCCCATGGGAGCTGTTAATGATGGGAATGGCCCTGGGGTGGGGGGTGGGGGGCAGAAGAACTCCTCCACATGCCCAGGCCAGGGTATTGGCCTGAACTATCTGCTCCAACAGTCAGAGAGGAATAGCCAGCGTCTGGGCTGGCAGATCCTCCACCCTAAACTGAAGTAGAAACCCATTTCAGAGACAAATGGGGAAGTGGCACCAGGGTGGGAGAGAGTGGGGGTGGGTGTCATGAGGAGGGCCTTGCGGACCCAGTTCCCTGAGAGCCTTGACTGGCCCCAGGCTTTCTGCTGGAATGGGCACCTGTCCACACTCGCCCCTTGTCTAGGGAACCAGGACAGCCTGGGGCTCAGAGCTCTGGCTCTGGAATCTGACAAACTAGAATCCCAGATCCCACATTGAAGAAGATGTTTTAACTTCTTTGAGCCTCAGCTTCCTCAGTTGCAAAATGGGGATAACAATAATCCTAGCTGTATTTCCTTTTATATGAAGCATTTAGCACATAGTAGGTGCTCAATAAATGATGTTGTTGTTGTGGTTAGTTGCTATCGAGTCAATTCCCACTCATGGTGACCCCACGTGTGCAGAGTAGAACTATGCTACATGAAGTTTTCAAGTCTGTGACCTTTTGGAAGCAGATTACCAGGCTTGTCTCTGGAGAAGCTTCTGGGTAGGTTTGAAGCACAAATCTTTTGGTTGATAATAGAGCACTTAACCTTTTATACCATCCATGGATGATCAATAAATGATAACCATTGTTATTATTGCTTTAACTTCCCCTTTCAGCTTAGTAGTGACCAATGAATATATTCACTTGCTTTCCATTCATGCATTCATTCAACCAACCATCCAGCTTATGCCACTAGGTAGGCCACAACAGTTAAGAATAAAGTTTCTAGAGTTAGACAGGTTGGAGTGGCAGTCCCAGCACTGCTGCCAGTTGACTGGGTAACTCTGAGAAAGCCATTGCCCCTCACAGAGCCTTCATTTCCTTGCCTATAAAACGGGAACAATAATAGCACACCCCCAAACTGGGGTGTTGTGAAGAGTCAATGGGACAATGATGCCAAAGCAGCCAGCACAATGCCCTGGAGGGAAAAGCAGGTGGCAGGAAGGCCACAGAGAGGAGCCAGGCAAGGTGCTGGCCCTGCAGACCCAGCCATGCTGGGAGCACTGGGCAGCTGGGCCTCCAGGGACAGCCACAGGATGAGGCATGGGCGGGAGGGGAGAAAAGCTGGCAGGCTCACAGACAATTGCTAGGTTTCCGGACCATGGCCCCCTCCCTTTCTGGTAAACTAAGAAACAGCAAGGAAATGTCAAAAAAATTCTAAAAAGTTTTGAGGAGAAAAGGCCCAGCCAAAGGGGGCCTGTTGGGTAGCGTGGAGAGCTACCTTCACCTGGTCAGGTGAACATGTACGTGCACATGTGTGCACACACATGCACACACACTCACAAGCCACACACACATGCGCACACACTCACAAGCCACACGTTTCTCTCTCACACACACACCCAAGGAGGCACAGACACTGACACACGCAGACTCACCATCGGAGGCACAGCACCTCATAGTTTGCAAGAAGCCTCCACATTAATCATCTCATTTGATACGGAGGGGTGAGAGGGACTGTCCCTGAATCGGCTTAGAGCCCATTCTGTTGCTGGTAAGACACGAGAACCCCCAATATCTTCAAGAGCCCAGGGCCCTTCCCACGGGCTGTGCGGCCTGTTTTCCCTGTTGTAGTGATACCGGGAGTTGAGTGACAATGGCAACTCCAGAAAGTTTTCACCCATCTCCCCCAGATACACTCATTCACCCTGCTTCTCTTCCCCTTAACTGGGCAATTTGCACCAGGACTCAGGGACTCGATTTCCCCACCTGTCACACTGTGTCAGCTCCAGGCTGTCTTGAGATGTAGCTGGGATGGCAGAGGTCATCCAAAGGCCTTATCTGTGGACTCTTATTTGGTCACCTAATCCTTCCTCCCTCAGGGTTCCTGCGGATCTCCAAAGGCAGGGCGCAGCCTCTTCCCTGAGGGACCCTCACTGGTGTACAACACTTAGCAGTTTTCAAATACTCAGGTGGAGACAGTGCAGAAATCATTACCTCTCCATTTTACTGAGGCCCAGGAAGAAGTGCCTTATGCCACTCTAGACTCAAACTCAGGCCTGTGTGGCTCCAAATCCTGCCTCTACTATTCCACTCCTCTACCATGGCACAACCCAGTCCCGATGTCTCCATCTCCTCCCCTCCTGTCCTGAGTGCTTCACTCCCTACCCCTATGCTGTGCAGACCTGTAAGCTCCAGGCACTACCAGGCTGAGGAAGGGAAGAGGGCCCGTCACACAAGCCACTGTGCCTGCAAGTGGACCATGTGCACTCAGTAAGCTCCTAGAGGAGGGCAGGGCTCAGGCACCATCAGGACGTTTACCCAGAAAACTCACCCAGGAGTTGGTGAGCTCCCTCTTGATCGGTAGAAATGTTGGAGACAATTCTGACTCCTGGAGCAGCCCCTCCTGCTAGACAGATTCCGTGCCACAAACCGTCATGTGCAATGTCTCATGGAATCCTGGGAGGGAGCAACTGGGGAAACCAAGAAACTCAAGGAGGGGGAGTAACTTGCCGCAGCACCAAGCAGGAAAATGCCGGGGCTGGGACGTGAATCCCAAGAACCTTTAAGATTGAGTTCCTAACACCAAGGCTGACTCAACCACTACCCAACTGTGCGCAAGTCTCTTCCCCCTCTGAGTTTGCTCACTGCAGAATGGGTGGCAGGGAAGGATTACCCAATAAGCAAGGTATGCATGGGCTTAATTGTGTTTATTTAGTAATTTGTAGCGCGTAATGTCACATGACTTTCACCACAAAGATGATAGGAAACAAAAATGTGAAACCCATGTGAACTTGTGCACTACAGATGAGTAAGTAAACACAATTAAGCCCATGCATACCTTGCTTACGGTAAACTGGTTTGTACCATGCTTACTGGTTAATCTGCCCCTGGGTGTAATCATGTAATCCCAGGGCTGTTGTGAGGATGGAATGAGATAACATTTAAGGACCATGGCCTGGTACTGCAGGAACTCTTCCAAAGCCTCTTTTTCTCCTCCTCCTCTTTTCCCCCTTCTGCCCTCTCCTGGCCTTTCTCAAGTCTGGAGATAGTCCTGGACCTGCTCATTGCTGCTACAGGGAACAATTAACCTGGTTTTCTCAGCAGAGCCTGGAAGGTCCATTAAGAGGGGCTGAGATCCCATGATTAGCAGCACTGTTGTCTGCAACTCCGTCCCCAAGGGTCCAGATGGCCCCCGCTCTGTGGAGACTGAGGGCAGCTCCTTGGATTGAGGGTGATTTTTTGGAAAAAGGGCTGAGCCCAGGCCACTATCCCCTTAGCTTGGACTTGATGAAGAGAAGGCAGCCAGAGTGTGTTCCAACCCCAGTTCTGCCTCAGGTCCGTGGTGGGCACAGAGTAGAACTGCGCCATAGAATTTCCAAGAAGCAGCTGGTGAATTCAGACTGCCAACCTTTTGGTTAGCAGTTGAGCTCTTAACCACTGTGCCACAAGGGCTTCTCTGTAACGTTAGTCATTCTTTTTTTAAAACAAGTACTTATCGGGCATCTGTTCTGTGCAGGCAACGTTCAAGGTACTTGAACACACAAAGCAAAGTCCCTGCCCTCACAGTGCCTACATTCTAGTGGGGGAGATGAGTTTATTTTAGTTTGGAGGAGACCTTGCCCTCCCCCACTCTGTAACAGGCCTTGCCTGAGTGGATCTCAGCAGCAGCTGCAGGGCAGGGCTGGGGCTCCCTGGGCACAGGCTGTGGTTTGTGACCACCAGGGCTTTGTCGTGGTATAGCCTGAGCTTGTCTTCCACTCTTGGAGCTACAGAAGCCTACTGCGGGCTCAGATAGATAGACAGAAAGAGAAAGAGAGAATGCATCCTTCATCCAGCCCCAACATCCCGTTATAGAGAGGAGGGCTCTGACCCAGAGTTGGGCAGGGACATGCTTGTGTCACATAGGAAGGCAGAGGTGTCCTGTCTCCCCTTCTGTCCTTTCCTTTGGCATGTCCTCATGGCAGAGCACTGGCTGGTGACCAGGCTGGCTGTACCCTCAGCTAACTCCTGGTGAAGGAGTGTGAGATGCTCCTGCATTGAGCCCATTTGCTGGCCCCAGCCTGCCCCATCCTCCAGCTCTGACAGGCTGCGTTCTTGTACCCTAAATCCTGGAAAGTCCAAACCACTTTCCCCTCAGCCCAAGCTCAGGAAACTAGAGTTCTGGTCAACTCTATCTCAAGTTGCTGTGTGACCTCAGTCAGGTCTCATCCCTCTCTGGGCCTCAATTCATTCATCTGTCAAATAGAGGAAATGAAAGCATCTACATCTCAGGGCTGCCATGAAAGCTGAGTAAAACACTGGCAAGAAGGCAGTTTGCAAACTTTTAGGCACTATCCAGATGAAGATGTTATGCACATAACATCCCTGTTTGTCTAAAAACCAGCTCCCTGGTGCTTGCTGGACCCTGAGGCAGCCCCCAGAGCAGTCCCTTAACCCCTGATAGGAAATAAGTGGAAATTCCACAGAACCAGTTCTTAAGAAAAAACAGTCACCTCTGCTCCTGACCACAGGAAGGGCTTCTCCTTAGTATTTGTGGAAAGAAGGTTAGACGGGAGAGATGGAAAAGGGACAGGCCAGGAGGCCTGGGAAGGCTTATTCTGGAGAAGACAGAGGCCTGAGGTGACTGTGAGGCTCACCCACCCCACCCTCAGGCCCCCAGCCTGGGTGTGGCTGCAGCCGTACATGAGTATCAGGCACACACATATTGGCATGGGGATTTGACACCTGTGTGGGCCTGACCTGGAGGGTGCACATGTCTGCATAGGGGGGCCCGTGTTTGGAACTGCCCCTGTATGTGTGTGCACACCTGCGTGTGTCTGTGTGAGTGGCCCAGGAGTGTGTACGTCTGTTCGTGCACATATTTGCCTGTGCCTGTGTCTTTGCACGCGGTACACGCACACGCACACGCACACGCACACACACACTCTCTTCTCGGAAGCCCTGCACACCCTCAGTCTGCCGGCCTCATTATCCGGCTCAGCAGTCTTTGCCAGAATCCCAGGTTGGCCCAGATGCCGTGGGAGATTTGTGGGGTTCCTGGGCACTGCAGACTTGGTTTTCTCCAGGAACAAAAAGCAGTTACACAAGCAGAGGAAGGCTTAGAGGATTAACTCAGGCTCAGGCTCTCCTGGCTCAGCACTCGGTGTCAGCTCCTTTGCTGGGAAGTGTGCCCGAGGCTGAAACCCTGCCTCCCTGGATCCTCAGACCCTCTGCCGCCTGTGGGCACCGACCGCTCCACAGCTGCTCTCCTGCCCCGTCACTCTACAGGAACCCCTGACCCCTGTGCAAGAGTCAAGCACTTTGAAATTTATACCCCACATGTTCTTGTTGGACGATGCTCTCCATAATTGGACAGGTGGACCAGGGAGCCTTGCCCCCTGAGGCCTCACCCCCCAGGCAGCTACTACTGCCGACTGGGCTCAGGGTCCGCACTCCTGGCGCTGGGCTGGGCTCACAGTAGAGCACTGGCCACTCTTTTGGGTAGATCTCACCCCTTCCTGAGTCTTGGTTTCCCCAGCTGTAGAATGAAGCTATTCCTTCCCACATAGGTCAAGGGCAGAAGAGGGCTTCTATGGCCTGTAATAAGCCACCAGCACGCATGGATGGCCTAGTGCACACCCTGGGTACTCAGGCCCAGCCCATTGGCCCCCTGCTGCTCCCAGGAGCCACAAGGGGAAATACTACCCTTGTCCTTTGTCTGAAACTGAGGACTGCCTGGCCTTAGTCTAAGGGAGGAGACTTGGCCCCCTGGCATTCAGATCAGATTGAAGTGAGGTGACTCTGCTTCAGGCTTTCAGGCAGCATGCTTGGTGGTCTCCTCAGACAGAGGAGACTGGGCTCTCTGTCTGAGCCTCAACTTTCCTTCACTGCAACCTGGGTACCTCGTTCTGTCCAGGGTCTGGAGTCTGCTGTTTCCCATCACAGGAAAGCACAGAGGGAGTGCAGAGACCTGGCAGAGGAGTAAGGAGCACGTGCCTGTGGGTGCAATTCCATATTGGTGCACACACAGTGCACCCAGACGACCCACAGCTCCGTAACTCACACAGGTTCACACCTGCGCCTATGCATCTATGTCTAGGGACCTGCCACAATTGGGAGCCTACCCCACACCCTGCACACACGCACTCCGTATGTATACATCCTCACCCAGCCCAGGGTACGCCGGGATGTAGCTCAGCTCAGGCAGGACGTTTCATGTGAAGGACATTCAGAACCAGGAAAGACCTGAGGGGGAAGGGCAAAGTCCTCAGATGCCCAGGCTTTTCTTCTGCTCCCTTCCCTTCCCTCCCTCCCCACAGAGGCTGAGGGGTTTCCCCAAGGACACACACAGGAAGGGAGAGGGTGGAATGCCTGGTCTGTCCTCTCCAGCCACTTCACACAAAACCTGGCCAGAATGGTCAGAGAAAACAGGAAAAGGCCCCTCTTACGAGTATGGCTCCTGACCTGCCCAGCTGGCTGCCGGCCCTGTTTGTCACCAGCTCAAAGTGAGTCTTCAGGCTAATCACTCTGAATTTGGGAACTCAAGGGTGGAGTGTGGGAAAGGGGAAGTCCTAGAAGGGACAAGGACGTTCCTAGGCTGAGGGAGCCCTATCTCCCACCCTGAACCCTTATTTCACTAGTTTTTTAGTTCATTCATTCATTCAATTATTTTATTTTATTGAGTGCTAGTGACTGAGTGATGAACAAGAGAATTTAGGTCCCTATCCTCAGACTCAGTTCAGAGTCCAGCCACCTTGAGTTTCAGGACGGGGTGGGGGCACCAGGTCTCTCACTCCTCCATTCTCCTCTGGAGCTCCTTGATGGGGCCTGGCCACAGCCTGACCTAAGTCCTTCTTGTTCCTTGAAGTGTGAACTTTGGATCAGGAGCATTGGCATCACCTGGGAGCACGCTAGAAATTCAGAATCTGAGGCCCCATATCAACCTACTGAATCAGATCCCAGGTGATTCATGTATACAGTGAATTTTGAGAAGCACTGGTATAGAACATTCCATACGAAATCAATCTCTTCCCAGTTGGCCTTCCTATGACTAAGGCCTATTCAGGTAATAGCTATACTGGCAAACACTTACACCATGCATACCACAGGCCAGGTATTGTTCTAAACATTTTACTTATACTACCCCATTTAAACCTTGCACAACCATATGAAGTAACTGCTTTCATTATCCCCGTTACAGATGGGGAGCCCTGGTGGCAAGTGGTTAAGAGCTCAGCTGCTAACCAAAAGGTTGGCAGTTTGAATCCACAAGGCTCTCCTTGGAAATCCTATGGGGCAGTTTTACCCTGTCCTATAGGGTTGCTATAGTTGGAATCTGCTCAACAGCAATGGGTTTGGGTTTTTTTTTTTTTTTTTTTTTTTAAATTACTGATGGGGAAATGAGGCACTGAACAGTTAATTAACTTGCCCAAGGGTCACATAGCTGATACTAACAGAGCTGGGATTTGAATACAATGCTGTGAACCACTACACTGCCTTATTTAGCAAAGAAAAGTGAAAAATCCAAGGAGCCAGTGGCCTTGCTCATAAGAATCTAGGAAATACCAGATCTTATTGATTGCTTTAGAATTTACAACACTATCCGGAAAGAGCTGGATGCAACTCAGACAACAGCCACATATGCCACATGATCCTGTTGGAGGCAGGGCAGAAAAAATTGTAGCAGAAACCAAGGCTAAGATGGTGACTGAGTTTCCTGGCAGCCAAAGTGGAAAGGGAAACAGAACACGGTTTTATGGCTCCTCTCTATGATAAAAGGAAGCCAAATATTTGGTCTGGAGGAATGGATCTTACCACTGGGATAATCCTATTGGTGTTTTGAGAGCAATACCAAGGGACAGACAATCCAATTCAGTAAGCTTTATTATGCACTGTCTGTATTCATGCACTGGGGCTACAAGGTGAAAAAGACATGGTCCTGGCCCTCCAGGGACTCCCACTCAAGATGGGGGAGATACACAAGCAAAGTGACAAACACAAGGCAGATAATATAACAGGAAAGGGCCATGACCTTTTGGAGGTAGCCCTACTGACCCCCACACAAACAACACATCATCAGGGCTGTGTTTTTGGGAAACCTTCCACTTGCAAAAGCTATTGGAATGAGGGTGGAAGTCTAGAGTTTTGGACCTGAGCTAAGAAATGCTCTGAGAACTTTAAGAAAAACCTGTCATTGCAAAGCCTCTGCAGATTTTTGTGTTGTGGAAGGTGGAGCTTGAATGCACCTTTGCGGCCAGAGCACTGGCATTTGGGGAGAAACCCCCCAGTAGCCTTTTGGCCTTTCCACAGTGAAGCCAGGACTTGAAGAGCTAAGATGCCTTGTACAAGCTTGTCTTCCTTGGGGCCCAAGGGCTGGCTGCTGAGATGGGAGGATGGCATTGAAGAGCTTTTCTCACTTTGGCTGAGGTTCCAGGCAGGGTTGAAGCCCTGGGCACTGTGGCAGGGATGATGGGGTGATAGGTCTCCAAGTGGGCCCCTGTCACACAGTAACAGGTAGGAGTTAAGGAGAGGAACAGAGAGCAAACAAAAGGGCATCCTCTGTGAGGATTCCAGGAACAGGGACACCTGAGAACTTAGCTAAAATTGTCTTTTTGTGTCTTGTGATTCCCTTAGGTCTCCCCTACTCCCGTGGCCAGGGGTGAAGCTTGTTACACATCACAGCTGAGGTCAGCCATGCTTAGGGAAATGGAGGGTGAACGGTAACTTGGGGAGGGAGGTTAGGAGACAGCCAGGGGCTTCCACAGAAAGGGATGAGAGAGGGCACAAGTGACAAAGAGCAGGGTTTATAGCATAGGCAAGGCTCATTTCCTGTGGAGTCCAAGAAATACCTGGGGAAGGGAACCCACAATGGCAGAGTTTGCTGCAAACCCTCAGAAGGGGCTCAGTCCTGCTGTCGGTTGTTAAAGCAGGGAGAGCCCCCTGGGCTGGAGAACTTGGGGCCTTTGAGATCCTGGAGTGTGTGGATACATGAGAAGGAGGAGAGGGCCTGAGCTGGACCCAAGGCATGACTAGAGCTCACAAGGGTGTCATTCCTGACAGATGGAAGAGCAGAATCAAAGGCACAGAGGGTGGAAAGAGTCAGGTTTGGGGAGTGGCTGGGAAAGGGAGCTGTAGCAGTAAGGGGTAGGGGCCTGGACAATCAGGCAACCAAAGGAATTGAGGCTTCACCTGAGCAATGGGGAGCCATGGGAGGGCTCTGAGGAAGGGAGAGAGTAGTTAGCTCTGTGCTGGAGGAGCCACTCTGGCTGCCCTCGGGGGCCAGAGGGAGGAATGGGGCTGGAGGTGGAGAGGCTGGTGAGGATTCCAGGTCTGAGCCGAGGTCATGGGGATGGAAACAAGGGGCTCAATGTGGAGATACTTGGGAGGTGGGTTCAATGGGGCTTGATGACTGAATGCGGGAGGTGAGGAAGGAGAAATGGAGGAAGAAGCCCAGGATGTGCTGGAACCCCTCCTTCCTGCCAGGGTGGGTGGGAGGAAGTGAGCACACAGGCAAGGACTATGCACCATACCTGCACACTGTAGGTGTCTGGTAAATGGGCATTAGCCCCTTCATCTGTGCCTATCCCTGCTTGGACCTGGGCCACATCCAGCCTCACCCCTTCTAGGACCCTCACATCGCCTGGGAGCCCAGGACCCCTCCAACCTCCACTCTTCACACTGCCCTCTTTGGGGCTCCTGCTTAACACTCCAGCCTCTGGAGCTACTGACCCCAAAGCTCAGGAAGCTCGGTTTAACTCGCTCCTTCCTTCAATCATCAGATCAGGAGGTAGGGGATGGCCTGGGGAAATAATCATTGACAGCGTGGGGAATCAGGAGGCCTGCTGCTGGGGCTAGGGGCAGGGCTGGCAGTGTAAACACTGCAGGGCAAGAGGCAGCCCAGGGAGTTCCTGCCCCCCCGCCCAAATCTCTTGAACTCTCGGCCAGTCCTGGCTCCTTCCAGAGAATGAGCCCCTTAGAATGTCCATCCGTCTTTTAGTTCTGAGATCAATTTCTCACATGTGGGCTGAGGCTGGGTGGGGAGGAGGGGAAGGGAGACTGTAATCATGATGCCTTATGCTATATTTTCATATCTACTCAACTGAGCATACATTCCTTCATTCATTTACTCATCCATTCAATTAATGTTTATACACTGACCTTCAAGGGCCAGGCATTCTGATTTCCTCAGTGATGGAGAGAGAGGGCAGGGAGAAAGGCAGGGCGGGAATTTTTAGTCCTGTTTGCCAGATGAGGAAAGTGACGTCTAGAAGGGAAAGTGACTTGTCCAAAGCCACATAGCGAAAGTCGGGACTGGTAGTCAGCTCTCCACTCTTGGTTCAGACGTGGCTTGGGCATGGATGACACTGTATGCTAACTCCACAGGAGTCTTCTGCACAGCAACGCGCTCAGGAGAGTGTCAAATGGAACGAAGTTTGCCTTTGGGGTCTCTTCAGCCCCCTCTCTTGTTCTCTTCCTTCTTCCCCTCTGTGTCCCCCTCCAGGTACCCAGTGGCCCCACAATTCCCTCATCTTGAAGGGTGCCTACCTCCCAGGTTCCAAACATTTCCCTCTCCCAAGACCCACCTCCCTAAGAGCCAGCCAGTGAGCTACTCCAAGCACCTCCACTGTCCTGATGAGGAGGGAGACTCTGGGCTCACTGTTGCCCATCCTAGACCATCGCTCACCCCAGAGGAGTGGCTCCAATGGCAGCTGTGGCTGGCTGTAGGGGGAGGGGACATTTTCTGGGATTTCTCAAATCATACTGCAGAATTGACCCCTATTATATTGTTCCTGATAACTTACATGCTCGAAAGTGTGGGACTGCCAGAGCTGGGGTCAGAATCCTTGAACATTTGAGCTGGAATCAGGGAATGTTGCAACTGGAGTATAGACAGTTGGTTTGGATAATAGACTTTCAGAGTATTTGAGTTGGGATGACAGACTCAAATGGTGGAATAATAAACAACTACAGCTGGAATTGAGTAATAAAGGAAATCGGTGCCAGAAGTGATGCCATCATTCACTCCCACCTTCCTGAGAGATGAGAAGAGAAAGTTGGCCTCATCACCCAGCAAGTCAAGGGCTGGGCCAGTTCTTCTGCCCAGCAGGGCTGCCCTCTAGACTTCATAGAGCAGCACCCAGGGCCTCCTGGGCCGAAGCATTTCCTTGCTGGGGAAGTGGTGACAGTCTGTCTCTGCCTCTGCCCCTACCCCTGTCCCTGCCCTAGCTTTCTCCACCAGCCCATCACAGCACCCTGCCACCACAGGGGTTATAATTAGAAGCCCCCCTAAAAATGTTTCCACAGCTCCTGACACTGCCTTTTACGTCTCTTCCTCCTCTGAGGACTCCAGGCACCTTCTCTAAACTGATCTGCTGATGCCAGGGGCTCTTGCTCTGCCAGCACAAAAGTTTTTGCCAAGAAACGAAACCCAGCGTGAGGGGTCTCCTAGTCCATCCAGGCTCACCTATTCTAACTCTAACCTCACAGTCTCTCTTCCAGCTCCCAGAGCCTCCTGTGGTCAGGGAACCCAATATCCCTGATCCTGCTCTTCTTGATTTTCCTTTTTCCAGGCAGAGGACACCCCAGCCCCTTCCCCTGATGGTCTATCCCCAAACATATACACACGCACCACCCCAGTGCACATACAGGCCAGCGTTTTTTCTGCTCCTTTAGTGTTTGTCAGGAGAGAGGGGCCTCCATTCAAGCCGCATAGCTGGCCAGCCTCCTGCCTCCCCCATCCTCTCTCCCACACTCCACCCCATGCCTCGCCAGAGACACAGCAAGAGACATAGCATTTGCCCCTCTCAGACCGCATCTTGGCCCAGCTGGACACTTTACTGGGTGGTATATTATCAAAACAATATTTATACATTAAAACAAATGCAGCAATATCGCAGAGAGGAATGCAAAATCCATAAGAATTTTGAAGATCAAAAAAATGAGTCTTCAAAGAAGCTTCTTTGATGTGTGTGCATGCGTGGGAGGGTGAGCATGGGACAGGGCTATGCTTCCTCTACCCAGGCCCAGGGTGAGCTTGAGTGGAAAAGTCAGAACTACTCTGGAGTCATGGAAAATGTTCTGTATGAAGCAATGGCTGCACAAATGCTCCTCACCCCCCATTACCTGGCTTAGAACACTACAAGGGGCCACAGATGTGCCACACCAAGAACACACCCTCACAAATACACAGCACGCACACACACACACACATGCACACACAGGGCACCATGGTGCAATGGCTCCCACCACACAGTGCACACACCCATGGAACCCCTGGGTTACACTGGCACAGGCACCCACAGGCATAGATACTATACATACTTCTTGCATGGGGACACACATCACAGCTTATGTGCTCACACTTGGCACTCCACACACCAGCCTGCGTACAACCCAGCATACACATGTTACCCACACTAATCACTGACACACTGTCCACCACCCCCCCCACAAGCAGATTCACATTTTCACATTCCGGGTGCTCACATGTGGAGCTCAGAGTCTCCAGGAACCCTACCGAGGACACCTGCCTGGAGTGGGCAGGTCCACCCTGGACCTCTGCACTTCCTTTCCTTCTGGGTCCTGGCACACTTCCTTACCTGGGCCACGCAGCACCAGATGCCATCTGGTCAAGGACGTTGCTCACTCCAGCAAAGGGAAGCAAACCTGAGAACCGAGGAGCCATGTAGGTGTTGGCTGCAGCTCTAGTCCCAAACGTCCCCGGGGCCTTGTGCTGTGAGAGCACAAAGGGGCGGGGAGGGGGAGTAGCCCGGCTGCCTAGCCAACAGCTCTGGAGTCCTGCCCAACCAAGACCCGCTGGCTGTGGCTGCCCGCTCCTGGGGGACAAGAGGGATGTGCTGGAAGAAGCCACAGGCTTTAGGGGACAGCACCCTGGGCTGGGACACAGGAGCCCTGGACTCTAGTCCAAACTCCCTCAGACTCCTTCCCTGGTCTCAGTTTCCCTCTCTGTATTGGTGGTAGAATGGAGGGGAGCGGGCTTAAGTGGTGATTCCTCTGGTCTTTCCAGCTCTGACATTCTGTAGTTCTGGGGTGGGGGTGGGGGGATTAATATAGGCATTATTTCTTGAGCACCTACTATGTACCAGGCACTGTGCTAGGTGTTTTAATGCATTACCTCATTTAATCCTGATAATAATTTCAGAGATATTATTCCTATTTCACAGGAGGGGAAAATGAGGCACAAGAGATGAAGTGACTTGCAGTGTCCCACAGCTGGTAAGTGGCAGACCTGAGATTTGAATTCAGGCAGTCGGACTCCAGAGCCCAAGTACTCCTGAAGTGTGAGTTGGTGGCACTTTCCATGTTGTACACTGATCCTGATGCGCATAACAATTCCAGGGGCCTGGTTACCAGTCCATTTTACAGATTAAGCAACTGAGACTTAGGGAGGTTCGCTTGCCCCAGGTCACCCAGCTAGTGGGACCTCACTAGCTGATGAGGACAGAGGCAGGGGTGATGCTGGAGATGGTAACTGTAATGGGACAGGGCCTGACACATAGGACATGCTCAATCGATGTCAGTGTTCCTCCTAGCTGTCACGCTCCTTCCCTCTCCTCCTCCCTTTTATCTCTAAAGTCCTGCTGGTAGACGGGCCTCCAATTCCCTCGTCTCAGAAATCTCCCCTGACCTGCAGCCCCCAGATATAAGCTGGCCATTGTATTCAACAGTTGTTGAGTTCCTACTATGTGCCAGGTTCTGTACTAGGCACCAAGGATGCAAGGGAACAAGACAGCCCAGACAGCACTGGCCTCATGAAGGTATATAATCTAGTGGGGAACATGGACATTAAACAGTCACACAAATAAATACATAATTAGACTGAGATAAGTGCTAAGAAGGAAAAGTGAAGGGCTAGATGAGATATTATAATGAGAGGAGAGCATCTAATTTAAATTGGGAGATCCCAGAAGGCTTCCCAGAGGAAGAGACATTTAAGCTGAGACCAGAAGTAGGAGTTGAACTCAGCCAGGTGAAGGTGCGGGGAAGAGACTCCCAGGCAGAGGCCCGGAGGTAGCCAGGGTCTTGGCATGTTCCAGGAACCGAAGCAGAGCCAGGGTGTGGGGTGCGCCACAAACCAGGAGGCGTAGTCAGATAAGGGCTGGAGAATCAACAGGGGCCAGCCCAGCAGGACCTTGTGGCCATGCTCAGGACATTGGCTTTGTCTGTAGGAGCCTTTGAAGCGTTCAGAGCAGCGGCATGACATAATCAAATATCATTTTAATGAAATCTGTCTGGCTGCTGGATGGAGAATGAAGGGTGGGTGGGAGGGGCAAGGTGGCAGCAGGAGCCCACCTTGGAGGCTGTTCCACAGTCTGGGAAGAGATATTGGCAGCTAGCCCAGGGATGGAATGAGGAGAGAGGTCAGAGGACAGAGCTAGGAGGATTTTAGTGTCATGGACTATGGTTGTGCCCATCTCCTTGTGACTGAAGTCATCTTGAGGGCAAGGCCTTGTCAGATTTAACAGGGTTGTGTCTCAGTATGGTGACTTCTAGCCGCCTGTGGCCACTGAGCATTTGAAATGTGTCTAGTGCACCTGAGGAACTGAATTTTTAAATGTTAATTAATTACATTTAAACTTAACAGCCTCATGTGGTTAGTGGATACCATATTGGACAGTGGAGCTCTATAGCACGCAGAAGACTGTGGTGATTGTTAATGGTTTAAAGAATTTTAATGATACTTGAGGAAATTAGTTGTGTGGTGATGGTCGTTGTTTGGCCAGGATTTAATCCTGTGTTCTTCTGAGCTCAAGCCTGTGCCATTAACCCACTTCCTATTAGAGGCATGTAGGGCAGAAAGGGATAGCTGTTTTTTTATTAAAAAATTTTTATTGTGGTAAAATGCATGTAACATAAAATTTGCCATTTTAACCACTTTAAAGTATACAATTCTGTGGCGTTAATTACATTCACAGTGTTGTGCGACCATCACCACTATGTATTTCCAAAATCTTTTCATCACCCCAAACAGAAACTCTGTACCCATGAAGCAATAGCTCCCATTGCCCCCTCCTCCTAGTCCTATGGATTTGCTTATTCTGAATATTTTATATAAATGAAATCATGTAGTGTGAGGTCTTTTGTGTCTGGCTTTTTTCACTTAGCGTAATAGAGTGAAACCTGTGACAGCCAGAACTCAACAGGTCTGCCTTGTTTTTCGGGGTCTCACAATTTTTTTGCCTTTGACAGGGTGTAGACATTGCTTTTCTATCACTCTCTGTTAGTGAAAAATATTTGAGTTTTCTTTCTCTGACAGATTTCCACCTTACACAGGTTCCTGCTTTCGCAGGCTTTATAGGATTTTCAAGATTCATGCATATTGAAGGTTCACCCATGTTGTAGCATGTATTAGAACTTCATTCCTTTTTATGGCTGAATAATATTCCATTGTATGGATATACCACATTTTATCCACTCATCTGTTGATGGCTATTTGGGTTGTTTCTACCTTTCGGGTACTGTGAAAAATGCTTCAGTGAACATTGGTGTACAGGTATCTGTTGGAGTCCTTATTCCTAGGAGTAGAACTGCTGGGTCATGTGCTAATTCTATGTTTAACTTTTGAGGAACTGCCGAACTGTCTTTCACAGCAGCTGCACCATTTCACATTCCCACCAGCAATGAATGCACTAAGCTGCCAATTTCTCCACATTCTTGCCAAAATTTGTTATTTTCCCTTCTTTTTTTAAGATGGTCATTCTAGTGGGTATGAAGTGGGATCTCATTGAGGTTTTTGATTTGCATTTCCCTAATGACTAATGGGAAACCCTGGTGGCATAGTGGGTAAATGCCACAGCTGCTAACTAAAAGGTCGGCAGTTTGACTCCACCAGGTGCTCCTTGGAAACTCTATGGGGCAGTTCTACTCTGTCCTGTAGGGTTGCTGTGAGTTGGAATTGCCTTGATGGCAACAGGTTTGGGTTTGGTTTTTTTAATGACAAATGAGGAGTCCCTGGGTGGTGCAAACAGTTAAGCACCTGACTACTAGTCGAAGTGTTGGTGGTTCGAACCCACCCAGAGATGCCTCAGAAGGTGATCTGCTGGCGATCTGCTTCTGAAAGATCACAGCCTTGAAAACTCTATGGAGAAATTCTACTCTGCATGCATGGGGTCACCATGAGTTGGGATTGACTAGACGGCAACTGACAACTACAACAATGACTAATGATATGGGGTGTTTTACACGCTTATTAGCCATTTGTATATCTTCTTTGGAGAAGAAATTAGTTGAGGTTTTTGGATGTGCTTGGGAACACGTTATTATTTTTCCTAGTTAAGACTCTGGAATATAAGTTTCCACTATCCACAAATTTGCTATCCAACAAGTTTTCAGAAGTGGTTTATATCTAATAATAAGGGATGCCTGTATATTCACACAATGGAATACTAAACAGCAGAGAAAAATGAATGAGCTAGAGCAACACACATCCACAAGGCTAAATCTCACAAACATAATGTGACTGATAAAAGAAATATGTAGAAGGATACACACAGTATGATACTAAGCACGTAAAGTTTAAAACATGCAAAATAATTCTATGCTCATGTAGAAAACATATAAAGGTATGAATGGGAACAGTCAATAGGGTAGAGGTCACCTTTGAGGTGAAGGAGAGGGTGTGATTGTGGGGGACACACTGATACTTCCTGTTTCTCTCTTGATCCTTCCAGCTCCCTTGTATGCTCTGCAAAGACAAAGAGGGTGGGCAGGGCCTGCACAAAGAGGAGCTCCTCCTCTCAGAAGCCTCCTCTGCCCTGCTCCCCATCAGACAGGGCGAGGGCCTCCTCTGGGCTCCCACAGCCCCAGCGCTTGCCCTGTTACCGCCTGCTCACTCTGTGTTGAGGTTGTCTCTGTCTATGTCTCTTCCCTACCAGCTGGGGAGTTCTTCCAGAGCAGGTGCTGGGTCTGTTGTCTACCAGTCCTATTTGCCTCACACTTGGCCCAGTACTCTGTAACTATCTAAAAGAAGGAATGAATATAGGTTATTTTGGGGATTTAGATTATCATTCACTAGTACTCTGACTTGCTATGTGCCCAGCCCTGTGAAGGGCACTGGGACTAGAAAGCCCTCAGGCAGAGTCCCAGGTGCCTGCAGTGAGAAGTTGGAGGGACATAAGGAATAGTGAGTGCTGAGAGTTCTGGGTGGAAACCCACAGCATTCACTACGGGGTGAAAAGAGCCCTATTTGCCCCCAAACGACTGAGCCCTGGTTCTGCAACGTGGGTGGAGAGGGGAATCTGTGTAGGAGGTGTGTGGGGGTGGGATGGGATGGGGGGCAGGCCCGGATGAACATATTTTTGTGTGGGCCCATTAATATAATAGCACCAGAAAAAAATATCTACTTATTTGCTTACTTTCAAATAACACGTTGACACATTGAGGAAAATAATGTAGTAAAAATATATGTGGGTCCTTGTCAATGAATACTTTCTGATTGTTCCTGACTGGGCAGTGGCCCAGTGATACACCTGCTTCTGTCCCAGTTACTTTCAGGGCTCCTCACACGGCTTCCATTTGTGATGCTTGCCTTGAAGTTGTCCAAAGTTGTGAACTTTTCATGGGAGATCAAAACAGCAATTAGTTTCTTAAATATGAGAATATTTTCTACAAGGGGGTTTTGAGTACTCTACTTAGCCACAGTGTCATGGAACATAGTTTGGAACATCTATATAAACTTATGCTAACTACTTGATATTTAATTTGTTTTGATGATATTTTAGTGCAACTACTTTTTTTTTGACAAATACCAAATTTGCCACCCCATGAAGCCTAGTTCCCCACTGCCTGTTTAGCCCACCCCTTAATTCAGCCCTGTGTGTTGTGGGGGGTGGAGTGCTTTGTATGTAGTGGCACTGACTCTGCTCCCCAGCCTCCTCCCCTCTTTCTTGCTTGGTCCACCCACTGTCCTCAGATCCTCCCAAGCACTCAGAGCCTTGTCCTGATTTCAGTGGAGACTGTGCCCCAGCCTCTGGAAATGCTCACTCTAATGAAATAGCTCAGCTTAGTCAAAGGTTTGATCTCTGCACCCCTATCAAGGCAGAGAAAGCTGGAGGCTCTTTAATAAAATAAACTCACATCATCTAAGTTTGGCAATGGGCTGCAGACACAGATTTGGGATTTACCAGCTTAATGTTTTGTCCTTGAGGCTGTAGAGTGGGTGAAATTGCTTAAGGGGCGAGAGAAGACAGAGGGCTCAGGATAGAGCCGTCAGTTAAATGAGGAGATGCTCAGGGTTGAGTTTGAGGAGCAGACTGAACAGTAAGAAGAGAAGCAGAGCACTATAGTGCCACTGAGGCCCAGGAAATATGGGTAGGGAGAAGGAGGAGAGAGATGCAGGGTCAGAACTGGGCCTGGGAGTCAGGCCTCAACCCTACTGGCCCGAGGAGGGTTAAGGAGACCTGAGCTAAGCTGTGTCTAGCAGCAAACTTGCTTCCTCCTCTTCCTCTCCCTTCCTCCCCCTCCAAGTCTCAGCCCATGGCCTAAGAAGCCTTAGCAGCCGGCAGGTGTCCAGTAAGACTCAGCACTAGATGAGCTACGTCTGGCACTTCCAGAGGCAACCAGAATTTCCCGTGCACCTGCCAGCTCCTAGCCTTGATGTGCCTGTAGCCTCCTCTCGAGGCCAGTACTGCTCTTTCAGCCACATTCAGAGCCCCAGGACCCCTGGCTTATTTCCTGAGGCTCAGGAACCCCACGTTGCCCTTGTTTTCCCTGTCAATTGAGCAGTATGGTCAGCCCATATCCTGAACAGGAGCATCCCTCCTGGAAGTTCCCCTTTCCCATTCCCACCGCATTCTGGCTGCCCCACCAAGTGTTAATTCACAGACTCATGACCCAGGAATTCCTGCCCCGGAAGCTCTTCCTTAGGGGTCTAGTTTCCTCTTCTGCCTCTACCCACATTGATTGGAGACCTGGATGAGTCACTGCCCCTTTCTGGGCCTCAGTTTCCTCAACTACAAAATTGGGTTAACAATCCCTGCCCTTCCTCCTTCCCACAGCTGGTTATGAGGATTTATAGTTTGTAAATTCTGCTGTTACTTACCTCCGAGCATTTTTACATGCTGTTCCCTCTCTTGGAATGCGGTTCCTCTCCTTATCTTCTCAGTGAGTCCATGTCCATCCTTCCGAAGTCTACTAATATAAGAGCTACCATTTATTGTATGTGTGTTATAAGCCAGCATTGTGCTAAGTGTTTCACATACATTATCATGCTTCATTCTCACATGGAGCCTGAGTAGGTGCTATGATTATTTCCATTTTATAGATGAGGAAACTGAGGCTAAGAGAGACTATATGCTTAAGGTCACACCACTAGAAAGTGTTGGTTAAACTAGAACTTAAGACCTCTGAGGCAGAATTCAGGCCTTGCTCTTTTCACCTAGCTCCCCACTACCAGACCCACGCCCACCAGAACTGCTCCCGGTACAAAAGTTAATATGTTCTCTGTCAACATTAAAGGGAACATAGTGCCTATGGCAGAAGAGGTGATAGTCCGCAGAGACCTACTACTCAGGCTGCCCCTGGAGCCCTATTGGCCTCTGTAGCCCTGCCTGCTGCCCCTGGGACTGCAGGGTGACTGAGAGTAACACAGTCAACACGGGGAGCGAGAAGCAAAGTCATGTGAGCGTTGAACCTTGGGATCAGGGGGCAAATTTTTCACTTAGTACCAACAGATTTCTGTCACTTTTAAATCAGATGCATTGAATCTGAGGTTTAAATTGACACTATTGTTTGGTTAAATAGTTTAAACTTCATAATAAAGAGAGTTGATGTTTTCATACATTTCAGCTCTTTAAGAAATCAATAAAGCAATCTTTAAATATCAGCAATGACCTAAATGCCTATTCATAGGGAACTGGTTAAGCAAACTATGGCTGTAAACAGAACCTGGAAGCTTTTTTAATGTTGTTGTTCTTGTTAGGTTGTTAGGTCGAATTGGTTCTGCCTCACAGTGATGCTATGTACAACAGAACAAAACACTGCCCGGTCCTTGGCCATCCTCATAATTGCCACTATGTTTGAGACCATTCTTGCAGCCACTGGGTCAACCTATTTTGTTGAGGGTCTTTCTCTTTTTCACTGATCCTCTACTTTACCAAGCACGATGTCCTTCTCCAGGGAATGGTCCCTCCTGACAACATGTCCAAATTACGTGAGACAAAGTCTCGCCACCCTCATTTCTAAGGAGCATTCTGGCTGTACTGCTTCCAAGAGAGATTTGTTTATTCTTCTAGCAGTCCATGGTATAGTCAATATTCTTTGCCAACACCGTAATGCGCCAATTCTTCTCTGGTCTTCCTTATTCATAGTCCAGCTTTTGCATACATATGAGGCGACCTAAAATACCATGGCTTGGGCCAGGCGCAAGTTAGTCCTCAAAGTAACATCTTTGCTTTTTAACACTTTCAAGAGGTCTTTTGCAGCAGATTTGTCCAATGCAATACATCGTTTGATTTCTTGACTGCTGCTTCCATGGACATTGATTGTGGATCCAAGCAAAATGAAATCCTTGGCAACTTCAATCTTTTCTCCATTTCTCATGGTGTTGTTTATTGGTCCAGTTGTGACGATTTTTGTTTTCTTTATGTTGAGGTGTAATCCATACTGAAGGCTGTGGTCTTTGAACTTTATCAGTAATTGCTTCAAGTCCTCTTTGCTTTCAGCAAGCAAGGTTGTGTCATCTGCATACTGCAGGTTGTTAATGAGTCTTCCTCTGATCCTGATGCCGCATTCTTCTTCATATAGTCCAGCTTCTTGGATTATTTGCTCAGCATACAGATTGAATAAGTATGGTGAAAGGATACAACCCTGACACACACCTTTCCTG
>NW_004444024.1:2817617-2896227 GCF_000243295.1 Trichechus manatus latirostris | reverse complement strand
TCATATAGTCCAGCTTCTTGGATTATTTGCTCAGCATACAGATTGAATAAGTATGGTGAAAGGATACAACCCTGACACACACCTTTCCTGATTTTAAACCATGCAGTATTCCCTTGTTCTGTTCAAATGACTGTCTGTTTGTCTACGTACAGGTTCTGCACGAGCACGATTAAGTGTTCTGAAATATCCATTCTCTGTAATGTTATCCATAACTTGTTATGATCTACACAGTTGAATGTCTTTGCAGAGCCAATAAAACACAGGTAAATATCTGTCTGGTAGATTCATCTGATATCAGCAATGTACTGATGGAAAGATCTTCAAGAAATCTTCAAAAGAAAGCTAGGTATAGAAATATGTGTATAGCATGCTGTCTTTTATGTATAAAGGAAATAAAAAAGAACACATAGCCTTTAGGGCTTGTTTATGCATACAATTATCTGTAAAGAGAAAGAAGAAACCACTAACAATGATTACTGTTATGGTCAATGGTTGGGCGACTCTTCATTGTTTATCTTTTAATATTTTTTTGTTTGAACTATGTGAGTGCATTATTTACTTGAAAATTAAATAAGAAGCACATTACTTCCTTAAATCAAGATGTCACATTTAATAAACTTAACCCCAATGCTGGGGGTTGATCCTGTCCCATTACCATTGACACAGGTGCTGGTACAAGAGACTTAGAGGACCAGCAGGCTGTCATACAGATAGTGGTTGATGACACTGGCATTGCAAAAGGCCAGCCTAAGCATGCACTCTGTGTAGGCAGTGGCTTCAGCAAATTCCATCATACACACACTCACACAGACACACACACACCAAACTTCGACACCAAACACACTGATGAGACACGGACTCAGTGGCCTTATACATTGATGGCTCACAGATAGCCATAAAGCAATCAGGGGCTGTCTCAGGCTGGGTTCTCTAGAGAAGCAAAACCAGTAAAGGGTATAAATATATATATATATAGAGAGACTTATATCAAGGAAGCAGCTCATGCATTGTAGAGGCTAGAATGTACCAAGTCCATGGATCAAGGTAGAGGCCTCTCCCAAGTCACGCAGCAGCAGGAGCTGGTGAGCCCAAGATCGGCAGGTCAGAAAGCAGGGCTTCTGCTCGTTGGCTCTGAAGGTTGACAAATTACAAGATCGGCAGGCAAGACCACAAGGTTTCTCCTGATTCATGTAGCTGCAGGGGCTGGCAAACCCAAGATCAGCAGGTCAGAGAGCAGGGCTCCGCTCACAGGCTGTGAAGATCAACAAATCCCAAGTTCGGCAGATAAGCTGACAGCTCAAGTCCCAAGAACTGGAGATGAGATGACAGGAGGCAGCTGCAGGATCCAGATCCAGAGAGAGCAAAAAACCAGAACATCTGCTTATATTCAGACGCAGGCCATACCCCCAAGGAAGCTCCCTTTCATCTGATTCGCTACTCACAGTATATTCAGTCATGGGAGTGATCACATTTAAACACTGAGAATCATGGCCCAGCCAAGCTGACACAGAATCTTAACCATCACAGGGGCCATTAATGTTAATTGACAGTAAAGAGAGAAAAACAGCTGAATCATGTATCAGACATTGGAGAGGATGTTCGTTGGTACAAAGGTTCTCAACATTTTGTGCATGAAAACAGAAGAGCAATAGAGATCCATGAAGGACTAGTTGAAAAGGTGTGAAGGTGAGAATTTAGGTCAATTAGAGTGATCAAGGCCAGGTTCCCCACTATGGTGACAACTTATTAACCCATCAAAGATAAATTCAGGCCCTGAGAGGACATTTCCACCAGGCCTTCTCATCTGGGGAGATGTGAACAAAGAAATGGAGTTTCCTTATCATCTATAGATCTGATGATTCTGCTGAGTGCCTGCTCCAGTGAGTGGCAGAAAAAACTAAGTGTGGCCCCGCCTCTTCTAACTCTGCTTCAGATTTCCTTCTTCTGCTTCCCTTCAAGATGACTTCTGAGTATTTTGGGAGTTGGGACCTTGTGCTTTGTAGCTGTGAGGAGAGATAGGGCCTTGGCTTCAACTTTAGTAGTGTCTATTCTCCCATCCCCCTTTTCTCCATTTATTTATTGAAAAAAACCAGGTCTTTTGTCCCATAAAAGTTCTCAAACTCTGAATCTGGCTAGTTGTGGCCACACGTTGTCATTTAACATGTTCCTCTGTACCTTGATTTCCTGAAAGCTGGAAATTAGATTGAGAGGTTTGATCAGATTCGGGTTCAATTTCTGGCAAGAATTCTTCATAAGGTGTGTTGTGTACTTCCTTTTCCATCACGTTGGCAAGACATAATATCTAGTTCTCTTTTTTGTGATGTTAATATTGGTCAGTGGGCACAGATGTTTTCAGCTCGATACACCCAGTAGCAGCCATTGATGATCACTGCCTAGACCAACACTGAGCAATAGAAATATAAAGCAAGACACATGTATAAGTTAAAATTTTCAAGTAATTGCATTAAAAAAGTAATAAGAAATGAATGAAATTAATTTTAACAATATGTTTTATTTAATACATTATTTCCAAAATTTTGGAGTCCTGGTGGCACAGTGGTTGAGAGCTTGGCTGATAACCAAAAGGTCAGCAGTTTGAATCTACCAGCTGCTCTTTGGAAACCCTATGGGGCCGTGCTACTCTGTCCTGTGGGGTTGCTGAGTCAGAATCGACTTGACAGCAATCGGTTTGTTGTTTTTGGTATCCAAAATATTATCATTTCAACATATAATCAATTAAAAAAAATCAATGAGATATTTTAAAATCTTTTTTTTTTTTTTACTAAGTCTTCAAAATCCAGTGTGTATTTCATACTTGCAGCACATCCCTGTTTGGACTAGCTGTATGTCAAGTGCTCAATAGCCACTTGTGGGTACCATATTGGCTAGCTCAGGCCTAGATGCATTACTTCATGAGGGCATAGGAAATGGTAATATTTCATTCTACCATTTCTTCTTCATGTATTGGCTAGGATTCTTCTATAAATAAGAACTTTTCTTATTAACTATTTGGTTACCTTGAAATACAGTTTGTACAGGAAAGACAGGATAAATGCTGGATTCTTTCCCTTTTAAATGAATTTTCAGAATAATACATTGATAAGCTAAAAAACCAAACCCATTGCTGTCAAGTCAATTTTAACTCATAGTGACCCTATAGGACAGAGTAGAACTTCCTCACAGGGTTTCTAAGGCTGTAAATCTTTATGGAAGCAGACTGCCACATCTTTCTCCCACGGAGTGGCTGGTGGGTTTGAACTGCCAGCCTTTCAGTTAGCTGCCGAGTGCTTAACTAACACTGCGCCACCAGGGATCCTACTGGTAAGCTACTGACCTATAAAAATGACTCGTGAGTTTGCCTTTAGTATCATTATAAACTCGTGGATTGAAACATGAGATTCAGATTTGTGTCTGTTTTAATTCATTGCAGGTATTATTCTTTTTGATAATCAAAGTACTCCTTGGGTCAGTTTTGCCCTTTCAGGTTGGTTCCTATACCCCATAGACACTACCTTAGTAGCATTAACAACCTGCTTTCCAGTATGAAAAATGTCCTGGACCCATCTTGTACATTTCCTGCCTTAGACCTGGAATCAGTCATTTTTCTGGGAAATGTATTTAGAGAACCTGAGTACTAGGGGTTCTCATCGCTACTGGGTTGTTTAGAGGTTAGAATAGAAAATACATTAAAAAAATTAATTTTGTTGTTGTTGTTGAGAATATACACAGCAAAACATACATCACTTCTACCATTTCTACATGTACGATTCAGTGACATTGATTACATTCTTCGAGTTGTGCAACAATTCTTACCCTCCGTTTCTGAGTCGTTCCACCCCCATTAGCATAAACTCAATGTCCACTAAGGTTCCTGTCTAATCTTTCAAGTTGCTGTTGTCAGTTTGAACCCATGTAGATAGTTCTTAAAAAAGCATAATGCTCAAGGCAGATATTTTTTTACCAGTTGAACTAGACTTATTGTTTGGTTTTAAGATGATGTCAGTGTATATTTTTGGTTTAAGATTTAAAGATTATCTCAGGGCAATAGTTTCAGGCGTTCATACAGTCTTAATGTCTCCAGAAAATCTGGACTCCTTGAGAATATGAAATCCTGTTCTGCATTTTTTCCCTTTAGATCAGGATTCTTCTATAGAATCTTTGATCAAAATGTTCAGTAATGATAGCCGGGCACCATCCAGTTCTTGTGGTCTCATGGCAAAGGAGGCAGTTGTTCATGGAGGCAATTAGCCACACACTCCATATCCTCCTCCTATTCTTGATTCTCCTTCTTCCTTTGTTGCTCCAGGCAAATAGAGACCAATCTTCGCGTCTTGGATGGCTGCTTGCAAGCTTTTAAGACCGCAGGCACTGTGCAACAAACTAGGAGGTAGAACAGAAGCACTAAACACTTTATTAGGCCAATTAACTGGGATGTCTCATGAAACCATGACCCTAAACTTCCAAACCAATGTTCACTGCAGCACTATTCATAATAACCCAGAGGTGGAAACAACTTAAATGCCCATCAACCGATGAATGGATAAACAAAATCTGGTGTATACATAGAATGAAATACTACTCAGCCAGTAGAAGAAACGAAGTCTTGATATGTGCTACAATTTGAATGGAGCTTGAAGACATTATGCTGAGTGAAATAAGTCAATCATAAAAGGACAAATATTGTATGACCTCACATATAAAAAGACAAGAAAAGACAAAGTTTTGGATAGAGACCAAAGTTTATTAGTGGTTACCAGGGGCAGGAAGGAGGGGGAAAAGGGGAGCTAATGGCAATGGAAAAAATCACATTGATTAAGGGTAGAGTTGCATAGTCAATTATCGTAATTGCTATCTGTCATGGATTGAATTGTGAACCCCTAAAAATATGTGTCAACTTGGCTAGACCATGATTCTCAGTGGTTTGGCAGTTATGTAATGATGTAATCATCCCGCATGATCTGATGTGATCAGCCAATCATTGTAAGGGGATTAGGGTGGGATGCAACACTTACTCAGGTCACAGCCCTGATCTGATGTAAAGTGAGTTTCCCTAGGGTGTGGCCTATATCACCTTTTATCTTACAAGAGATAAAAGGAGAGAGAAGCCAGCAGAGAGAGAGGGACCTACTGCCACCAAGAAAGAAGAGCCCAGAGTAGAGCATGTCTTTAGGGCCCAGGGTCTCTGCACTAAGAACTTCCTAGACCTAAGGGAAGACTGATACCAAGACACATGGAAATTTCTAAGGAAACCTGGACCCATAGATGTTGAAAGGAGACAAGGACCTTCCCCCAGAGCTGACAGAGAGAGAAAGCCTTGCCGTAGAGCTAGTGTCCTGAATTTGAACTTCTAGCCTCCTAGATCGTGAGAGAATAAATTTCTGTTTGTTAAAGATATCCATTTGTGGTATTTCTGTTATGGCAGCGCTAGGTAACTAAGACAAAATTGTCAATAAGTTGTATACCTGTAAAAAGTTGAATTGGCAAAAGTTGTGTGATAGATATATTTACAATGACAAAAAATAAAAAAAGAGTAGTGGCTGAGGCTGCTTATGTACAACCAAAAACCTCATAGGATTTGGTTCTTTAGTTTGGAGGTTTAGGGAAATACATTTTCTTTAAAGGAAAAAATGCATCATGAGTTCACACTGATGTTTCCTGTTCAAATTTAAGACCATAGTAGTTTTCCCTTAACTTCTTTGATTTTATATTTGTATCTTTTTTCTCTTACGCTGAAGATCTTGGTTTCCAATGACACTTACATAATTACAGTTTTGTTTTATCGTACTATATGTATAGTTTCAAACCACCAATACTCATATTATTGCTCACAGTATGAGTACAAACACTGCTTAAGATTTTTTTGCAATTCTCTTTAGCCGTATAATGTGTCCTTCTCAAGAATGTACATTGAGACAATGATTAATTCCAGCAAAAGCAAAGGGTTATGCAAGAAAGAAAATGTAACCATGGAATGCTATAAGATGTTGTTTTGAACAATACTTTCAACATCATAAAAAACATAAGCACCGAATATTGATTTAGCTGAAAGTTACAACGGGAGGATGAGGGAAGAGAACTGAAACCTCCTCATTTTTCATAGTAGGAATTCAGTAGATAATGTCTAAAATTTTTAATTTAAAATGTTAATGTCCAGTTTTTTTTAACAGTCTGAATTTGATATTGCCATGAAACAATTTTATTTTTCGCCAGTCTAGTTTAAGTTTCTGTTATATCAATTTAATTCTTATCCCTCTGCTCCTACCTCTGCCTTCCCCCTAACCCCTACTACCTGCCCTTCTGACTTCAGCTCCTCTGTGAGGAGGAACTGGGGGAAATCAAAAAGTCTTTTTTACTTAAGTGTGCTTGTGATTTAAATCACCTTGGGTGTCCCTCTTCCCTGGGTAACCCTGGCTTGGGCAATGTTGTCTTTGACAGGCCCTCCAACAGGGCCTCTTTCACGGGTGCATAGGTGTGTTCCCTATAGAGGGAGATCAACCAGGCCTAGGGCAGTGGTGGTGACCAGCAAGGCTTCACAAAGAAGGGAGGTTTTGAAGTAAGACTTGGAGGAGGAGGAGAAATGTAGTAGGTGAGCAAGGAATGGGAAGGGCACGCAGGCCAATGGGCATCCTGGGCAAAGCAAGGTGCCTGAGATGGCTTCTGCAATGCACTGAAGCTTGTGGTAAGTCCCCAGAGACACTGTTCAGCTGTTCGAACTTTTCCGGCAGCCCATGAGCATAGGGCCATTTCCTATTTTACTTAATGACTGGCAAATACTCTGGTGGCTGCTCAGCTCAGCCTATAGTCTTGGAACAAATGGACCAATTAAAAGCCATCATTAGGGAATTCAAGGGAAGAGGAAAAAGCCATTGATCAAATCAACGCCTAGCTGCCTTGGGGCTGGTTTGGGACCTGCTGCAGAAGAATTCATTCCTGACTCTGCCCTCTCCTCCCCCAGACACTGCTCTAGATCTGGGGACCGTCCCACCACTCCATCCTCTACCCGTACTCACTGACCGCTGTGCAACACCTCACTAGACTTTCTCTGGATCTCAGCTTCATTGTCTGCAACACCTTGCAGGCATCCCTCCACTCCTCCTTTTCTCTTATTCCCCGGCACCCCCACATACCATCAGGAATCCTGTTGGCTCTTCCTTCAAAATACTTCTGCCCTACAAGTAGATGGTGCCTGGCTACCACCACCGACTGCTCTGACAGGGATCACAATAGAGGGTCCCAGACAGAGCTGGAGAAAAATGTAGAACAAAATTCTAACTCACAAAAAAAGACCAAGCTTACTGGCCTGACAGAGACTGGAGAAACCTCTAGACTATGGCCCCTGGACATACTTTTAGCTCAGTAATGAAGTCACTCCTGAGATTCACCCTTCAGCCAAAGATTAGACAGGCCCATAAAACAAAACGCGACTACAGGGACACACCAGCCCAGGGGCAAGGACTAGAACGTAGGATGGGATAGGAAAGCTGGTAATAGGGAACCCAAGGTCGAGAAGGGAGAGTGTTGACATGTTGTGGGTTTGTTAACCAACATCATAAAATAATATGCGTAGTGTTTAATGAGAAGCTAGCTTGTTCTGTAAACCTTCATCCAAAGTACAATTAAAAAAAAAAGAAGGAAGAAAAAAAAGAACAACTTCTGCCTTCAGTCCATGTCTTACCACCTCCGTTGTCACCACCTGGTTCCAGCCCCCACAGTCTCTCTTCTGGATTCCTGCAGTAGCTCCTCCCTTGTCTCCCTGCCTCAGTCCTTGCCCCACTATGGTCTTTTCTCAACATAGCAGCCAGACTGAACCTTCTAAGTCAGATTGTATCTCCTGCTCAGAACCCCACTATGGCTTCCCAGTTCACTCAGTGTCCTACCAAATCTCCTTTCTCCTCTGACTGCACTCCTGGCCACTCCACCCCAGCAACAAGCCTTCTTCCATTAGGAGCTTTCATTCTAGTGGGAGGAGACAGGCAGCACAAATAAAGTATGAAATGAGTATAGTTATTATTTTTTTTTATGATGAGGAAACTGGGGTGCAGGGAGGCAGAAGACTTGCCCAAGGGCACCTGATTAATGAGTGGCAGAGCTGGGGTTCTCATGTAAGTCTGTCTGGACCAAGTTTTCTATGCTTCATGAATGAGGGCATCTGGGCTTAGGTGGAAGTAAAAGCTTGGATGAGAGGTGTGGATGACAGAGCATGTGAGGGGGTTGTAAAGGTGAGGTCTGGAGAGCCTGCTGAGACTTCCCCTCTCTCGCTTTGTGCTCCCCACTCCACCTCAGGGGTCCAGCTCTTGAGCCTCCGCATCCACTTGACCAGGAGTCAGACACATTTAACTACTGGTGTGCTGGTGGGATCCAAATTCCAGGCATCTTGTGGGTGGTGAGTGAAGCCTAACTTCTGCCCAGATGCCAGTGGCAGGGGGCACTGGGAGGACCAGCTGTGCTGGTCATGCCTCCCAGGGGAAGGAGTCCAGTTTTGGAGGCTGCCCTGTGAGGAAGCAAGGACTTCTAGGGGTATGCAGAGGGCAAGGGCCCTGGAGTGGGGTAGAGGGAGTCCAGGCTGAAGAAGAGCCAATCCAGGTCATGGCTGTCCTGGGCTGAGGGGCAGATATGCTCCGTGTCCCTAAGGCTTCTGTGAGGAGCTCTCTGCCACAAGGAAGAGGGTGCTCAGGAAAGCGTGCTCTCTCCATCCCTGGCAGGGTGGAGGAGGGGGCAAAAGATGTTGGGGTGGGCTATCAGGAAGGTACAGAGAGGTCTCTTCCCTGGGGTGGGGAGGCTAGCTAGACCTTTTCTGAGGCCCTATACTCTCTGATGGGTGAAGATTCTGGCTTCCCTTCAGAAGAGCTCCCAGACCTCAGGGCCACGAATCCAGCCCCAGATCTGCATGCCTTTGAGATGGCCTCTCCCCATCACTCAGCATCCATAGACCCGGGGCTTGGATGTCTACTGGGCAGCCAGTGAAAGTGGGGGTACCCCATGTGAGGCCTCTTGAAGGCAAGCAGGAGGTCAAAGGGACATTGGTCCCATTCAGTGCCTCCAAAACCCCAAGCTGGGGAGACTAGAATTTGTTTGCTTCTCCGTCTTGCCTTTAAAAGCCAGCAGCTGGACAGGAGGTGTGTTCCTCTATGGGAATCATAGACCACACAGTGCAGAGCTTTGTCTTGGTGACAGAGTGCACCATAACGGGTCAGCCAGGGGCTGTCTGGCTCTGGGCGCCAGTGGGGGCAACTAGGCTGCATGCTCCTTCTCCAGATGGCTGGGATGGACAGTTGAAGTGTCACACGCTGTTACTCTTTTAACCAGCAAGAGGCAGCAAGCCTGTCAATGCCGTCAGCCGGCACCACCAGGATCACACCGGTAGTCATCAAAGCCAGGCTTATTACTTGCTGCAGCAAACACTTCACTTTTCGGGATCTATGGGTGTCTCCAAATAGGGGAATTAGGGAAGGGTTTTGGGGGGCTGGTGTTAGTCAAAGGGCCGTCTTTGGAAGGGATTGTAAACCAGGAAGTTGCTGAAACAGTCAGGGATCCTATCTTGAGAATACAAGTGTCCTTCCGAAGCATTATTCTTAGATCATTTTGTCTGTGTGGTCTTCGCTTGGAATAAGTGGGTCTAAACACATGGATGTTTCTGAGTGTGAGTTTAGATAGTCTGAGATGAACATCATGGCTTGGTCCGGCATTGTTGACCTGTTTTGCAAGTCAGGGTGTGTTTTAAAAATTGTGGTCCCTGATTCAATTCGCGGTCACCCCTGCTCCCCAACAGCTTAACAGCCAGCAGGACCATTTTCATCTTATCCCTCCACAGGTGTAGTCCCCGATCCCACTTCTGCAGCTGGCTCTGGCCACCAGGGGACAGCAGTGCATCATCAACGAACCTGGGACAGTAGACTAAGGGTAGACAGAAGGGCACTGAGCCAGAACTCAAGAAGGAAGGAATGGGGCTGAAGCGTCTTAACGGCCCCATGTCTGCCTCTATTTGCTCCCAGGAATTCTGGGGTCAGGGAGAAAAGAGGGAGGGGAGGGAAGAGTAGAGAAGGGGAAAACAGAAAAGGAGTAGGGTGGGAGGAGGGAGGGGTGGGAGAAGGAGGAGAGGGAAGCGGGAGAGAGGGAAGGAGAGGGGGCGTCGCAGAGCTGGGATTGTGATCCTCTCTCCAACTCCCCATCTCTTCCTGCCATCCCCAAGCCCATCCATGTCCATCTCCTGGTTTTGGTCTGACCTCCTGGCAACCTCTTCTTGTCCCTCATTGATCTCCCACAGGCTGGCCGCCCATCTGTGGCCTTTCTCTCTCCAGGCACCCACCTGGTATCACCAGTCTCCCTCATACACAGATGTGATTACACACACACACACACAGACACAGACACAGACACAGACACAGACACACACTAGTGCAGACTGAATCTGCAGAAAACTTTTAAACCGTCCCCCTTCCCCCCCACACCTTGTGCAGTTGCTTTGGGCACAAAGGCTGGTCTAACAGCTTAGTCTCACAATGAGGTAGAACTTTTCATGTGGTTGCTGATTTGGAATTTGGCTCCAAGACTTAAATCTGGGGACACACAAGGCTAAAATGCCCTACTTTGTAAAGAAACCTGAAGACAATTAGGGTCAGATGCCTTCTCAGAGTTTATGACTCTAAATCTCTACAACCATGCACCCTGACTCTACAAGCTGAACACTGGATTCACACTAAGCTTGGGGGACTTTTTGCAGTTGTGAGTTCTCAGCCTTGTGTGTGTGTGTGTGTGTGTGTGTGTGTGTGCGTTGGGGAGGGGGAGTGAAAGCTTTACCACTCCCAAGCCAGGTGAGGGGGTACTCTAGGAAAACTACTCTGGGAGTCTGGGGGTATATCAGTTAGAGCCCCAGCAGGAAAGACCTGGCACACTCAAATGGAGTAACATGGGATAGTTTAATGAAGAGACTTTTTTTTTTTTTTTTTTTTTAATTACAAAGCTTTGGGCAGAGTGGAGAAAAACCACAAGAGTGCAATGCTCTGAGATTACGGGGCCCTGTTACCCACTCTAAGCCTGAAGGGGTGAAGACAGAGAGTGCTCTGGAAGCCAGAGGAAAAGAATCATACAAAGAGGGATCCTTACCTCCCCCCACCAAAGTTCAGTCAAGGGGTGAAGCCAGACAGTGGCAACCCCACAGGAGGGAACCCTGATCTCACTCTCCTTTCTCTCTCCCATCTTCAGACAGGGCTTCTGTTGGCTGAACCCACCCAGAAGCCAGAGGGCCCCGGAGTAATTTGATGCAGTCCATATAGTTCAGTCTCCTGGGCAGAGAGCAAGGTGGGGAAGGTGAAGAGCAAATAAGGAGGGGCCAACAGAAGACAGGCCACCAAGTCTTCACATCGAGGGATCTGTGGATGTCTCCAAAAGGGGGACAGCTGCTCAGGACTTACCGAGGTTTATCCCATCAGTCTTAGATACAGCAGGGCTGGACAGGGGGCAGTGGGGAGCCTGCGGTGGCAAGAAAAAAAGGATGAGTTCTTGTTGGGCTACAGGGATGCTGCAGATAGAGCTGGGCTTGAGCTAGAGATGAAAAGCCTTGGGATGGACCCCAGGTGTGGCAGCTAAAGAGGCATCATATAAGATGTCCACCTGCCCCAAAAGAATTGAAAACAGGTGTTCAAACAAAAGTTTGTATGTGAATGCTCCTAGCAGCACTGTTCACAATAGCCAAACGGTGGAAACAACCCACATGTCCATCAACTGATGAGTGGATAAACAAAATGTGGTATATACATACAATAAGATATTGTTGAGTCATAAAAAAGGAGTGGAGTACTGATGCATGCTACAACATGAATGTACCTTGAGAACATTATGCTTAGTGAAAGAGGCCAAACACAAAAGGACAAATATTCCACTTACATGAAATATCCAGAATAGGTCAATCATACAGGCAGAAAGTAGATTAGTGGTTGCCGGGGAGGGGAGAGGAGGGAATGGTGACTGCTTAGTGGTTATGGGATCTCCTTTGGGGGTGATGAAAATGTTTTGGAACTAGAGCGAGGTGATGGTCACACACCGTGAATGTACTAAGCAGCACTAAAGTGTGCACTTTAAAATGGTTAATTTTAATATTGTGTGAATTTCACTTCAAAAAAAAAAAAAAGGAAGTACCGCCAGAGTGACTCTTCTAGTCCCTGAAAAATCCACACAAGGGCCCCTGGGTAGAGGGCTGGAGTTTGGAAGGCTCTGCACAGAGGGGACCCGATGGCCAGGTTGTTGTGACCAGAGAAGCAGGCACAGCAGAGGGGCTAGAGCAGCACCAGGGTAGAGGCAGAGTCTCCTTTCTCTCCACTGGCCCCAACACCCAGACTAGAAAGGGATCCAGAAGAGGAGTGGAAGGGTGCTCCTGGCACTGGGGAGAGAGAAGGAACGAGCATTATATTAAGTAGGGGATTGAAACTTTAAAGTGGACTGACTTTATTTTTTACCCAAAAGTGACCCGAAGTTTTGGAATTTGCCAGATAGTTTGTTTATAGATGGGAAAAGGAAATTAGCCATCACCAAGCAGGGAGCGGTGATGGGAGAAAAATAAAGGCGGTGCATGTTTGTAGCTTACTGCAGTCTCACCGTTCAGTAAACTGGGAAAAACAGGTATTATCAGTTCCATTTTACAGATGAGGAAATGAATTTGCAGTCACAGAGCTGGTGATGGCTGAAGGCAGGCAGGTGGTTTCCGATCACACAGCAAAAACTGTCCACTCATTCCCTGCTCCTGCCTCAGCTTCTTTGTCTCCCCTCTCCCCCACCCTCCCGCCCCCAAAAAGCTTCTACTTGGCAACCCTGAATTCAGTGTAAGTTCAACCCGCACTTGGTAAAAACAGGACTGAATGGGGAGAATAGGCTTTACAGGCCAGTGTATTGAGCTTGGAGCCCTGGTACCACAGCGGTTAAGAGCTCGGCTGCTAACTAAAAAGTCAGCAGTTCAAATCCACCAGTTGCTCCTTGGAAACCCTATGAGGCAATTCTACTCTGTCCTATTAGAGTGTCACTATGAGTTGGAATTGACTTGAAGGTGATGGGCTTTTTTTTTTCTGGTTTGCACTGAGCTCAGGAGCGCTTGTAGCGCAGTGGTTAAGTGCTCGGCTGCTGACAGTTTGAACCCACCAGCCGCTCCACAGGAGAAAGATGCGGTAGTCTGTTTCTGTAAAGCTTTACAGCCTTGGAAACTCTATGGAGCAGTTCTACTCTGTTCTATAGGGTTGCTATGAGTTGGAATTAACTCGATGGCAACGGGTTTGGTCTGGTTTTGGCACTGAGTTCACTGCTCTGAGGCTAAAATTCAGAGATGCATCCCCTCTCTCCCGCACCACTCAGGCTTCTTTCTTCCAGGCCTTCCAAGTGAAGCTCTCACTCCCAGGAGGCACTGACTAGCACTAAGGAGGGCAGCCAAGGCAGCAGGAGCAGCCAGAGAGCCCCGGGCCCACATCTGGGCTCCATCCTGACCACTGTCTGACCTTGGGCAAGGCACAGCCCTCTCTGGGCCTCCAGTCCCACTGAGCAGCCACACAATCCCTGGGGCCCCTACCAGGAGGAAAAACTCTGGATCCCACTCTGGGTGTGTCTCCCAGTGGCTCATGTGCTCCCTTACAGAGGCCTTCAGGAGTTGACAGCCCCAGGAAGTTATGTCAGTGGCGAGGAGCAGGGCAGGGAGGCCCGAGGGTAGGACAGGGGAGTTATTTGGGTGCAGACAGATCCCACCCATCACTGCCAGACAATGGCCCAGGGCAGCTATTGTGCTGGGAGTGGAAAATCCTTTTCTGACTCCATCTCCAGGGGCTTAAAATAGTCCAGGGTAGAGGGTGGAGCCCCTGAGGACAGGATTTAGGGCTAAGGAATGACTGTGGCCCAATCTGGCTCTTTGTTCCTGGCTGGGACGGGAATGAGTCTGGACACCGGGCTGAGCTGGAGCTAAGACAGAAGCAACTCCAGGAAACCCCTGCTGGAGGAAGAATGACTGGGCAGAGCCGAGCCCCATCACTGAGGGGGAAACTGAGGCCCAGAGAGGGGAAGGGGCTTACCCATAGTCACACAATGCATCAGGGCAGAAGAAGGTGAGAATTTGACTTTTGGGGCTCAATTCTCCTCTCCCCCTCCCCTCCACACCGGAGAACATATGTATTGGGAAGGCAAGTTCACCCCTCACTCTGCAGCCTGGTCACCCCTGGCCGAGCTCCACCCTCCATGCCACAGGAGGCGGGAGCATCAGGTGTTGGACTGGCTGCACTCCAAAGCACTGGGTGGTGGCAGTGAAGTCGCTTCACCTCAATAGTCACTTGATGCTAGAGGAGACCCACTGCCCCTACACCAGTCCTCAGAGCAGATTGCCCAGAGGGGTTTGGGAATGCCTGGGGGATCAGCTGTAGTACCTTTGAGGAAAGTCTAGGCAGCTGATGTCCTCACTGAGGTATACAGAAGCAGAAAGTAGGAGGCAGGCTCTAGAGGGTGGCCCAGAGAGGGCAAGCAGGTGGCCTCAGGTCACACAACAAAGGTTGCCCATTCTTTCCTTGCTCTGGCCCAGCTCCAAGCCAGTCCCACCAGCCCAGGTCTCCAGGTTGAACCAAGGAGCAGGCGCAGTACACCACAGCAGGCACCACCAGTCAAGGAAAAATGGCTAAGCCTGCTGCCACGAGTGGGTGGGAGCTCTCTAGCCCCTAGGGACTGGTTCCTGAAGCTTGATATTAGGAGTCCCCTCCTCTTTCTCCTTCCACTCTCCCTGCTGCCCTTCCATAGCCAGGCACCTGGGTAAGTTTCTGTGAAAACACACGGAACTGTGTGCCTGAAAGCTACCCAGTGGCAGTCAGGGCAGAAGGTGGACCTTCTTCCCTCCTCCCACACCTTGGGGAAGCCTCAGCCACAGAGGGTCCCTGGGCACATCAGGCCCCCTGCTGCTCACTGACGAGCACACTAACCTCTCCTTCAAGGCACCTATCCCAGTGTGGTTACATATAAAATGATGTCAGCTCCGTGAGGGCAGGGCCCGGCTGGTTTGCCTAGGCAGCCTTCCAGCACAGGGTCTGGCATGTAAATGCTTACTATTTCCCAGCCACTGTTTTAAGTGCTTTGTGTTTATTATTGACTCAGTTAAGCCTCCCAGTGCCCTACGAGGGAGATAGTATGATTATCCCATTTTAGAAATGAGAAAACTGCGGCGCTGCAAGGTGAAGTAACATACCCAATGTTCCACAGCTGAAAGAAGTGGAGACAACATTCAAACCCAGGTGGTCTGTGTGTAGAACCTGTGCTCTTAACCCCAACCTCGAAACACTGCCTCTCTTTCTTGAATCAAGGGTTACTTATGGACTCTCCTGCCTCTGGGGGTTGTGAGTGGGGTAGGATACCAAAAAGGGAACTAATCTGGCATCAGCTGGAGCTGGACTCCATGATGACTAGCCCACTTACTGCCTGTATAACCCAGAGCAAGTCACTGCCTTCTCAGAGCCAAACAAGCTCCCCCATCTGCTAAATGGGCATAACCTTCATAGGTTGTAGTGAAGAATAAGTAATATAATGGTTGTGAGAGGGTCTTGCATGGTGTCTGTAAGATTGCGTGTCATCTTGGCTGGGCCATGATTCTCAGTGTTTATATGTGATCAGTCCCATGATGGGATCTGCTGTGAGTAGCTAATCAGTTGAAAGGGAGTTTCCTTGGGTGTGTGGCCTGCATCTGAATATAAGCGGACGTTCTGGCTTTTGCTCGCTCTGGATCCTGCAGCTGGCTCTTGTTCATCTGACCACTGGTTCTTGGGACTTGAGCTAGCAGTTTACCTGCTGAACTTGGGATTCATTGATCTTCACAGCCTGTGAGCAAGAGCCCTGCTCTCTGACCTGCTGATCTTGGGTTCGCCAGCCCCTGTGGCTACGTGAATCGGGAGAAGCCTCTGTCCTAATCCACAGACTTGGGACGTTCCAGCCTCTACAATCACGTGAGTTGTTTCCTTGATATAAATCTCTTTCTCTCTGTACATCTGTATGTGTTTCTGGTGTTGCTTCTCTAGATAACCCAGCCTAAGACACTCCCCATGTGCGTGACTTTAAACAGTGGTCAGCTCAGATCTGCCATGACAAGGGTGGTAGCAGAAGGATAGCCTTGGTGGCCCGACACAGGCCAAGACTGGAGCAACTGCTCCAGGCAGCATGTTGTCCAGAGTCCTCCCTGGCCTTCGAGGGTAAGGGTGGGAATGTCTTCAAGGATTCCCCCCTCCCTGGGCCCTGAGATACCTGCCACCCAGGGCAGAGACCCCTATATGTCAGGGCCCTGCCCTGGTGGCACAGAGCTTATTGAGAACAGCCGCTGCAGGCGAGTCAGCAGGCATTGACTCCCCTCTGCCCGTGCTCCCCCACCTGCCTTGTGTCTCTGGCCTTGGCTCCATGGTTCTGTCCACCCTGGTTGGGAAGAGCAGGGTTGTGCAGGGGACGGCAGGATTCGTACAAAGGCACCAACCTGCACTAATGAGGGTGGGCAGCAGAGCAGCAGGAGCAGCCTGAGGGCCCCTGGCTTACATCCTGGCGCCACGCTGAGCCGCTGAGTGACCTTGGGCAAGGCCCCACTGCCTTTGGCCATGAGCCTGCAGCTGGACTGGATAATCCCTGGGGTTCCTATTCGCAGCTGTGCCATCTGGGAGACTCATGTGCCCTTTCACAAAGGCCTTCAGGAGTCAACAGCCCCAGGAAGTGACATCAGGGTTGGGAGGTGAGGAGAAGGCAGGGAGGCCCAGAGAGTAAGAGGCGATATTTTGAGGGCAGGCAACTCCCCCCACCCACACACACACACACCCATCACTGCTAGACAATGGTCTGGGGCCCAGAGTGGAAAATCCTGCTCTTATTTAAGCTGAAAATAGCCCAAGGCAGCAGGGTCAGGAACCTCACCCACCAGGTGGGTAGCCCAGGCACTCAGCAGCAAGGTTAGATGTCCACACAGAGGGTCTGTCCACACAGGTGCAGTCTGACTGGGGTCCAGAGGTGGGACCCTGGGCCTGTCCCTGGTTCACTTAGTGCTTCCATTCCTCACCCCCACCAGTGTCTGTCACAGGATTAGATGGTAAGTGAGCTCCCCCTGTCACCCAGGGCCCATGTCCTTAGAAATCTGTAGGCCGTCAGTTCTTAGAAGATTCCTGGGGCTGGGGCTAAGTGCAGTCTCCATCCATCGTGGGGCCCTGGGTTCTTGGGTCTCCAAGGCAGCTGCTGGAGGAATAGGTGGGCAGGACATGAGGGCAATGGGGACTGGGGGAGCTTGAGCCTGTGGTGGCCACAGAGCCACCCTCAACTACAGATGCACATTCAGGGGCTCCAAAGTCAGAGTATAGCCCCTGTCTCTCAGTCCTGATGGGGGCAGAGCTCAGCATTCACACCTCAGGCCAGCAGAGCATTCTACCTGGGTAGGGACTCCCTATAAACTGGGATGGGGTTCAGCCTGAGCAGAAGCTGATAGGAAAGAGATTATTAGTCTCAGGCCTGCAGGAAAGGCTCAAGGACAGCTTGTGAGAGGTTGCCACCCAAGGGTGGATTAATCAGTAAGCAAGGTACACACAGGCTTACTTGTATTTACTTACTGATCTGTACTGAACAATTTTACCTGTTTTTCACCACATTTTTGATGTGGTGAAACCCATGTGAAATTGTTCACTACAGATGAGTAAGTATGCACAAGTAAGCCCACATGTACTTTGCTTATTGGGCCATCTGGCTCTGTGTTAACAGAAAGCTTAGAGGGATTCTGGTTATGTTAACAGAAGTATAGAACCCAGAATGTGGGAGGTGAATATCTCACAGTACTTTGGGTAGGTTACCCACATTGCACAATTGAGAGTAATCATTTGAGCCTAGGCCAGTGATGGATCTAAAAACCCCATCACATGAAGGAGCTGGGAAGCTAGGCTCTGAGTAGAGAAATCATAGGAGGCAGGTCTCGGGGGAAGAGGGACCTTCACTCAGGCAAAGTGGGTCCACAGGGAAAAGGCTTTCCCAGAGGGAGAGGGAGTGAGTCAACATCCTTGAGGTCAAGAGTAAGGCCTATCCACTTTGCCCTGTCCCTTCAGGCGGGGCCCTGTCCAGCTGAGCTCCCCAAATTGGGGAATTTTGCCAGGAGTTGACATCACGTTGGTAGCCTGAAATGGATCATGGTGGGAATATTTACACTATGGCAATTGGCAATGCTACAAATAAGAGGTACCCTGCACTAACTCCGCAGAGCCAATTAAATGGTTTAACATTTACCAGCACATGACTAGTCATCCCACTGAGTCCTAGACTGGGGGATCCCCAAGGCCTGGGACCTCACCTGATTCCTGTTTGTGCCAGGCAAAGAAGCCAGTTGACTTTAAAGTAGAGGATAACTTTGGGGCTGAAGAGGGGGGTCCCTTAAGTAAGCCTACTCCTGAGGCAGTTACTGGGAAGGCAGGTGGCAGAAGAGAACAGGTTAGAAAATGGACCTGGTGGGGGTGGTGAGAGCTTCCCAGGCTACATCCCCATTCCCAGGCCACTCACTGGCCACAGCTCAGCTCAGCAAGCAACAAAATCTTTAGTATAAGTTACAGCTTCAAACTGGCTCCCATCCAGGGGAGCCTATAGATGGGTTTATGGTACCAGTCCCCAGATGTTCATCTCTTGTGCTGGGGGATCTCCTCAGAGCTGAGTCCACTATGGTACCCAGCCTTCCCCTCGACTCCTGTAAGTGGCTCAGCTCTGGTCACTTACCAGGGTCCTCTGGTCACCTTGTGACTCTACCCCAGCCCAGGTACCTATGGCTCAGACTCTGCTACGTGACCTTGGTAAGTCACCTTCCTCTCCAAATGGGTCTCAGTTTCTCCATTTGATTTGATTAGGCTGGACTCTAGCCTAGGTACCTGGCAGGCATGGATGGCTGTTTATGTTGGAGTCAGGCCAGGAGTGGCATTGGCCCTGAACCCTTGCCTTTTTTGAAACCTTATTCCCCAACTCACACATACAAATGATGACTGGGGACTGTGTGGACTGCTGAACAATCTAGACCACAGAGACTGTATCCTGAGTCCCTGCCAAATGACAGAGTGTGGGCTCATGGCTCCCTTGGTCATCCAGCATGAGTCCATATCTGGGGAGACTGTTCCATTTGAACAAGTCTTGGTCCCCTTCAGCCACCCATACAGACTTGCACGTGCCCAGAGTGTACAGGTCCTACAGCTGGACATCCTTAGTGTTCTCGTCACCAGCTGGCATAGATGCTGTCTGTCTAGAGCCTTCCCTGCTGGCTGACAGGTTCTCTATCCTCTTAGCGTCACTTATGTCTGACCTGCGCATGCCCAGCCTGCGGCGAGCCTGGATGGTAGGAATGGGGTTTATGGCTGGTTTGTCATCACGGGCAAAGCGCACGAGCCTCTGCCCAGCCAGGAAGTAGAGCACAGGGTCAAGGCAACTGTTGGCACTGGCCAGTGGTCTGGTGATCTTGTAAGCCATGTTGATGGCATTGAGGGTGTGGCAGCTGAGGTCAAGCGAGCGAAAGGAGTAGTAGAGGGTGCGGGTGATGTGGAAAGGCAGGAAGCAGAGGGTGAAGACAGCCAGCACCACGGCAATGGTGCGCACCGACTTGCGCTTGGCCCGCGGCAGGTTTCCTGTGGCCCCGTAGGTTGGCTTTAGCAGCCTCTGCGCCATGAGCACATAACAGACCAGGATGATGGCAAAGGGTATGGCGAAGAGCAGGCCCAGGATGACGGAGCTGAAGGCCATGAAGTGGCTGAAGAGCTCGGGTGCCGAGGTGTCGTGGCAGGTAATGCGGGTGCCATGTGTGCTGGTGGTGACGAAGTAGAGAATGGGTGCCTGGCAGGCCAGCACCAGCACCCACACGGCAGCTGCCACCCGGCGGGCATAGTGGGCCTGGCCCCAGTGCAGTGAGCGCAGGGGGCGCAAGACACCCAGGCATCGGTGCACGCTGATGCAGGTGAGGAAAAGGATGCTGCAGTAAAGGTTGGTGTAGAAGAGGAAGCGCACCAGCTTGCAGAGCACCGTGCTGAAGGGCCAGTGGTCGCCGCGAGCATAGTAGTAGACCAGCAGCGGCAGGGAGGCCGCGTACAGTGCATCCGACACAGCCAGGTGGAACATGTACGTGGTGGAGGCGTTCCAGGTCTTGAGGCGGCACAGGAAGGCGTAGAGGGCCACAGTGTTCAGACACAGCCCGAGCACGCACACCACACCATAGGATACAGGCAGCAGCACATACTTGAAGTCCTCGTTGAAGCGGCACCTATAGCCCAGCTCATCCCCATCCCAGGTGTCATTGTCAGTGCCATTCCAGGGGTCCAGGCCTGCTGCCATCACCCTGCAGGGAAAGAGGGTGGGGGAACAGATATCAGGGTCATGGCCAGGGCTCAGTGGGGAGGCCTGACATGCCCACCCTGAATAGGGCCATGAGGCGCCCCAAGTGCCCACAGATTCCCTTGGTTAAGTTTGCCTAACCGCGTTCAGAGTCTTTGTTGCCATCTGACCTGGATCTCTCCCTTGACCCAGAAAATCTGGAGCCTTCAAATCACAGAGTTCTAGAGCCCTGGAACCTGGAGAATGCATGAGATCCATGACTATCAGAGTCATACAATTCTAAAACTTTAGAATAGGGGTAGGCAAACTATAATCTGAGGGCCAAATCCAGCCCACCAGTCTGTTTTTGTAAATAAAGCTTTATTGGAACACAGCCACGCCCATTTGTTTATGAAGAGTTGAGTAATTTTGACAAAGACCATATAGTGGCAAAGCCTAAAATATTTACTATCTGGCCATTTGCAAAAAGAGTTTGTTGACCTTGCTCTAGAATCTCCGGATCACAGAGTTCTAGATCTAGGATTCCAAGCTCTAGAATCTGAGGATCTGGTGGGCCCAGAGGGGTATAATTTCAGATTCATTGAAAGGGGCCTTTGAGGCTGACTGGCTCTGCTTCACACTCAGTGTCCATTGCCTGCTGGGATGTTCCTAAACAGTGGGCCACCCATTTCCTCCTGGAGGCATTAGGAAGTTCTTTGCTTTAGCTCATCTATCTACTGTCCAGGGAAACTCTGGCCCTATGCCTGGTATTTGACAGGGTATTTCCAACGTTCTCCCTCTTCAGTCATTCATTTACTCACTCAGCAAATATTTTTTAGGTACTCCTATATTCTGGCACTTTCTGCATCTGCAAACAACAGTCCTGCTGCTGGCCTGTGAAGCTGCCCAATGGGACAGTGACCCTCCTGGAGATTCCAGGGAAGTCTGCGGTGGATGTGGGGGTGAGGGGCAGAAGGGAACTTCTTCCGAGGAGCAAATTCAGCTTCTTCTAGGTCTTCCCAGCTTCTCTTCACACACCATCACTATCTTGACATTTCTCTACCTTATTCTTAGTGGCATATAACACACCCATGAGGTCTGACTGCTCAACAGACAGTGAGCTCCCAGAGAGCAGGACTTTGGCCTCTTTCCTCTCCCCATCCCACCAATGTGACCAACAGGAACTCTCTCAGCTGGAAGGCAGGCTGTAGGCATCCAGGGCTGAAGGGAGAAGACGTGCCCAACAGCCCCAGAAGGTTGGCTAGAAGTCATAGCGGGAGTCTCAGGCAGGCAGGTTTGGGACAAACACAAAGGATAACTTTCTAATAGTGTGAAGGGGTGAGGAGTAGGGAGAGCTGATGATATTCATACTTTACTACTAATGTGTTCTTTATAAATGTTACTTTATTTAATCCTTACAACATGTTTCTGGGAGCCAGGTCATCACCCCAGTTTTCCAATAAAGAGGCTGAGACATGGATTATTTAAGTAATTTGGCCAAGGTCACACAGCCAGTAAGTGGCTGGGCTGCAATTCCTACCACTGTGGAAGGGGCCATAGGAGGGAGGGAGTGAACTCCCTGCTCCTGAGGGTGTGCAAGCAGCTCTTAAGTGCAGGCTAGGCAAAAGGGGTGCCCCTGACTGGAGGCGGGTGGGAGAGGGAGGTGGCCAAGAGGAGGCCTGGCTTAGGGCTGGGTGACAGGGGGGGATTGGGAGGAGGAGCAGGGGCAGGGAAAGGAGATGAAGGTTGTGGGATGTGGGGATTGCGAAAGCTGGGACCATCGCTAGCTCACAGAAGCTGCAGGAGGAGCATGGAGGACGGAGTGTGAGACTGCGGACAAGTGGAGGGGCCACACTCTCACCTGGGGACAGAGACCCAGCCTGGGAGTCAGTCAGCCACAGAACCCTGGGTGACATCAGGCACTTCCTGCCCTCCTGAGTCTCAGAGCTCTCATGGGCCAAATTCCCCAGCCTTGGAGAACTGCAGCCCCCAAACTTCCCCTATGAGGTCCTTTCCCCCCTTGAGACAGGAGGGTGGCTTCCTCCATGGCGGGCACACACACAAAGGCCCACTCCACACTGCTGCCCTGGTCCTTTCCCAGGGTTGAGATCTCTCCTCAGAGTTGGCAGGAGAGCCCTCGTCTTCCCTGTGTAGTCCAGATCTCATCTCTCTGTACCAAGAGTTTCCTACTAATCATTAATGGTGGAATCTCTGACCCTGAGAAGATGGGTGGAGACTTCCTTAAGTCTCCCTGTGAATGGAGGGAGCTGCCCCTTCCACCTGTTTTGAGACATCCTAGCCTCCACGCTCCCAGATGAACTGGGGACTCGATCATTGGGGCCCCCATCCAGCCTGACCCTGCCTGCCCTCTCCCTCCACAGGCTGTCTCACTAACCTGTGAGAACTTCTTTCCTAGCTCCCCACCCCTTCTTTATGGAGATGGCCAAGTACAGAGCCTCTCCCTCAGACCTCCCCTTCTGCCTTTCCAGATGGTAGAAAAAACTAATGGGTTTCCTGACCCCGGATGCCACTTTGGGGCCTCACTCCAGGCACGCTAGAGATCAGCTCTCTCCTAATTTGTCCAACATCACTCACTAGCTCCTCTGTGCCCAGTTCTGGCTGGCCCTGTCCCTGAGGAGCTCCCCGTCTGGAGGGGAGATGTGAGCCGTTTAAATGCCCTTCCAGGCTTCCCAACTCGGCTCATGCTGTTCTTTCTGTCTGGAAAGTCTTTCCAGAACTTATCCAGCCTCCATTCCATTTTATTATTCCTCAAGGACCTTCTCAAATGTCACCTCACCTCTGAAGTTCTCCCCCTCTACCACCACACGGGGCGTTCCTCACACTATATTGGTGAATTGTCAGTCTCTACTCTACCCCTCTACCACCCGGTGCGTTCCAGGTGCTCTTGGAGGGGTGGGTCCGTCTGATTTTTCCCTCTGTCCCTATCATCCCGTAAGAGGCCTGACCCAGAGCAGGTATGACATGATGAATGCGTGATGCACAAGAGGCGATGGGAGCCCAGAGTAGGCTGAGCTTTAGGAAGGTGCTTCTCCTTTTCCTTGCTCTTTTGAGGGCCTCCTGGACGACAGTGATGCTCAAAGATTTCTCAGTTGCTGACTCTGGGTGGCCAGGGGTCAGCCCAGCCCTTGTGGGGCCCCAGCCCACCTGGAGGCTGCTCCCACCCCAAAAACGACCTGGGCTATGTTTCCTCCTCCAGACAGGCCAGGGAGCCACTAGGGGGAGGGGAATTGGACTCAGGCATTCTGGAGCTAGACCAGCTGTCCAAGGCCAGCCACATTCTTTTATCTCATCCATCCCTGGCCCAGGTAATGGGTCAGTCTGGGTCAGGAGCCCCCAGTCTGGGAGCACCACCCCCCCACGCTGTTGTGTATGGGCTAACCTTGGCTGAGCAGCCTCCATGCAGCTTCTTCACTTCATCCCCTGTCCTCCACCTTTGGTGGTTGTTGTTGGGTGCAGTTGATTCTGCCATAGACATTAAGCTACTTGCTCAAGGTCACACAGCCAGGAACTGGGAAAATATGCTTAACACCCAAGGCTGTCTGGCTTCAAAGCCTGAGTTCATCCCAGCCCTGGATGAGGGAACAGGGCACAGCCGAGGCTAGAGCTGGGCACCTGCCTTAGGACCCTTTTGCTCTAACCCCGGTTCAGCTTATACACATACACACACACACACCCAACCCCCAAAACACACACAACCTGGCCCTACTACCTACCAGCCATGTGACCTTGGGCAAGTTAATTAACCACCCTGGGCCTTTGCTTCCTCATCGAGGTAAGAGGACTACTATAAGGATGAAGTGCCTGTCCCTGAGCCTCCCAGCCGATGGGCCCCGCCTTCTGACACACTTACCTGACCAGCTTCTCTAGCTGTCAGGATGCTTACTGCCCACTTAGGCTCCTCACACATGAATGCACACACCTGGACCAGGCTGCAGGGAACTCTGCAGGAAACACGAAAAACAGGTCGCTTGGCCTGGGCTGCGCCCTTGTCTCAGTTCCTTCATCATTTCTCAGGGCAGGCGGCTGCTGCTGCCACTGGCTCCTGCAGACACAGTGAGGTGTTGGTGGCATGGGCTCCAGGTCGCAGGATGCCAGCCAGGCCAAGCCTTCTTGGGGCCACCCCCGCTGTTCTAACTTTGGCCTGCATAAGGCAGAAAGATGACCTGGTGTGCTTGCCCTGGCAGGAGTGCCCTCTATAACCTTGCCTCCCTCCACCACCGTTCACACCCCTCCAATGCTCTAGGGATGGGGTGTTCACAGCCTCTTTCCCCAGCCACCCCCTTTTGCAGGAGGATGGCTCTGCTGGGGGAAGGTCTCCCCCCATATCCTGCAGAGCCGAGAAGAGCTACCAGCACCCCCTCCCTCAGTCCTGGTTCTGTGCTTCTGCTCCACTAAAGCAACAATCAATACCCACTTTTTCCAGTAGTCACTCTACAGTAATTCTGCCAATATGCTTTTGCTCAAGCTAGGTCTCTATCTGGAACACTCCCCTTCCCCGCTCCTTCCTCTAACCATTTCTCCCTGGGTATTATAAACAGACACATGTACCACACACCCACACACACAGGCACAGACACACATACACAGAAGTATACATAATCACACTCAAACGTACACACAGTGCACACACATACTCTGTCCTAGACAGTCAGGACCTGGAACAGCCTTTAGAAATCACCTGCCCCTAATCCCCATTTGACAGATGAAGAAACTCTGAGTGGCTCAGAGAGGTTTAGTAACTTCTCCAGTGTCACAGAGCTAGCAAATGGCAGAAGCAGCCCTGATCTGTCTGACTTCAGAAGCTGTGGCCCTGACCCAAGGCCTCCCAATAAGATTAGAACCCAGGCCTTCTGAATTCCGGCCCTGGTTCTTGTCTCTTCAACCTGGGAGCCCCTCACATACGTCAGGCGCAGCAGAGCTTCAGTGAAGGGATGGTTACCTTGTGGATGGGCAGGTCCCCGCATGCACCAGAACCTCAAACACATCACAGGAGAAAGATAACTCGTGCACCCTGGGCCTCTGTGTACTTAGCGTACCTTGCCCTAGTAGTCTCAGGTTGACACGGGCCATTGGGTTGGTAACTACCTGCCAGTGTGCTCTAGTAATAACAAGGAAAAAGAACAACACCTTTTCACCCCATTCCGCCCAGGGATCACATCCTGTCTTCTCCCTAGGAGATGCTTTGCCTCCACACACTAAGGAGGAACACATCACTTTCACCGTCCTTCCAGGTTTCAAACCTCAGAGACATGGAGCCCATCACTCACTAAGTCCATCAGTTCAACCAATCAAGTGCCTCAGACATGCACCACGTGGTCCCCACCCCGCAGCCCCTACCTGAGGCCAATCCTGCGTTTCTCCTTCAGACCCTGTACCAGCTTCCTCACTGGTCTCCTTGCCTCCACCCCTGCCCCTGCCTGTCCATCTTTCACACTGCAGTCATGTGGTCTTCCTAAAACACAAATCTGATCACGTTACTGTCCAGCTAAAAATCCTTCCATGGCTCCCTGTTGTCCTCAGGCTAAAGTCCAAGCTCCTTAGCCTCGCATTCGAGGCCCTGGCTGATCTGGTCCTGTTGCCCCTCCAGCTGACTCTCCCTCTTTGTTCCACCCTCATCTTCCTGTCTCAAGCATAGCAAATGCACCCCATGGTCATAACTTTGCTCACAAAGTCCTCTCTTCTAGCGACACTCTCCCCTACCTTCTAATACCTATATCATAACAAGAGTTTCCACTACTTGAGTATTTTCTCTGTGCCAAGTTCTGTGTTAGGTGGCTCCGTTGATTCCGAGAGGCTCAGAGAGGCTCAATAACTTCTCTAGGGTCACAAAGCTAGCAAATGGCAGAAGCAGCTCTGATTTGTCTGATTTCAGAAGCTACGGACTGACTGCTACCTCCCACCCTCCAAGGCCTAGGTCCTCTCCTCCAGGAAGCTCCCTGGCCAGCCCCCTTTGAGTCCCACAGCTCTGCCAGTTCTGTGCCGGAGGGAGCACTCAACTGGCAAGATCCAAGAGCTATTCTTCCTGGCACGTCTCCAGTGTGAAGCAGCATGATGGTTATTGTACCCATCTCACAGATAAAGAAACTAAGGCTCAGAAAGGAATAGTGACTCATCCAAGGTCACCCAGTGAGTCAAGGGCAGAGCCAACTCTAGTATGCAGACCGCTTGCCTCCCCCTCCCAGCACCTCCCCCCCACCAACCCTCCCTCCTGCACTCCCCCCTCCCCCGGGCCTGGCTCCATTCCTATCCCAAACTGGGTCTTTCTTCCTTTGGCCCTAGGATAGAGCGCCCAAAGCCAAGACGAGGGGCTGAGGCAGTTCCCAGGCCAGAATTTCCACGGTTGTTGGACTACATTCCAGGTACTCCACTAGGGTGGCTCTGGAATGTGCCTGCCTACCCACCCACCTGGTTGGCCCTGTCCAGCCTGGCAGGAGAGTGTCCTGTTACCTTTGTGGAAAACCTTGCTACCTGTCTCCGCCAGGGGTGGGGTACTGTGACTGGGGACATAGGACCTAGGCCCAGAACATCATCGAGTAGACAGGGGAGGGCACTAGGAAGGTGGGAAATTCTGTTGGGGCTTTTCTGGAAAAGCCTAGATAGCTGAGTGCGGGGGCCAGACTCTGGTTCAAACCCCAGCTCTGTCATTCCCAGCTGTGGCACCTGGATAAATCTCTTAACTCCAAAACCTGAGCCTCAGTTTCCTCTCAATATAACAACAGCACTTGCCTTATAAGGAGCCCTGGTGGTGCAACGGTTAAGCACTAGGCTGCTAACCGCAAGGTTGGAGGTTCAAACTCACCCAGTGGCTCTGCAGGAGAAAGACCTGGCAGTTTGCTCCTCCTGTAAAGATTACAGCCAAGAAAACCCTAAGGGGCAGTTCTACTCTGTAACACATAGGGCTGCTATGATCAGAATCGACTCGATGGCAACCAACACCAATCTGCCTTGTAAGATTGTTGAGATGGTTAAATGAGATGCTTTAAACTCATTTTATGAGGTAATTAAAAGAGATAAGACTTCAGCAGGTGAAGGCAGGGAGGATGGGGTATTCCAGGAAGGCAAGAGGGGCAGGAAATCCCACAGAAATTGTGGGCAGTGGCTGCAGCTTGTGAGGTCACAGCCAGACTGACCACAGATCCAGTTTCCCACACCGAAGGCCACTCTTAGAGGGGAGGGCAGTCCAGGGACCACCAGCAGGGACCAGAGCCTCATCACACTTCCTCACTCACTCACTCTTTACAGAGGTTACCGTATCTATGCCTGTGCCTGTGCAGGACACCTGGGGACTCTGAGTTGGAAAAGACCCTTCCCTGCCCTCAGGGAATTCATTGCCAAGGTGTGAAGAATTAGACCCCAAAACAGGCAATGACAACTTAGGGTGATAGAGGCTGAGGGAGGCAGAGGTCCCAGGGCTGAAGGAGCCATAAGGCCACTAATAGGAATGGAGGGGTGGTCAGGGGAGGCTTTCTGGAGGAGAAGACACCTGAGCTGCATTTGGAAGGTAAGTAGGAATCAGGTGAAGGGAGAGAGGGGAGAAGCAGAGTAAGCAAAAACTGGGGCAAGAGATCACAGTTTGGGGAGCTATCAGGCATTCCTGTGGCTTGAGGGGAGTGGAGGGGGTGAGGCTGGGTTGGAGGACAGGCTTAGGATTTTGGAAGTTATCCTCTGCCTCCTCTCATGTCCTCCAAGGGACTGAAGGCCGGTAGGCTCCCCATCCTTGCCTTATGTGCTTTCTGGGCCACAAGCACCGGGGTGGGCTAGAGAAAGAGGTGTGTGTGTGTGTGTGTGTGGCTGGGGTGGGGGCGGTGGTAACCTCAGATGCTATCAGTAGGTGCCATTGCGGTGTGAGGCCTTTGCAGCCTCCTGGAGGCCCTACCTAGGGTTCTGTAGCCCCCTCTCAAAGGCTCTCTCCCTTTTGGGAGCCCTCAGGGTCCTGGCTGTGAGGGTCACCTGCTGGAGTTGAGCTCAGAGCATCTGAGAGGGTAGGTCTCAGATTATCCTGGCTGGTCCTCCCACCTTACTGATGAAGAAACTGACACCCCTCAAGACGAAGGGTCTTATTCAAGGTCTGGTGCTCTAATTATTTTCAGTGTGAAGCAGTCCCCAGGACAGGACTCCAAACCACCTCTGCCACCCCTGACCTGTAGTCCAGCCCAGCATAGCACAAAGCTATAGAGATGACTGCTGAACCAAATTGGTTCAGAACCACAATGTCTTGGGTATCACCCCAACCTATCACATCCAAATCTCTCCAGCCACACTCAGAGGCACCCTGGGTTCAGCCTCCAACTTGGAACCAACTTGTGCCATCTTGGTCAAGTCACTCTCCCTCTCTCAGCCTCAGGGTCTTAACTGATGAAATGGGGAGAATCTTTGCTACATGGGACAGGTCGTGAGAAACAAGTGAGACGGGGCAGGCGGGTGCTCCATGGTGCTAACAAATCATGCACTGCCCTGAGGTGGGGGCTACATCATGATTGAGCTACCTCAGCGGGGGGATTCTCCCAGGTGTCCTCAGCAGAGGGGCAGAGCTCATTAGCAGAGCAGCCAGGAAAGGCTCCTGGAAGAGAAGCTGTGCTCAGGCTTGAGGAGAAGCAGGAAGGACCCAGCTTGGGAGGAAAGAGTGAGACTGGGGAACGCAAGGTAGAAAACGGGACAAAAGAATGTAAGGTATTAAGAGTGAATCTGTGATTCTGATACTGTTTCACTCTGAGTGCTTCCAGGATTCTGAGTCCAGTGCTAAGAGTATGTAGTTCCAGGAGTGAATGCTAAACTTGTCTTCAGTTCTATTACTTGTTACTTCTGATAGCCTTTGGTTTTGAGAGTCCCAGAACCACAGGAGTCTGGACTCTCAGAGTGATACAATCCTAAATCACATTCCAGGGAGCCACACGGTCTTAGCAAACACTTGCCAGTACCCCTGAGTGCCTGGTCTGAGAGGGACCCTGCAAACCCAGACTAGGATCAGGCTCTATTGGGCCCGTTAGGAGCTCCCAGGCTGGATGGAAAGACATACACATGGACCAAGGCCACCTGGGTGATCCAGCCATGACCAACGGAAGCCCAGTAACCGTGGAGCCCAGAGCAAACCCTACCAGGCCTAGAGGAAGTGGTCAGGGAGGGCTTCCTAGAGGAGGGGTCTTTTGAGCTGGGATTTGACAGGTGATTAGGAGTTTGGTGAACTAAAGGGTAGAGAGGCATTGAAGACAGAAGGAGGGGCATGTGCAAACAGCCAGCAGTGTGAGAGTGTGGTCTGTTGGGAAGAAGGCCGGGGGTCTTATATGGCTGGCATGGAGGGTTAGGTGGCATAGAACGTCTGGGGCCTGAGGGGCTTAACATGAAAGGGATTGAATGCCAGGCTGAGGAGCTCAGCCTCTATCCTGAGGACAATGGGAAGCCATGGCAGGGTGTAAACAGGGAAGGACATGGTCAAAGTTGACCTTTACAAAGATGGTGCCACATGGCAGGTGGATAGGATTGGATGGGGCAGGGGGAGTCTGGAAGTAGGAGACCAGGGAGGAGACTATCCTCTCAGTGGTTCAGTAAGGGGATCTGATCCCTTGGCCTTGATTTCCTGTGACGTGGGAGCATCCCTTCCTTGCGCACAGCCCCCATGCAAGATCCCTCCTTCCACAAGCTAGAAGCCACATCAATACAAGGAGCTTCCTCCCTCCTCCCCCAGACAGGGGAAGGCCCTCTTCCCCTCTCCAGTGCCCAGACTTCCCTTTCTGGGAAGCTGCAATGGCAGTGACAAGGTACTAGGACGGATCTTTCTGAAATGCTTCTCTGACCATGAACTCCCCCTGCTCACAAACCCTCCATGGCTCACTACTGCCTTCCTCTGGACTAATTCTTCCCACAGCACCACCTGCCACATTAAAAGTCCCCTGACAAAGGCAACTGTCCTTCCACCGTCACAACCCCCTGCCGCCGTCCCCTCGCCCCCAAGGGGTACAGGTGCCCAGGCTTGGCCGGCCACTTGGAGAACCCCTGGAGGAGGGATGCCCAGCGGGTCTGGTCGGCGGCTCCCAGGTATCTGACCGTGGCTCCGCGCCACGGAAGCGCCGGTACCAGAGCACATACAGAGACAAGTTCTGCAAGTTCAGCTACCCGACCCCGCCGGGACGCACGCACTCATCCACTTACTAGCAGAAACTTTTCCAGAGACGCGGACACACTCTTCCTACCTGGGGTATCGGTCCACGCTCACCCAGATCGATGTTCCAGTGCAGACAAAAGTACCAACGCGGATCCCCAGCGGCACGCTCACACCGTCCAATTACTCACGTACATACTGGGTCGGAAACTCGCCGGGTTCAACTACAGTACACCCGTCCCAGCTCTTTCGTTGCCCAGGGCCGAGCCGGGACCCGCGCAAGTCTGACCCTCCGCGTCCCGGAGGCCGCCCCCGCGGACCTCTCCCCATCCCCTGTCCCCTTTATGCCGCCAGCCCCTCACCTCCGCGCTGCGCTTGTCCGCCAGCGGTGCCACGACCGCCGCCGCCCGGACCCACGTGCTGGGAGACCTTGAGGGCCCCTCCCCGCGCGCCGCCCCGCTTCACTCTCCACCCAGGCGACCAGGCTACGCCCGGGGCGGGGCGGACTGTGGACAACTTCTGGCACCCCCCCTCCCCCCCGCCCCAACAGACACCCCGCCACCTGTTCTGGGGCGCCGCCCGCCGATATGGCTGCTGGGTCAGCGCGCTCGCGCTGGGCGCTGCGCCAGGAGGGGCCGGTGGCGACAGTCATATGGCCTGGCTGGACTGACGCATCTCACCTCCCTCACCCGGGATGGGGAGCACTAAACACTCTCAAGTTTTACAAGGTTTGCCCGGTGCCTGCGTCTCTCCTGTCGCTGCCCACCACAGGACTTTTGTGCTGACCCCCGGCTGCCCCCCCCTTCCCCCCCACCGCCCCAGGCCAGGCCCCTCTGGTCAGGTTTTGGAGAGACCTGCCCCGGAGAACCTGTTCATAGCACTTGCTAACAACCTTGAAAACGCTCTTGAAACTCTAGAAGTGTGCTCCCCATCGCCCTAGGGGATATCCAGGCACTCAGGGTCCTGCCTCCTCTCTAGCTCTGGGGGGAAGGCCCCAGCCTGGGGCAGGACAGCTTCTGCTTTGATCTCCCTCCTTAATCTCTGCCAGAAAGAGTCACAAGCAGTTCCCTGAGCACCCTGCTCTTTTCCTTCCTCATTCTGAGCAACTTCCTTTGAGAAGCCTTCTCATACTGCTCTAGCCACAAGCATCACTCCTTTCTCTGCTCTCAACCTCACCCTGAAGTTTTCTGATCATGTGTCCTGTGTCTGTCCCTTTCCTAGAGTGTGAGCTTCAGGAGGGCACGTACCAGGTCTGCCTTGTTCCTGCCGTCTTGCCAGAGCCTAGTGCAGTGCCTGGACCCAGGAGGTGCTCAATATTTGCTGTATATGTGGATAGGTGGGTGAATGAATGACCCTATCTTTCCCATTTCTGGTCTAGGAGTCAGACTTGCAGGTTCTGGCCCAGTTTCAGCACTGATTCTGGAAGACCTTGACCCAGTTACAGTTGCTCTTTTGTGAAGGAGAGCCAATCACACTTACCCTCCCACCCTCTAGTGTCCTTCCATCCGGTGCTTCGGACAGTCCATTGGCTGGACAAGTGCAGAGGAGGCCTCTCTTCCTGTAATCAAGGAGCTTGCCCAGGGCTCTGGGGCCTTGGGCACTGCTGGGCTCCACGTGAGCTGACTGGGGCCTGGCTGCCTGTCCCAGAAGGGGCCCAGGAAGGGTGCCTGCTGCAGCCCTGCCAGGAGCAGGATCAGAGTGGACACACAACCTTGTGTGGCCGAGCTGCCTCTGCAGTTCCCCTGGGCCTCCACCCAGAAGACACAAAGGCCCCTTGTCTATCCTCTACCATTCATTGTTCAAGCTGGTTCATGAAGATTTCAGGGGATAGGAATCCCTATGGCTTCAAATTGTGGGGCCCAGGCCTTGGGGTCCAGATGTAGGGAAGTCCCCTTGAGCACTTGAGTCCCCAGCCAGGCCCCTCTCCCTTCCAAGCCTTCAAACCTCCTAGTGTCGCTGCCGTTTAACCCAGGGGGAAAAATTCCTTTGATACCAAGAAGCCTGTCCCTGTTCTGGTCCAACCCCTTTACTTTATAGCCAAAGAAACTGCATCCCTGAGATGGGTAGTGTTTGCGCTCTCCTAAAAGGTGACTTTTGTGAGACCTGAGGAGCACAGGAAAAGGCCTGGTCCTTGAACCTCACAACCTTGGTTTCAGGTTCTGGTCTTGCCTCACCTCTCTGTAACTCCTTTCTGAGACTCAGTTTCTTGATCTGCAAAATAAGGTAATAATAACTCCTTACTTACTGGCCTGTCTGAGGCTCTTTTTTAGGGGTTTGCCCGTCATCCTGAGCTACTCAGGTTTAAGGGGTTAGTATCTCCTCTAATGAGGGGCTAAAAGTCTCGATCTCTTGACATCTTCTCCTGACACTCTTATCACTGGGTTTTAGAGATCATCAAGCCCAGCAAGCTTCACATCCCCCAGCTGAGTCTTCCTTACCTGGCACTGCCTAGGAGTTCCCATCCCACTACAAGCTGAGCACCTTTGCTTTTATGTTTATTTATATTCTCTGGTAAGAGTTTGTTGGGAAAGTATAGTGATTTCCATGGCTAAAACAGCTTAGAACCATTGATCCAGCCAGGAAATTGAGGTCCAATGAGTCACACAGCAAGCCCCATACAACAAGGCCCCATATGAAAGAGTAGAATAGCAACAAGGAAGTCTCTGTGGAATCCAGCCATCAAGGAAGGCTAATGGTGAAGGCCCAGGCAGTGTAATGGTCCCCAGGAGGTAGGTAATGGAGCCATGGGAGGAGAGAGTGATGGAGTGCCATTAGCAGTAGCAGTCGGGATGGGGAATGGCAAAGCCCCAGCAGCAGCTCCCCTCGATGCATCAGAAGGCTTCCTGTCTCTCCAACCCTAAAGAGGTATTTGGCTTGCTCAGGCCTTCTCGTCTTTCCTCATCTTCTCTCATCTCTCCTGAGAAAATCTGCTCTGAGAATTCATGCTGGGGATGGATCCCCTGCCCCTGCTCAGACCTCCTCACTCAGCTGAAATTCAACACCTCCAGCCACTCCCTCCAAGGTGCTATCACCTCCTTCAGACCCTCTGGTGGCCCACCATCCTCAAGATACAGCCTGCCATTGTAGGCCGTCCCTCCTCTCCCGGTTCATCTTGTGTCTCTGAACTGGTCATGCTGAAGTGCTGGGCACTTGCTGTTTCTCTGCCTTAATGCTTCTCTGTCCTTGACCCTCTACTTCTGGCTCCCCATCACTGATTCTCTAAGACCCAGGCTACATGTCCCATCAGTACCTTCCTTTTGTCACATCCCTTACTATACTGTTATCACTGTTGATGTCAACCTACCCCTCTAACTGGGGATCTCTTTGAGGGCCAGGGTCCATCTTGTTCACAATTATGTGCCCAGCACCCAGCACTGCCCCTGTCACCTGGTCAGCCTCCATGAATATTTATTGTGTGAGTGAATGAGCAAATAGAACTTTATTTAGCCATCACCTTCTCTGTGCTAGTCATTGTGCTAAGGTATCTCATTTAATCTTCACCAGAATCCTGTGAGGTAGGTACTATTATTCCCATTTTACATATAGGGAGACTGAGGTTCAGAACAGGGAAGTAAACGTTCAAAGTCATGCAGTGAGTCTGCAGTGAGTCTCCTTGCCCTGGAACTGCAACCTACTGGAAAGGAAGGGCCTGCTGAGTTCCTGGAGGCATGGCTGGGCCATAGTGTTGGGACCCACACAGGAACCTTCAGTTTCACAGGGCTGGGCTAACTCCAGTGTCTTGTCTCGCTTGCTCCCTGAGCTGCTGCGTTGGTGTGCACCGTTCTCCCTCCCTCACTGATGGGGAACTGTGCCTCTCAGGTTTCCCAGGCAGGGGCCAGGGCTCTGATGCCAAGTGCAGCCTGGAAGCACTGGCTCTCAGCATGGCAGGATGCAAGGACCCAGGCGAGGCTGCCCTGGGAGGCAGGGCTCCGAGCAAGCCTCTGCTCCACCTCCCCATAAGCGGGATCAACCGCATAACAGTGGAGCCCAGGGCAAAATGAAAACATGGGGCCCTTTGTTCAAAAATTATTGAGAATTTCAAGATAGGACAGCAGAGCATTAAATCTAATGGAAGGTCTTTCTAAGTGTGGGGCCCTGTATGACTGTACAAGCCCATGAAGCTGGTCCTGTTCTCAGGCCTCGGTTTCCTCATCTGTCAAATGGGAGAACGATAGCCACCTGGAGAGGTAGCAAGGATAAGCTAGGCCATATAAGTTGAAGGCTCAGTGAACAGCATGAGGGTTGGGTAGGGCATACAACATCATTTGTTGTTTGAATCTCAGCACTGGGAAGCAGACCAATTCTTGCCGGGGGTTTGGTTCCTCACAACAGCTCCTTTTTAATGACCCCAAAACTGAGGCTCAGAGAAGCAAAGTAACTTGTCCAGGGTCACACAGTGACTCAGTGGCAGAAACCAAGATCAGAGCCCTAGTCTGTCTCTCTGCAAAGCTAGTGCTTTTTGTAATACAGGCAAGAGAGACAGAAGGGTAGAGGGAGGGGGTTGCCGCTCAGGACAAAGAGGGCTACTGTGCAAACACAAAGACCTGATCACAGAGGGCCCTGCGGGGGCTGGGCCAGATGGGCACATGGAAAAGCCCCATGGTGAGTGGGGGAGCTGCCAGGAGCTGTCTCACAGCCCCTCCCTGGTTGTGATGGGGACTGGGCGGGGGGGTGGTGGATGGTTGGTGGCTAGTGTCCAGGAGCCAGGAAATGGGTCCAGGAAGAGAAATTGACTCCAGGGCTGGGCCTCTTATCCCCTGCCCCAGGCCTCCAGAGCCAGAGCTGCCCACTCTGCCTCCCCACAGTTCCTTCCAGGCAGCCTGCCGGCTGTCCCTCTCTCCCTTCACACCACCTACCACCCCACTGTCCACACCTCAGTGAGGGTGGGACTCAGGCAACCTCCCTGCAATCCTGTTCAGAAACTTCCTGCCACTTCCCATCACCCACAGGAGGAAGAAGCATAAGTTCCTCAATGTGTCATTTAACGCCCTTTGTGACCTGCCTCATTGACGTTTCCACCCTCACTTGTCCCCACTCCCCATCAGCCTCCCACACCTCAGTCATATGTGATGTCTCACAGTTCTCGAAACCACTCTGTTCTTTTATATACTCCCTCCCCGCCCCTCTTTGGCCTGTGCTTTTTCTTCTTCGTGAAATGCTCTTTCTCCTGCTCTGTTTGCAGGCTGAAATCCCATTGCTCCTTCATGAATCTGCCACCTTCACCAGGCAGCTTTTCTCCACCCGTACAGTAGGGTTTAACTTCACCCATTAATTAATCTTTTCTGCCATGAATGTTGGGGTCCCTGTGGTGGTGCAAAAGGTTAATGCCCTTGGATGCTAACTGAAAGGTTAGAGGTTGGAGCCCACCAGAGATGTCTGAAGGGTCTGTCAATCTACTTCCAGAAAAATCAGTGTTTGAAAACCCTATGGATCACAGTACCATTCTGACACACAAGGTGTCGCCATGAATCAGAGTCGACTGAACGGTAACTGGTGGAGGTATGGTGGCCACAGATGTTGGATTTACTCACTGTCTTACAGTTGTTCCATTCTGGTTGTGTTGTAGTTATTTGGATCCACAAAGACTGCCTGGAAGAGGGAGCATTTGAGCTGAGTCTTAAAGGGCAGGTGGATGATGGGGTAAGCAAGGAACAAGAGCTCAGAGATTGAGGGATACCAGTCCTATCTCAAAATATTTATCTGAATTAATCCATTTGATTCCTGAATTCAGACAGCAAGGGGTATCATACTTCCGTATGGCAGAGTTGACTGTGTGGGGACAGTGTCAACTGATAAATTTATGAGGTTCACAAGTGTTATGGATTGGATTGTGACCCTCCCAAAATGTGTGTCAACTTGGCTAGGCCATGATTCCCAGTATTGTGTGGTTGTTGTCCATTTCGTGACATGATGTGATTATCCTATGTGTTGTAAATCTTAATCTCTATGATGTTAATGAGGCAGGATTAGAGGCAGTAATGTTAATGAGACAGGACGCAATCTACAGGATTAGGTTGTATGTTGAGTCAACCTTTTTTGAGATATAAAAGAGAGAAGCGAGCAGAGAGGAGAGGGACCTGATACCACCAAGAAAGAAGAACCAGGAGCAGAGTGTGTCCTTTGGACCCAGGGTCCCTGCTCTGAGAAACTCCTAGATCAGGGGAAGATTGATAACAAAGATGTTCGTCCAGAGCCAACAGAGGGAGAAAGACTTCCTGTGGAGCTGGCGCCCTGAATTTGGTCTTCTAGCCTCCTAAACTATGAGAGAATAAATTTCTATTTGTTAAAGCCATCCACTTGTAGTATTTCTGTTATAGCAGCACTAGATAACTAAAATCACAGGCAATAAGTTATAAAGGGTTTTATATTCCATACTAAGGAGATTTTTTTGTTTGCCTGTTTGGAAAGCACCTGGATTTATTTCTCAGTTCTGTAGTTTACTAAGTAATTAATTTTTGCTTTTATCTTTGCTATTTTCATCCTTTTAATTACTTTGGGGTAAATTTTCTACAAAATTTATTGAAGTGAATGTCTATTTTGTTTATTTTCATTTTTTTAAAATAATGTAAGGATTTAAGGTTATGATTTCTCTCTGGATTTAGTTTTGGATGCATCTCATACATTTTGATATGTAAAGTTTCCTTTATCATTATTTCATAAATGATTTGTCATTGAATTTTTAATTCTTCTTTGACCCAATTAAAGGTCTTTTTAGGGAAATACTTAGGTTTTTGGGTTGTTTCTTTTTATTGTTTAAACTTGGGTTATGAATTTCTAATTTTATTGCAGATGTGTGAGAGAAAAAGGGGAGATTGTTTTAATTAAAATCTGTAGCCTGTGTATATTTTATTTTTAGAATTTACTTTTTATGTGTCCCATGAATATTTTAGAAGGAAATGTGCTCTCTTTTTATAGGATCCACTTTTCATATTTTATTAGTCTAGTTATACTATATACATATAAACATAAATACATACATATGTAATATTTTAAAGCAATGCAATTCATATTTGTTTTTAGCCTTTATGACTTATCAGGCTGATAATGGTATGTCTCCCACTACTTTTTTGTTTCTATCAACTTCTCCTTCTATTTCTATTTCATCTATTTTGATGTTCTTTTCTTCAATATATAAAAATTCTTCTTCTCTATGAATTATATATATATGTATATGACAATAAATAAAATATTCCCTTTTGTTCCATTTAATGCTTTTGGCCTCAATTTTTATTATTTTTTATACCACTGTTACTATCGCATACTTAATTTTGTTTCCATTTACCTAACATAGTTTTGTCTGTGCTTATTTATGTAAACTTTCTATGTCATTTAAATTTTTAATTTAATTTTTTGAATGGGTAATACATTTACATGGTTCAAAAATTTAAAATATAGGGGAAAAAACATAGAGAAAGTTTCCTTCCATCTCCCATCATTCATCTTTCTAGTTCCCACCTCCCCTCCTCCTTAACCTGGAGAGTAATTTTATTAGTCTTTTGTGTATCCTTCAGTTTCTTCGTGCAAATACAAATACGTCTCCTTATTTATTTATTACACACACAGTAGCATGAGATACACACTGACCTTGCATTTTGTCACTCAGCAGTGTATCTTGGGGATTTTTCCAAATCAATACACTGGCAGCTTCCTCATTCTTCTTAGGGGCCGCATACTATCCTGTTGTATGGGTGTACCAAAATGTATTTAACTAAGAGTTCAGGCTGCTAACCAAAAGACTGGCAGTTCGAATCCACCAACTGCTCCTTGGAAACCCTATGGAGCAGTTCTACTCTGTCCAATAGGCTTGCTATGAGTCAGAGTTGACTTGACGTGACGGCAAGGGCTTTGGTTTTTGGTTTTTCTGTTGGTGAACATTTGGGCTGTTTCTATTGTAAGTTTTTTTAATTTAATTTTTTTTGCTAGTACAAACAATGCTGCAATGAATATGTTTGTACATACTTTTTGCTTGGATGCAAATGTGTGTAGGAAAATTTCACCGAAGTGTTGTTACCAGAACAAAAGGATTGTTCATTTGTAAATTTGATAGCTTGCCAAATTGCTGCTAACCAAAATGTTGGCAGTTCAAATCCAGCAGCTGCTCCTTGGAAACCCTGTGGGGCAGTTCCACTCTGTCCTAGAGGGTTGCTATGAGTTGGAATTGACTGGATGGCAACGGGTTTGGTTTCGGGTTTGGAGGTTGTACCAATTTATCATTGCACCAGTGATGTGTGAGACCACCTGTTTCCTCATAGCTTAGCCAACAACTGTGATATCAAACTTTCGGGTTTTATTTTTTTTTGGTAAAAAGTTAGGTTTATTCGTTAGTTATTCACCTTATCTCAGTTATGGCATTTTGGCATCCACAGTGACAGTCTCCTGAAAGTCAGAGTCAGCCCCTACCCACCCTGATCATCAATCACAGAAGTGTGAGCTAAAGACACACAGGGCCCAGCTGGACAACTGCTAGTGCCAGTAGCCCACTGGTTACAGGCTGAGGGGGAACTGCAGGCTGCCCCCACGAGGCCTGGCAACCCGCAGCTCATGGCCTTGGCTGAGCTGGATCACTGCAGCGGTGTCTGTCCCAGGCCGCAGCAGCCCATGTGGTGGGGCTGGTGGGAGGCCTGGCTGCTCTGTAGCAGGGCTGAGTGGACCAGGGCCGGGAGGTGTGGGGCAGGGAGCTAACCACATGGGGTGGGAAGGGCGTCAGGGTCTCAGAGCCTCCCCTCTGCTCAGGACTGGGTCTAGAGAAGGCCACGTGTGATAGGTGGTAAGCCCTGGACTGAGGTTTCGGACCGGGGCCTGTTCTGGTTCTGCTGCTGACTTGCTGGTGGCTTCAGGCAAGTTGCTCCTCCTCTCTGGTTGGCTCAGTTTCCCAGTCAGCACTGCAGTGAGGCGGCCACGGAGCCCTGCTCAGGCAGGCCCAGTCTGCCACCTCTGCTGCCAAAAGAACACTGAGCCACAGCCCTGGCTCTGGCCTTCGGAGCCACTGGGTGCCTGCTGCTGGAGGCTTCTCTCCCACACGACTGCAGCCACCTGAGGGGCTCCCTTCATAGAACTGAGCCCCTCCACCAGCACCCCGCAGCCATTCAGAGTCTCTAGGTCCCTGAAGATTGCAGTGCCTGCAGCCCTGCTGCCCTTGCTGACACTACACTGCTGGGCTAGCACCCATCCTCTAAGGGGATCTCGCAGAAGGTCACCTGCCAGCCACAGACCTGACTCTAGACATCATCCTGAGCCCTTTCATACCGAGCACTGGGGCCTGCCCTCCTCTCTGTGGACAGAACCGACCAGGTGGAGAGGGTGGCAGTGGCAGTTGGTCATTTACATTACTTGTGTTTGGTCCAAAGCACAATTAAAAAAAAAAAAAACTTTTGGATTTTTGCCAATCTGATAGGTGAAAAATCATGCCCCAGTATATAGTTTTAATTTGCATTTTTCTTGTTTTAAGTGTATCTTTTCATAACAAAAGAGCCATTTAAGATCCATTTACATTTTCTGTCCTATTATACCCTTTACTCACCAAAATAAACCCACTGCTATGGAGTCGATTCCCACTCATAGTGACACTATCGGACAAGTTGAACTGCCTCATAGGGCTTCCAAGGTTGTAAATCTTTACAGAAGCAGATTGCCACATCTTTCTCCCTCGCAGTGGCTGGTTGGTTCAAACTGCCGACCTTTCGATTAGCAGCTGAGCGCTTTAACCACTGCCACCAGGGCTTTGTTGTTGTTTGTTGTTAGGTGCTGTTGAGTCAGTTCCGACTGATAGTGACCCTATGTACAACAGAACGAAACACTGCCCGGTCCTGTGCCATGCCCACCATCACTGTTATGCTTGAGTCCATTGTTGCAGCCACTGTGTCAATCCATCTTGTTGAGGGTCTTCCTCTTTTTCACTGCCCCTGTACTTTACCAAACATGGATGTCCTTCTCCAGGGACTGATTCCTCCCGACAACATGTCCAAAGTATGCAAGATGTAGTCTCACCATCCTTACATCTAAGGAGCATTCTGGTTGTACTTCTTCCAAGACAGATTTGTTCGTTCTTTTGGTAGTCCATGGTGTATTCAATAATCTTTGTCAGCACCACAATTCAGGGGTGTCAGTTCTTCTTTGGTCTTCCTTATTCATTGTCCAGCTTTTGCATGCATATGAGGCAATTGAAAATACCACGGCTTGGGTCAGTCCCACCTTAGTCTTCAAGGCGATATCTTTGCTTTTCAACACTTTAAAGAAGTCTTTTGCAGCAGATTTGCCCAATGCAATGCGTCTTTTGATTTCTTGACTGCTGCTTCCATGGGTGTTGATTGTGGATCCAAGTAAAATGAAATCCTTGACAACTTCAGTCTTTGCTCTGTTTACATACGTTGAGGTGTAATACATACTAAAGGCTGTCATCTTTGATCTTCATCAGTAAGTGCTTCATGTCCTCTTCACTTTCAGCAAGCAAGGTTGTGTCAGCTGCATAACGCAGATTGTTATGAGTCTTCCTCTAATCCTGAGACCCGTTCTTCTTCATATAGTCCAGCTTCTTGGATTATTTGCTCAGCATACAGAATGAATAGGTATGGTGAAAGGATACAACCCTGACGCACACCTTTCCTGATTTTAAACCATGAAGTATCCCCTTGTTCTGTCCGAACAACTGCCTCTTGATCTACGTACCGGTTCTTTATTAGGTTGTGGGTCTTATATTCAAATGCAAATAACAATAACTAGTTTTTGTGTTTTAGGGAGATTAACTCTTTGTTTTCTGAATTGAAAATTTTTTTCCCCAGTTTGTCATTTGTCTTTTGATTTTATTTAATTTTTTTTTAATGTAGAAGTTTTTGTTTTTTTGTGGCTGAAAATTTATCAGTCTTTTCTCTTACGGCTTCTGGATTTTGAATCATAACTGGAAAGCCCTTTCCTATGCCAACATTTTTTCCCATGTTTTCTTTTAGTACTCTTATATCTCATTTTTTACATTCATAGCTTTACATTTGGAAATTTTGTTATTTTAAATATTTGTTATGAGCAGTATATTGTCTAGTTGAATTTTAGTTTTAAACCAATGTTAGAATCTTTGCCTTTAATAGCATAGCTTAATTTATTTATATCTTTTTCATAACTGATACAGTTTTGTTTTACTTCTTTATTTTTGTGCTTCCATCTTGCTTTTATATTTTGTTCCTGGCTATATATTCTAGAGTTCTCTTGCTTTTATCTTCCATAGTGATTTAGAAAGTAGACCTCTTGTTTGCAATTCGATAAGCTTTTAGATTAGTTAAAAGCATGTATTTAAATTCATATGTATCAAATTACCAAAGTCAATAAAAGGTGTCACTTGTTGAGTACGTGCTAGACACTGTGTTGCTGTTTTTCACCAGTCTTTACTATTATTGTCTGCCTTTCACAGATAAGGAAACTTAAGTTCAGAGTGCTTTAGTAGTTTGCCCAAGGTCACCTAATAATTTTTGATGATCTGTTACAGATGATGAGAAATTTAGCAAGCTTAAACCAGAAATTTAGCAGGCCACCTCTGGAGTTCTAGGGAAGTAAATCTCAGCTAAGCAACATTGCTGAAAGTGAGGGAGGAGTGAATTCCTCAAAGTGAAATTCCCAAGGCCTCACCAACACTGTGTGATCCCAAACTCTTGGATTTTTGCCTTGGAGAGGCGAAAAATCATGTCTCACAGTAGTTTTGGTTTGCATTCCTCTTATTATAAGTCAGACTAAACATCTTTTCATATGTTTGAGAGCAATTTCCATTTTCATTTATGTAAACTGCATATTCATAGCATTTGCCCATTTGAGAAGTACCCAGCAAGTAACTGCTACATTAAAGCTTCTTGGAGTATGTACTTGTTTGTTTTGAGAATACCAACCAGATGATTTTTAGAATTTATTCTTCTTTCTTATAGAAAATCATCTTGGAGATAAGCTCTTCATCTGAGTCTTCAGACAATCTTCCTCCTTGTGCTGTAGGATCTTTTTACAAGTCCCGTGTTGATTATTTTTGTTCACTCTCTCAATCAGGTAGAAATAAAGCCAGGCCAAGCACCACCTTCTGACCCTCTCAACTTTATGCTGCATTGCTTAATAATGGTGGAATTCTGAATTACACCATTAGACAGATGGTGTAGACATAGAAAAAGAGGAGCTGATGGGGATGGATTAGAGGAATCATCATCATCATCATCGATAATAATAGCTGGCACTTAAACAGCATTTACTAGGATATGACACATATATCATAGATATATCTATGTGTATATATACACGATGTATACACATATATTGGGGTCCTGGTGGTGCAGTGGTTAAGAGCTCAGCTGCTAACCAAAAGGTCGGCAGTTCAAATCCACCAGCAGCTCCTTGGAAACCCTATGGGGCAGTTCTACTCTGTCCTATAGGGTCCCTATCAGTTGAAATTGACTTGATGGCAATGGGTTTGGTTTGTTTGGATCATATATATGGTGTATATATTTACATACATAAATTTCATCCTCACAATAACCCTGTAAGATAACTACTATTATTATCCCTGCTTTACAAATGATAAAGGTGAGGCACAGTGAGGTGAAGTTATATAACTTGCCCAAGCTCACATAACTAATAAGTGGTGAATCTAGGACTCTACCTAGGCTGTCTGGCCCCAGAATTATGTCCTCAACCATTCTGATTGGCTTGGAAGATACTTTCTCTGTTGTTGGGGTATGTATGGTCAAAGTCTAGTCGATCAGTGTTGTCCCAGGATCCTGAGAAAGGAGTAGGAAGTGTCTTACCTACTTTGGAACCATTGGTTCTTCATTCATTTAATCCTTTGAGTCATTCATTCTACAAATGTTTACTGAGTGCCTACGATGTGCCAAGTCTTGTGGTAGGTAGCAGAGATACCAAGATAATTGGACATGGTCCTTGGCCTTAAGGGGGGATGGGGCACGGTTGGTTAATGACACAGTATGACATGCTGTTATGTTTCAGAGGGAGGAACAGGTGGCATGTCATCCAAGAATGTTTCCCAATCCATCCCCATCTACCATCTAGTTAGTACAAATTCTCTCTTGAACTTTGCCCTGTGATCTTCTCTTATCTTTGGTTTATGTAGTATCACTGCCAGTCTTTGTATTTTTGAATATCTTCCCGAGTATTTTCCCAGGGTATAGAGAGTGGGCTTATCAGTCATGTCTGCTGTCATTTTTTAAATTATCTTAGACACATAGCCTTGTTCCTGTGAGTTATAGGGAACCAGGAAAACGTTCTCAGCAGGGCAGCGACACGATTAGATGGGCATTTGAAAATGACCACTCTATCTATAGTGTGGAAAATGAATTGAATGGGGAGATGAAGCAAGAAACCCAGTCCAGAGGCTTGTCCAGGTAGAAGATGAGATCTGAGCAAGGGCTGTGGCCAGAGCAGGTGAGGAGAAAGCCAAAGAATCCAAAGAATATTAAGGAAATGGAATCCAAGGGAGTTATTGATTGATTCAACAATGTTTAATGAACGTCTACTAGGTGCCAGGCACTGCTAGGTGCCAGGAACACAGCAGGGAATAGACTGACATAGTTCCTGCCTTCATTGAGTCTAAAGGGGAAAAATGGACAATTGAAGCCTTTATGATGAAAGATGGTAAATGATGTGGCAGGAAAAGTACAGACCACTACCAGAAAACAGAAGGGGGTTTTTAGGACGAGTAAGGGAGGAGTCTAGGCTGATGCCTGGGTTCTTTGTTGTGGGGGTAGATGGTGGTGCCAGGGAACATAGGGGTGCAGAACCTCATGGGTGTTTCTCTGGATCTCCCAAGCCCAGCACAGGGCAGGGGAGGAGGGGATCAAGGGACCTTTGAATGAATAAATAAATGAATGTTGGTCTGTGGACACTCCCTAGCCTCCAGTCTCACCCTGAAAGAGGAAGACAGGGAACAGTCAAGAATAAAACCTGAAGTTTCAGGAAGCCTAGCTATTGCTCAATGCCCACAAATCTTCAGCCTCTTTGCAGTTACCCGACAGGCTACATTAGGCAGCAGTGAACTTCTCCTGATATCTAGCGACCAGAGCGGGGCTGCCATGACTCAGTAGGAAGACTTAAGTGTATTTGGGGCCTGAGCTGTGGGCCTTCCTGGAACTGGCAACAAGGGAAGAACTGGCACTGCAAAGTCCCTGGGCACATGTCCCCAGGTTTAGGGATGCTTCTTCTGGACCCTATGTGTCCCTGTGCCTCAGCATTGAGCCCCTGGGTTGTCATAGTCCATCTGCCTTCATCCCAAGGGTAGGGACTAGGTGATTACCCTGTGTCCCCCACACCTAGCCCAGACCCCATGCCCCCAGCACATGATAGAAAACATTTCTTGAGTTAATTCAGAGAGAGCTATACACTGATCCCCAGGGGACAGTCTCCTCAATTTGCAGTAGAAAAAAGCCCAAACCATTGCTGTCAAGTGGATTCCAACTCATGGCATCTCCATGTGTGTCAGACTAGAATGGTGCTCTATATGGTTTTCAACGACTGATTTATTAATAGTAGATTACAGGACTGACTTCCTTCTGAGGTGCCTTTGGGTGGACTTGAATTTCCATCCTTTCAGTTAGTAGCCAAGCACTTAACCATTTGTGCTACCCAGGTTCTCCTCATCTACAAGCCACGCAAATACGAGCCCCATTCTTAGCACATGGCAGGGAGTGCGTGGGCCAGAGGCTATGAAAGCACCCTGGCATGTAACCCAAGGTCCAAGAACTGCCTCTCTATTGAGCCCTCTTCCTCTGTCAGTATCCTACAGTCTTGGAATTGTACTATGGTCGGAATTGACTTGACAGCAACGAGTTTTTTGGTTTTGGTTTTTGAAGGATAGAAAGGACCTCTGGGGTCATGCTGTCCAACTCCCCCTTTGAAGAGTCCCAACTGTCCTGTCTAGCCCCTGATCACAATGCCCTCCACAACACGAACTCACCCCCAATCTGGGACCTGAGACTTGCCTTTGTGACTTCCCTGAGGGTCCCCTGTTTAGCCCCACGTGCCCACCAGAGCCAGGTCTGAGGAGGGAATGGGTCTCTGAAGCTGCTGCATCTGCCACCCTCCTATGCCTGAGAGAAGAGGAAGTGCTCTGGAGGTCCTTTCTCCAAGGCCACAGTTAAAGTATCATCATATGCAAAAACCAGACCATCAGTGGGGTCACATGAAGGCCAAGGAGGACAAGAGAGAGAGGCCATTCCACCAAGCAGGAAGCTGAAGTGTTTCCGACTGAGGCAGTGTGGAATAGTCGTTAAAAGCACCTGTTTACTAGCTGTGTCACATGGCGCTTAACTTTTCTGAGCCTCAGTTTTGTTGTAGGTAAAAATTCAGTAAGGATGCTGACCTCCTGGGAGGTCAGTGTGTGGATTAAATGAGAGAATGTGTGTAAAGCGGCAGCCCAGTGCTGCTCTAGGGAAATGCTCAGTGAACCTGGGCTCTCCCCTGGTGGTGTCTGGAGGTAGTGTGAGCTGCACACACCACCCAGCTCCTCAGGACCCCTCCACCCAGCGTGCTCTCTGCCAGTTTGGGGTCCACGCTGGCTAACGCTCAACAGCAACCTCACAGGGTGAGGAGGGGCCCTGCCTCACCCTGTAGATTGCCCAATACTGTCAGCTGCACCCGTCTTGTGGTCTCCCCACCCCTTGGGTTTTTTCTACCTGAGGCTGAGCTAGGCTCCGCTTCCTGCTCTCAAATCCCTTGTTTGTATGGCTCTTCAAGCAAGATGTCGTATGTTTACCAGGATTTCCCAAGTGCCTGCGTGGACCGTGCCCTGGGAGGTGAGGTCCAGGGGACCAGAAGAATCACTGCGAGTGGGGAAGGGGAGGTGCAGGGAGGGGGTGAGCCACATGCTAGTCAGCGTTGGGCAGAAAGTGGACAGGAAGAAAAACTGTGAACACTGCTTCTGCAGCACCCTTGCTTCTATTCCTGTTAAATTAGCTCTCAAGTTATTAAGCAACATTTTTTTTTTGACTATAAAAGTGATGCCTCTCCTTAGCAGAACATTTGAAAGATACAGAAAAACATAAAACAGAAAATAAAAAATTCTAATGGTCTTGATTTACTCAGGTTGATGTTAAGATTTTGGTGTTTTTTATATCACTGTTTTCTATGCATTTTAACCTAGTCATATGTATGTATAATTTTGTATCCCACTTTTTTCGTTTGCCAGAATGGCACAAGTAGAATTTTTTACAAGCTAAACCCATTGCTGTCAAGTTAATTCTGACTCATAGCTACCCTATAAGACAGAGTAGAGTTGACCCACAGGGTTTCCAAGGCTGTGATCTTCATGGAAGCAGACTGCCACATCTTTTTTGTGAGGAGCGGCTGGTGGGTTCCAACAGCTGTCCTTTCAGTTAGCAGCCAAGCGCTTAATCACTGCACCACCAGGGCTCCTCCTTTTACAAGCTAGATAGTTGAATTCTACCCTGTTGATTTCAGCCCATCATTCTAACAAAGATCCGTAGTTTGTGTTGGTATTTAGCTGCTTCTTCCCAAGAGAGAATGGTGCTGAGCGCCAGCCTGGAGGAAGAGGAGAAGGAAGAGCAAGGATGAGGAAGGTAGAAAGAGAAGAAGGAGGGAGGAAGAGGAGGAGAAGGGAGGAAGAGGAAAGGAAAAGAGAAGGAGGAGACAAAACCAGCATCAAAGATAATCGTTCTCACTGTCCCTGTCTCCCCCTCAGGCTTAAAATCAGTTGTTCAGTATTGGAAAAACCCCAGGGCTCCCAGAGTCACCTGGGCTCACCGGATGTCCTTCTGAATCTTGCCATATGAGGAACCACTACTCACCCACGCACCCCACCCTAAAGGGCTGAGAGCTTACTCCCTGGTAGGAAAAAATTCTTTCTCATGAGGGGAGAGGGTAGGCGTGGCCCCCAGCCCTGCAGACCTTGGGTGATAAGGACCCTGCCCAAGCCACCCTGCCTCCACTTCGGCCCTCTGCCCACCTGTCACATGACCTGGTTTCCAGGCTCCTGTAGTTCAGTCACTTTCTCCTGACTCAGAGCACACCCCAGGGTATCAGAGAGGTCTGGGAGCTCCAGGTGGGTCTGACTGAGTGTGGAGCAGAGTAGGGCAGTCACCTACTCCGTTCTGGATGCTATGCCTCTGTTAATGCAGCCTACCTTTGCGTTTGCTTATTTGGCAGCCACAGTCTTCGCTCCTGGAGAGCTTGTGGTTAGCTCAGACTCCCCAGCTCTTTTTTGTATCATTGTCGGTAAACCAGTTCTCCCACATCCTGTGCTTGGGCAATCACGTAAACAAACCAAATGGAAGACTTGATACTTTGCCCTTTTTATATATTTCATTTGTGATTTTTAGCTTTCCCTTCAGGCTTCCTTTGTGGATGAATTTGATACATGTACACCATCTCTTTATCTAACCTGTTGATAACATGGTAATCTGAACCTGGCCCAAGACAGAAACCCTTTTGCAATGGGCACTAGTCTGTAAGTTTGATTAACATCCTAAAAGCCTGTGAAGAAACATCATCTTCTTTAAAAATCCAATCATGCATAAGTATACACCCAAAAGAATTGAAAACAGATATTAAACAAATACTTGTACATGAATGTCCATAGCACCATTCACAATAGCTAAAAGGTAGACACAACTCCAATGCCCGTTGACAGATGAATGGATAAACAAACCGTGGTGTAAACATCCAATGGACTATTACTCAGCCATAAAAAGGAATGAAGTGCTGATTCATCCTGCAATGTGATGAGCCCTCTGAGATTCACCTTTCTTGTGGGCTCTCTCACTGGTTACTGCTTTCCCCACCATGCAGACTTCCACGGGGTGCTGTTCCTCTCCATCTGAGTGATCTAGGTTAGTATGACACAGAATGCATTCTTTTAGTAACTTCACAGTGGAGAAACCTGACAAGCATTCCTACCTCAAGCCACATGATCAAGCTTAACAACAGTGATGAGTCATGCTGATAGCATGTACCCTTGAAATGATGTGAGGAGAATGGCACTTAACCTCTTTGATCTTCCTCCCAAGAATGCATAACCTCAGTCTAATCATGAGAAAAACCCAAGCTGAGGGATAGTTTACAAAATACCTGAGCAGTACTCCTCAAAACTGTCAAGATCATCAAAAACAAGGAAAATCTGAGAAACTGCTACAGACCAGAAGCCGGTGAGGAGACATGATGACTAAATGTAATATGGTATCCCAGATGGGATCCTGGGACATTAGGTAAGAACTCAGGGAACGCAAATAACATACGGACTTCAGTTAATAACTGTGAATATTGATATTGATCAGTTCATTAATTATAACAAATGTATCATATTAGTATAAGATATTAGCAATAGGGGAAATTGGGTGCAGGGTACATGAGAGCCCTCTGTACTACCTTTGCAACTTTTCTATAAATCTAAACTATTCTAAAGTAAAAAAAGAAGTTTATTAAAAGAATATTACATATATATATATATATATATGCCCTGAGATCATCTTTAAACCTTAAACCAAAAATATCTCCTGAAGTCTTCTTTAAAGCAAACAATAGGTCAGCTTAATCGGTAAAGAATGACTGCCTGGAGCTTTGTGCTCTATTAAGAACTATCAAATTGACAAAACAACTTGAAAAATTAGATAGGATCTTCATGGGACAGTGAGTTTATATTAATGAAGGAGGAACAAAGCAGAAAAGGAGCTTGAGAATGGTTGCACAATTTGAAGAACGTAATCAATGTCACTGAATTGTCATGCAGAAACTGTTGAATTGGTGTATATTCTGAACAACAACAGAATAAATTAAAAAATATTATGTACATCTAGTCCTCACTTATCAGCTATCTCATCTGACATTTTGCATTTACAATAATAGTAAAAAATCTACTATCCGACTATTTTGTGCATTAATAATGTACATTTGGCAATAAACCTTTCATGACCAGTGGAACATATAAGTGCCCACTTACATTTTCTGTCTTTTGCATCCATATATTATGAGTCTAGTATTATACGTCCCCCTTAATATTTTGTGATCTGATGTGGTCATCCTCCATTTTTACATAATGCTGATTTCCACAAAATGACCTGGACTTTGGAACCTAACCATGTCAATAAGTGAGGAGTGGGTGTATATAAAAAAAGAAATATATCCTTTAAAAATCCTTAAAACGACTGTAACACGGCTGTTTAGACAGAGATGACATCGGGAAAATAAACTGGAGTGTGACCTACTAAATAGTTTGGTGTATAAGGTATTGTTCTCTAGGCACTAATGGACCCCAGGAAGAAAAGTAAGGCCTAGCCTGACTGCGACCCTCCCCCTTCCACGTTCCTGACCTGGCTCTTTTTGACAGACTGCTGAACTGGGAACACCCTCGTAGACACCGATACCTTTAAAAGTGCAGACTAAGAGAGCCAGGGTCTCTCTTCCATAGCCATAGGACTCCGGTTCTACTTTCCAGGCTCCAGATGAAACCAGGAAGAACTTCAGGTGAGACCTTACTGCCTTCATACAGGGGTGTAGCCGGGAGGTATGATAGTCATATTCTAAGTCAACAGTAGAATGATATCTTAATGCAGCATAATATCCATTCATGCTCCTGCCCAATAACCAGGGTGGTCATTTCCTCCTCTAGTGAGCAAATATTCCTTCATTTGGTACACAAAGATATCATGAATGTCTTTGAATAGGGTCTTCCTCAAACACAAATGTGGAACAGAGCACATAGTGGTTAATCTGTCAAATAGTGACCCACAAACCTGATGTGAACTGCCCCAGAGAAAGAGATCACTTCCTGTTTATGGAAAACCATTGTTGCTATTATCAGTGATAACTCCATAATCGCTACCACCTTTCCTTCACCATACTATCAACCACCATAACAATCCCAGTCTCCTCACAATGCCTCTATAATGATAATTGTAATTTATTGAGCACCTAGTACATGCCAGATACTGAAGTACTTTCCACCCATAAGATCATTAATCCTCTAAAGTTCATGCTCTTAATATACAGCTGTGCCCTAGCCCTGGTTTGCAAGTGGAAAACCTTCCTCCTTTCTCCTGGGAAGCATTTGTCTGTTTTTGCCATGTGAGCACTGTAAGGACAGGTTCTGGAACACCATCTCTGAGACTTATGAGGGTCCCTGGGAAGGGGGTAGATCTGGGAAACTGAACTGGGCACCAGACATGACAAAGGTCTCTGCTCTGCCCAAGAACTGAGAGTCAACAGTCAACTTAGACCATAACCAGGAGCTCAGTGAGGGCTTCACCAGGGGGCAGAGGCTTTAGACAGGTCCAGGGATCCTACCAAGGTTCTTGGATGGAGCTTGCACAAAGTCCATGGTCTCCAGGGAAGTGGCACATACCACCAAAGTTAGAAGTCCATTAGTGATACAGAAGTCAAAAGAGATTGAGAGAGAGAGAGAGAGAGAGAGAGGACTGGCTGGAGTCCTGGAGCCAGTGGGAGAAAAGGAAGGCATGACAAGACATTTACCCTCAGCCAGTACTTGACTCTAGGGGGTAACCAGTGAGAAGATTGTTGCAGAGTGGCTCTCAAGGTCTCGTGCATGTCTGCATCCAACAGGACTTTATATTCTCCAGGGTCATCATTAAGTGAAATGTCATTAAAACAGCCCCACATCCACCCCACTAAGGACCTGCCCTGCACCAGGCACACACCTGTAGATGCCAGGCAAGTCCAGGAGGTTCAAGACATGGGTCAATGTGGCCTGAGCTCCAAGAGCCCTCCTTGTGTATCAGATATTAGCCCTTCAGTGGAAAGATGGTGAAGAGGCCCAGGTGGTACTGGGATAGCCAGGGTGGTAGAGAACTTGGAAGTCTCAGGGCACTGGTTATTTAACAACTGCTACAGCTGTACCAGTGTGTGCTGACTGCATCTCAGCCACAATTGTTCCCTGGTGCTCAGCATTGCACCTGGCACACAATAGGTGCTGTTGAGTACACAAATGAAAGAATGAAAGGTCCCTGCTCTAGAGGTATTTACAATCTAGTGGAAGTGACATAACACCCTACAAACCCAAGAAGAATCTTGCCCAGTGGTAGCCCCAGAATTTTGCTGTTGAATACCTTGAGGTGTCGAAGCACTTTCAGGACCAGGTGGAGGGTGATGTGTGGGAGGAGACTGTGAACCTGGGCCTCAGAACACTGCTTGCATACACAGGATCCAGCTGTTCCAAGAGCAATGGGAAGCCGCATGACTCAGGGCAGGGTGGAGGGCTGGAGGAAGGGTGGCGCAACTGGGGAAAGTGTCAGTGAACCCCAGGAGGAGTTAGCCTCATCTCTGTCTTCCTGCCTCCTTCACTCCTGCACTTTACTGCTTCCGGTCAAAGGCCACTGCAGAAACTCAGACAAGCTTTGACAGCCTCTGCAACACACGTAGCAAAGACCAACATGGGATAAAGCTGGAGTGAGTTTCTGAGTGCAAAAAATAAATAACATCTCAGAGATTACTTCAAAAAATAGGGGCAGCTAAGTGTAACAGAAGGAACTTGAGCCTCAGCGTTAGATAAATCTGGGTTAAAATCCTGGTTTAGCCACTTACTTGCACCAGAATCTCGGACAAATTCACCTAAACTCCCTGAGTCTCAGTTTCTTCTTTAATCTGGGGGCTGGAGATGGTGTCTGTGGAGGGACTGGCTCATTCAGTTGGGGCTTGGGAAGGGTAGGTAGACATCACCTGTTCATTGTCACTGTCCCAGATTATAGCCATGAAGGGACCTGGGCAAACAGACTTTGCTAAAAGCCACAGGGACATCCACAGGGACAACGTCACTTCCTTTTCTAATATTGCTGAGTAATTACCTACTAAAACTGCCTGGGAGCAACATCTACTGCAGAGAAGAGAAAACAACATGGTGTGACTGGTCCTCTCAGCACCATTCAAAAACAAAACCAAACTCATTGCCATCAAGTCGATTCTGACTCACTGGGTTTCCAAGGCTGTAATCTTTATGGAACCAGACTGCCACATCTTTCTCTCGTGGAGCGGCTGGTGGGTTCGAACCACTGACTTTTGGGTTAGCAGCTGAGTGCTTAACTACTGCACCACCAGAGCTTCTTTTCCCATTCATCAGCTCTCAGAGTTCTCAGCCCAGAGCTGGAGGGGATGGGAGGAGAGAAAGACCCAGCCCCTGCCCTCCGGAAATGTGATCTCAAACAGTGGATCAGACTCACAACAGCAACGGCATGCAGTGATGGCAAGCCTGGGGAGGGCACAAGTCCACAGTTCAAGCTTGAGCTGCCAGCACAGACCCTTCGCATGATGACCTCTTGGCCTCATCCCCGGAGATCTTCCTCACCTATAGGCACTCCCTCTACCAGCCACATGTTCTTGCATGTTCTTTCACAGCACATTACACGCCTTGCCTCTGCCGCAACCTCTATCTGGAATGCCCTTATTCCAACTCATGTGGCCTCCCCTTTGGGAAGGTTTCCTGGACGCCCTCCCTCCTCTTTTCTCCTTCAGCACTTTCATTTATTCCACTAATACTAATTGAAGCCTTCTTTGTGGTAGGCAGGGACTGAATAAAATAGAATGTAGTCCCTGCCTTCAAGAAGCTCCCTGTCTCATGGACTTTGTCCGTCTCTGTGAAAGAGCCATTGGGTGGCACATTTGGTTCGTGGTTCGAACCCATCCAGAGGTGTCTTGGAAGAAAGTCCTGGTGATCTGCTTCTGAAAGGTCACACAACCTTGAAAATCCTATGGAGCACAGTTCTACTCTGCACACATGGGGTCGTTATTAGTTGGAATTGACTTGAGGGCAACTGGTTTGGTTTTTGGTTTTGGTGAAAGAGCAATCATCTTTCTTTTTTGCAATTATGTGTGTTAAATGGAATGAAAATGGAGTCCTGTGGTTGACAAAATGGCGTCAGTGGTCGAGTTGGCAATACCCCTAAGACTTGTCTTCACTGAAACTTAAGCCTAGCTTTCCTGTAAGACAGGCCACCCTCCCTGACCAATGAAATCCTGACAGCGCTTCCACCCTTCTTGACAGTGTGAACATGACAACGCTTCAGTAGTAAATTGTATAAGCCAATCAGAAATAAGCTTCTTTTGCTTCCATGTTTTGCCAGTATAAGCCAGTCGCTCTGATGCTTGGAGCAGTACCTTTCCACATGTGGTTTGGTGCTACCTGATTTGCAAATCTTCTGCCCGAATACACCCTATTTAATAGATTAATATTATTGACCCAGTTTCTTTTGACAAGTGTTTGTGTGTTTGTCTCCCCCACTAGACCATGAAGGAGCTCTGTCATGTGTGTCTTGATCACTGTTGTGTGTTTAGCACCTACTACAGAGCCTGGCACATAGCAGGTGAACAGTTGATTGAATGGCTCTGTGACCATGAGTGGGGCTGACAGCACTCTGGGAACTCAGGGAGGGAGGTCATGATGGTGAAGAATAACAAAGGAAGGATTCCTGGAGGAAGCAGTGGTAAAATTTGTATAGGAGGGAAGAGGGCAGGACTACAGCAAAGGTATGGAGGTAGGAATGAGTTGGGTCTGTGCAGGAGAGAGTAGGGAGACCTACCTGCCTTACTGGGGAGAAGGTGGGGAGGTTAGTTGGATACAGGGCAGGAAGAGGTCAGGTGCTGCCTCCTGGGTCTTCAGGGTCTCTCTGCATCTCTATATAGCCTTGGCTTCTCCCAGCCCCTGGTTCTATCACCCTCATATTTCCGCCTTCCAAAAGAACACCGGGAAGTCCATGGATAAGGGACTCCGATGGCAGCAATGTAAGTGCAAGAACTCTGATCTTCTGGGAATTTAGGAATTTCCTCAGTGGAAGTCTCAGCTCCAAATCACTGACCCCACCTAGGGTTGCCAGAGAAAATACAAGACACTCAGTTAAATTTGAATTTCCAATAAGCAATGAATGATCGTTTTAGCATAAGTAGTATTTGGGACATGCTTATATTTACAAAATTAGTTAAACCAAAAATATCTCCTGAAGTCTTCTTAAAACTAAACAATAGTTTAGCTTAACTAGTAAAGCATGTCTGCCTTGAGCATTGTGCTCTTTTAAGAATTATCCATATGGGATCAAATTGACGACAACAATAACTTGAAAGATTGGATAGGAAACTTATGGGGCAGTGAATTTATGTTAATGAGGGAGGAACAGCTTGAAAAAAGAAGGTGAGAATGGTTACACAACTTGAAGAATGTAGTCAATGCCACTGAATTGTATACGTAGAAATTGAATTGGTGTATGTTCTGCTATGTATATTCTCAACAACAAAAAATAAAATAAATTATTAAACAAATTATTTGTTGTTTATCTGAAATTCAAATTTAACTGAACATCCTGTATTTTCATTTGCTAAATCTGGCAACCCTTGCCCTACACCCCATTCAGAATCTGCCACTCACCCCTGCCCGGAGCCCCCAGGGGCATGGCATCAAGAGGCCATGCACCTTCTACAGCATGCTCAACAAAACAGGAGTTCAAAGCCGGAAGGAAACTTGCAGAGTACCTAGACCCATCCCTTTCCCCAAGTACGGACTAGGAATCTGAGGCCCATTAGGGGTAAACCCTGGCAAGACTGTGGGTACTCTGCCTTCTTGGCTACAGCTTCCTGGAGAGCAGAAAGATCTTCAGGTGGGGGCTGCTTAGAAAAGGACAGGGCCCACCTGCCCATCTTTCTTGGGAGAGGCAGGACATGGAGTCTTCAGGCTCTCACCCCAACCCTGGGCTGTTTCCTGGATACTGACACCTCCAGGTGAGTCACCTCCACCTGCCAGGCCAGCCCTGGCAGCTTCTGCTGGGGTGGGCACGGAAAGCTGGGTGGGTGGGGCTGGGTCTCAAGGACAAGACCACTCCTTCAGAAGGCTTATCACCCCACCATTCCCCCTCTCAGACCCCTCTAATGGCTGGGCCGGCTTGGCCCCTCAAAGATAACCCAGCTCAACTCTCATTTTAGGATGGGGAAACTGAGGTCAGAGGGGAACAGGGGCTCAAATCACCAGCCAGTCAGGTTGGGGCACAGGGCACTTTCTGTCAAGTGGCCATTCCGTGGTTTCTGCTGAAATACCCCACCTCCACCCTGTTTTGTGTTTCTTCATCTCACTTATCACTCCTTAATCGTATGTTTTGTATTTGTTTATTGTCAGCCTCCAGCTAGAATGTAAATCCTGTAAAGAGATCCTAGAGCAGTGCCTGGCACTGTTTAATAAACATTTGTTAAAGGAAATTGCCCTTATTAGATTTCTCCTTCTGTGGAGCATGTTACATGATGCCACGGTCCCCCCACCCTCAGACATGCACCACGGCACCTACCAGGAGCCCGGCTCTGTTCTAGGCTGTGTGGTCCCTCAGGTCAGGGTCTGTGGCTCCTTCCTCTTATTGTGGCTCCACATGGGTTCTGGGATGGAGAAAGTAGCAGTACAGCATTGGGACGGACTGACAGACCGTGGGTTTAGGGGTGCTGCTTGATGAGGGGTTGGGCTTTCAACTGTTCACCCCAGTGCCCCCACCTGAACACCTGGGCATGGAACCCAGTCCCAGAGCCACATTGGGGTTGGCCTGTCCCAGTCAGTCTGGCACAGGGTATGGTCCGGAGCCGGGAGCTCATGATGTCCCCACCCCTTGCTAGGCATCTTTCTACCTGTCTGTATAATTATGGCTTTGGGTTGACTGATCTCTAAGTCCCACCAGCCTTCTTCCTACTCCCTCGCCACCCCCTGACCTCTGTGCCAGCCACTCCTGCCCTCTAACCCTTAGGTCCCAGACCTTCCCTCTGCCCTGGTCAGAACCCCTGCTGACATTTTCCTCTGTCCTCCCCTGGAGCCCAAGTCCAGGCCCTGTCTGTCCTGAAGACCATGGGTGGCGGGGACCTAGGGGATTGTCCTGGGCGCACTTGTTGTTGTTAGGTGCTATGGAGTCAGTTCAGACTCATAGTGACCCTATGTACAACAGAATGCAACACTGCCTGGTCCTGCACCATCCTCACAACGTTGCTATGTTTGAGCCCACTGTTGCAGCCACTGTGTCAATCCATCTTGTTAAAGGTCTTCCTCTTTTTCGCTGACTCTCTACCTTACCAGGCATGATGTCCTTCTCCAGGGATAATACGTCCAAAGTACGTGAGACAAAGTCTTGCCATTCTTGCTTCTAAGGAGTATTCTGGTTGTACTTCTTCCAAGACAGATTTGTTCGTGCTTTGGGCAGTCCATGGTGTATTCAATATTCTTCGCCAGCACCATAATTCAAAAGCATCAATTCTTCGGTCTTCCTTCCTGTGAAAGTCCAGCTTTCACACGCATATGAGGTCACTGAAAATACCATGGCTTGGGTCAGGCGCACCTTAGTCCTTAAAGTGACATCTTTGCTTTTTAACACTTGAAAGAGGTCTTTTGCAGCAGATTTGCCCAATGCAATGTGTCATTTGATTTCTTGACTTCTGCTTCCGTGAGTGTTGATTGTGGATCCAAGTAAAATGAAAACCTTGACAACTTCAATCTTTTCTCTGTTTCTCATGATGTTGCTTACTTATTGGTCCAGCATGAGGATTTTTGTTTTCTTTATGTTGAGGTGTAATCCATACTGAAGGCTGTAGTTTTTGATCTTCATCAGTAAGTGCTTCAAGTCCTCTTCACTTTCAGCAAGCAAGGTTGTTTCATCTGCATAATGCAGGTTGTTAATGAGTCTTCCTCCAATCCTGATGCTCCATTCTTCTTCATATAGTCCAGCTTCTCAGATAATTTGCACAGCATACAGACCGAATAAGTATGGTGAAAGTATACAACCCTGATGCTCACCTTTTCTCATTTTAAACCACTCAGTATCCCCTTGTTCTGTTCGAACAACTGCCTCTTGGCTTATGTACAGGTTCTTCATGAGCACAATTAAGTGTTCTGGAATTCCCATTCTTTGCACTTGGGTCACTTGGAACACTTTCAATCCACCCAGAGAATTTTACTCATAGAGAATCTGCCCAGATTAGCCTTGCCCCACCCTTCTGACCAGTGCAGACATTTCGTTTTGGATCCCTCCTCCCCTGGTATGTCCAAAACTGAACTCTTCATTTTCCCCTAGACCTGCTCCTCTCACAGTCTTAGGGACAACACCTCCAGCCAGCTAGTCATCAGACAGGAACCCAGGAATCACAGTTGTCCTCCCACTCTCTCCTGCCCTCATCCAATCCTTCACTAAGTCCTGACTGTTCCTCTGTGAGATCTTGGGGATTGTCCAGTTCTCCCCTTCCACAGACCCACAATTATCCATGCTTCATCTTTTCTCACCTGAACTTCAGAAACAGAGGGCTCCTTGACACAACCCTCTCTGGAGGCCTTCAATCTATACTCCATGTAGCAGCCAGAGAGGGATCCTACTGGTAGCAAATCCAATGGTCACTCCCCTGCTCAAAACCCTTTGCCCCACCATTGCCCTCAGGATAAAGTCCAGCACCTTGGCCTGGCATTTGAAGCCCTTCATAATCTAGACTCTACCAGCTTCACTAGCTCATCTCACACTACTGTTCCACTGACTGCTGAACATTCTTCAGCTCCCAGCCTGGGCTCAAGTTGTCCCCTCCACCTGGAATGCCTTTCTTCTTCTTAATCCTTAGATTCCTCCAGCTTCAATTATATGAAGAGCCCACTGTGAGAGTCAACTCGTTATCCAGGGAGACTGGATAAACAAAGATTTTCTCAGGGTGCTCGTGTTTGTTTTTACAGTCAGTCAACGTTTACCTATTTATTCATATATACATCAAAAAGGATTTGAGATGGGTCATTAAATATTGAGTGCCAGCCATGTGCAGCAAAGCCCTGTGTGCACACACACACACTCATCTCACTTGCAGACACAAGACCAAGAGTACTTAGAGGAGCAGGGGACCGGAAGAAAGGCATAGAGCTCCTCAGTGGGCTGGGAGCCTAAGGCCAGGGTGAGTTAGGATGAGGCATCTGGGTTCAGAGACAGGCAGAAGTGGACTTGGGGTTCAAATCCAGGGCTTTCTGAGCCTAGAGCTCGTGGGGCTGCCCCTGGATGTTTAAAGCCTAGCCCTGCCCTCAGGGAGCTCCTTTGCTATTGGGAGAAGGGGATTCTCTCCAGAAAAGTGAACAACACTGTCTGGAAGTTTCATCTCTGAGTTCACCCCTTAGTGCCCAATGGAACTGAGTCCCCAAGGGTAAGAGAGCTCAGAGGACAGCTGTGGTAGGGAGGAAGGGAGGGTATGGAGCAGGTGGGGCTTGGAAGAGTTAGAACAGTGAGAAGGGCATGACAGGAGTCAGGAACAGTGGAAGCAAAAGCTGGAGGTGGGGAAGGTAAGAACAGCAGCTGCCCCCTGTGACCTCAGTTTGCATTTCCCTTCCCTCTTGTCCAGCTCAGCTTCAAGATCTGTTTCTCTTTCCTCCTGTAGCATTGCTAGGTGGGGAGCAGAGTGGGAATGGAGGCAGTGGGGTGAAGACTGTGGGATGCTCAGGCCCTCCCTGAGCAACAGGTTCTCCACAGGAGGAAGCCTCAGCCCCCAGCAACTAGCCAGGTGCAGCCCCTACTGCTGAAAGACACACCAGAGTTCCCAACACTCTTTCTGTTACCGAACCCAAGAAGATGGGTCCTTGTCTAATGCACTCAGACTTGCCAATTATCTGGACACCAATCTTTGAGAAAGAGAAAGTAAATTTATTGCAATGCGCAGAGCAATGAGCTGGGAGGAAGTTCCTAAGATCCGACTCCCTGAGCTACAGGGAAGCAGGGCTTATATATGATTTAGGCAGCAAGATGGTGGCCATGCAGGCGTACTGGGGAGGGAAAAATTCTAGAAGGTGGCCAGGAACAGGAGGAGATGTGGTTCTTGTCGGACCTCTTGCTTTGGAATAGGGTCCGGGTGCTGATTTTTCCTTCTGATTCATTCCACCTGTTGCTGTGTCCGGTGTTGAAGTCAATTAGTGGTCACAGCTGGTCCTTCTGTGCATGTGGGCCGGGCTAGCGTGGGCTAGTTTAAGAACTAATGGAAATTTACTGGCACTCGTAGGGTCAGGTTACATTTCCAGTCACACTCATCTCCTCTGTCCCTCTCAACCAGTGTGTGTGTATCACTACGCCCATTTCATAGGCGAGGAAACCAAGGACCAGAATATCGTGGCAGAGCAAGGACCCCATCCCTTTGTCCTCAGAGGCTAAAATCCTGCCTCTACCAACAATCCCAGATGCCATCTGCTCCTGACCCTCAACAATGGGGCACAAGCAAGGGTGTTCAAAAATATATGTTGGGTTGGCATCAGGGAGGACCCTGAGAAGGGGCCACCGTCTGCAACCTCCTGGCAGGAAGTTGATGCCCAGCCTTGCTTTCTATGGCTGGCTCCCTCTGCATCTTCACATAGCCCTGGGCACGCGGTACAGAGCCCAGCTGGGCACTAGGATATCACCAGCTCTGCTATCACTTGCTATGTGACTCTAGGCCAAGACCTTGTCCTCTTTGGCCTTTACCTTTTGCAGGTGCTGAGCTAGAAGGTCTTCAAGGGCCCTTTCTGTCCTAAGCTCTCTGATCTCTGACTTTCATGTTTCCACATGGTTTGGTTTCCCTGTCTGCAGAAAGTGTGCCGGTCTAAGGCAAGAGCAGTTCCTATGCCATCCAGCTGTTCAGCACTGAGGTGGGACTCTCCAGGCAGGGGGATAAGGAAGTCTAGGGGTAAAGATTCTAGTCTCTTCTCCTGTAGCCAAAGCTGGGGCTGGCCTGGCCCTCTCCCCAGTGACCCCAACTGACCCCAGTGCTGAGCAGCTGGGAACTGACCCAAGATGAGCTGGGGCAGCTGTCAGGGCAGCCCTAAAATTAGCCCCAACAGGGATAGGGATGAGGAGCTGGCCCAGGCTTCAGCTCCCATGGCCCCAAGGGACTGAGCCTGTATCCTACCCAAGGTAGGAGAGGTCAGACAGTTCTGGCAGTGGCCCTACCATGGCGTTGGGTGGGGACAGTCACAGATGTGTATGGACACATTTCAGGAAGAGGATTGAAGGGCAGGTGCCCTCTGCCAGTTGCTTTGTTCCTGATGTGGCTCCCAGCCTGCAGCCCTTCAGAGCCCTGGGAAGGACCACTCAGGAGTCTTGTTATTTATTCTCTTCTAGGCCTGGTTGAAGGGGCTTATCTGTCCTCCCAAGGCTGAGTTGGACACCTTAGCATGAACTCTCAAGTGCAGAGGAGAGCCAGGAAGTAGATATAGCAGCCTGATGTAGGAGCAGGTTGGAGCCCCTAAAGCCAACGCCTCCCACCCAGGGATAGCAGCTCTACCCACTTCCCTCCTTTTTGGCATGGTGCTTTGAACATCTCATTCAAAAGCAGATTCTGATTCAGAAAGCCTTGTGTGGGGAGGTGAGATCTTCAAGATTCTAACAAGGTCCCACATCGTTCTACAGATTCATACTGAGCACGAATCTCACACCCCAGCCAGCCTGAGTGGGCTCCAAGGGCAGGCTCCCTGTTTTCTGCTGTTCTACAGGTATCCCACCTCCCACCCCTAGTGGAGCCTAGCGCAGGACCAGGCACACAGGAACATGATATGCCAGGTTGTTGTTAGTTGCTATACAGTTGCCCCTGACTCATGGTGACCCTGTGTACAACTGAACATAGTGCCTCCCAGTCCTGCACCATCCCCATGATTGGTTGCAGATCAGACCATTGTGGTCCATAGAGTTTTCACTGGCTGAGTTTTGGAAGCTTCCATCGACAGATGAGTAGTGGCTGCACATGAGGTACATTGACCGGGAATAGGACCTGGGTGTCACACATGGAAGATGAGAATTCTACCACTGAACCACCACTGCCCCCATATACCAGGTTGCTGATGTATTTGTGGGCTGCTGTGTGGGTGTGTAGGTGTGCATGTATAGAGACTGCACAAAGATGCATGTGTACAATAATAATGAAATAAAACTAGCTAAAATTAAAAAAATAGGTAACTTTTATTGACCACTTATGCCCAGGCAACGTACAAAGAATGTTAACACACAGCTTCTTATTTAATTCTCACAATGACTCTGATGAGATGAAAAAATTGAGGCATAGAGAGGTTAAGTGACCGACTCAAGGTCACACAGCTAGTAAGTGGCAGTCAGGGCTGGGATATGTGTGTGCACATGAGGCTATTGGTGTGTTCACCATGGTGCATATGTGCAATGAGATGGGCACATGTGATTGCAGGAGTAAATCAGCAGCAAGGATGGAGTGAGTGAGGTAAGAGTTAAGTGCACAGTGATCAGAGTATGAGCTTTCTACAGCATGGGGAGCAGAAAGAGGTACAGGCAGGAGTTAGACCAGACTGGGCTTGAGTCCTCAGACTGTGCCAGGCTGAGCTTTGACTTCCTTCTCTGTGAAATGAGTGTGATAATACTTGCCTCCTGAGGCTTTGTGAGAAAGAAATGTGGTAACACAAACAAACTGCCCCACCTAGCACTTGCCAGGCACATAGTAGGGGCTCAGGGTGTGTGAGCTGGCTGGCCCTTACTTCCCATATGACCTAACTGCATGTCCATCCAGGAAGTGGCTTGTGCCCTGGCTGGTTATGGGCAGCTTGCTGGAGTAAGAGGAGGAGACAGCCTAAGGGAGGGCCCAGGGAGAATGGGGCAAGGTCTAGAGGGTGATATTGGAGTCACATCTGAGAGATCACCCCAGGAAGAGAAAGATATCTGAGCAGACCTCATACCCAGGCCCACTGCCCCTTGCCTTGGCCAAGACAGGAAGGCCAAGGCTGGAGACTCCCCCCTCCCCCCCCACACCAACTCAGTAGAAGCCTTCTCAGGAAACCAAACACCTCATCAGTGACTCACTCCTTAGCTATGTCAGACACGTCAGCCCCCATGGTCCTGCAGGCAATGCCCACTGGGGACCAAATCTCCTCGAGGCTGGCCGGATATAAATTGGGTTAGGTCTGCGGAAGCCACTGGTGACTCATTTTCTTTTCCTCCACCCACAATTTTGGCCATGCCCTTAGAGCTGGGGTCTCCGAGGCTGCTCATACCTGGAAGGCTTTCTGAGTGGGCCACTGTGAGGCATCACCAGGCGGATCTCTGACCTACCAGCCACATAATACCAACAAGGAAACTGCCAGAGTCACTCCTGGAGGGTCATGAGCTCTCTCCTGCAGGCGACATAGGAAGAGACATAGGAAAACACAGAAAGTTATTTGGGTGGGTGTTACACTTTCCTAGGATCCAAAGCAGAAAGAAGTGCTCAGATGGGTCCCTTGGCTGGCCGAGAAGCAGGTGCTGGGGGATTAAGCTGAGGGCACACTGCAGATAAGAGCTGGCTGATGGTAGGAGACCAGATTGTAGCACTGGGGTCCAGAAGGCTCATTGCATCTACCACCTTCATTTGTCATGTGAGGAGCCCCAGGCCCCAAGAGGGTCAGCAGGCTAGGGTCACCAAAAGAAGTGGCACAGACCTGACTCCAGCTACCCACCCACATTGCTGATAGCAGAGCTTCTGGGAGGCTATGGAAAACTGGCTTTGGCACCCCCATGTGGAAGCAGAAAAGGCAGGGCTGGGCAGAGATTTGGGGAGCAGATACCCTGGAAAGTGGGTGATTCCAGGCTGTGGAGGTGCCTTTCTTTGGTAATAGGATAAGGGCTTGCTCTAGTTACACGGCTCCTGACCCTGCTGGTCACTCCAATCCAATGTCTACCTCCTCTACCAGACTGGGAGCTCCCCAAGGGTAAGGTAGGGTGTGATCTGTCATGTCTCTAGGGTATGCTGGGTAGGCACTGAGAGAGTTTGAGGAAGGGGATTGAATGAATGTTATTCAGTATAAATGGAAAAAAATAGTGTGGAATGTGAACAAAGACTTCTACACAAGTGTAATGGTTAAGGTTGTGTGTCAACTTGGCTGGGCCATGATTCTCAGTGGTTTGGCAGTTATGTAATGATGTAGTTTGACAGTTATGTAATGATGTAGCTTGGCCGTTATATAATGATGTAGTTCAGCAGTTATGTAATGATGTAATTTGGCAGTTACATAATGATGTAATCATCCTCCTTGATGTGACCTGATGTTATCAGCCAATCAGTTGTAAGGGGTATTTCCTTGGAGGTGTGGCCTGCATCCAATATATATGGGCTTTCTGACAAAGCTCACTCACTTGCTCTGGATCCTGCATCTGGCTCATCATCACCTGACCTTGGTTCTTGGGATTCATCAGCCTGCACAGCTTGTGACCCAGCAATCTGCTGTCTGACCTGAAGATCTTGGATTCGCCAACCCCTGCAGTTTTATGTGTCAGAAGAAACCTCCAACCTGGTGCCTGACCCATAGACTTGGGACTTGCCAGCTTTTACAGTGGCATGAACCATTTCCTTGTGATAAATCTCTCTGTTTCTCTCTCTCTATATGTATACACTTTACTGGTTTTGCTTCTCTAGAGAACCCAGCCTGAGACATTTGGTAATGAGAGTGGTTCTAGAGAAACAAAATTGTAAGGATGAGTTTTCTAAATTGGTTCTCAAGTCTGACTAACCTTAAAGGCACTGATGACTCTGCCTCCATTAGTAAAGAAGGCACCACAAATCCATGGCATAAGGTGGCAATGTTAGTATGCAAAATATCACCACCAATAGATCAAGTATTGGTGACAAGTGAGGCTCTGGGTGACTGCATGTTAGATACTTTTCTATAATTTTTTCAGAGTGAGAAGTATAGGAAAGCCGGTTGGTTGATCCTACTTTTGCTAGACAAAATGGTGAAAGAAAGAGATGAGCTAGGGCTTCAGAGTTACAGCTCAAGCACCATATAAAAGACTTGAAAGTTACCACTTGTTCCTTGAAAGAAAGCCTTATTTTTTGTGGTAACAGAGCTGATATTGCTGAAAACCAACCCAGAGTCTTATTGTAAGAGTTGCTGTATTCAAATGCCAACTGAATTCTCAACCAAGAATGGTGTCTGAAGTTAAAGTGAGAGCACTGATTGGGAAGAAATGGGATCCTGACACTTGGGATGGGGACATATGGGCAGATAATCAGGAAGCTGGGGACACTGAGCCCCTAAATTCCATTGAATCACTCCTGCCAACAGAACCAGCCCTCTCACCCCCATCTGAAGAGATTACTTCATCTTTGTCTGCTAAGCCACCCTCCCCAGAAGGCTAAGTAGCACCTCCACCCTATCTGATGAGATTAACCCAGATGTGCCTGAAGAATCTTTGTCCGAGATATCACCTGGGGTGGTGCCAAGGGCATTGCCTGGGGCATTGCCTGAGGCAGATACCTTACAAAACTTTACTGAATGTTCTCAGACCCATTGCCACCACCCATTTTTTGCTTCTAGACCAATAACTAGACTTAAGTCCCAGTGAGTCCCAAAAGGTGAAGTACAAAGTGTGAACCAGAAGGAGGTACGCTACACTCCAAAGGAACTACTTGGCTTTTGTAATATGAACAAATGGAAACCTGGGGAATGTGAAGGAATTGTTATTAAGGGTGTGGGATAATGGTGCAAGGAACATAAAGTTGGATCAGTCTGAGGTTATTGATATGAGCCCACTAAGCACAGATTCTTCATTCAGTGTTTCAGCTTGAGAGGTTAGGAAAGGATACAATAGTTTATCTGGTTGGTTTGCTAAAGCATGTATTATGTGGTGGCTTATACTAAAGCAAGCTGAAGTACCAGACCTGCCTTGGTTTGTTGTAGAAGGTATCCAAAGGCTTAGGGAAATTGGCATGTTAGAGTGGATTTATCAGGTTAGACCCACCGACCCATCTATGGAGTGCTCAGAGGACACGTTTTTTACCACAACAGTGAAGAACAAATTTGCGAAGGGAGCCCCAGCATTCTTGAAGACTACTGTGATTACTATTTTATCTAAGTCAGATTTGATAGTCGGACCTGCCCTAACTGAGTTAAGACACCTAACTACAAGGGTGCTGATTGGACCCTGTGGTGGTCAGGGCCAAGTGATGGCACTTAATTGACAAAGACAAGGTGGGTGTGGTTACCATAATGGACAACAGAGTCAAAGCAATAATCAGAATAGTCTGACTTGCATGGACTTTTGGCTTTGGCTACTTAGTCATGGTGTCCCTAGGAGTAAAATAGATGGGAAATCTAAATATTTACTTGAACTGTACAAGCAGAAGAATTCTAGGTCAAACAAATGGCAGTCTAACTCAAATTGCCAGAATAGAGAGTCACAGCCCCTCAATTAATTCCCAGACTTGAGCCAGTTTATGGACCCACAACCTCTTGAATGAAGGGGTGGCTGGGTCCCCTTGAGGAAGGACGCCACTACACTGCCAAACATTTATACTGTTTTCTTTCTCCAGCCTTCCCCAAAGGAATCTATGGCCTTTTACAAGAGTGACTGTTCATTAGGGAAAAGGACATAATCAGACTTTGGGGGGATGACTGGTGTCATGGATTGAATCGTGTCCCCCAAAAATATGTGTCAACTTGGCTAGGCCATGATTCCCAGTACTGTGTGATTGTCTACCATTTTGTTATCTGATGTGATTTTGCTATGTGTTGTAAATTTTGCTTCTCAGGGGTTAATGAGGAGGATTAGCAGAAGTTATGTTAATGAGGCAGGACTGAATCTACAAGATTTGGTTGTGTCTTAAGCCAATCTCTTCCAGGGGAAGACTGATGACAAGAACCTTCACTCAGAGCCATCTGAGAGAGTAAGACTTCCCCTGAATCTGGTTCCCTGAAGTCAGACTTCTAGCCTCCTAGACTGTGAGAGAATAAAATTCTCTTTGTTAAAGCCATCCACTCGGGGTATTTCTGTTATAGCAGCACTAGAAAACTAAGACAGAATTTGGTACCAGGAGTGGGGTGCTGCTCTAACAGATACCTAAAATGTGGAAGTGGTTGCCTTGAAGAGACTGTTGGTGGAATTATGGATCTCAGGCAATTCTGGTGAGGACTCAGAAGGAAGTGAGGAGAAAAACGGCAGCAGAAGAGAAACAGCAGCAGCAGAGAAATAGCAGTGACAGAGAAACAGCAGCAGCAGAACCAGGAGACCAGTGCGAGACAGTGCTGGAGCTGACCCACAGAGCGAGATAGCTGAGTGCCTTTGGGCTAGAGGCTTCCTGGCACAGTGGGGTACCTCCAGGCATTATCGGTAGAGCTAGGCTTGCTGACCCATGGAACCAGGAAGCAGAAGTGGAAGAGACAAGGAACACAGGAAGCTGAGCTGCCTCAGTCTCGAAGGGTATAGCCACCACCTCTGGGGTCTCAAAGGGTGGAGCCATGGTCTCTGGAGTTTCTAAGGGTGGAGTCGCCACTCAGATGGACTAGGAGAATGGTGTGCCTAAAGCTGGGGGAGCAGAATTACAGTTCCAGTGGGCCTGGAAGGTAGAGCTGAAGCCCAGGACCGAGCGGCCTCCACTCAGACCCAGAGAGTGTGGCCAATACCTAGAGTTTGGAGAGCAGGGTCATTATGTAAATGGTCTCAGAGAACAGGATTATTTTCAAGCCTTGAGGGCTAATATAATATGTTCTGCTGACTTGCTTGGTGCCTATTATCCCTTCTTTTCCTCCATTTTCTCCCATTTGTAATGGAAATGTCTAGCTTGTGCCTGTTCCACCATTGTACTTTGGAAGCAGATGACTTGTATTCCAGGTTTCACAGATGAAGAGGAATTTTTGGATTTTGGACTTGGAGTTGGTTTAAGACTTTTGCTATGATATGAAGGGGTAAATATGTTTTACATGTGGCAAGGACATGAATTTTTTGGGGCCAAATGGTAGAATGTCATGGATTGAATTTTGTCCCCTCAAAATGTCTGTCAACTTGGTTAGGCCATGATTCCCAGTACTGAGTGATTGTCTACCATTTTGTCATCTGATGTGATTTTCTTATATGTTGTAAATCCTACCTCTCTGATGTTAATGAGGTGGGATTAGTGACAGTTATGTTAATGAGGCAAGACTCAATCTATAAGATTATGTTGTATCTTAAGCCATTTTCTTTTGAGATATAAGAAAGAAGCAAGCAGAGAGACATGGGGACCTCATACCACCAAGAAAGAAGCACTGGGAGCATAGTTCGTCCTCTGGACCCAGAGTCCCTGTGCTGAGAAGCTCCTTGACCAGGGGAATATTGATGACAAGGACCTTCACCCAGAGCCAACTGAGAGAGAGAGCCTTCCCCTGGAGCTGGTGCCCTGAATTTGAACTTCTAGCCTCCCAGACTGTGAGAGAATAAATTTCTCTTTGTTAAAGCCATCCACTTGTAGTATTTCTGTTATGCAGAACTAGATGACTAGGACAAATGGATACTAGCTCTGAAATGACACTAATTCCAGGAGACCAGAAATGTCATTGTGACCAACCAGTCAGAGTGGGGACATATGGAGGTCAGGTGTTTAATGGAGCCTTAGCTCAGGTTTGTCTCACCGTGAGTCTAGTGTGTCATGAACCCATCTTGTAGTGATTTCCCCAGTTCCAGAATTCATAATTAGAATAGATATACTCAGCAACTGGTAGAAGCCCCACATTGGATCCCTGACAAGTAGGCTATTATGATAGGAAAAGCCAATTAGAAACCATTAGAACTGCCCTTACCTAGGAAAATAGTACATCAAAAGCAAAACTGCATTCCTGGAAGGATTGCACAGATTAGTGCCACCATTAAGGACTTGAAAGATGCAGTGGTGGTGATTCCCACCATATCCCTATTCAACTCACCTATTTGACCTGTGCAAAAAAAAAAAAAAAAGAAACAACAACAACAACAAAAAGATGGATCTTGGAAAATAACAGTGAATTATTGTAAACTGAACCAGGTGGTGACTAATTGTAGCTGCTGTTCCAGATGTGGTTTCATTGATGGAACAAATTAATACATCTCCTGGTAAGTGGTATGTAGCTATTGATCTGGACCAATGTCTTATTCTCAATTCCAGTTTTGAAGGATCACCAGAAGCAGTTTGCCTTCAGTTGGCAAGGCGAGCAATACACCTTCACTGTTCTACCTCAGTGATATATCAACTCTTCAGCCCTAGGTCATAATTTAGTCTGCAGGAAACTTGGTTGCATTTCCCTTCCACAAGACCTCACCCTCGTCCATTACATTGATGAGATTATGTTGATTGGACCTAGTAAGGAAGAAGTATCAATGACTCTATACTGATTGGTAAGATATTTGTGTGCAAGAGAGTGGCTAATGAACCCAGCAAAAATTCAGGTGCCTTCCAACTCAGTGAAATTTCTAGGGGTCCTCTTGTGTGGAGCACGTTGAGATATTCCTTCTAAAATGAAGGATAAAGTATTGCATCTGGCCTCTCCTACAACTAAAAAGGAGGCACAATGCCTGGTGGTTGGAGGACTCTGATTGGGGTGCCTCCAGGCACTTATCGGTGGAGATACAGAGCTTTGGAACACTTGCCCCTATGGGGCAGTTCTACTTGTCCTATAGGATCACTATGAGTCAGAATTGACTCAGTGGCAATGGGTATATATGTATCCATCTATCTGTGTATGTAATATATATATGTACATGTGTATGTATATTTTAAGCGGGCTTTTTTTGAGCACAGCATATAGTTGGTCCTGGTTTTTTATACAATTTGACAATCTTTGTCTTTTAAAAGACAATCTCTGTCTTTTAACTGGTGTGTTATACCATTTACTTTTAATGTAATGATTAATATGGTTATATTAAAATTAACATCTTGCTAGTTGTTTTCCATTTTTCCCATAGGAAAGTATAGGCACTTTTTGTGTCTTCTTTTGAATTGTGTACTTTTTGTTATTTAATTTTACCTTTATTATTGACTTATTAGTTATACTTCTTTTCTAAAATGTTTCAGTGGTTTCTAAGGCCTATGATAGACTTGCTACGTATCACAATTTGCCTTAATATATAATGTTATACCACTGCACGTAAAGTGAAGAATCTTACAAAATTATACTTCCAGTTTCTTCTGTCCTTTCTTTGTGTTTTTCTTGTCATATATTTCACTTTTATATGTGCTGTACATCCCACAATACTTCGTTACTATTTTTTACATTAGATAGTCAATTACTTTTGGAGCATTTAAAAATAAGTAAAACAATGTCTTTTACATTTACTTTATTTCTGCAATTTCTGTTGCACTTCACATCTTTGCGTAGACCGAAGTTACTATTTGCTATCATATTCCTTCTACCTGAAGAACTTCCTTAATACTTCTTCTAATATGCTGCTGGCAATGAATCTTCTCTTTTTCTTTATTTCAGTATTTATGTTTATTTACCCTTAAGTTTTGGACGTATTTTTTGCTGGGTGTAGAAATCTGGCCTGGAGCATTTTCTATAATCATTTCAAAGCAGTCACTCCATCTTGTACTGCATTGCATAGTTTCTGATGCGCATTCTGGCATAGTTTCCATTTTTGTTTCTCAGTAGGTAAAGAAATTTTTGCTCATGGTGTCCTCAAGATTTTCTCTTTATCTTTGATTTTCAGAAGTTTGATGGTAGTGTTGATATTTTTTCAGTATTTATGTTGTTTGGGATTCTCTGGATCTGTTTCTTGGATCTGTGTTTTAATGGTTTTTGTTATTTTGAAAAACCTTGGCCATTGTTTCTTGAAGTATAAATTATGCTCCATTCTGTCTTTCTTCTCCTTTTGAGAAACAAATCCCATATGTTAGACTGTTTTATATTCTCCCACAGCTCTTGAATACTCTGTGCTTTTTTGTTCAAATTTATTCTTTTATCTTTTTGTGTTTCAGTCTATTGTACTCTCTTCAAATTCTTTGAATCATTCCTCACTGTGGTGAGTCTACTGATGAGCTCATCATAGGAATTATTTACCTCTGATAATGTGTTGTTTTATTTTTAACATCTTCATCTGAATCTTCCTTAGAGATTCCGTTTTTCTTTTCAAATTCTTCATCTGTTCATGCATGTTATCTAAATTTTCCACTCAATCTTTTAATATACTAATGTAGTTATTTTAATGTCCTTTTTTGATAGTTCTAAAATCTAAGCCACTGCTCAGTCTAGTGATTCATCTCTTGAAAATGGCTTGGATCCTCTTGCTTTTTTGTGTGTCTTATCATTTTTTACCTAATATTGGGCATTGTGTGTAGAAGAGTAGAGGCTGAGGTAAATGGTATTTATGCCTAGAAATGGGCATATTTCTTCTGTGCCACACTGTTAGTGTGAGGAATTGGGTCAATCTAGCCAGGAGTTGTGCTAGGTTAGTCTTTGTTGTTGCTATCATTACTTTCAGTGTACCACAGGCTTCAAATTCTTCTAGTGGAGGGTTGCTGTTGTCTTGTGCTTGTGAGGATACCAGGTGTGCTGGAGGGTTTTTCTTTGTGTTCATCTCCTCACTCTGCTTTCAGCCACCCCTGAATGACTGCACCACAGAGGAAGCCTTCTTTCTAGGTTTTTGCTCCTTTCTCAGCAGTACGCTAATTCTGCGTCTTACACAGTGCTAGGCTTGTGTTGGTGACAAAGGGATTCTCTGTCGTCCTGGCTCAATGACGGTTGAACATACAGTAAAAATAAATGATAAGACATTATCAGAGAAATATGAAATAAATAAGTACATTTTCCTCACCTAAAATGAGACAAAAGTCTTTAAATGGAAAGGGTCTACCAAATGTCAAGTAGGATAAACAAAATACCCCTCAGACACATCATTTTGAAAATCAGTATGCTAAGTATAGTGAAAATATACTACACTTTCCTAGAGAGAAAAAAATACCAAAAACCAAACCTGTTTCTGCAGAGTCAGTTCTGACTCAGGGCCACTCCATGTGTTTCGGAGTAGAACTGCTGCATAGGGTTTTATCTGCTGTAATCATCATGGAAGCAGATCACCAGGCCTTTCTTCTGTGATGCTGCTACGTGAGGTTGAACCACCAACCTTTAGGTTAGTGGTTGAGTACAAATCATTTATGCCTCACAGGGACCTTTCCTAGGTCAACTATAATGAAATGAGAATAAAAACAACATTGTTCTCAGTAGCAGTCCTGGATGCTGGAAGACAAAGGAGTAATGTATTTACCATTCTCAGGTAAAGATGACAGAAGAAAGGTATTTCTGTCCTCCTTCCCTCAGAAATCACTCAAACATAACAAAGAGAATGAGAGACAGAAGTACATACTTTACCTTGAAGGAAACAAAGCACCTGTAACACCACAATACAACACATTAAGATGGAAAACCAATGATGGAGTGGGAAATGACTTGACAAGCAGGGGGTGTGAAAATATAAGGGCCTGCACAGGATGTACCAGAAACAGAACCCAGGGAGGCTTATGAATTTGGGCCCCCAGGAACTGCTAAGGTGGGGTGAGGCTTGGACCTAAAAACAAGGAGGAAGTTGGTAAGGAGCAGTTAGGTTCTAATTCTCCACCCCACCCCACATAGGAAGGTAATGCTTCCTCCTCTTTCCCCCTGGAGCTGAGAAAGTTATTCCCAGAATGCTAGACTCTGGACTCTGAGCAGAGCTGGAGGTAGGATAAAGTGCCAGACAGGAAATGGGGATGAAAGCAATGTCTGAATAGTGAATGGTGAGGCTCGGCTTGCCCACCCCCTACCTGCTTACTCCTGCCCCCACAAAGAAAGGAGGTTGGAGAATCACTCTCTGGAGAAAATGACCACTGAAAAAATGAGAGAACTACAAACACTGACATTTGTGGCCCCCTCCAGGGAAAAGTTAGTTCTGCTAGCCTCCCCTTCGTATCCCCACAGTACAGACAACTAGTCAAAAAGCTCTACACTTGCGCGCAGAGCTTCCTGTCAGCTCTTTAGTACCTCGGTCTTAAATTTCAGTAGCAGAATTGCAGGACATTTTAGAAAACCCTCCACTAGGAATGACAGAGACTGGAACAAACACATTAATTTAAAAAAAAAAAAAAACAAAAAAAAAAACTTAAACAGAAAAGTAGAAAATTTCAAAAACTGCTAATATATTCAGAAAGAATAAAAAATACTAAAAAAATTAATGGAGAAGTTTAAAGATAGTGTTGAAAAAAATCTACCAGAAATGGAAAACAAAACAACAACAACAAAAACCCAAAGAGATGGACAATAGAGAAAGTCAAAACTTTGGAGTCATTCCTATCTCCTGTCTTTCACTCACACCCCATTCTGTCAACTTTACCTTCTGAACCTATCTAGCATTGGTCCTCTCCCCACCTCCAGTGCTGCCCCCTGTAGAATCACCATCATCCCTTACCTGGATGACTGCAATAGCCTCCTGGTCCCCTTGCTTCCAGACTTGCCTTCTTTCTCACCCCTGCCATAGTTTTTCCTCCACTACTGCAGCCAGAGTGCTTCTTTTAAAACATAGGCAGATCAGGTCATTCTGCTGAACACCTCCCATTTGCTTCCACCTTCCCTCAGAGTATAGCTGAAATCCTTGTAGGAGTCTGCAAGGCCCTACAAGATCTGGCGTACATTTACCTCTCTGATCTCATCTTCTATACTCCCCACTCAGTAGCTCTTGGCTTTCTTTCTGTTCTTCAAAACCCTCAGTGAAGTCCTCCTTCAGAACATTTGCGCTTGCTGTTTCTTTTGCTTGGAACGCTTTCCCTAGTTAGCCTCAAGCCTCACTACCTCACTTCCTCGGGTCTCTGCTCAAATATTACCTTTTCAAGAAAGTCTACACCCAAGACACTATAGAAAGATAATATCACCTATGCTAGTCTTTGTCACTTGTATTAAAGAATCCCATGAGTGGCAGCAACCTCTATTTGATCAGGTGTTGGATAATATACCAAACAGAGACAATTTTCAGGAGTGTCTTTCGTTAACAATTATAAAGTAGCAATCACTGAGTCAGTAACATTTGCACGTTTGTCTTTTGAGTATCATGCAGCATCATTATGCAAAGATTTCAAAGCACCACTAAAAATCCACCCATGTTCATCAGCATCTATATGCATAAAGGACATACTATGAGTTGATATCTAGAGGAACATATGGGAGAATCCTCTGTAGGTCTCCAAACTTTATTCAGTGATGGTTTACAGAGAAGGATGAGGCTGAGGAAGTTCCTCTTCCATCATGCACAAAGTTAGGGCAAAAGTTTACTGTTTCAGAAAAGAAAGGCTACAGAATGAAGGCTAGTAAACACTCGCATGCATCATAACATAGAGAAAAGTTCAGATGACTGATTATTTTCTCTAAGATTACATTTAGGCAGAATTTTTGGGGCACCATTCTCCTGACCAAGGGTAGAATAAATATCTCCTGACCTATTGGCTTTCTCATCATGTTGTTTAATTTATGTTTGAGCAGGCATTTTACTTTCATAGTAGCCTTCATGGAATACTATTCAGCAGTCTCTCACCTCTTCTCTTTCAGCTTTTAGGATAATGGGCCAAGTGTAAGAGTGAGACCTATGCCCCCAGGAGACAATAGCTCTTGTAAGAACCCATGAGCATCTTTTGGCTTCTAAGGGCTTCACCAGGGGCATGCCAAGTGGATGCAATTTACCAATCAGGAGACAATGTTGAACCACAGGCATTGGCAACTAGTAATGCAGCTGATGTGCCTCATTGTTAGGTTACGAGAGTCATAAACAAGGTTGCTTAAACACAGTTGACATACGTTCTTACCAGATTACAGAGAGGGGACTGAACTAATGAATTAATCCAAGGTCAATTTCATTCAGAAGGAAAAAAAAAAAAAAATCCACCCCCCTTGACCTTTGGATAACTTCAACGCAGAGGAAAAAATGATGGCGTAATTTACACGTGTTCACAGAACTCATATTATCCCATAAAACATTGGTATGCCTTTCATTCCTTGACCAATTAGATAATTATTTTGACAAAAATAATTTTATAGAGCCATCATCTTTTCTAATAGGCGAGTTTCTACCATATGACAGTATATGACAATCAGGGATGAATTAACCAGCAAGCAAAGTATGCACAGGCTTATTGTAAGCAAGGTATGCATGGGCTTAATTGTGTTTGCAAAGATGTGGTGAAAAACAGGTGAAATTGCACACTACAGATTAGTAAGTAAGCACTAGTAAGCCTGTGCATACCTTGCTTATTGGGTAATTCATCCCTGATGACAATACTTAACATACCAAATAACACTGAATGACAGGTTTGCCATATCAATCATACTACAACATCATTTAAGAAATCCTTTTTGGCAATGTTCTGTTGTTAGGTACCGTCAAGTTGGTTCCAACTCATAGTGACCGCATGTACAACAGAACAGAACACTGCCTGGTCCTGCGCCATGCTCACAATCATTGCCATGCTTGCGCCCAATGTTGCAGCCACTGTGTCAATCCATCTCGTTGAGGGTCTTCCTCTTTTTCTCTGACCCTGTACTTTACCAAGCATGATGTCCTTCTCCAGGGACTCACCCTTCCTGATAACATGCCCAAAGTAAGTGAGACATAGTCTCACCATCCTTGCTTCTAAGGAGCATTCTGGTTGTACTTCTTCCAGGACAGATTTTTGGCAATAGTGTGCCATTTTAGGCAACTTCAACCTGGCATGGTACCAACCTCCAAGATGGCCCTCAATGATCCTCACCTAAACAAATGATTTCTTTAATAAGAATCAGCACAAAGCTGGTTCCTATTAGGCAGAGGTTAAAGATGTCCCAAATGTCCAACTTCTCCAAACTGCTGTACCAGCCCATCATCTCTAACAGCCACTGTCCCCCCTCCCCTCAGTGCTGTTCCTCCCATCTTTGGATTTGGTAATCTGCTGCAATATCTCACAGAACTGATGAACTGTACTTACAGTTAAGTGTTTTTTTTGAGGAAGCAACAGGTTATAACTTGGGGTCAGGATCAACTTGGAAACAACTGTATACAACTTGCAAGACAGGATACAGTTCTTCAGTCAGGACAGCTTCCATCTAAGATATCTCCCAGCTCCTTCTCAGCTGTATCTACAGGCAGACCCTCAGTTTGGGCCTACTGCCGCCAGGCCTGCTCAGGCCTACTGCTGCCAGGCTTTGACGTCTCTTAGATGCTTCTCCTTGTCTTGTGTCATTTCTTGCCATCTTCAGTGTTACAGCTCCTTCTTTTCAATATCTCTCCCGTCTCTCTCTCTTTCAACACCTCTCTTGAGTAAGCTGCTTATATAGCAAGATTCTTTTCAATTTCAAGGCATGGCTGCCACCCAGCAAGACTGTGAACTAACCAAGCCCCTCAGTAGATCAAATGTACCTTATTTGCATAGTAAACTGTCCATCACTGAAAGAGTTTTCCACACTTCATTTGCATGGTAAAATGCCCAATCTTTGCAAGGCTTTTATGCAGCTTATTTACATAATAAACAGTCCAATCTCTTTGCCAGATAGTGGCCTAGCAAATCATATTGGCAAAACTATAAACCTAGGGCCAGAAAGGCCATGTATAAGGAGAAACCCGTTGCTCTGCATAACCTTACCTGAAGAACACGACTGGTAGCCATGGTTTTAGCTTTCAGGTGGAAGTATGCCCTAACAGGCAAACTTGGCAACAAAACAGTAGCCGGCAGGATTTCCAGTTTCTGGAGCAGACTGACAGAGAGAAGAAAGGCTTGGAACTAGGTCTGAAAGGCCTGGGGGAATTTAGTAAGAAACTTCCTACCAGGTCTGGCAGACCCAGGCCAGTCTGTTTCAAATTTGTGTCAGCAGGCATCTGTTACCTTAGTGACTTGAATGACTGAAGTTAATAAAAATAAACGAAAAGAAGACAGAATTGAGGATTTCTCATGCAGAACACTGCCTCCTGGAGAAGAATCTAAAACTTTAAAAGCCTTCTTTTGGTGTGCATGATTCTCTTAAGAAATTTGAGCTTTCAGTAAGGAAATTATCCTATAGCTGGTGTGGAGGCCTTGTGGAGCCATCTGAGCTCCAAGTCAGAAGGCATCAGCTCATGGAGTGCAGCACGACTCCAAGTTGCAAGTGTGGAACAGAGGCATTGGCAGACGACCCAGGGTGAAGATTGAAGTGGCAGGGAAAGGATCAGAAGATCCACTAAACAAAAGGGATAGAAGAGAGAGAGAGTATGAAAGTTACCTACTTTAAGGATGCTGTTGTCTTAAAAATGGGGTGGGGAAGAGAAGGAGGGGAAACTAAACATTGGGTTCCATCTGTAAAATAGCCATGATAATTTTTCCTCATCTACTTTATTGGGTTGTTTTGTGAAGATCCTATCTGATGATGTAAACAGAAATTGCAAATATTATTATATACGTGTCTTAGGCTGGATTTTCTAGAGGAGCAAAAGCAGTGCAGCATATATATAAATATGTATAGAGAGATTTATTTCAAGGAAATGGCTCATGTAATTGTGGAGGCTGGCAAGTCCCAAATCATGGGACAGGCAGCAAGCTGGAAGCCTATCCTGACTCACATGGCTGCAGGGGCTGAAGGACCCAAAATTTGCAGGTCAGTTTGGCTGGCTGAAGGCTTCTCACATCCCAAGAGTTGAAGGTCAAGGATGACTAGAAGAATGCAGGATCAAGAGAGAGCAAGTTTTGCCAGAACATTTGTTTTTATGTCATGAATGCAGACCACATCCCCAAGGAAACTCCTCCCCCAATTGATTGGCTGCTCAAATCAGATCACAATATGGGAGGTGATACACAGTGTCTGCCAAATCACTGAGAATTATAGCCTAGTCAAGTTGACAAATGACATTAACCATCACAATAGGTAATCTGCTACTTTTGTTCATACTCTGATTCTGAAAATGCATGTGAAATACATATGTAAGAATTAGCTTATATATTAGAACTGGCTTTCCATTCCTAGATAACTAAAAATATCATCAAAATCCCAATTAAACTTCATCATGTAGACACCATTTTCAATAATATATTTATTTGCAGTATTTCAAACGCTCTCCTTAAACTTAATTATTTCCACAATTGCTCACGATGTAACCTGGGTTAAGTCCAATGAGCATCCAGTGGAAGATTTCCTGCTTTTGCTGCACTTAAATGGTTTTTATTTTTAGGTCCAGTACTAGGTTTATGGGATCTACAGCTCTCGTTTCTGATACCATAACTTTGTAAGAGTACAAGTCAAATGGAATTAATTTTTCAAATAATCTTACAAATACTGCTGAGGTGACAAAGGTCACAAAGGAGATGTTACTGGTCGGTGGCGCCACCTTGTGACGCTGGATACATTCACTTGTCAGTTGATGCACCCAAATCTGAGTCCAGCCCATGACAGGGGGGTTAGGGGAGTCAGCATACAATATACCAAAATACAGATTGATGAAAAGTTAAACAAAGTATGTAGAGGCCTCATGTACGTCAGTTTAGAGTGTGATCTTCAGCAACCAGAAGCCTGACAAGGTTAATATAAAAAATGACGGTCAGAACTAGACTCCTGGAGCTTCTTGGATTTTGTAAACAACTGGACTGCGTCTAGTACCCCGGATCAGCACAAGGCCTTCAACATAGTAGGAGTTCAAAAATAGTTTGCTGAATGCCTGATAAAAAGTCTTTAGAGAAATCTATTAGATGATGAGAGAAATGTGTATTTTAGGTTAGTTAAATGAAGATACTCTTTATGTAACATAGAAAAAACATAATCATTGAAAACTCTGAATTCTGATTTGACATTTTCTTGGGCTGATAAATCAACATACTTATGAGGCAAGTTTTTCAAGTTCCAAAAGTGAGTCTTTTGTTTTTTCATTTGGTTTTGCTTTGTTTGTTTTTTATTGTGGAAAGTATATAGAAGAATTGACGCATTTCTTTTACGGTGTTGAAGAAGAATATTAAATATACCATGGACTTCCAGAAGAACGAACAAGTCTGTCTTGGAAGAAGTACAGCCAGAGTGCTCCTTGGAAGAGAGGGTGGAGAGACTTTGTCTAGCATTCTTTGATATGTTATCAGGAGGGACCACTCCCTCGAGAAGGGCATCATGCTTGGTAAGGTAGAGGGTCAGCCAAAAAGAGGAAGACCCTTGAGCAGATGGATTGATACAGTGGCTGCAACAATGGGCTCAAACATAGCAATGATTTTGAGGATGGTGCAGGACTGGGTAGCGTTTCATTCTGAGTTGAAACCACCACCACAACAAAAGTATATATGTGTGTGCATGTTTATATATGGAGCCCTGGTGGTGCAACAGGTTTGTTTTTTTTGGTTGTGTGTGTATATATATATAAAACCTATTGCTGTCCAGTCGATTCTGACTCATAACGAACCTGTCGGACAGAGTAGAACTGACCCATAGAGTTTCCAAGGAGTGGCTGGTGGATTCGAACTGCTGGCCTTTTGGTTAGCAGCCAGGCTCTTAACCCTTGTGCCACCAGGGCTCCACACACACACACACACACACACACACACACACACACACACACACAC